>NC_072792.1:158514765-159130447 GCF_028583425.1 Eublepharis macularius | reverse complement strand
CAAGGAACAGCTCTGGAGCACGCGTGAGCTTCAGCTGTGAGGTAGATCCCTCCCACGCCCCCCACAACCCCCCCTGTCCCCTGGGTTGGGCTCCAGGGAACCTGGCAACCTAGTTTACACACAGGAATGAGTAGGCCCGGGCTGAAGTCTAGTTCACACATGAAAACTCATGAAGTGGCAATTTCCCATGAGGGTTGGGAAATTCCTGGAGATTTTAGGGGTGGAGCATGGGGAGGTCAGGGTTTGGGAAGAGGAGGAGCCTCACCTCTAATGTCATAGAGTCCACTCTCCAAAGAGCCATTTTCACCAGGGGACCTGATCTCTGTGGCCTAAAGATCTGTTGTAATTACGGGAGAACTCCAACCATCACCTGGAGATTAGCAAACCTAGGTCAATGGTAAAGATGCCAGCCTGTAGAACCAGCCCTTCTGTTGATCTGCTGAACTCTGGCAGTTGACGCCATACACCATGCAACAAGCAAGCTGAGATTCTCTCTTTCATTTCCCCTCATGCTTTGTTGCTTGACACATATACCAGAAATAAATCAGGTATCCCTTAGGCTCTGTCCTTTTTTTCCCTTGCCACCTAAACTTCCTGTGAACCAGAGAAATTTCAGACTCCTCACACAGCTGATGTTGAATGTTATCCTTTGAGTATTGTTTTTCTTCCCCCAGGGTAGCAACAACAGAGATGCAATATACAGAGGGGAGCCAAGTTTTTCTTCTGTTAGCTTTATTTTTTTGTTGAGACTGAACAGTTTTAAAGCCACAGTCTAGCAGAAGATAACAGCTTTCAGTATGAAAGGAGTAGAGAATCCTTTGAGTTAACCAATTTTGAGTCACGCAGGCAGTGCTATTAATACAGCTTGCCCCTGACTGTCTTCTAAAAAGCTGAGGGAAGAAGAGAAAGGATTTGCAATTAAAAGACAGAGTGAGAAAAGAAAGATTTTTAAAAAAACTATTGTGCAGAAGCGCATCATGATAATGTCTCTGAGGACACTATAGAGGCTTCATAATGGCAAATCATTGATAGATATAATGGTATGAGTGCCTGTGTGTTTAAAAAGGTTTAAAAGCAATTGTGCATTAGAAATTTGAATGGGACTCTTTCATTTTCATATTAAAGAGCAGTAAAGGATTTTAACCCACTTGTTTAAGGCTTTGTGATTTAAAAAAAAATAAAATGAATATATACCATTTGCAAACAATAATAATAAAAAAACTTCATCACCCCTTAATCTAGTGCTCAAAAACAAAGGGGAATTTCATATAATTAAAAAAAACCTGACCTAAGCTGCAAAGTTTGGGAACTATTAAAAGGTAGCAAACTATATTTTACCTCAGTTGGGGCACTATTTGGATTGTGGGGGGAGGTATTTGTGTGGACTATTTTGTAAGGCATTTTGGTCTCCAATGGGGAGAAAAGGTTGTAATATATAGATTACAGGGGACTGGCAAGCCTACCTCTATAGGATGTGGGTATAACGTTAGCAGATAATCCATCATATAAGCAGCTAGGAACCAAGAATGGACTCACAATGGTATCTTCATGATTCATCTATATAAAGCCAAGATGGTTATGTGTGGCATAGCAAGTGCAGGCCATGATATAAATAAGTTTGCTGCCTTGACAGCAAAGCTGATTTAGGGCCTCATCAAGTGGTGGGTAGACTATCTATGCATTTTCCAAAAACCTGAGGTAACAAAGTGTTCATATGTAATCGAATGCTGCAGGAATGTGTCCAGACTAGAGTACAGGCATCTCATCTGGAGACCCTATACATCTCTCTTTAAATATTTTGTGTATGGAAAGATATATTGTGCCTCACAAACTCCATCAACCATCCTTTTCCCCGCCTACTACTAAGTTGAAATGGGCAGAATTTCCTGTCACTTACTCCGTCAGGAAATAATTACCTCAAAATTAAATGGCAAAAGATTAAAACGACACAAAGATCCTCATAAAGCATTGTCAATCAGATGAGAAGTCTTACACCATTTTATAAAAGTCAAGAGGAATTACTGGGATTTGTACAGTGAGCAAAACTGCTAATACTAAGTCAAGGGGTGTGCAGTGGGGAGGGGGGGGTCTGTGTGTGCCCCAGTGAAAGTTTCCTCTGCTCTTGATTTGATGCTTGTGCAAAAATTGAAATGGAATGAATTAAAAATGTAAAATTAATGTTTTCACAACTTGACTTTGGCATTCAAAAGCTGAATATTTGAACCTTATTGAGAAGCCTCTGACAAGATGGTTGTCATATTAAGAACATAAGAGATGCTTTTCTGGGCCAGACTTGTCTAGCATCCTGTTTCGCCAAACCACAAGAGATGAGTTACATGCGGCGGGTCAACACAAGTTTACCTAGGAAGTGTAGGAGACTCCTTCCTCTCTCCTTCCCCTCTCTGGCTGATTCCGCACACGTTGTATAATGATTTATCAATCATTTGACATGGATTTTTTGTTCCACACACAAAAAAATCCATTCCAAATCATCTATAAAGAGGATTGGAAGTGCATTATCCAACGTGTGTGGAATCAGCCTCTGTGAGAGCCGTCTGCCAGCTTCAGGCTCCCCTCGCTTGCCGAAGAGCTGGAGGAAGCCAGCAGCAGTAGCCATCACCGGTACTTCTTCCAGGCACAAGCCTGCCGGATGCGAGGGCCCCCAAAGACCGTTTGGGGCGGGCAGCTGCTGCTGTCTCCCAGGGTGCCCTGTGTCCAGTGGGCTGCCTGCCCACCCCCAGGGAGCTGCTACAGAGACAGCTGCCAGGTCAGCGAAGTCCCAGCCGCAGCGACAGCAGCGGGATCTGCTGCTGCTCGGACATGCCCTCGCTCTGGTTTTCCTTCGGGAGCTCGGAGGAAACTTGCGCTGACCCATCACGTGTAACTTGTCTCTTGTAGTTCAGTTCTCAACACGGAGGCCAAACCATTGCCCTGGAAGGCCAATAAATAAGAAACAGAAGCCTTCCCTTGATAGTGCCTCCCTTCATTGGCATTCAGAGCTTGATTACATCTGAATACAGTTTAAGAGACAGTAGCCCTCTCTTCTGTCATTTCTTCGTCACAGGTGCTGTAAGTAACTGAATGAACATGACTATGGCATGACAACCTAGAAGATCTGATTTCAAATCCTACTCCTAGTCAATCGTATTTCTAAGTTACAACCCACTGTCAAAATATCTTATTGTTAAGATAGCAAAAATGTACAAGTGAGGCTAAACAGAGGAAGAGTGTGTATTCCCATCACCAGTGTTTAATTTCAGATGTAGAGAGGGGTTGTACAGGGTGAATTTTGAGGGGAGATTTTAAGGAAGTGAGAGCATGACATAGGCTGTTCCAGGAATAAGGGGCAGCAAGAGAAAAACTAGAGTCAAATGAGCCAGTGTGGTGTAGTGGCTAGAGTAATGGACTAGGATCTGGGTGACACAGGTTCAGTCCCCCACTCTGGAAGCCTGCTGGGTGACCTTGGGCCAGTCACATGGCCTCAGCCTAACCTACCTCACAGGGTTGTTGTGAGGATAAAACGGAGAGGATAATAATGTAAGCCACTGTGGTTCCTTATTGGAGAGGAATGAAATAAAATAAAAAGTGAGGTGAGGAGACCACTGAATGTCTGAGGATGGTAGAAAGGTAAAGTCCATAGGCTGGGGTATATTGGGAGTACAAAATTGTCAATATAATTCACAATCACACACATGGCTTTCATCAAGGTCAAACCCCACCCCTACCCAACTTCTAACTGGGAGAGGGGATATTTGTATATGTTTATAATTTTATTTAATTGGATATTTGATCTAGATTTTTTAAACTCTGACCCACCTAGAGCTCTAGGGTATAGCATGATTTCAAAAACAAAATAGCAATAAAATTTGCAGGTGCCACAAATCACAAGAATGTTTCCTAAGCTCAGGGTTCTCTTTTGCTAAAGCAGGCCTGCAAAACTTGTGATTCACCAAGTTTAACACAGTCTGCCAATCATGCTTGGTGGCTCACAAGCAACTCAATAAACTTTCTGTTTTTGCAACAAAAAGAGAATTGTCAAGCACTTGGCAAAGCTCCAGGGCAGCACAGCTAATAGGCTAAATTCAGCATGGTACGGCATAAGGTGTGCAGGCTTGTTCCAAAACCATGTGAAGAGATTTAATCTAAAACTCAAACAAGCAAGAGGAACCCCATGCACAAATGGATTCAGCAGCATGCACTACTCTGATCTACGATCAAACATCCAGGGCCTTTTCAAAAAGATTAAAATGCTGCCAGTCTTCTGTTGGGGAGTGGATTTTAATGTTTCTGAAGGAGCTCCGGATGCAACCTTAGCTGTTCCATGCATGCTCCTTTAGATCAGGATGATATTGTCAGTAAGGCATAGGGGTACTGAGATGCTCCCAGATATATTTATTTATTTAGATATTTATATACCACTTTTCTTCCCACTGGGGTTCCAAAGCAGTTTACAGCATCATTCTTCCTCTACTCCATTGTATTCTCTCAGCAACTACTCTATGAGTTAAGTGAACCTAGGAATTCCAAATTCCAGGCGGGGACTTGGCTTCTCCTGGAATTACATTTGATCTCCAGCCTTACAGAGATCAGCACCCCTGGAAGAAATGCATGATTGGAGTCCAGTAGCACTAGAGACCCACAAAATTTTCAGGATCTAAGCTTTTGACAGTCAAAGCTGCCTTCTTCAGATACAAGGAGGAGTGGAGAAATCCTGAACCTTTATATCCTAGTCAGGAGGTGGGTGGGGTGAAGCAAAGAACTCAGGCTGTAAAGGTACAGTTCAGCTTGATTAAAGCAGAAATTAGCATCTGGAGGAAATGGCAACTTTTGAGGGTGGACTCTATGGCATCAAATTGCCACTGAGCACCCTCCCCAATCACTGCCCCCAAATCTCAAGGCTGGAGTTGGCAAGCCTAAGGTGAACCTGGGTATTTCAGATTCTAGCCAGACACTGCTAACCACTGCACCATGATTTCTGTCTGTGAATATCTTTTTCTTGTGTAGGCATATGATTTTAAACATAGTTCTGATTCTGAGAGGTACTCTAGAGATTTTAATGTTGGTATTGCGCCTTTAACTTGATAGCAATCAGGATTTTCCAAACAGTTTCTAAAGCAATGAAAAAACTATCATCCACCTGTCATTCATTTTTAATATAGTTTTGGCTGGGGTGCCATTTTAAAAAACAATCACTCTCAGGATAATCTAATCCAAATCAATAAAAGCTGTTTAGAGCTGTGTTAAAAGTAGATAATGCAAATAAAGAATAAACTGTTTTATTTGCCTTGGGTTCCCCCTCCCTCTTTTCCATGATAGTAAAATTACAGCTGTAAAAACACAGTAAAATAATCTAGAGTCAATAAATGTTTAGGAACAGTGCCAGGGAAGAAAGTGACACAGTTGTAGCCACTGTTCTGTGCTATTCACTTCAGGAATTGCCGTTGGCTGTCTGCAGCTATCTAGTTGCCTGATCCTGAAAAGGTACATTTTTAAAGAAATAAAAGCTTCCGCTATAGAAGGTGTTTTACAGTTATGTAGAGTTTCAGTGCCTTTATTTCTCAAACTGTGGGTTGGTACACCTTTGAAAATAATATATTCAAAGCAGGCTATTTTTGAAGCAGGCCTGTAGCCGGGACTATTATTCTGAAGGGGTCTTAAGGGTATACAGGTGTGTGTGAGAGAGAGAGAGAGAGAGGGAGAATCAGTGCAGAAAATCCAGACCCAAAATACAGACATGTTAATATTTTAAAGCACTTAATTCTATTCAAAAGGTAAAGGTAGTCCCCCGTGCAAGCACCAAGTCATTACTGACCCATGGGGGGGACGTTGCATCACGACATTTTCTTGGCAGACTTTTTACGGGGTGGTTTGCCATTGCCTTCCCCAGTTATCTACACTTTACTCCAGGAAACTGTGTACTCATTTTACTGACCTCGGAAGGATGGAAGGCTGAGTCAACCTTGAATCGGCTATTTGAACCTGGTTTCCGCCAGGATCAAACCCAGGTTGTGAGCAGAGCTTGGGCTGCACTACTGCCGCTTACCACTCTGCGCCATGGGGCTCTCAATGTAAAATGAGCTTGTCAGAAATCTCACTATGTTGTTCCAGCATAAACCAAATGATGAAATGGACACAAGATAAGTGTTGCCTATTTCAGGTTGGGAAATTCCTAGAGGAAGAGCCTGTGGAGAGCAGGGTAAGGGGAGGGTCCTCAGTGGGGTATAATGCCACAGTCCATCCTCCAAAGCAGCCATTTTCTCCAGGGAACTGATCTCATAGTCTGGAGTAGACATGGGCACGAACCGCATTACGAACTTCAAAAACCCACGAAATTGGCGATTGCGCGATCGTGATCCGGCAGTTCGTGATTGTCCACAGCAAACGAACCAGCGTTCGGAAGAAGGCTGGTTCAGTGTGTTTGGCAGTGGTTCGGGAAGCCAGACAGTCAGGCACCATCAATCAATTCCCCTGGAAACGGAGCCGGGTGAATGCCTGAACTCTGTCTGCGCTCCTTCTGTCGCCCTGGAAACCCGAATCGAAGCCCAGCTTACCTTGATCAGCAGGTCTTCCTTCCAACCATGGAGCTGCAAAGTGGTTACAAGTTGGGAGAAGACACCCGGGGGAGGGAGGGGGAGGGGGTGTTCTGTAGCCATGGGCACTCCAATCTTATCCCTGCAAACCCTGATAGGCAGCTCTGATGGCCGAACACAGACCTCCTGCATTGCTTTATGGGACCTCAGCTTATAAAAAGCACTGCGCTCCTAGGCTGGCTTTCACTTTCAGCGAGCAGTGGAGTGTGAGAGCTGTTGCTTGCTACTTGCTAGCCTTTGGGGAGAGACAGAGAGAGTATAATTGAGCTTGGATTTTTGTGGGAGTTTCCTGGGGGCCTCGGATTGGAGAGGGTATAACTCCAAGATCCCTATTGCAATCTTGACCAAACTTGGGTGCTAGCTGGAGGAGAGCCTGCTGCACACTCCCTGTGAATATGGGCTCCCTAAGTACAACGGGGGCTGTTCTGAGCACCGCGAACCGGTTGGGCAACGGGAAATGTCCGTTGCGGTTCGCGACTTCGGGATCATCATCAGCACCGAACCACGAACCGTGGAGTCGTTAAATTTTTTTGGTTCGTGCCCATGTCTAGTCTGGAGATCAGTTGTAATTATGCTTTTCCTTTATGAAACATGAAAATGCAGGGACAGAGCCTGGAATATCCTTGAAGGAGGCCATGCTTGTGTATGCATGCACAGACACTGTGGCTACAGTTTAGATGGCGTTTAACCACCCCTAAGCTTGAAACAATTTATGGACTGGTGGTAGCAAATGGTTGGTATTGCCAAGCTAAGAAAGGTGATCTAATGAACATCTTTTGAAAGTGCCTAGTTATGCATACTGATGAAAGATACCAGTTTTTGAGATACCAAAGGATCTTATAGGGTTTTTGAAAGAGTATATTGGATTTGATGATATAGAATTAATTGTGGTATCATTGATAATGGCGGTGAGGATGTGCATTGTAAATATGTGGGACGTGAAGGCAATATCGTTGGATATTGCACCGGAGCAATTTGCAGCTGGATAATCTTTTCTCCATCGTAAAATCCAGTTTTGAAAGATTGCTATAGGACATCTGAGAATATAATATCCAATGATGTGTAGATGCAGCTGAAGAATGGATCGCCAGTTATGGACTGGTATAAGAACCAGACTATGGCTTTTTTAACTAAACTGAAAGAGAAGGGAGAGAATCTCAATCAAATTGGCTTCTTAAAAATTGGATATTGTTCTCTGTTATGCATTAAACTACCTTGCTATTTGAACGGTCTTAGTGTGAATGCCTTCCTGGAGTCCAATGAGGGATTCTGAGAAAAGAAAATGTTTTATCTTACAGTTCCGTTGAAGGCAGTGGGACAGCTTGGAAAGAAGTTTATTGAACCGAGGCCTTTAACTCCGTTGCCTAGGAAAGGAAAACTTTGCTGGAAGGAGCTCAGGCTTTACAGACTCCTTTGCCTTTTGTATTAGGCTAGCTGAAAAGAGGTTTCTTTTAAGCACTTTGAAATATGACTTTGCAGATGGAGCCATTGCTGTAGTTAGGATTCAGAAGAAACTACCAGGCACTTTAAATGCACTTTGAACTAGAGCCAGCTGAAACCTTGTTATAACTGCAAAGCCTAAAGGTGGGGGGAAGAGATAAGGGAATATTTTTTTTATATGTGATGATCTGAATATTTGATAAGTTATAGTTGGCAGCAAAGCATTACGTACTTTCTTTTTTTAATTTCTTGTAACTTAAAACATTACTAACCAAATGGCTAACCAAAAATATTTTGGTGCCTTTGGTGGGTAATCCAAATGCCCATTCATAAACAGAAACTTATCCTATGCATTTGTCATTAAAATAGACATCGGCATTACAAAGTATGTTTGAATAATAAAAAGTCAGCCAAGAAATGTATGGTGGAAAGTTGTCTGTTTGAGCTTGTCATGACCTCATATACATGAAGATAATAATGACTGCAGCAATCTACGGTGTGGGGCAGAGAAAGGTCTTTCTCAACATCTGTACATGCTATATGATGGCTTTGACTGAGGTGTTTACTCCTGGCACTTTGACTCTCAACTGCATGGATCAAATTGACTTGACATGCTGAGCTGAAGACAATGATACAATGGCTGTAATGTCCTTATGGCAGCTACAAGGTTGCCATCACATCTAGTTTGGTCCTGAGTAGAACTGGGGCAAACCTTGACAATTACGATTCTACAAGCAGGGAACCTGCAATGACTTGCTGTGGTCACTTCATTTCCCCCAGTATCCCCTTCCCCACACTATTCTCTCTTTCCTCTTGGCAGCCCACCTCATCTTCTCTTTTTCTTGCTTCTTTTTCTCCTTCCCTCTCTTCTCCTCCTCGTCTTCAGCTTTATTATTTATTTACTTCATTTATACCCCATCTTTCTCTCCGATGGGGCTCCAAAGCAGCTTACATCATTCTCCTCTTCTCCATTTTGTTCCTGTGAGGTAAATTAGGTTGAGAGACAGTGATGGCCCAAGATCACCCAGCAAGCTTCTATGGCAAAGTTGGGACCTGGCTCTCCCAGATCCTAGTCTGACACTCTAACCATTACACCAGACTGGCTCTTGGCTCCCCCTCCACCATTCCTGGCAGCCTCTCCCTTGGGAAAAATCTGGCCAAGTTGCAAAAGTTGTGCAGTAGCAAGTTGCTCAGGTGAGTTTTATAGTGGCCACTGCCAGGCCTCGCCAAATTGTGCAAGATGTTTGAAAGCTGCTGATGGTTCCAGGCGAGCTGTGTGGCATTAAGTTGTAGCCAGCACCACATCTGAGTGAGTTGTATAAATTGCACGATAGCAAGTTGCTTAATGAGTTGTCCGTCCAGGGCAGGAGGGTAGGGAGCAGGGGTGGAATGGAAGGCCAAAATAGCTCTGAAATGGGCCTTCCTGCCTTTACCGACAGAAACCAAGGTTTGAAAGCTGGTATTATTAACGTAATTACCTAGCAACTACTATGGCCACTGAGTTCTAAGAGGGCATTCATTTCTTAAAGGTACAGGCACTGCCTCTATTATTTGGGGGGGTAGACCCCCCATTTTATTTATTTATTTATTTCGATTTCAGATTGTTCTACAAACCTTAGGCTTTTCTCAAGTTTGTAGAAAGAACTCTCCTGTCTGTTCATGGTTCCACTCTTAGGATTTAAGTATCCATGGATGAGGCCATGTTGACAATTAGATATATTGATGATTATTATTATGTTTTTACTTTGTGAGCTGCCTTGAGCTGGTATCTGGTGAGAGGCAGCATATAAACGTTCAAACTAAATAATAAATCTCCTCCCTTTTCTGCTACTATTAGGAAGTGGAGAAACACAAACAATCAGAACTTTCTTTTACTCTTCCTGGGGCAACAAGAAAAAGAAGGTATAAAGGCTCACTCTCTGTTCTTGACTGAGATTTGTTAACCATGCTAGGGCATGCTGAACTGTGTCCAGGGTACAGTTTAAACTAAGGGAAATAAAAATACAAGAAGAGCCCATGGATTAGACCAGTGTAGGGTTTCCAATGTACCTGGCAATCCCAGGAGCTTTTGGGGAACGGGGCCTGGGGAGGGAGAGTAATGTGGATGCTGTGATGTCACTTCTGGATGACAGCTTGGAAGTGATGTCACAGCCTCCTTGCAATGTTCCAGGAATGCCCCAAATATCTGTAGTAAAGACCATAGAAATTGGGTAGATTCCTAGAATGTCGCAAAAGCAATACACACTCAGAAGTGACGTCACATTGTATGTGTCAGCATTTCCTCCATTTTTTCTTCAGATGCTCCATTGCTTGAACGTGAGCAAAAGAAGGCAGGAGTGGGAGCTTGTCCGCTGCAGGAGGGCAACTGGTAAGCCTAGATCAGTCATCCATCCAGTGCAGCATCCTGTTTCACACAATGGCTGAAACAGTTGTCTTCAAGAGCCAACAAATAAGGCATAGAAGCAAAGGCCTTTCCTTGATGTAGCCTCCGAGCACTGATATTCAGAGGTTTGCACCCTCTGTACATGGAGGTTCCCTTTAGTCACCATGGCTAGTAGCCATTAGGGTTGGCAGCACAAGGCTGGCAACCAGTGAGAGACTCATCTTCCAAAGTGAGGCCTTGCTGGTGAAATAATGATGTCACCAGCAACATGCTGATGTAACTTCCAGTTGCAACTGGACATAACACCAGCACATTGTCGGCAACACTCTAGCATTAGCCAAAGCTCTATGGTTTAACCATATATTTTTGAACATTTGCTACAGTGTTGCCGGCAATGCATTGACATCACTTCTGGTTGTTCTGGAAGTGACATCAGAGCGTTGGTACACTGGCATCCACTCCCCCATTCTCCCCCTATTTTCTCCTGCTGTCCAGCTGAGAATTCTTGCTCCCAGCGAGCATAACCATTGATGGACCTCTGTTCCATGAATCTAATCCCCTCTTAAAGCCATCTCTGCTAACGGCCGTCTGTCACTGCATCCACTAGCAGTAAGATTCACAATTTAATTACTCATTGAGTAAAGAAGTATTTCTTTTCCTGAACCTATTGCCTATTAACTTCATTAGGTGACCCAAGTTGTATTCTTTTGGGAGAGGAAGAGAAAGCTCGCTCTATTTATTCTCATGCATGATTTTATAAACCTCTCTTATTTCCCCCATTAGCCATCTTTTTCTAGACTGAGAAGTCACAGACTCTCCAGCCTTATAGGAAAAGTGTTCCAACCCCTTGATCATCTTCATAGTCTTTGCCTTCACATTACTGCACACAGTATTCCAGTCAAGAGGCTGTATCATCATAGCTCTATACAAGGACATTACAGCATCTGTGCAGGAAGCTAAGCAGGTCTGGGCCTGGCCAGAGCTTGCAGCAGAGACCACTGTGTCAAGTTTTGTCACAGAAAAACAGCAAGATATTAATCTAATAAATGCTGCCCTGTGCAAGCTGAGATTCTTATCTCATGAATATTATTCTAATTAAACTCTTATTACTCTGCGCTGAAAATTTTCCAGCCTGGCTCCGTAGCATGCCATTGGCACCAGCTGCAGTCAGCTGAGAAATGCAAGGTAGGGAATCCTTCAGGCTTTGTGCATCAGGCTGTAGCATGCAGCTATCTAATTCTGATCTTAATTAGCTGCCTGATAGTCAACTCATGGCTCAGCCCACAAACCGGTTAATCCAGAGCATGCTGGGTATGAATCCACTGCAGTTCATATTGAAGGGGCCAACAGCCAATACAAACATGGCGAAACAGCAGGCAGTAACAGCTGTTCTTAGAGGACACCTTTCCAGAATGACAGTGAGGGTTTCCATGTTGGAATGCATCCCCATTTAAAATGCCATCCCAGCTGTGTGGGGTCTGGATGGGGTTTGTGGCATGGGAGCTGGGGAGGCTGCAGAGTTTTGCTGACTGAACCTGGCACAATCACACTTGGTGGTGTTTTAGCCTAGTAGGCTAGTAACCCCCCACCCCCTTTAAAGAAGGCTAATAACAGCAACGGAAGTGGAACACCTGAAAGAAAAGGGCGGTGGTGGAATGATTTCCTTCCCACACCATGTGCCCACTCTGAGCTACTGTGGAATACCCAAGCAGCTGTTTTCCCAGCATCACCTCTGTTAGGAAATCAACTCCTAGCCTAGTCAGAGGCCAGTGGATTGTGTATGCTTACACATGAGAGTCCTCTGCAGAAGAGTATAGGGCAGAGTACACCAGCTCCTGTGGTTAGCAGGTAATAGGAAATCTCTGCAATGGCCAGTAGGGTTGCCAGTTGCCTGGAGAGAAATGTCCTGTTCCTTTAATAGCTGCTTAATGTGTGGAAATGGGCAAAGGAAGCTTTTCTTGGAAGGGAGGTAAACAGCATCACCTGGTAAATCAAACCCTGTTAAGCTTCTATTAAAGTTACAGGACTTTTTTCCCCCTCCAGGCAGTTGGCAACCCTATTGGCCATGCCTAGCATAAATAGTAGTGCTTGGTAGCATAAGAGAAGCCTGGCTTGCTTCCTCTGCTTGCTCAACATAACAGTACATTTGGATTGCTACACTTCCGTTACCATCTTTGGCTGCTGATCTCAGGGGTGCTAGACTAGAGAGCATTATCTACATGTCTGGATTTGGGTGCAGCAAAGGGGCTGGGGGTTTCAGCAGGAAAGTGGTCCAAGGGGAGAGAAGTAAGAAACTTCCTCTCCCTAATCTTTGCCAGTTTGGCGTAGTGGTTAAGAGTGGCAGGACTCTAATTTGGAGAATCGGTTTGATTCCTCACACCTCCACTTGAAGCCAGGTGTGACCTTGGGTCAGTCACAGCTCTTCCAGAGCTCTCTCAGCCCCACCCACCTCACAGGGTGATTGTTGTAGGGATAATAATAATATATGGTTGTTGTGGATTTTCTGGGCTGTATAGCCATGTATACAGCTCAGAAAATCCACAACAACCATTGTTCTCCGGCCGTGAAAGCCTTCGACAATACAATAATAATATTCTTTGTAAACCACTCTGAGTGAGCATTAAGTTGTCCTGAAGGGTGGGATATAAATCAAATGCTGTTGTTATTATTATTATTATTATGCACATCTCAGCCTCAGCAGCTACCCTGAAGACCTTGGAGGAAAAGTGGAACAAGATGTGAGGGTTGTCTTCTGGACAGCAAGTTAATATACACTTTGTTTTTATGATTTCAGCCGTTCTTTAGTGAGGTATGCCAGCTATGAGACTTGTTTGGTCATGCATGCTACAAGGGGCATCTCGCTCAGCATATTATTTTCATATGGCAAACCCTGAAGGATATTGCCCACAATATAATAGGCATAATTCTGTACAGAAAGTAGTCCTTTCTTATCGTGCCGCGCCCCCTGTTGGCAAAGGATTTTATTACATGCCATGCTAAGCTGTGATTCATTAAAGATTTTGGATTTGAGGTGAATAAGTACTGCGGGGGTAAGGGTGGGGGAGGGGAGAAAGCCAAGTATTTGAAACAGATAACTATAATCCATTAGGAAACTACACATGGGATTTCCCAGAAAAGTCTATTGTAGCAGAAAACAAAAATAACCTTGTAGTATTTTAAAGACTAATATATCCATTTCAATGCCATTCTTTATCGAGAAACACACATTTTGTCAGATACGTGAAGTGTGCACTGAAGAGCATGGATAAACACCAGGAATCAGAGTAGTGCAGGAAAAGCCTTTTGTAGCAGGTGAGGTTAAAATATGAAAGGATCCTGAATGTAGAGATAGCTATTACTTAGCAAGACTCATTCCTTAGGAGCAAACATGCTGATTCCTGTAACTAGACAAGCCAAGAATGTCCACCCCTAGAAGAGATAACCCACCTAAGACAATGGCTGTTTCCAACCTCTATTAGGGCCAACACAGAAATACACAGTACATGTAGTTCTGTGATAGTTTCAAATGACCGATTTTCACAGTTTGCAGCCCCAGTGACTGCAGTTTTAGGAGGGAGAAGACCAGCAAGGAGGCAGAGGGGCTTTTAAGCCTTCTCCCCATATTGTTTCCACCACCACCACTAAAATTCAAACCTGCTTTTCTAGTATGTTATCTCCGATAGGAAAAATATGAGTACCTATCCTTTTCTCCCAGTGGGTGTAAAAGCAGCTTGGAGTGAATGATTTTCAAGCCCAGGGGGAGGGGGTGGGTGGATTACACAGAGGAAATGTTATAAATTCCCTATCCTGACTCTTCCACTGGAAACTATAGCCTCCCCCCACGCATTTATTAGAATTAAAAAAACAATAATCAAACAAGTGGTTCTGCTCATATGGTCAAATCTGCCAAAGAATTTCAGACCAGCAGATTCATTTCCACCTCCCTCAAGATGGTACCGCCTTAACTCAGAGGTGAAAAGTCCAAGAGAAATTTTCCCGACCCAAAATGCTATGGCATATTGTTATGGCATATTTTTTAAAAAAATATTTGTGATATTTATAGTCTGCCTTTCTCACTGAGATTCAAGGCAGATTACATAGCATGAGTCAATACAATCAAGGGCTTGGACATTCATTAACAATGTAATAGGGTACGGATCGCAGAAATTTGAATACAAACAGAAATCTGAACACAGAGATGACACAGTACTGAAACAAAGCATAAGCGATTAAGACATGACACATTAAACGATGCAGAAGCTACCCAGTAGATATCATTCACAGCCCCGTAACCACAGCATCTCTCTGTATCATTTCCTTACAGCATAGCCCTCCTACCTATGGACATGGAAAAGAGGGGGTATATAAGTTGAACGAACGAACGAACGAACGAACGAACGAATGAATGAATGAATGAATGAATGAAATTCATTTTTGCAGTTTGTGAAAAGCTGGGAGAGTGGGAGCCCTCCTAACCTCATTAGGCAGGCCATTCCATAAGGTGAGTGCCGCAACAGAGAAAGCAACCATACAAACACGTTGGTTTTGCCCATTTGCAGGGTGGTACCGGCAGAAGGCCCTGCTCAGATGAGCCAAGCTGCTCTGGCAGAGCGTAGGAAGAAAGACCTTCAGAAATAAGGGGCCAAGGCCATGAAGGGCTTTGCATGTGATAGCCAATACCTTGAACTGAGCCTAGTATCTGATAGGTGGCCAATTGAGTGACTGTTGAATGGGAGTAATATGCATGCTCTGCCTAGCTCCCAATAATAATTGAGCAGCTGCATTCTGTACCAAGTGGAGTCTATGAGTTGACTTTGTGGGGAGACCCATGCAGAGTGAATTACAGTAGACTATCTGAATATTACTATGGTGTGGATCCAAAGTGGCCAGATCAGCCATGTCAAGGTAGCAGGCCATCTTAGACTGAATTAGAAGAAAGCCTGTTTTTGCAGCTGCATTTACATGTTTCTCTAGCTGCAGCACTAAGCTTTCAACTAACTCTGCAAAGGTCAGCTGAATGCCACTGAAAAGCAGGGAGCACACTTTCACTCAAGATGTCTGCTTTCCCATCCGGCGTCACTCTCATCTTGTCTACGTTCCATGGCCATTTGTTGCTTTCAGCCATTTGACCACAGCTGTCAGGCAGCGACCCAAGATCTCTACTGCAGTTGCCAGCATTATTAAAGGTGTGCCCAAACCGGTTTCTCTGGTTACCATTTTTGGGCCCAATGTCATGATTTCAAAGGTACAAAAAAAATCCCCTGGGGATGAAATTTAATTACTAGACTATCACTTTTAAAAATAACCGTATTTGCTGACATTGTTTCCCCTGCCTGCTGCAGTACTTCTCTCCCCGCCTCCCACCTTAAGTAGTGCATTTTCTTGGTCCAGAATTAGTCACATGGGTAAACCTAGCCAATAGGTGATCAGAGCAATTATGACATTTTTATTCCGTCCCTTTTCCAAGTTGCTCAAAAGTGGAAGAACTCCTGGCACAGGTCAGTGGCATGAAGCCAAATCAAGGTCCTGCTAAAGTTCAGGAATCTCAAGTGCAAGGCCAGAATCGAGAAGGAGGTTTAGGAGTCCGAAGTACATTAAGGAGTCCGAAGTACAGATAAACAGTTCAAACTTAATGAACCAGAATCAAGTTCCAGGAGGTTGGGACAGGTCCTTATAGGTAACCAGCTTGACCACGCTCAAGAATCAGCTTGCAAGTCCACATTTTATAGAGCCTAAGACCATGAGATGGCTCCTTGGGTCATGTAGTGGGACTAGAGGGACCAGATCTTCTGCTATATCCTCTGGTTCCCCACTGTTATTTAGTGCAACAGTGGGAGAAGTTGGGTCCCAAAAGTGCATTGCAGTGATGTGTGATGTCACTTCTGGTTGCATAACTGGAGATGATGTTGTAGCATTGTGGGAATATTTTAGCTGTCCAGGGTCTGGGCCTCAGCCCCCGGACTTGCTGGGAGGGAGGCAACTGGGAGACAGCAGCCCTGCCACCCCAGCCAGCAACCAGGGTCAGAACCCACCTACACCCGGGGAAAGGGGCAAAGGGCCAGGGCTCAGAGGGGTAGAGGAGGCAGAGAGGCACGAGCTAGATCCACCCTCCAGGGGGGCGATAGGGGGCTCAGCAGAGCAGAGGGAGAGGGCAAAAGTAGGGAGAATAGGGACCCAGCAGCTGCCCAAACAGAGCTCTTACCTGGCAGAGAGGAGAAGCAGCCACAGCAGCTCAGATCCACGCCCCACCCTCCCTGTCAGCCTGAAGACAGCAACCTGGCTCAGGAGATGCTCAGAACCAGGCCCCTCCAGGCGAAGCTGCTGAAGGCATTCTGTGGGAAGAGCTGGGCAGCCAGCCAAGGGGACACAGCTGGGCCTACCTTCAGTAATCAGCTCAGCCAGAGAGGCCTGGCAGCCAGCCTACATGACGCAGCTGTTGCTGATCCAGGCAGAACAGCCAGCTACCCCAACTGCAGCATCTTGAGACAGCCCAGGCCAACGCTGGAAGGCCAGGGAGGGGTGTGGCCGGGCAGGCAGGACCTGCAAGGAGGGCGGGGCGGTGAGAGAAGGCCCTATAAAGGCTGGCTGGGGAGAGCTCTGGGGTGATGGTGTGGAGTGGACCAGTGTGAGAGTGGAGGCTTGGAGGAGAGTTTTGAGAGATGATGGAGGATGCAGGGGGTGAGCATGCCAGGTTGAGCAGGCCAGCGAGTGGACTGAGAGGGAGTCTGGGTGATGTATACCACCCCTCCTTCCACAGAGCAGGGTCCTGCAGCATCCCTGGCACCCCTCTGATGTCAGGGCCAGCCCTGCCCAGCAGCAGCAGCGACAAGCCCTGACATTAGCAATCTCTCAAATTCTAAAAAAAAAAAACTTCTATGGTTTTACCACAGAATATTGGAGGATTGATAGAGCATCCCCAGTGAGATGTGACACATCACATTACTGGAAGTGACATCATGATGTCAGTCACATGGAATCACATGATTCCACTTAATGCCCAGCCCTGCCCCCAGAAGCTCCCAAGGGTTGCCCTTGGCTGTTAAGCCTAAACAAGAGCAAGCCATTTTCATTCTTATTTGCCAAAGGGCCAAGAACAAGGCCAAAGTGAAAATGTGTTTCCTCACTTTGCAGATTTGTGTGTGTGTGTGTGTGTGTGTGTATGGGGTAGAAATATTTGCTGATTTAAAACATTGTGCTCTGTGAAAAAGTAGCTCAATCAGACATTACATCAGGTCTCCACATTTGGCTGTGCTCTGTGTGTTTGTTATGTTGCAACACTTCTGGAAGAGAGCCAGCATCTTACAAAACTTGATTGCCGAGTCATGGTTACCACTGAGACTAAATACCATTGTTAAATGTTTGGTATCACTGTACTATTATGCAAGATATGAGACCGGTGGAAGCAAAACTGAATGCACTGTAACAGGAACTGGGTTTGCTGATTTTGTGACATACGCAGAGGAAACAAGGAACACTCAATGGAGCAGATCTCCATTCCCTTTGCATAAACACCCATTGTGCCTTCTTTGTATGCGAATATCGTGTTTTCATCAAAAAAAGTTACATAATTCTAACTCAGTATGGCTGTGCTGCTGCACTATGAGAAAATGTGTGAGGAATTAGTCTGCACTATGGTACACCACTTCTCAGTGGCGCTTATTTATTTATGTCATTTATGGTCCACCTTTCTCACTGAGACTCAAGGCAGATTACACAGGGTGAGTTAAGTACAGTCAATATCAAGAACATTTCAATAAACAATGCCATAGGGTAAATAATAATAATAACTGTGCTTATACACCACTCTTCTAGACAGATTAATGCCTCACCCAGAGCAGTGAACAAGTCTGCGTTATTATTATCCCCACAATACAGCTGGGGAGCTGGGGCTGAGAGGAGTGGCTTACCCAAGGCCACCTACTGAACTCATGGCAGTAGTGGGATTCGAACCAGTAGAGTGCTGGTTCGCAGCTGAACCAAATTGATACAAGTTCACAAAGACACAGCATTTGCAGGAATCCAATACAACATAGTGGTGAGGTCTGTGGTTCCTAACTCATTAGTGGATCATCTAAGATCCCCTCCCTACAATTCAGCCCTCCTATCTGAGCAAAAAGCCTTTTTGAATAATTTGGTTTTGCATCGTTTCTGGAAAGCCAGGAGAGTGAGGGCTCTCCTGACTTGCTCAGGCAGGCCGTTCCATAGGGTAGGGGCCACCACAAAGAAAGCCACTTCCCACCTATTCATCTATAACACATCTGAAATCATGCACAGCTGGCAATCCCCACCTTTGCATTTCAATCCCTTCCTTTCTTCAAGGAACTCAGAGTGGTGGACCCAGAATTCCTATCCCCCTCCCCATTGCATACAACACGCCCCTTGAGGTAGCTTCAGCTGGTGCAGAAGTCACCCAATGAACTTTACAGCCCAGTGAGTCAGTAGGGGTTTGAATCCAAATCTCCCACGTCTCATAGCCTAAGCACCAGCGTGCTTCATATCATACATATATATTTATGATGATGATCACAGGTTTGTCCCCCCTCTTTGCATCTAATATGCTTTGATGCCCAGGTTTCAAATGGAAATTTATAATGATTCTTATGAGGTCAGAAAACGGCACTAAACGATCTACTTATTTAAAACCTCTTGGGTTTCCATAGATGTATGCTATGTGCCATCAAGTCACCTCTGACCTATGAATGAGAGACCTCCAAAATGTCCTATCATTAACAGACTTGCTCAGACGTTGTTGTTACCAGAACTGCTATTTTATAGGGGAAATTAGCAAGCAGTCTGGCTTGAGCTAGCAAAGATCTTTAACCAATGTATACCAGAGTCAGTCCTTCAGATTACTCAGACAAGAAAGAGGAGGCTAATATTCAAATAATGTTTACTAAAAGAGTTGCATATGCCTGACATAGCACTTACATACAGCAGACATACAAGAACTCAGAAATAAAGGATGGAAAGAGTTACAGAGACATTTGCATTAGCAGGTTCCCACTTGAGATCGATGGCAGAGAGGCAATACATCACCTGATCATGGCGAGAAGCAGAGATTCCAGCAGCGGGGATGGAGGGGTCTGCAGTGTATAATGCCAGCACCATACACGCAGAGGGTCCATCTGGGTCGGGGATGGGGCGCAGCGCCTGGCCAAGCATGGCGCCGGGCACTGGGCATGGTACTGAGCCCCGAGCACCTAGTGTCAGGCAGAGCCTGCTTAAATAGCCGAAATGTGCCCTGAGGCGGGGGCTCTTTGGGGGTGCCTCATGATGGCTCTCAGGATGTTTTCAACAAAAGATATAATGTGCCAATGTTAGGAATTTGATGGGCCACTTTAGAATCTGTGTGGTAGCGACACCCTTGGGGACGGGACAAAAGGGAAGGGAAGGTATGCTGGGTGGGTTGATTAGATTTGACAGGAAGCCAGGTTGCACTTGATGGGATCGGCTTGGAATATTGATGTTCAGTGGGCGTATTGATAAGCATCCATTATCCACCCTGTACAGTCGGCCATTATCCGCCCTGTACAGTCCTGTCCCTGGGCTGCTGCAAGCGATCTGCATATCAGGGCGAGGCATAGCTTTGGACGTGACAGGAGCCTTGCGGTGAAATGGTGGACTCAGGGAGAACCGTCCGTAGTAACTGCCTGTTGCCTGAGAACATGGCTGCCCTCTGGTTTGCTTCTGTGTGTTCATGGGCTCGCTGGCAGGCTGCTCTGGGCATTATGGCGGACCCAGGACTGTTCTGCGGTGGCTTCCCTGTGGAGCGCAGGCCAGGGGGCGCCTAGTCCGTTTCACAGAGAATCCTCCTTGCTTGGGCGTCATTGCTAGCTGCCAAGTTCTGGGCCCAAAGTACAGTTCATGCCCAGCATGAGGCATGCCACGGGTCTCAGGGCAAGAGAGAGAGAGAGAGTCCATAATTCAGGGATGCAAAGAGCAGGCACAGATAACAGAGTCCATAATTCAGAAGGCAGGAAACAAGCACAGGCAATCAGAGTTCATAATACTGGAGGCAGGAGACAGGCACAGGTAACAGAGCCCATGATTCTGGAGGGGGAGGCTGGCAACACTGCAAACTGGAAGACGTGTCTTCTTTTACTGAGACAAGCCATCCCAGTTTGGGTCTTCCTCTTTTCCTACTGCCCTCCACTTTTCCTAGCATTACTGATTTTTCCAGAGAATCTTGTCTTCTCATGATGTGACAAAAGTATGATAGCCTTAGTTTTGTCATTTTAGCTCCTACGAAGAATTCAGGCTTGATTTGATCTAGAACCCACTTATTTGTCTTTTTGGCTGTCCATTGTATCCACACCACATTTCAAATGAATCCATTTTCTTCCTGTCAACTTTCTTTACTGTCCAGCTTTCACATCCATACATAGCAATAGAGAATACCATAGTTTAGATTATCTTGATCTTGGTGCCCAAAAAGACATATTTATCTTTAAGGATCTTTTCTAGTTCCCTCACAGCTGCTTTTCTTAATCTTCTTCTGATTTCTTCATTGAAGTCTCCCTTTTGGTTGATGATTGAGCCAAGGAATAGAAAATCTTGAACAATTTCAATTTCCTCATTGCCAGCTTTATAACTGTGTAATTCCTTAGTGGTAATTACTTTTGTCTTCTTGATGTTCAGCTGTAATCCTGCTTTGGCGCTTTCTCCTTTTGGAAACGAGGGGGGGGGGTAGAGTCAGCCAAGACTTGGCTCAATGGACCCTCCGCAAGAAACGCAACGCCCTTTGTGTATTCATCGTAGACTGTGCATCTTACATTTTCCTCTACGCAATGTGCGTGAGCGGTTAAAGCATAGAGGTAAAAAATGAGAAGGCTCTTTAAACACTTCCGGTTTCAAACGGAGCCGATTCTCCCCATCAATGTCCAATGCAGAGTGTGTAATAAGATTCTCACCACAGAGACGGCAAGGCCTGAGGTATAGAGCACGTCGTGTAGTCCCTTATTAAACCGGAAACTTGTATTGCTTGCCGCGCTCTGTTCCCTGGGAACGTACCCCTTCTGCGTACATTGCGTTCTTCCTCCGCAGCGAGCGCCGCTGCGAGTGAAGGTTACGGGATCGTAACGGAGTTTCGAGAATCGCCGCTGGCTGTACCGGTTGCGTAAGCCGGAGGACTTTGGGCCGCGCTCCGCCGCGGAACCGCCATCTCCGTCCTTGCCCGCGGTTGCGCCGCGCCATGGCTGCCTCAAGCGCCGTCCCTCTTCTCCTCCGGGCCGCGGCCGCCTCCTGCCACCGGCTTCTTTCTGCTTCCCGCGTCGCTGCCAATCGAAGTCCGAGCCGGTTCTTCCACGCTTCAGCCCCAGCTCGGCTCAGGTAAGGATCTCCGTCGACCGTGAGTGCCAGTGGGGGCTGAGGGCAGTCAGTAGACGTTATGATCATATCAGCACTTCCTATGAAGTCGTGAGCTGGCAAATCTTGAGAGTTGCCAAACTGTACGTTATTCTCGAATAGCAGGTTAGATGGTAGGTGCAGCCAGGGTAGGGCGAGGGCAAAGGGCCTGTCATGAGAAGCAGAACATTGGCCTAAGGAGAAACGAGGGCTAAGTATCTGTGTCAGTGTCCAGGGGAAAGAGCAGTTCTGTCCTCCTGAGCTGCTTTCTGGCACGGGCTGAAGGGCCTTGGCAAGGGCGCCGCTTGCTGACTTATGCTTGTGCAAGTTCCATACCTGTCAGACAGTAGCTGTTGATGTGCCGCAGAAGTACTTTGTCCCAAGCTCTGAGCTGCGTCAAGAGAGCGAATATCGAGAAAAGGTGGCCTGTGACTAAATCTTGAGCACAATCTGAGCAGCCCTGGCGTTGCTGCAACTAATCTTTTTAGGGTCAGGCTCTCTATAGGGAAGGTTTTGGGATTCTTAGCATGTGTTTAATCAAATATAAGGTGCAAGTAGCACGCACCTCCTTGGATCCCCCCTTGCTGGGAGAAAAGCAGCATTGAAACTTTCCCAAATAATCTCTGGCAGGTACAGATAAACTGGTGTTTTATCTGGAAAGCAATAGTGGATGGATCGCCTTACTGCTTTGTTGTGATACCAGTTACACAAGTTTATCCATGTGCTGCCTAAAATCAGCCCTGCCGCCAAGCAGTTCTGGATTGCATAAGTTTCTAAACAACGCTTTAATCCTATTTTAAAAACCTTGTTTGCGGACAAGAAATAAACCCTCATCTGTTAGTGCCTAATTTGTACAACACAACAAATTGATTTGTTTGATTGATTGCATTTATATTCCATCCTCCCCAAAAGCAGGCTTAGAGCAAATTACAATATCATAACATCAATATATACATAAATGTAAAACAGGAATAAAATACTATAAATTACAATATAAAAAGTGTAGCTAAACTGAATGCTTCCAAAGCCAGGAGGACACCTTCTATCTTGGCTCTGCTGTTGCAGGAGAACTGTACAAATGCAAGGATTTCATGCTTGTCTTTGTAATAACCAATTTGTGGCTTGTTTGTGATGTCTGAAGGCAGCCATTATTTACTGTTACAGCTTCTCAGATTGTGTGACAATAACATCACCATCTAATTGATCTGGCTTCAGTTCTTACACATTTTCTGTCAGTCCTAGCTCTTTAATCCACTCCTTCCTAAGAGCAACTTTTTGCATTTCTCATATGTGTATAATTTAAATTTGTTTGGTATCCTGAATACATCCAAAGCACGTGTCTGTGGTGGTTTTCCAGGAAACAGCTTTAAATATCTTAAATGGAATGAGAATATGCTCTTCTCTGTGAACAAAATGACTTTCCCTCACAATTCTTGGATCCAGCAGCTTTGTTTTGGCAGGACCTTTGATTTTAAGTTGATAAAAGTCATTTTGCAGATTCCTTTAAGAGTGAATAGAAGTTAACTAATAAGTTCTTCAAACAGACAATAATGCCTCAATGGCCTGAACTGGTATAAATCCTTGGTTATAGCTGGGCAGGAATCTGAGGAATGGCAGGCTGGGAAATTTTACTAGCTTTGAACAGAAAAAACAGTAAGGAAGAGAAGTTACTATTAATGAAGAAAGGACTATTTGATATAATTCCGCGAACCATTTTATATATTTTTCTGTCTGATACTTTTTAGTTTCCCCCCCACACCTTTTACTTTTCATCAGACTCTGCCCTGTCTTTCTACCCTCTTTAGTTAGGTTATAGCTTTCTGCACAACAACTGTATTACTCCAGTATAGTTCTTAGTTGGTGCTAAATATGTTTGAACAACAATAACGGTGATGTATTGTCGAAGGCTTTCACAGCCGGAGAATGATGGTTGTTGTGGGTTTTCCGGGCTGTATTGCCATGGTCTTGGCATTGTAGTTCCTGATGTTTCGCCAGCAGCTGTGGCTGGCATCCACAGCTGCCACAGCTGCTGGCGAAACGTCAGGAACTACAATGCCAAGACCACGGCAATACAGCCCGGAAAACCCACAACAACCAATAACGGTGATAATAGAAGGAAACATGCAGCAAGAAAACACTGGCCAGATGTTGCATTGAATGATCTGGCCAGATGTTGCATTGTGTGATAGGAAGCTGGCTTTTTGTGACATTTGGAAATAAGGTGATTGGATGATAGCTGTTGATAGGATTGGGATAATGATGTATTGCTTAGTTTAAGTGGTCCCCTTTGGGGAGGAGCGGCAGTAGGATGGCAAAGAGGAAGGTAAGCTTGACAAAAGGAAATGTACCCAACACTATTAAAGTGGCAGCGTTATTTTGTTTCTTTGTGGATGGCCACTAGCTTGTGGCATAAGTAGCAGGGAAACCTTTCCTGACTTATGCCACTGCCTGTCTCCTCCCCAGCTTTAGCAGTAGAAGAAAATTACACAAAGGCATAGGAGAGATGGCTTCATGTGTGCTGGGGGAGGACACTGCTTATATATCCTTGTGTGTGCTAAAATGGCACTTCTACCTGGATTTGACTTCACATGGTCCAAAAAGATGGTTACCATTGTGTTACCTATCTACCGCTTTTGGTTTACTTATGCACCATCTTTAGTTTTGTATTGTGTACTATCAGCGTGAAAATGTTATCTAGATTGCTGTGGGTGCTGTTACGTTCTCTTTAAACCACACTATAACTCCATTGGGTTTATACCTTTTGTCTTGGGCTTCTGTTTCCATTTCACTTCTTGGATACTATTAATTTACACCTCAGTAAAGTGATATTCAGGCGCTTGGTTGGGGATGGGGCAGCAATTGTTCACTCAGTTATTTAGGTCCTAGGATTCTACCTATGTTGACATTGGCTGTACCCATCCTCTTCCCATTGCATTCTGTGTGGAGAAATGAACCAGGGAGATCCTTTTGTTCATCTGAACACAAGAACTCACTGACATCACAAGAGAACCAGCTAGAAAGTTTGTTTTATCTTGTAGGATCAGGAAGAGACTGTGTTCAAATAAACAGAAGATCTTCATTCAGTTGTTCTTTTTTCCAGCAGGGAAGGAATGTGTGAACTGGAGGTCAGCTCCCATCTTAACGTAGGTAGAATTGCAGGTGGACAACGTTACTTCTGTGTGTGATTTATAGTGACAGTTCAGTGTCCTTAATAACTACTATTCTAAACTTTGTAGGAATTCAGAAAGTTAACTATCCAAAGAGCGCATATGTGATTGAATTCTGCGGAGGTCAGTCTTTGATCACTGATGGTGTCCCAAGGAGCAAATCATTATTCCTGAGAGCAGCTTGTAACTGTCCCTTGGGGGAAGGGGGAATGATCAACAGGTTATCTGACAAAAACTGGGAGAAGCTTGTCTTCAGTCCTTACAAAGGTCTTGTGGACTTCCTAAAGTGTCCTCATGCACCCCTAAGTTACCCAGGTTCTGAACTTGAAAAACTCTGTTCCACCCTCGTCTTGTCCCTGACTTGTTAGTGTTCTTTGTGTAAGGAAGATTTTTTGTGTGGGAGGACATGAAAGCAGGTGATTCCCCCGCCTCCACACTACTGTAGTACAGTCCAGTGAAAGTAATTCCACATAATGCTAAAGATTGTGTAGCTGTTTTATCTTGCTTACTTCAGTATGGTATCATACTCCAGTAACATTCCTATGTATGTTTACCTGGAAGTAATCCCTTTGATCCCATTATCAGATATGCGTTGGGTTCGGCTCTTAAGGACTATTCAGAACAGATGATCATTGTAACCCGTTTTGTGTCCATGTCTTCTATCTATACTTTTGGTAGCAATCTCTGAAACTGTATATCAAAAGCCTAAACTGAGAAAACTCTTGTGGAGATTTTAAAAAATTAACCCGCTACAGATGTTTACAGCTACAGTATAGGGTAAAGACATTATGTGTTTTCAGTGTCTTGTCTAGTTTTCAGCTGCCCTGACTACCAGTATTAAGAATTTTTACTGTTATTTCCAAAAAGTATGAGTCCCTTTCATTGCCTGTGGGCAAAGAAAAATATTGTGGTTTTTTCCTCCCCCGCAGCTCAGAAGATAAAGTTACTGTGCACTTTATAACCCGTGATGGAGATAAACTAACAGCGCAGGGAAAAGTTGGAGACTCGCTTTTGGATGTTGTGGTTGATAACAATCTTGACATAGATGGATTTGGTAAGTAAAAAGTACTTAATTTCCCATAACTACAGAATATTATTTCATAAGGGAACAAAGTGTTTTACCTTTGAAATAGCCAGTGGATCCAGGCTTCTGATCTTTTTCCTGCTTCTCCAACTCCACATTCTGCCTTCACCCTAACTCCGATGTGTTTATTGCTAGCATCCTGCTCTCTGCACTCAAGCCTGATTATCCAGCACACCACCTCATTTTAAAATATTATCCAAGTGGATAGAACTCTGATATGCTATTTACTGTTTATTATTTACCAAATTTATTAGCCACTTTTCAGAAATCCAGAGTGGGGTTCAACAAATGTAAATTTCCTATAGAACTATTAAAAAAAACTTGAGCCTTGAGGCAAGCCAAGATTAATGTATTTAATTAATTAAAAATCACAATAGCTGATCTATGAATCCAGGTGTTCACCTGAAAGTGTCACCATAAACACGAGCAAGGTATAAAAGCTTAGTCAGCAACTCAGTTAAAACTGTCATGGTAAGGTATTCTGAGCCTATAGGGCAACTACATAGAAGGCCAACCTGGCCTCCCTGTGAGGAGAGGGCTTGATTGTCAAGAAGTTATGGAGAATGGGGCGCACAGCCCAGTGGAAAGTATATGGGTAGAAATAAGGGGAGGAAGGACAAAGGGTATTATTGTTGGAGTCTGCTACAGACCACCTGACCAGCGAGAAGAAACGGATTCTGCCCTCTTTGAACAGATTGGCAGAGTATCCAGACATCACAACCTTGTAATTATGGGTGACTTCAACTTCCCCGATGTGTGCTGGGAGACAGGCTCAGCAAAGCGTCATGAATCACGCAATTTCCTGACCTGCCTGGCCAATAACTTCCTTTTTCAAAAGGTGGAGGAAGCTACAAGGGGCTCGGCCATACTAGACTTGATATTAACCAACAGGGAAGAATTGGTAGGTGAGATGAAGGTGGTCGGGACCTTAGGGGGAAGTGACCATGTCCTCCTTGAATTCCAGTTGCTGTGGGGGGCCAAGGAAGTTCATAGCCAGACTCGTAGGTTAGATTTTCGTAGGGCCAACTTCAATGAACTCAGAGGCTTGATGAGAGTCATTCCGTGGGGGAGTGTGCTGGAAGGGAAAGGAGCGAGTGAAGGGTGGGCCCTTCTCAAACACGAGCTTTTGCAAGCTCAAGCCCTCACCATCCCAGCAAGACGGAAACATGGTAAGGGCTCCAAGAAACTGATGTGGATGTACAGAGAGCTCCAGAATAAGCTAAGGGAGAAAAAGGAAATGTTCAGGAAATGGAGAGAAGGACAGACCTCTAAAGAGGAGTATATGAAGGTTACTAGGTACTGCAGATCAGCCACCAGAGATGCCAAAGCTCAGTATGAGCTGGGTCTGGCCAGGAGGGCTCGCTACAATAAGAAAAACTTCTACAGATACGTGAGAAGCAAACGCAAGGTAAAAGAGGCAATTGGACCGCTGTTGGGAGTAGATGGAGAAACTGATGCAGGACAGAGAAAAAGCGGACAGGCTTAATGACTTTTTTGCCTCTGTTTTCTCCCTGAAGAACTCAGGCACATCAAGAGATAGTAGAAAATGTGGCAGGACACCTGAGTGGCTAATTGACATTGACAGAGAGGTTGTGGAGAGGCATCTGGCTGCACTGGATGAATACAAATCCCCTGGGCCGGGTGGGGTGCACCCAAGAGTGCTGAAAGAACTTTCTAGCGAACTTGCAGAACCCCTGTCCATCATCTTCAAGGCCTCCTGGAGGACTTGGGATGTGCCACAAGATTGGAGAAGAGCGAATGTTATCCCCATCTTTAAGAAAGGGAAGAAGGATGACCCGGGAAACTACAGGCCGGTTAGTTTGACTTCTGTTGCTGGGAAGATGTTAGAACAGATTTTAAAGGGATCAGTCTCTAAGCATCTGAAGGACCGCTCAGTGATCCGGGGAAGTCAGCATGGTTTTGTTCCTAACAGATCTTGCCAGACCAACCTGGTTTCCTTCTTTGATTGAGTGACCAGCTTACTGGATCGGGGGAACTCTGTTGACGTGATTTATCTGGATTTCAGTAAAGCTTTTGATAAGGTCCCCCATGACATTCTGATGGGCAAACTGGAAGACTGTGGAGTGGACTATAGGACAGTTCGGTGGATAGGGAACTGGTTGGAGGACTGCACTCAAAGAGTGGTGGTCAACGGCGTTTCATCAGATTGGAGGGAGGTGTCCAGTGGAGTGCCGCAGGGCTCGGTTTTGGGCCCGGTACTTTTCAATATTTTTATCAATGATCTGGATGAAGGAGTGGAAGGGCTGCTCATTAAATTTGCTGATGATACCAAATTGGGAGGAGTAGCAAACGCCCAAGAAGATAGAATTAAAATTCAACAAGACCTGAATACTCTGGAGAAGTGGGCAGCTGTGAATAGGAAGCAATTCAACAAAGACAAGTGCACAGTATTACATCTGGGCCACAAAAATGGGAAGCACAAATACTGGATGGGGGATACACTTCTGGGCAGTAGTATATGTGAAAGGGATCTTGGGGTAAGAGTGGACTGTAAACTAAATATGAGCAGTCAGTGTGATGCAGTGGCAAAAAAGGCTAATTCAGTCTTGGGTTGTATCAAAGGGGCCATAGCATTGAAATCGCAGGAGGTCATAGCCCCTCTCTATACTGCCTTTGTCAGGCCACACCTGGAGTATTGTGTGCAGTTCTGGAGGCCTCACTTCAAAAAGGATGTGGCCAAAATCGAGAGGGTGCAGAGGAGAGCGACAAGAATGATCAGGGGTCTGGAGACTGAGTCCTACGAGGAAAGGCTGAGGGCCTTGGGAATATTTAGTTTGGAGAAGAGGAGGTTGAGGGGGGACATGATTGCTCTCTTTAAATATTTGAAAGGCTGTCATTTGGAGGAGGGCAAGGAGCCGTTCCAGTTGGCAGCAGAGGGTAGGACCCGAAGCAATGGGCTTAAACTACATGCACAAAGGTACCGGCTGGATATTAGGAAGAACTTTTTCACGGTCAGAGTAGTTCAAAAGTGGAATCAGCTGCCTAGGAAGGTGGTGAGCTCCCCTTCACTGACAGTTTTCAAGAAGAGGCTGGATGAATACTTGTCAGAGATGCTTTAGGCTGATCCTGCACTGGGCAGGGGGTTGGACTAGATGGTCTGTATGGCCCCTTCCAACTCTATGATTCTATGGAGACTAAGCAGGGCCACAGATTAGTTCAGTGCACTGCTTGAGTGGGAGAGGCCTGTATGGGATATGCTCTGGGACCACTTAGGGCTTTAAAGACCAGTGTCAGCACCTTAAACCTTACCTGGCTCAGAAATGAAGCCTGTGCAGATGTGCACACACCAGTCAGACGTCTGGCTGCAATACTCAACTTTCCAAATCATATTTAACATGCCAGTGTGTGAAATTGGCAATCCTTTGAACAAGTTAGATGATTGAAACAAAATGATGGAAATGTTCTGATGGAATTAGTCTCTAACCATTGCAAATAAAATGAAATCCTGCCCTCAAGTCATAATTGACTTATGGCAACCCCTGGTGGGGTTTTCATGGCAAGAGACTAACAAGTGGTTTGCTATTGCCTGCCTCTGCAACCCTGGTCTTCATTGGAGGTCTCCTATCCAATTACTAATCAAGGCTGACCCTGCTTAGCTTCTGAGATCTGATGAGATCAGGCCCTCCTGAACTATCCAGGTTAGGGTTGCCATGCAAATAGTTGTATGTCATATCATTAAATGCTGCAAAGGAAGATCCTATTTCACATTTTGTCACTAGGGGGCACTGCAGAAACAGCTAACTTTCAGGTATTGCTTCATGTAATCCAGGTGGTTCTTAATGTACTTTTTGTTTCATTTCTGTGTTAGGCATATCTCCAAATTCTGACACACAAACCCAACATACCTAGAAACCCTTTGCCTATATAACCTATGCAATACCTCAAGAAAAGAAGCATCGATGTATTGTCGAAGGCTTTCACGGCCGGAGAACGATGGTTGTTGTGGGTTTTCCGGGCTGTATTGCCGTGGTCTTGGCATTGTAGTTCCTGACGTTTCGCCAGCAGCTGTGGCTGGCATCTTCAGAGGTGTAGCACCAAAAGACAGAGAGTCTTTTGGTGCTACACCTCTGAAGATGCCAGCCACCTCTGAAGATGCCAGCCACAGCTGCTGGCGAAACGTCAGGAACTACAATGCCAAGACCACGGCAGTACAGCCCAGAAATCCCACAACAACCAAAAGAAGCATCGTCCTTCCTGATTAATGAGCTGATTTTTGTTAGACTTAGGTGTACCTGGCATTCTCTTCCTTTTAAACAAAATTATGTATGGACTACATATTTCCTCTTTATTTTAGTAGTTAAAATATGCACTTACTGTTTTACAAGAACTTTTTTGAACATGCACAGATTGTGGGAAATAAGCGGGTGTAGAATTTGTGTATTTATTGCCTCTCCTAATAATAATATAAATCAAATGTTGTTGTTATTGTTATTACTATTTTGTATGTGTTAAAGGAGAGGGGGGCTGTAGCTCAAAGCTAGATCACTTGCTTTGCATGCAGTAAGTCCTGGTTTCAGCCTCTGCCATCTCCAGTTAAAAGATGAACACACAAAGCTGCCTTATATTGAATCAGACTATTGGAAGCCAGTAACGTCCACTCTGATTGGCCATGGTTCTCCAGGGTCTTTCATGTAACCTCCTGTCTGATCCTTTTAACTGGAGATGCCACTGACAATTAAGAACAGCAGGCAGCGAGGAAAAATGTTCCTCTATATGAGATTCTGGAGAGCCACTGGCTCTTAATACTGGGTACTGAGCTAGACCAACTAGTGATCTGACAGTATAACTCATTAACTGAAAGATTAATACAGTGGAATCTCATGGAGAAGTCCAAAGTATGATCTGATTCTTGTATTAATTTTTAGGTGCATGTGAAGGAACACTTGCTTGCTCTACCTGTCACTTAATCTTTGAAGATCACATATTTGAAAAACTAGATGCAATTACTGATGAGGAATTGGACATGCTGGACCTTGCCTATGGATTGACAGAAACGTAAGGGGAAGCAACTCGAAAGCTACCAAAGGGATCTGCAGTTTCCTTCTAGAAGCTGCTTGCTGTTTAGGCTGCTCTAAATGTATGGAATTGGTTATTTGCAAGTAATGGCAATCTGAATTTTGCTACGTAAGCAGTCCATGTTTTCTCTGGATAAATCTATTAATTATTTTTGATGCTGCTTTCTACCTGTTAGATCACATCTGGTCCAATGGCTAGGATGTCAGATTTTTATGTTCCAAGCAATCTGGTCTTTCAGTCCTTACCCTTCTTTTCCAGACTTGTTTGATTTTTTCCAAAACTTGAATTAATTATCCTCAGTGGTGAAAGAGATCCGTACAGGCCAAAGCAAACTTCTGAGCTTCTCTCCAGGTCTGTTTGCCAAAAACACTTTACTGGTCATGTTCTTAGGGTGAATTGTCACATTTTTTGGCAGACTGTCACCCTTTTCTGTGGTCTTGCATTCGTGTAACTTTAAAACAAGACTTGAGTGGAATATTTGATGCCATCTCAGATGTGCTGCTTGAGCAGTTGGTTGGTCAGTCCTGGTGGACTGACAGTTGAAAAGAACAGGGTTGTGCCTGCGGTTTCCCTGTGCCTCGTTACTGATGTCCAGGGATGGCACAGTGTCCAAAATACCGAAACATGAATTGTGAAGTTCCTCGTTCAAATCTCCCTTCGGCTCATGCAGTAGTCAAAAGGCAATCCACCTATATCAGCCCCTTTTCTACAATATGGAGGAATAATCCATTAAGATTGCTTAGTGTTTTAAGGAGCACAAGATAATGAGCTGGATCACTGCTTGCGCAAGTGGAAGAATCTTTGTACCTTCCTCATCCCACAGTATCCCTCTGCATACCCCAGCCCAAAGAGTCCTGTATGAAGATTGGGAGACCCTCAAACAAAATGTGCCAGTGGGCAACAGTGAGGAGGGGAGACTGGGCAAAATCGCCCCCCTGCTTGTTCTTGCATGATAGCTCTGGGGTGAAGCTGCCCAGCTTCCCTTCCAAGCTTCCAAGTTGCTCATGTAAGTCTGGATCCAGGCCGATGTTGAGAACATTGTAAAGCATGAATTACACTTTGTAATCCGCTTTGAGTCTCAGTGAGAAAGGCAAACTATAAATGATGTAAATAAATAATTTTAAATTTTTACTCCTTCACCGCTTGCCTTTTCCTCTTCTCCACATTCACCTTTTTGTCCTTTGAAATATTAAGTATGATGAGGTAGTTTCTCTCCCCCAGCCTGGCAGGAATCACTTCTGCATCGTTTGTATTTCGTATAGGTTGTCTATAAAGCCGAGTGTCAACTCAGGATTTTTCTCCCCTCTCTCCTCTAGGTCTCGATTGGGTTGCCAGATCTGCTTGCAGAAATCTATGAACAATATGGTTGTCCGAGTGCCAGAAACCGTTGCTGATGTCAGGCAATCTATAGACATTGGCAAGAACCCTTAACAAATTAGGATGTCTTTTTGATAACCAAACTATTTTTATAATTTATTTCCGTATGTTTAATGACAAGGAAAAAATACCATAATTTTAAGACTGTATTAGATGGTCAAGTTTAATTTTCTTTATCAAAGTCAACCCTTTATTGTTATGATTCTGAAATGGGAGAATAGTTAGCAATGAACTGTGTAATGTTACACAACAGTTTTTCTCATAGAAAAATACTTTCTTTTGTCTTGTATTTTAAATTACAAATGTTTTCTTACTGCTGAAGTAGTGAATCTTTTTGAAAAATAGTTCTTTTTAAGTTCTAAGCACTACATATGTAGTGTTAGTATACTACATACTAAGCTTGAGATGGATGGAAGCAAAGTCTTCTTTCTAAAATTAAAGCTTAATTTAACAAAGCACTGAAAGCAGGTTTAACCAGAGTGAGTGTAGTCTCTTAGCTGTAAAGATGGAGATAGTTTCAAAAATATTGTTTATGACTTTGATGAGCTCCGTTGGAGTCTCATGAGATCTGAGAGTTTGGAGTCATTCCTATAATGGGATAGTATGACTCCCTTCTCCAGTTTTACTATTCCAAGTGCCCTTGGTTTGATGCTGAAAACATATGTCAGTGGCCTCACTGTACAGTTATGTCTCAGCCGATGTCTTGATTAGGCAGTCGCCTCCATATAACGATACAAGCAAGTCTTCCCACAAATTAAGTCCTCTAAAATGAAAGCCCTTTGAAAGTGACCGTTTGGTGTGTAACCAAATTAAGCAGTGTGAGCTGTTGTGATCTATAGTACTTGAGTATGCATAGCCATGTGCTGTATTATAGCCAAATGGTAGATATATTTTATTAAGCCTCCACATTTTCTGTTATTAAGAATAACAATTGAACTACATATATAGTTTAAAATTACTTTGGGCATTTTGTAACACACATCAATTTGGATTTTTAAAAATGTTTTGCTATATGCAATGGTTGCCTTATTCCCATTTGTAAAATGCAACCAGTTGCTGCAGTTGCTTTGTGTCTGCCTTCTAACTCTGGACTTTCACCATCAATGCTACAGGGAACAGGGTTGGGGTCCTTAAAAATATTACATTCAAATATATGCTAATTAGTCCATCTGCTTTCCCCCCTCCACATCTAGCTAACTGTAGTAAAAATGGGGCATTTTAACAGCACTCAATACTTACTACTCCTTGCAATAGCAAGGTTGATGGGCCATTGCCTATCAGTAAGGCAGTGCAAAGGGAGCGTCCACAGGCAAGGCCTGAGTTTCTTCAGACTTGAGGGACTTCCCTATACAGAAAGACATTTTTCTAAAAGATGCCCCCCATAGCTGGATGAAGACTGAAATTTCCCATTGCCCTCTTGCAGTCATAGAGCTCTTAGAGACGGAAGTGGGGAGGAGAGGAAATTGGCACGTTCCAGCCTCTGATAGTATCCTGGTGAGGTGCTGATCCCTCTGCCTGACTCTTCCATATATACCTCATAGGGAGGGAGAGGTAATAGATAAAAGCACCAGTGTGGGTAGTGGTTAGCTAGTCAGACTCGGGGAGGTCTGGGTTTATAATTCCCGCTCTGCTGTGAAACTCTCCCTACTTGCTATACCTCACAGGGTGGTCGTAAAGATAAACCAGAAGAAAAGAACCACATATGCCTCTCTGAGCTCCTTGGAGAAAGGATAGAATTTTTAGAAAGCATAGAGAAGCAGTGTCCTTTTCTTCACACTGGGCCTGTTGACTTTGGGGCGAGATGAAGGCCCAAACCCCAGCATTTAGCACCAAGGCTCATTTTGAGGGGGAATGTGCAGGAATGCAGTTCCTGCAGTTCCCCAAAGAGGTCACATGTCAGATGGGCCCCGCCCACCTGACTCCTGGCCATTTGGTCCCATTTTGGCCTGGATTGGGGCCGAAACAGCCCGGATCCTGACCATTTTGGGCCCCTTTTCGGCCATTTTCAGCCCCTTTTTGCCATTTTGGGCCCAATTTTGGCCCTGAATGGCCAGGATTGGCTCCAAAACAGCCAGGATAGGTGATGTCAGGGAGTGTGGCATATGCAAATCAGTTATACTAATGACACATTTCCAGTGATGTCAAGGGGCATGACATATGCTAATAAGTTATGCTAATGAGCGTCTCTAGCTCTTTTTCTACGAAATGACCCCTGTTCAGCACTATCTGCCCATTCTGCCACCATTTAGACTGCTTGAATTTAGGACTAGGAGAGCAAGAAATCTACTTGTCTATCCTAAGAACTGTTATGCTGCTCATGTGTCTAAATTCCCAATTAGCTTCTTCCCTCTTTCCAGCGTAGATTCCTTCCAGGCCCTCATCTTCTTGCTAAACTTGGGGATACCCAATTCTTTCTAGACTTTTTGATAACTTGATTTGTTTCACATAACGATTAAATTTCCCTTAAGCTGTCATGAAATCTGTACTTCCAGGACTGATCTGTTGGATGCTTCTTGAAGCCTTGCTTTGTGGCTGTCAACTTGTGCAGCCCGTTGCCGTTCTGTTTGGGGCTTTTGCCTTTCATCTTGTGTGAGGACATTTATTTTTTTATTGACTATTGTCCTGTATGAAAGGATACAGTTATCAGTTCGTTGGCTGTGCTCCAAGGTATAGAAAATTAAACAAGCTGAAGGAAGATCTTTAAGAAATTGTCCATAAGAGTTCACTGCCAAGTTCCATTCCTTCACTGATCTGTGAGGCCTATACGATCACATACTGAAAGAAAGCAATTGTTTTATCCTACTCTCCCTTATTTCGTATATATTTCATATATATTAAAATACTTGATTTTACTTCAAAGCAGTGTGTACAGGTCCGTTGCATGTTGCTTCATTTCCTGAGTTTTTTGAACCTGAATCCTATTGATGTCATATTAAATATCAGTGGACACAGCAAGTCATGATTTGGTGATGGATTTTAGCATAGATACTTTATAGTGAAGTCGTCCTGGACTTCCTTTAAAAAAAAAGTTGTTTTTTGAACTTAACACAGAAAGAATAAGTTTCGTGTAAACCAGGGAAGTAAACACCTTTTTTTGCAGGGGGGGGGGGGGGATCTGAAGAAGGCAGCTCTGATTCTTGAAAGCTTATACCCTGAAAATCTTGTTGGTCTCTAAGGCGTCACTGGACTCAAATCCTACTTTTTTCTCTAGTTCAATAGCTGTCCTGTAAATGTTGGTGATTAATCTACACAAGGAAATCCACAAGATGTATATATTTCTCATTGTTAAACAAATTGGCAAATAAATCCTTTATATTTTTTTCTGAGCATTTTCTTAGTGACGGAATGCTTTCTGTTTTTTTACTTGTATTGGTAACTGTGCCAAAGTAAACAGTTTTCCAGGAAAGAAACATGATTTATTCAAAACAGTCCCAAAAGATTCATACTTGGGAGTCTTCCATACAGTAAGGAGAGGTGGACTTTCCCCTCTGGCTTTATCAGGCAAGTTACCTGTAAATGACTTTGGGCATTGAGAAACTTCGAACCAGGGGAACAAATAGTAAGTAGAGCGAGCAGCGTGCTCATTTTGTTTTGGACTGACGCCCCAATGTTAAGATCCAGGCTCCTAGGAAGAACTTAAAATATTAATATACACTGATTTGAGGTACTTCTGCAGAGCTTACAACAAGCATTTGATATTCCTATTGAAGTGATATAAATTGAGTGGCTGATGCAGTTTCTCGCTGGCACATAGCAAAAACTTGTGTAGGAAAGGAAGAGGCAGTTTCTGCCCATTTCCCCTTTTTGGTACAGCCCCCTAGCATATTCCACTCTGTTCCCAAGAGCCACCCTCCCCCCAACCCACAAGACTACTTTTTCATGGAGTGTAGGAAGAGGGCCAAGGGGGACCCATCTCATGAACTCTTCCCATTCACAGTTTAGTAGAATCCCACCCAGTACTTTCAGCACACATAAAATGAAAGCTGCGTTCCCAAAAAGAAGAGTGGATGCAGAAATGAGGGTCAGGACAATAAAAAAAAGAACCCTTGCGGATGATGAGCACAGTCCTTGTGTGAACAATATCCAGTCTGAAGGTACATTATTTAATTGAAGGTGCATTGCAAGTAATATTTCATATTTTGAGCATTTGGAAAAAATGCTCATTTGTTAGGAATCAGTAAATTTAAAAGAAAATGATTTTAAAGGGTGGTAAGTAACTCAAAGTTCAGCTTACTTGTTAACCATAAGGTTTTAAATACTAAGCACCTAACTATGGAATGATAAAAGAGACTTGTAGAAAGAAATGTAGCTTTCAGGCAAAATTACGTTTAATGCAAAGCAGGCAACTGTAATAGACACAACCATGAGAATGCCAATGATGAATGATTACACAGACTTTTACAAAAAAGTTTCATTAAAAATGAGAAGAAAAATAGTGTATTAATACAAGTTTAGAAAGCAATATTAACAGACTAAGGAGTTTTCAGTGGCTTACGTCCTAATTACCAAGAGCAGAGCAGCACTTGATTGTTGCGATTTCCATCAGTCCAGTGTAGCCTGTTGTGCTTTGTGTGTGTGTGTGTGTGTGTGTGTGTGTGCGCGCGCGCGCACGCGCGCATGTGTCATTGGACCCTGGGAACAGCATGGCAGAAGTCCATAATGGGATGAGTAATTTGCAAAAATGGGGGGGGGGGGGTTGTAACCAACTGAAGTGTTTTCCATGATCAGAAAATGTGAGGTTGGATCCAGACTAAATTTTCTGTTAGTCAAATTTCCTGCCTCCCCCCACTACAACCCACTAATCACCATGAAATACTGCTTCTGTGGTATAGGAGACTTGGGGAAAGACATGGAGCAGGTCTGCAGTGGGAAGGGGAAATCAGTGGGCATTTCCAGTTTAGTCTGTTCCTTCCCATGGGTAGACTCTAAGCCATGGCGTTTAAATGATCAATGGAACTTTCAAAAAAGAGCCCCGTGAGATCCCCCCCCCCCACAAGCTCCTTCCTGTACCCTTCTTTCAAGCCCATGTTTCAGTTCTGGATTTTGCACCTCTGGTAAATAAGCTGTGATGTATGCCGTTCACATTGGGTTGGATTCTGGATGGAGCAGGGTTGGTGGAAGGGTTCATCCAACTGCTGCCCTCTGGGAAGCTGCTGGTGAGGTATTGGCAGGGGGCTTCAGCAAGAAGGGGGAATCTGCAGCAATCTCGCCCCTCTGGCATTTCTGGGAGAGCTTGGTCAACAGTGCATAGAGTCTTCAGCTGATTTCCCCCCTCATTTTTCCACAGCCCCAGATCCCATGCCATGCCCCAAGGTTGCCTCCCCTCAGCAGCAGCTTTGGGATGAACTGGGGCTTGTGGGAAGAGGAAAAAGAGCAAAGATGGTTTTTGCAAACTTGTTTTGCTTGTGGTGGTTGAAGCCCAAGCCATGATCTTTCCCCATATATGTGGACATTAGCCCAGCATGTCAAAACTGCTTCTGTATAGTGTTAATGGCTTCCTTACATGCATGAAGTCACACTGACTCACATTCAGTGTGTGGGTATTCTGTCCAATTTACTTACATTTCTGAGTATTATATTTCAGAAATTATTGCTAGTAGAACCAAGATTGGGCCTTGGACTTGGAAATGGATTGTATTGCAAGAGACCCCCTTCCCCAAACAGGGTGTTACCTGCTATGTTTGTAGTAGATGCGAGGCTTAGATGACAGCTTTGATAGAAAGAACAAAGAAGGAACTGAGAATTTCATACTGGAATTGCTTTCCAAGGTCACCCAGCTGCTCTTTTTTCAGGACAGTCTAGAAAACTGTTTTTCAAATTCAGCGCAGTCCTCCTTTGACAAGGATGCCAAGGTGTCTTTCGTGTTGGTAGAATTTCCTTCGAATATTTACTCTCCATTTTTTTCCCTACTGTTTTGCCATTAAGTCATGTCTTAATACTGCATTTAATTAACTGTAAAATACAATATTGTTTTGCATGGAGAATATGGTATAAAAATGTTTCTGAAACTCAGCAGCTATTTTGGAGAGAAGGAGACCTGGGCACAGACATGAGGGCGGCAGGTTTCTCTTCCTGACAAGGCTGCAAATGTTATTAGAGCCCCCTCTTTTTTACCAGCCCATGTTGCTCACACATACTTTTGTTATTAATTGTGATATTTGGGTAGTCTGAAAGACGACGCAAGAATAAAACACTTCCAATCTGCAAAAAAAAAAATCTCCATTTTCTCTTAACAGGTAAGTAGTAATTTCCAAGCAGAGCTCCATTGGAGAGGAGAAGGGCTGTGGCTCAGTGGAATAGCCTCTGCTTGGCATGCGGGAAGTCCTGTGTTCAATCCCCAGAATCTTCATTAAAAAGACCAGGCAGTAGGAGATGTGGAAGACTCTTTGCCTGAGAGAGCCACTGCCAGTCTGAGTAGGCAATTGATGGACCACTGGTCTGATTCAGTATTCATGTGTATGTGTGCATGTGGAGCTGTTACTTGGCCTTAGGTTTCTTTTCAGTACCAGGTCAAACTGGTCCATAGGTGAAGGAGAGGGGGCTGCTGATGGTGTGCTGAGCATCAACTCAGTTAATGACGGCCACCATCTTTGAAAAGCTGTAAGTTGCTATTCTTGATAACTGTGTTTTTAATCTGTCTTAAAGGGGAAATCCCTTACAACACCAAATTGTGTTCAGAATGGACACAACATCATACCCCTCTTTAATATGTGTGTGGGGGATCCTGCTTTCCACACAGGGAAAAAAATCCCTGCAGAACACACACTCTCTCTCTCACTCACTCTCACTCTCTAAAAAAGAGCATCCACATAATATCATGCTCGTTCCAAGCACAAGCACAATTTGCAGTGTTGCCAGGCTTTTTGCCTTTAAAAATAAGTTTTTAGTCCAGTTCAAAGGGGGCATGCCTCCACTGCCTGTAGAGGGAAGAGAGGGTGAAGGTAAGCTCCATTTACAAAATGGTGTGGGGCAGTATATTCCTGCATGTCATCCCCCCCCTTTAGCCATTGAAGGGGCTTCCTCTCTCTGTTGATCCATGCTGTACTGCTATGGTGCAGCTCAGATGGGAAAGGGGTGGGACCCGGCAAAACTGCCGTTGCATCTGTACTTCTGCATAGATGTGATGGGGGAAAGACAGAGGAGCAGAAGATAGTAAGCTGTGCCAGCTGTGAGCAGCACAGGGTCTGGGTGGATGTAGAAACCACCCCTGTGGCCTCTTACTACTGCTTCCGTTATGGGGGTGCATTTTTGCACACACACACCTCCTGTCAATGCAGCCCACGTCAATAGAGATGTATTCTTAAAGCTTGTTGTCTTATGTACAGGTTTATTTGTCCATTCAGCCTTTCCTAAAACAGTTGTGAAACCTTGGAAAAGAGGGCTGGAGACTCATTGTGTAATGCGTAGCAGCTTGATGCATCTGGCTTTAATAGAGTTGTTAATGCAGGCATTACTGGACTCTCGGCCAAGCTTTTTGTTTTCTTTTATCAGCTCTGGGTTTCAAGTTAAGAGAATTAAAAAAAAACAGTAATAGACTCATGAGCCCAGATCACGGCGTAAAAACATTTTCCATCATTGATAGTTTTACCAGTATTAGGTGGGAGGTCAGAAAGGAAGAATAAGTAATGGCTGGTTGCTTTACGTACTCTGGCTGTGTTACGGAACCTGTATGGTTACATCATCCATCACATTTTCTACACTCTGGCTGTTGCCAAAGGTCATCATGTGCAATTCTTGGAGGGGTGGGAGCCTGTCAGGATTGGCTGGCCGTAGAAGAAATTACGTTAGAATCAAGTCTGTTTTAGAATCTTCAGGAACTGATAGCAAAGGGTATTGTATTTCCTAATAAGGTATTATTTTGCTAGCAACAGCCAAGTCCCAATCATCACGTTGTTGCCTCAGTGGATTTCCCCAGGTAGAAGCACTCATGTGAATTCATCATGCTCCCTAGCCTTGTACACAACATTTTTGTGGCCAAGAGAACCTGTCCGCAGCAAGAAGTGAGATCGTGCCTGCTAACCCCACCCCCTGCCTACACACATTCAGCCTAGCATCAGCAGAGCGCCCACTTTCTGTGTTTGCTGTTAGGCTCTGACCACACTATTGAAAACCCTTGGAAAGCATCTGGGAGGAACTGATACGTCCATATTTTGAATAGGCTCTGTGTTGATACGGCAAAATATTCGTAGAGTGAGTGCAGATCTAGTGAACACAGTCTTGCTCTCTCCTATATGCATACTGGGTTGGATCCTGTGATTGTTCAGTGGGAAAGTGCTGACTGTCACCATTTCCCCTGCTTTCTCCCCATCCCCCAGCAGTCCTTTCCAACCCTGAGAAAGTGTTTTCTTAGGGTCAGGGGCGGCGCCAGGGTTTCTGGTGCCTGAGGCTGGGGGCAGCCGCAGGTCCGTTGCTGGCCCTACATGCGCACGCACAGAGTGCACGTGCGCCCCGGACTGCATGATGATGTCACTGTGTGTGACGTCATCACGCAGCAAGCCAGACCCATTGGTGCGGCAGGCAGCTGGAACAGCACACAGAGGCTGCCCCTGCTCCCAGTCGGGCACGGCGGGTGGCTGGGAAGGTGCACGTGTGTCCTCCCAGCCCTTCTGCTGCACCCGGCCAGGGGCGTGTGTTGGTGGTGGCGCAGGGTGGGAGGGTTGGCAGGCTGCAGCAGCTGCGGGCCAGGCTTGGCAGGGGGCTGGGGCGGTGCACGGGCGGCTTCCCATCCCTCCCGCACAGCCGCCAGTGCTGCCGCCGCCAGCTCCATGGCGTGCACACACCCCCATCCGCTGCGCCCCCTTCGGCGCTCGAGGCGGGGGCCGGACCTGCCTCAATGGGCACACCAGCCCTGCTTAAGGTCTTGGAACCCATGTGCAGTAGTAGCTACGTGAGTTGGGATGCTGCAATGGGGAGAAAGAAAGGAATTAAATCACTCCCTTCTGCCTCTTCTCTGAGTGGAGTTTTGCTGATGAAAGAAAAATAAGGGAGCAATTTTACCCTTTTCCCCATCCCGCTTCAGGCTTCCCTGGCTTGTGTGGCTATTACTCTAAGTGGGTTCCACAACCCTGGGAGTAAATTTTCTCAAGGTTGGAAAGGACTGCTGGGGGGAAAGAACAGCCTGGAAGATTCGCAGTCCTTATGCGATGATTGTGCTGGACGCACTGCCTTTATACCGATCTACTGTGCTTACAGGATTTGTGGCAAGATTTGAAATGTGTAGGGTTGTGTGGATCAGAAGACATGCGCATATTGAATTGGCAGAAGGTGCAAATCCATTGGTAAAACTCGCACCAACTTCAGCCATTCTCTAATCTTTTAAAGAACAGTCTCACCAATGAGCTGCTAAACTGAAACCTGTAACAGATCGTCTCTGAGCTAGAAAATTTGCTTTAAATAGAAGCACTGATGCAAAGGTATCTTTAAATAAGACAGAGAACTCAACTGTAGCGTTTATTAATAAACCCAAACATCTAATAAGCATGGCCGTATGCTATCACTAAAACTTGTTTCATAGCTATTGGTAGTGCTGTTTAAACTTTTTTGCAGGCTGAGATTTAAAACAAGTAATTGAATTTTTGTTTCTTGCAAACTAGCTATCTTTAAAAATAATGGCCTGGTTTTGGTCTCATGAATTTAAGATCTTGAAGATTATAGCTGGGTGAATGAGTATAAGTTATCCTTTGTCCTCATGATACAATCATTATCTCTGTGCTTCCCCCAGCCTCTCTCTTGTAGAGTAAAGGAAAGATTTGTCTTTCCGTCTAGAAGGACTTGGAAGTGAGTGTCTCGGACTTTAGGCAGTCTCTTGAGCCTGAGAATAGATAAGCAAATTGCCTTCCCTCTTAAAATCTAATTGGCTCCAGTTCAAGTCACAAAAGATTTTACAATGCTTAGACTGGTTCCTGAGTTGCGGCTTATGGAGGTGAGAGTTTTCTCACACCTGCTCCATGATTCTGGCCTTTGCCCATTTCCCCGAGACAGGAAAATCCAGATAAATATAGTTATTTCTGCATCTACACCTTGGCTGTTGCACTCTTGTGCTCTGGTGATTGTTCACCTCCTGGACTGTGTTGCCCATGCAGGAAAATCTAGTTGTAAACAACTGCTAGGGTTCATCGACAGCGTGATCTCCAGCAAGGTGTGGATGCAGTTTTGTGTCTCGGAATTGATTCAACGCACTTTCGGATGTTCCAACTCTTTCTTGGGTCCTCCAACGAACTCTTCTGTTCAACTGTTTTCTTTATCTCTCTCATTTTCATTACGTCCAGCTTCATGTTTCGTTTCTGTGTTTCCAGCTGTATGCAGGAGTTCCAAGAAGAAGGGGAGCAAGGGCAAATGGGTGTTGCCATGGATGAGAGCAGGAAACCTTTGCTTGACTAAGGGTGGCGGGGCCAAAGAAGCAGTAGTCATAGACAAGGATACACACTTTTAAGGACACAAAGTCTGTACTGACCAATATGAGAGGGAGCCGTGGCTTAGTGACAGAGCACCTCTTTTGCATACATAATGTTCCAGGTTTATTCCCAGGTATCTCCAATTAAAGAATCTCAAGTAGGTGGTGTTGGAAAAGATCTCTTTCTCTGCCTAAGACAGTGGAGAGCCACTGCCAGGAGGCAAACAGTGAGCTAGGTGGACCAAGAGTTGGGATAAGGCACTGTCCCATGTCCTCAGGCATAGGAGTTTGAAAACTGCTGTTAAATGAAAATAGCCTTGTTTTGCCATCTCGTTCTGGAACTCCTGAACCAATTTGAAGAGTGTGGGTAGCAAATCGGCCTCCCCATGTCCTTTAGCCGCTTGACAAATGGTGCTGCTAGCTTAGCGTGAAGGCAGAATGAAAGAATCACAGTTCAGTTTTCTAATTGGCTTCAGGCAAGGAAGCTCAGTCCGTTTCACCAGGTTAATTTCCCAGCCAGCCTCTGATGTGCTATTCCCAGTGCAAGACGAGAAGTGACCGAGAACCGCAGAATAAATTGGATTGATTCAGGATGAGTTGACATTTCCTTTAAATTGTTCTCACCAAGGAGTCCAGGACTGTCACTGTAAGGCTTTGCAGGCACAAAAGGAGATGGTCGCAGGCCAAGAAGATTGTGTGCTGATTTAGCTTGACTTCAGAGCTTCGTGGCTGGCAAATCTGGACGGGTTTTGAAACCCCATTTCAGTCAAGGCGTCAGAACGTCCCCCTTCCATTCCTGATTCAGAGTCCTTATTTGCAGCAGAAGCATCTTTCGTTCTGCATTTCCCCCACTTCTGCTGCTTACGCAGATTAACTGCTAAACAAGATAAGGCAATGTTCTATTAACTATGTTTTGTTAAGTCTGATACTATCAAGAGCTTCCTTATTTCCATTCTGTGCTAAGTATCAGTTCCCTCTTATAGACCAGTGATGACAGCCTCAGAACCGATAGTTCAGTGCCACAATTAGAAATTTCTCTAGTCCTGAGTGGCAGTGTTGATTTAGTGCCCTGGTAAGCCACTAGTTTTACCAGTAGGACATTTGCAGAGGTGATGGAGGGCAGCTGGGGTGGAGGTAGTAACCCGGGGAGAGTGCCTTGGGGATTATTCTTTATCTTCTCTCTGCATGACATTATTTGGATTTGAGTTTCTTAAATACTTTTTAAAAAGGGGCTTAGATTTCCATTCAACATCCTACAAAGTTTCAGCATGTCTATTTAATGCTGGTTCTTTGAGATTTCTTTTTTTGTCACCTACCTTATTCTCTAGGACTCAAGGCAGATTACAAAATACAGAAAATATTTCAGTCAGACAGCATAAAATGTTCAATGAGCAGCGCCCGTAGGACTAGGATTTCTGAGCTGGAAAGCAAACAAAGAAACAAAAATGTCTAAGGTAGGACATGCAATAATGCAAGCAACGGATAACAAAGGTAGAATACAACGCAGTAAAAGCAAGGTGATGCATACAATAAATGCTACCATTGTATTCCCTTCTAAAAGTAACCTCTTGGGCTATTTCATTGTATTGACGTTCTAATCCCTTCATAAAGATCCCTGCTCTTTGGGTCCTGCAGCTGTAGATGGCAGGCCGTTGTGCCTGGGCAATCCTTCTGTATGCAAAGCATGTGCTCTTACCATTGCACTGGGACCACTCCTGTTCTAGCCCCTGTTGACCCTTGGCCTGCAGGCACATGGAATTCATGCATCGATTATTCATTCAGGTTTAGCCATCAGGGCTATTTTTCCTGTCGTTTCAAAATGTGTTTATCTTATGAAATCTGATGCTACAACTGAAACCATTGCTTGGTCTTTTCACTTGAACCTTGCATCTGCAAGGATAGTCACTCTCTGACAAGTCTTTGCTTCTGAGAAGGGAGCTGGCATGGTAAGGAATGTAACATTTCCCCAAGGCATTTCATTCCACATACCCTGCCTGCTTGGACATCCCTCCTTGAACTCACCTCCTGCATTAAGCCCCCCTGAGAGTGACTTCTGAAGCCCTTGGCATTTCGCCTGATGTTTCTTTCACCAGACATGGGTCGTCCCCATTGGAATTTCCCCCCCAGAAAGATGGGTAAGGAGACAGAAGGGATGGTTATGTAAGTGTAAAAAGGAAGTCTAGAAAGAGTTGTATCAGCCTGCTTGGCTTGAAGGAAAGCTGGGATAATTTTGTGTGGTCTTTTCGGCGATTTTTATTCACAGAAGGTAGAAGAACTGGATTCTTCCCCCAACACATAAAAATTCAAGTTTATTGGGGGACTTCCTTTTTTTCTGCAGAATTCAAGGGTCATAAAGAAAGACATGCTGCTTTCAGTCTGCAGTTTGCAAGCCAACACACAATACAGAATGTACCCTTTTCTGGATCAGGATGAGCCCTGGGGGGAAATTGCATGTTTTTGCTATTGTTCAGTTTGAATGAGGGAAAAGCCAACTTTGGAGAGTATTTATTTATTATTTAGTAGCTGCCTTTCTCACTGAGACTCAAGGCAGATTACAGAGTAAAAACAATGCATTTATGAGACATCAAATGAACAATGCTATAGCACCAGGATTACAGAATTAGAAGATAACGCAAACAACAAACTATGGGAGGCACCATGAATATGCATGAATGGGTGGAGCAAGATTCAGGTCCCGTGACACCTTAAAGACCAACTAATAATAATAACTGCACTCATATACCACTTTTCCAGACAGATTAGTGCCCCATTCACCACAGTGAACAAAGTCAGTGTTATTATTATCCCTACAATAGGGCTGGGGAGCTGGGACTGAGAGGAGTGGCTTACCCAAGGCCACCTGCTGAGCTCATGGCTGGAGTAGGGTTTGAACCCACAAAGTGCTGATTTGCAGCTCAACCACTTAACCACTACACTATAGCAGCTCTAGATTTCCAGGGTATGAGTTTTCAAGAGTCAAAGCTCCCTTCGTCAGAATGAATGGGCAGTTGTTGATCTTGTACCTGTGATATCGCTAACACATCTCCTCCTCTCCCAGTTCTCAAACAGTTTGTGTACTGTTTTTGCTGCCATTTTTAATGGCAAAAGATGAAACCAGCCTTTGACTTGCTTGTGAATATATCAAGCAAGCTGAGAAGCTGGAATCAGCAAAGGATTTGCTGTGACCATTGTTGATATAGTAGATATCCACCTTGACCCATTGGTTAGACAGCAAGAGGAATTTTCTTTCCGAAGCTGAAGAGGATGAAAGAAATATAGGCAGTGGGTCTGTTGAACATATGATGCTAACATATACCCATTGATCCATCCATCTCAGTAATACCTGCTTTGGCTGCGGTTCTCAGGCAGCAAAAGCATTTCCCTAGACTCTGCAACGTAAGATTATCTCTGATTTGAGATGCTGATAACTGACCTGGGGCTTCTGCATACAAAATACGGTTTGCTATTAAGACTACAGCCCCTCTCCTAGGGTAATAACAGTGGGGTTACTTACCGCCGTGAGCTATGAAACCTTATCTATACCATCTTGTGTTGTGCAGTGAACAAGAAAGATGCATGCCTCATGCTTCCAGTTCCTCTGCAACACTGATCTGCAGAAATGCAACTGCACATCTCCGCCATCCAGGAAATGTGGAAGCTCCCAATGTAGGGACAGCTTACTCACCTCCTGGGTGCGACAGACATATTTTGGGCCAGACACTATCGTCGAAGAAACAGGAAGCAAGAGGACTTCCAGTCTATTCTACTTAAAAACATTTTGTGTGAAGGTTTTTTGCAATAAAAGTGCTTGTTAGAACATTGACTCTCTTGTCCCACTCAATTCACCACCAGATCAGCAGCCTGCCATTAAATCACAGTGAAAATCAACAGTAAGGCAAGAAGGGATTTGAGAACTACATTGATGAAGATCTCATAATCATGGCAAGAGGTAGGAAATCCACTATAGAAACAGTGGACTTACTTTGGTAACAAAGGGATACTGAACAAAGACTTGCAGAGAAACTAAATGGATTATTAGCCTCGAAGCCAAATTAGATATGATAAGGATTAGGAAATAGATGTGTATAAATGCATGTAGCAATTTTTTAAAAAGCTTGGGAAATTTCTAGAGATTTGGGGACAATGACAGGAAATAGACTTTGGGAAGGGGAGAGGGCTCAGCATTGATTTTCTTCTTTTTTTAAAAAAAGATTTTCTACGTCTTGCCTTGCATGAGGTTGTGTGACTAAATACTGATGACTCTCTCCCTATCACATTTTGACCTTTTGCAGAAGATGATGGAGAGAAACACACACACACCATCTGAAGGGTATCTGAAGAACGACACCAAAACACACGCGACAAAGGAGGAAGTTGTAGTTCTGCTTGTCAAAAGGTCACACGTCATCATGCATTACATAATTTCCATTATGTACTTGAGACCTTCTGCATTTGTTCAGGCTTTCCCCCCTCTGTGTCATGGAGGTTCAGTTTACTAACAGAAGCAGAGGTGCCTGTACTGAGGCCTGCAGGGTGGGCCGCAGAAGCTAATGAGGATTCAGCTTGTCGACCTCTTTCTGCCTGACACAGAAACTCATTCTTGAGCCAAAAGGGTTCTTGGCTCAGGAGGACTCTGATGCGTGAAACAGAAAGGACTGGGGCGGGGGGGGGCGAAGCTGTCAAAGCCTCATTCTGACAGCAGGAAGCTGTTTCAGTAGATAAAATGAGCAAGTCTATGACACACAAAAGAGGGTGGTCGCCATGGAAATGAATAGCGGATTGGTGTGTAGCAGGGAAGTGGCAGTTCTCAAGACTTTCGCCCAGAAGAAGTTATAGGGGAAAGACTCTTTGAGGCCAGGAAATTATGATATACAAAGCTGTAACGAAAAAAAAATAAAGAAGTCCTCCCTGTTTTTGCTGGAAGTGGTGTTGGAAGTGTGAAGGCCAAATCCACCTAAAAAAGGGAAGTGGAAGATGATGCAGCTTGGGTCCCCTTTGTCTGAAGGCCAAGCCAGAATGTTTAAATATTCAGTTTTCAGGTCTGTTTGATCCCAATTCTCATCAACACTCAAGTTAGAGGGGCTTAAGGCTTCCCCTTGAGCTGCTTTCCTGACCTGAAATGGCCCTGGCGAGCTGTTGTTTGCCCCATTGAGGAAACCAGTGTAGCCATCAGAACATGTACGTTTTCTCAAAGGGGCAAGTAACAGCTTGCCAGGCTAATTTCGGGGCAGGAAAATGGCATGTGTGGGGTTGGGGAAGGCTTAAACCCTGTCTCCTTACATACTGTCCTGACCTGAATTGGGTCCCTGCACACATATTCCAAGCACAGACCACATCTGTCGAAAGGCCACATGTCATTCGTAGGCTTTTGTAATGTGTGAATCGGCCTTCAGTCTCAGTTGCCACATTCCTTATACCAGGCATAAGCTAATTTCAATCTTTTTTTTTTTTAACAAGGATCTCTGAGTTCCACTGACGTGCTTTAAATTTAGATAGCAGGAGTGCACACTCAGATTTATGGCACGATTAAACTTGTGTTACGTGATCATGAATATGCTGTCCTAAGAACACAAGAGGGGCCACGCAGCATCAGACCAAGTTCCATTTAGTCCGACGTGACTTGCTGCCACCCTGCACTCACAGGCCCACAATCTACTGCCTCCCCCTTAACTACCCATTGTGCTTCTGCTACCCTCTTCACATTAGGAAGATTCTGAGGACCCATTGTTAGGGTTGTGAAGAAATGACCTCCCCCACACCTTTTACTTCAAGACAAGCAGTAATTTTTTTAAGCCAAGCACCACTATGTCCTATGTTGTTACACACACACTGTTCTTGCTTAAAACATCCATGAGCAAGGGCCAATCAGGTGTCATTTTTGATGGGCATGGAGGTAAACATTGGACTAATGGGTCCCTTTTGGCTGTATTATTTCAGCTGGCTCATAAAGTACAGGAACAGAATATGAGGGTGGAACAGGAAAATAAGAGATTCATCCCGGCCAAGGCCCTTATTGCATAGGCATTCGCCAGTGTAAGTGACCGAAGGATTGCAACTCTGCTGCTTATGGAGTCTTGACTCAATCCTTTTAAGAGAAATGCTTAGGTTTGCAGTCTTTGGTTTCCAGACACAAAAGGGAATAAAATTGAAGAAAGCAGAGAAGAATGGGGGGGGGGGGAGAAGGTTATTACAGGGTGTGTCAAGGGATATCTGCAAAAATAAGAATTTCACTCCTACAGCCAGAAATGATGTAGTAATGGAACCCTTAAAGGTTGGGGTAGGGGGTGACTCCACGCTAAACAGCCCAGATTTAAGAGGGCCCTGGCCTAGACAGCCCAAGCTAGCCTGATCTCATTAGATTTCAAAAGCTACACATTGTTGTGGTCAGGGCTTTTTTTCTGGGAAAAGAGGTGGTGGAACTCAAGACTGCACAATGATGTCACTTTGGGTCAGCTGGAATAAGGGGGGAGTTTTTTAAAGTTTAAATTGCCCTCGGCAAAAATGGTCACATGGCCAGTGGCTCCGCCCCCGATCTTCAGACAGAGGGGAGTTTAGATTGACCACCACACCGAGGGCAATCTAAACTCCCCTCTGTCTGGAGATCAGGGGGCGGGGCCACCGGCCATGTGACTATTTTTAAGAGGTGCCGGAACTCCGTTCCACTGTGTTCCCGCTGAAAAAAAGCCCTGGTTGTAGTTAATACTTGGACAGGAGACCAGCAAGGAAGTCCAGGGGCTACCCAGTAGGTAGGTAATAGCAAACCACCTCTGTTCATCTGTGTCTTGATGCCGCTTCACACACACATTTAAAGGTATTTGAGCGTTTTCAGTATTTAATAAAGTAACATTTTATACAATTTAAAACAAGCACCTAGTGATCTTCACTTATGCCAGTGTCTTTGATCCTGTTAGCCAGGACCTTGGAAGGTGGGAATGTTGTTATTCCCATGATGCAGTTTGGAGAAATGAGAGTGATGAGGCAGGGGACTGCTGCCTAACAGTGAGCCTGCATGTAATGATGGAAATAAGCTTCCCAATCCCACATTTCCCTCATAACTTTAACGTGTTTGGGTATTTACACAGGAACATTTGTAGATATAGAGACATTTATCCCCGTTCTCCCTTGCGAACACAAAGAGCTCCAGACATTTAAAGTATTTCCGTCAACTAAGCTCATCTCTTGCCTTGAAAACCCAATGAGGGGTTGCCATGTCAGATGCAACTTGGCAGCACTTAACTTAGTTATACCCTGACATGGATGGCCCAAGCTAGCCCCATCTTGTCAGATCTCAAAAGCTAGGCAGGGCTGGCTCTCATTAAGACTTGGATTGGAGACCACTAAGGATTCCAGAGTCTCTACATAGAGGCAGGCACTGGCAAACCACCTCTGAATGTCTCTTACTTTGAAAACCCCACAGGGTCACTATAAGTAGGCTGTGATTTGATGGTACTATACACACACACACACACACAGGCTTTGAAACTCAGCTACAGGAAAAAAAACAGCCTTGGCAAGGAATTTGCAAGGGAGAACCAGCCATGTTTAGAGGACATCTTTCTTTTACCCTGATTCTCCCCTGAAAATGTGTGTCTCGCCCCTGTAAACCCAGGGTTAGCCAATAGATTGAATATGGTAGAATGAGACTTCCTTGCCTCCTTTTAGTCTACCAAGCCCCCAATTCTGTTCCTGGTGGAAAAGGGATACTCAAATGTGAGGGGAATGGGCAAAAATCCTCTCTCCACCCAGAGATGTGCAGTTCTACTGCTGCTAACTATCATTAGGCCGGTGGAAGGGCACTATTGGATCCAACCCACAGGCTTGTGAAAAGGGGTGGTGAGCAAGGTAACCTGTAGTTCCATTAAGGCCAAGTGGAGTGTTCCTGACTTGGGATTTCCAAGCTCAAAGCCTTAGGCACTGACTAAAATAGATCCTTTGCCAGGTACAGAGCAAAGAGTCTTGATAGTCATAGATGGCTTCCCTTTGCCAATGAACCCTGCCATATTGTTGTCACAGGGGATAGACAAACTAATTAATCCACAGATGGGAGCTCTGCATCTTTCTCAGGTCCCTCATGGGGCATTTCTGCGACATGAGGCCTATTAGACTTGGCACGTGCATTTAAGTTGTTAATTTGAATTGTCTGCCGAGCACTGACTTTTCTCAATACAAAGAGTGGCCCAGGTCTTATTACAGTGAGATCTTTCGAAGGCTTGGCTGCAAATGTCAACTGTTCCTCAGGGCAAGTAGGCGGGTGCTGCAACTGACAGAAATTACATTAAACAGCTCAGAACTTAACCACTCTGTGACCTCCTCTTAGAGAAGTGTTTTCAATATAAAACAATGTTTCCCTCCACTTGATCCTCATTGTCATGTACTGTTTAAATATCCAGCTTAAAATGCCTGCTGCTGAATGCCCCTAGTCTTCTGATTTTACCTCAAAAGAGAAAAGCTGCAGCTATCATGTTTTATAAGCAACCTCAACACATTAAGGGTTTAAAAAATCTGCAGGAGTGATGTCTGACCTTGAGACGTTGGCAATGTGCTTGAATTTCTAAAATTCTGGGTTTTACGCTGATTTCTTCAGAGCCCTTAAGGAAGTCTCTTAACCTGCCTGCTTCTGTTTCCTCTTGTATAAAAGACAATTCAAAGGACTTCTGGGAGGATTAGTAAACATTAAATATTACTTCAAACAAATTTATGAAGTCAACAAGGGAGGTATCTCTGAAGATTTTCTTGAGGGGGAAATCAAATTCATTTTACTAGTATTTGTGTCAGGTTTTCAAGCACTGAGGCATGAGATGCTGAACAATTAATGTCAGAAACAAAGGGAAGATTTATTCTGTTTTCTCAGAACCATTAATTCAGATCCAAGGGTCAGACTAGATGAGGCCCATGCAATCAGCCAGCAAAAATAGTGATGGGATGTTATACCCCAGCCCTTCCATTCAGTAATAGCTAGTAGAGTTTAGTCAAAGTCAAAAGAGTTTATTGTCTATAGCCACAGGCTGTCACAATTCACCAAACATTTATGTTGTGTTGTAACATCATGACATTCTATATTTTCTCATCACCACCACTAACCAATGATATAGAGAGTTGTGGGGGGGGGGGCTATGTAAAACGTGGGTTCTACTAGATGGTACAAAGGAGAAGGGAGGAAAGGCTTGGCATTTGGTTGTTGTTTAGAGTAGTAACTCTATATTTACTGTCTTGTTGACTTTCACATTCACTGTGTGTCTGTTTAAAATATTTATATCCCAACTTATTTCCTTTGACTCAGGGTGACTAATAATGTAACAAGTTGCAAGGACACACAGCCAAAATAGAAACACATAAATTCTAAAATATAGACAAATCTGCCAAAAGTTTAGTTTCTACCAAATGCTCTCTGAATTGTCTTGCACACCTTCCTGAATGTCACCTGTTTTTTTCCCAGAGTTTTCCCAATTTTTTTGATGGAAAATTGGGGGAACAATTAGGAAAAACTTGTTATTAAATATTTTCTATTTTGGAATGACTGAAATGCTTTTTAAGGCAAGATTTTCCTTGGCCAAAATGTGTAGTATGTTTTAAAAATGTAAGACAGTCTGCATCATTAGATAATGACAAGTGGGGGACCTGCAAGGACTTGCAGGGGTTATTGAATTTCCCCCTTTTCCCAGTATTCCCTTTTTTCCTTCCCTGAAAGCCCCATCCCCTGTAGCCCCTTGTTTTTCGGCTTTCTTCTCTCCTTCCCACCCGCTAGCCAAGTTACCCTTTTCTCCCCCCCCTCCGCCCCCATGTTCAGTTTTCCCTTCTTCCCAGGGCTGTTGTAAGGAACTTAGGAAAACAGTATCACATATTGTGTTAAAAAGCACAAGCTTTGTGAGAGCAGATAACTGAATACCGATAACCATTTAACCAAGTGGTAACTTGCCCTTTTATAAGCGAGCCATTGTAATGGATTGGTTAGTATGTTGGAATAGGATCTGGAAGACCCAGCTTCCAATCCCCGCTCTGCCATGGAAGCTCACTGGGTGACCTTGGACCAGTCACTCACACACAGAGACTGGCCTACCTCAAAGGGTTTTTGTGAGGATAAAATGGAAGAGAGGAGAATGATGTAAGCTGGTCTGGGTCCTCATTGGGGGAGAAAGTTGTTGTATAAATGAAGTAGCTAACTAAATAAATAGTAAGCAGATGGCATCCTCCTGCCACTGGGAGAAATAATTGTTCACTTGCTTCCTCAAGCTTTTTGACTTGCTGCTGGCAGAAGCGTAGTGAAATTCTCCTCCCAGATACAGATGACACAAGCAACTGAGAGCCAAACTACAAGTGACGCCTTACACAGGTTGGACACTTGTCAGCTTCCCTCAAGTTTTGATGGGAAATGTAGGCATCTTGGTCTTGCAGCTGTAATGGAGAGCCAAGCTGTAAAACCAGGATGCCTACATTTCCCATCAAAACTTGAGGGAAGCTGACAAGTGTCCAACCTGTGTAAGGCATCACTTGTAGCTTGGCTCTGAGTCAACCCATCTCCCACAGGGTCAGCAGGGAACCTCTCAACATGGATGAAATGTCTTCCTAGGGCCAAATGTGGAAATCAGCAAGAGAAAATGCCATCTACTGAATTCTCCCAATGGAAAATTTGATGGGTGTAACTCCACCCCCCCTTCACCCACAACTAACCATATATACCAACCATTTTTGTATTGAGCTAGGATAACCAATCCCCCCACCCCCGGGCTAGCACTGGTTGGATGCTCTGTTCCTCATTCATTCCCTTTTCAGGAAGTTGCTGATTCAGTACCTCATGTTCGGGTTCTCACAACTTGAGCTCAAAATATTTTTTCATGAAGTTGTGGGTCAGCAACAAACACAGGATGTTCCTTGTCTACACACACCCTTCCATCTGCTCATATACTCTAGTCTGGCATTAGATGGAAGCAGGGCTTTTTTCTAGCAAAAGAGGTGGTAGAACTCAGTGGGTTGCCCTCCGAGAAAATGGTCACATGGCTGGTGGCCCCGCCCCCTGATCTTCAGACAGAGGGGAGTTGAGATTGCTCTACGCGCCGCTCAGCAGCACAGAGGGCAATCTCAACTCCCCTCTGTCTGGAGATCAGGGATCGGGGCCACCAGCCATGTGACCATTTTCAAGAGGTATCGGAACTCCTTTCCCCTGTGTTCCCTCTGAAAAAAAGCCCTGGATGGAAGGATCAAAAGCCCTCCATGCTGTCTAGGGAGACAAACAGCCATTCCTCACATGTGAGTAGACTCAACAAAGAGAGCAAAAGCTCACCTATGCAAAAGGGTTGCAGGTGGTTGTGTTACTCAAAGGCAAAATCCAAAAACATAAAGCCAAGGAATACCAGTGTGCAAATTTTCAAACTCTGCAGAACTCCTCATCTATCTGGATGTTTTAAAAAGGGGGTGATGGAGGAGGAAAAAAGATGTCTTGGGCAATAACCTTAAGGCTTTGCCTTGTAAATGTTCTGTGTGGAATACTGAGCAGATACGTAGATTTAAAATGGTGCAGGCATCAGGCGGCTTGGGAAGAAGCAACAGCAACAGGAAAAAAAGGAAACATCCAAACACAATAAAAATCTGTTACACTGTCAGCTCTGATCAGATTGGGCCTGAGCTTTCAGAGAAAGGGTGGCTACAGGGATCCTGTCTGAGGGTCAAACCACACGAAACAAAATACACTTGAATTACACTCAAATTACACCCCAATACACTTGAATTACAAAATACACTCGAATTACCTCTATAATTTGAGTGTATTTTGTCTTGTGTGGTGAGATCCTGAGTCTGTAAGAAGGCTAAAACAGTGCATGTATGGTGATAGGCACTGTATTAAGTGGGAGAGGACCTGTCTCAGGAGATAATAAAAATTGCAGCCTGACTTTTGTGGCCCAGCAGGCTAGCATAGTAAACATTTTGGGAGAGTCTGTGGATGTCTTAGGGCCTCGTTTCAGACAGTAACTGTCTAATGATGTGTAGTTTTGGGAAAAGCTCACATTTTTTACACTGTGAGAATCCAGAGATTGAGGGAAGGCCAGCCTTCTCTACAAGAATAAAAGCTTGGCTGTTAACTATTCTGTGTACCTAAGGGCTAAACATCTGAAACATTATAACTTAATGTGCCCATCAACAGATGTGTGTTATCTGTAAATACTTTTAAGCCTCATTACTGAACCTCATTTCTCCTATTCCTGGTAACATGTAAACGTTTTTTTTTTATCCCCTTTCCTTGATGTCTTCTATGCAAGAACTGTATTTAGAAGGGACTTGGGCTCAGACTGTTAATAGAAGGCTGGTGTAGAGACTGCTGTGGTTGAACTATGCAGCATGCTCCTTCCGTTTAAATAGCATTTAAAACCTTGACCTTCACAGGTTTCCTTTGGGGCAAAAGACAGGGTATAGTCTCATATGCTAAAGTATTTGAAATGGATTTTAATCCTGAAGTATATCCTAAAAGGTATCCGGTAACATCTGGAAATAATAATAGCAGGCAGCTGCTAACTCAGAGAGTCAAGAATTCAAATGGGGCTTGCCGTCTCCTGTTTGTATCAGGACAACGGGGCTGATGCCTGGTACCTTCTAGCCACCCTTCCTAGGTTCTGGACCAGACTCCAGCACTAAAGTGTGCTGGGGAGATATCTCCGCTGTGCCAGGTTATGTTTTCTTGACATGGTTTGCATCCCTTTCTGAAATGTGCATCTGCTTGTCTCTTGTGATAGATGCCTTTAGAAGATGGAGCAAATTTATTCTGAGCAGTAGCAGCGTTGTTAATGTTCAACGCTACAGAATTCTCCCTGCAGCCCATGTTTTAGCGAATTTTGTATGGATTTGTTGGGTCCAAATGAAGTATTATTGTCTGCTTGGGCTGTCATTTGCATTTTTGTTCTTTTTAAATTGCTTGTCAGCTGCCTTGAACACTCTGTGGGGAGGCAGGTTGTAATTCTCTTTCTACTTCCCCAGGCTTTCTTCTTTTCTGCATTTGAGCATCTGTGGGTTCCTTCCATATTTTAAATTGCCATCTGTAGGGGTTTAGCATCTGGATCATCTTACGGGTTGAGGGCTCCAGCCTCAAACTCAAACAGTGTAACACAAGGACACTTGTCAGAGACACCGGATTGCCAGCAACCACCCGCAGGGAACCCTTGATTGGAAAACAAGTTTTGCTGCCACACAACGTGTGAACCAAACTGTGAAGCTTTTTAAAGATTACTTTTTCTCAGAATTAAAGAATACAGCTCTTAACGATAGAAAGAGATTCATTGTAACCTCATGTCGCAGGAGATTAGCTCTTAAAATAAGAGAATGTTTTATTTCTACTTTTTCTGCCTCTCAATCATTTTTTCTTAAACCACCCCAGGGATATTCATACGAGAAGGATAAATAATAGCTCCTTGTGTGTCCTTCCATATGATCACAATGGAGGGAATCATATGGCACGTGGGCTGTTCTGAGCCCACAAAGCAGCTCCCCTCCCCTTCGGCTCAGGAACTTTTGATATCATTTTAAGAATCCCAGCTGTTTTCTTTAGAATTTAGAAACGTGCTCCTTACATTTACAGGATGTGTCATAAAACAAACTGAGCCAGTCTTGCTGCCTCCACTTTGAATCTTTGGCTCCTTTTCATTAAAAAAGACTTTTAGGTTTGGAAATGTGGGTGTTTTTGCTGCAGCCATTCTCTCTCTCAGAAAGTGCTGCCCAGTCTTAAGCAATCTGTAAGACGCATAATGGAGAGAGAACAAAAAGAAGTGGCGAGCAGATCTGCTGAAAGGAATTTTGGGGTGTGTGTGTGTGAGGGGTTCATGGTTGCTGCTGTGAAGTTAAGACTAAGCCCTCCCACTCATTCATACCTGGGGAGCAACGCAGCCATCCCGCCCCCACCATGCAATTGACATCACCCAAGAGCCAAGCTTCCTGAATGCCTGAAATTGTTCAGAAAGTCCATTTATCCAGTACATTTTTATCCCATCTCCTCCAAGGTGCCAATCAAGGTGTATCCCTTCCCCATTTTATACAACAGGCTTGTGGCAGTAGGGTTAGTCTGAGGAACAGTGACTGGCTCAAGGTCACCTCTGTGAACTTTCATGGCAATGTCAGGATTTGAACCTGAGTTTCCTAGTCTGACCCTTTAGCTACACTGGGACAAAATCCAAGTCCAGTAGCATCTTAAAGACCAACAACATTTTCCACGGTTTATGCTTTCATTAAAAGTTGAAGGCAGTAGGAAAAGAGGAAGACCCAACAAGATATGGACTGACTCAATAAAGGAAGCAGCAGCCTTCAATTTGCACGACCTGAGTAAGTCTGTCAATGATAATAAGCTTGGGAGATAGTTAATTCATAGGGTAGCGTAAGTTGGAAGTGACTTGAAAGCACATAACACACACAAGCTTTAGCTCACTTTGTCAGATACCAAGGTGAAAGATAACATGTGAGCTTTGACTTATAGAAGCTCATACCTCGGAAAGCATTGTTCATCTTCAAGGGGCTACCAGACTTGAATTTTGTTCTGCTACAGACTGACAGCTGCCCACCTGGAACTGTACTGCAGTGGCTCTCACTGCAGTGGAATTGCCCTCCCCACCTTTTTATCTTCAGAAGGGGAGGAATTGTGCAAAGAAGGTGTTTGGTTCGCAGAAGTCATTATCTGCCTGGGGAGGAGGAGGCACTCATTGTCTAGCCTCAGCAGCAAGAAGAAGCCTGCTACCAGCTCAGAGCCAAGCTACAGGTGACGAATTACACTGGCCTGGCAAGTGAACAGACTCACGTGTATTCCTCCCTGTTCACTTGCCATTCACTTGCTCTCCACTTGATCAAGTGAATGGCAAGTGAACAGGGCGGAATACACGTGAGTCTGTTCACTTGCCAGGCCAGTGTAATTCGTCACTTGTAGCTTGGCTCTCAGATATGCATGAACAATCTGGACAGCCCCCTCCTGTTTACAAACCATCTCTGCACCAGAGGTTCTAACTAGCTGCTCCACTGCTACCGAACTCATTTCACTTGGGGAATTCCTGGCTGCTCTCACACATTCCCTGGCATTATAGGGGTAGCCTTGGTTGCTCTGAGTGCCAGGAATATCAGCTCCACACCACAGAAATTACGTAGTTTAAGAAGTTCTTCATTCAATGTCCCAACAGGTCAGAAAATACTTTTCCAATGAAAGGAGTGTTATTTATGACACCAGCAGGAAGATTTACTTACTTGTTTTTCTCCCACTTCTCCTCAGGTAGCTTGAGGCTAAATAATGCATTGCATATGCCTCTAACCAAAGAGTTCCAAGGCACTGCTGGGAGGCACACAACACTGTGCAGGAGTGGGTCTGGCCGAGATCTCCTAGGACTCTACCTTGGATATCATATGGAAGAAAGGCAGAATATAACTCTAATAAATAAAAGCTTGGTTACCAGTTTTCCTGGGAACACCAACTTTGGAAGGGGGTTTAGGAGTAGAGAAACAGGTGATGTACTTAACCCTTCCCCTATTTTCTGTTTCTTGATTCCAAGTCATTCCCAGCAACCACTTTTTCTAGTGGGGTTCTAAACATGTTTGGAGCACTGTGTGGCGATTCAGAAGAGAATGATTTAGAGTGGAGAAGCAGCAGTGGGAGAAGGGTTAAATTCCACCCCCCCCCCTTATTTCTCAGCTCTAGTTCTCCTCCGGCAACTATTATTCCCTAGGAAAAAGATGCTAGGATCACGTTGCACATTTATTTTGATATATTAAAAAGCACCCCCTCAAGCCCTAGAAAAATGTTAGCATGTAACAAGCAGTAACAAGACAAATATTGTAGCAGCCAGATTTTTTTCACCAGACATCCAACGCCTAACAACCTCACTGGGCCTAGATGTCATCACCACATTAAGAAAGCTGGTGCGATTTCAAGGCAAGAGCTGCATGGCTGTCCCCCAGCACCCTGGCAGGAGGAAGCTGCTTTAGCCACAGCACCACATGCCCACAACAATAAATAATAAAGCTAGGAGAGCATGGATCAAGTCCTGCTTAGCTTATGGGCTGCACTATGTGCAGGCCTAAAAATGCACAGCTTCTTTGTGTAACTGTAACAGAAGTCCAGTGACATTCTAAAACCCACAAAATTCATTCCAACGTAGCTGTCTTGAATGTATCTGATTGAGATTTGGCTCATGAAAGCTTATGCGTGTTAGTCTTTACGGTGCCACTGGAGTACTGTTTTATTTTGCTTCGACAGGCTAACATACATACATGCATACATAGCTACCCCTCTGGAATTATTGTGCAATTATACAATAGTCAGCTAACAGTAGCCATTTAGTTTCCACCAAAGTAGGCTAGAAAAGGTACAGTTAGAAGAATTTTAGCACAGGTTGCTGTATGTATAGGCAGACATGAAGCACTTGAAGGCAGTACCATTCAAAAGAGGCCTAGTTTTTATTGAGGTAGTCAGCTGGGGTCTGGGCTATCCCACTTCTGGCTGCAGGTGAGGAAACCTGAACGTAGACATTTAGGGAGAAAGGGAAGTTAGGACTCTTCTTGCAACATTTATGCGGAGACATGATTTCTGTGGAGGAGCATTCAGTTTACCTATCTGTGAGCTGAAATGGTAAAGCCCAAACATTATTAGGAAGGAGACCAAAAAGTATATCCACTTCTGTTGGCTACTTCCACCCATCAGCCAATGCTGACCAAAATCACACTATAAAGCACAACATTTGAAATGAGACTATAAATCTGCACAGGCGTAGAGAGCCCATGTGTGGGGCAGCAGAGAGACCGCAAAGAAGAACGCTCTTTCCCCAAGAGTTCTCATCCCATCAGCTTTATAGCAGAATGTTTATTTCAAATACACCATGAAATGCATACACATCACCACCAGAGCCCTTCACCACCCAAAAAGTTAGCAGCATGTTCCGCAAGTACAAAAATACACATTTATTTGGGAACATATACAATAGCAAAATTTTTATCAAGATATATTATACAATCTCAAAGCATTTTTAAGATAATGCATGACTTTCAATATATTATAATAAAGATTATTTCAATGGTATATAATAAAAATTACATAAGTTCAGCTGGCAAGAACGACGACGACAATACACAATGCCATCTGACAGCATTATCATTGAGAAACTGTTCACAATTGGAAACCAAAATGTAACATCCAAATGGAGCACAGTAAGTGACATACACACAAAAAACTTGGCATTGTAAGTTATAGGAGGTTCAGGAATTATATGCTTCATTTAAAATGTTCTTCTTTTGCTGCAAGAGGAAAAATGACTGAAACTATTGAGCGGTTGCCTTGTAAAACATAGAAAAACATTAAACCTTTTCCCTTGGAGGACAATATAAGGGACCATCAGCTTCAAAACTGCACAACAATACCACAGCTATGGAGTTCAGCATGACCTCCCCACACTACATCCAAATCACTAACGGACACAAAACAGATTTATAGTGTTTAAAACATACAGGAGTGACTGAATAGCAAAGCAGACTCAAGTTGTGGAGCTGAGAATGCTTCTTAAGGTTTTGTCGTAGCCTCCCCAGAGGCCACCAAAAGTTTCTGAATCCATAATATTGTCTCCAGGAAAGTCATTCTGTTAATTCCTCATACAGCATGAGTTCCACTAAAGCCCCTGACAAGAGAGAATATATCCTCCTGGGATAATCACACCAAACAAAAATTATAAAAATTTCTGAAATACAGTTCTTTTGACACAGGCTGTTTCTCAAACGTAAGATTCCTCACTAAAAAACTTTTGGTCAATTTCCTCAAACTTGGGATCAGCACATAGCTTTTTCATCCACTCTCTATTGCCGGTATCACTCCCACCCTCTGATTTTGGGAAACAAGTATTAGAATTTGATCTAATCAAAAGTTCCCCCTTGGCTTTTGTGAGTTCCGAAGAGCAACACAAGTCTCTTTCAGAGTCACCAGCACTGGCAAATTTGGACTCTACACGTGACAAAAATTTACCACCCTTGGAATCTTTCACTTCAGCCTCTGAGGAAATCACAGATTCATTGAAGTTTTCCTTGGCCTTATGTTGATTTTCAGTGCTGAATGCAGCATCTGGCTTCAGTTTATGTTTGGTACTTGGGTTTGTACTGGAAGGCTGTCTTTTATGAGAAGGAAAAACTGAAGAACTTTCCTCCTCTTCCTCTTCTTTACTTTGTTCAGCCAAAAGCTCCAAGGCCTTCAACCTCTTGTCTTTGACTTCCCCTGGACAAAAGGGAATACCGCCAAGCTGCCCAGCTCCCTGAGAAGAACTGTTTTCCTGGTTCAGTGATGCAGCATTAACACTTACGGTTGTAACAGGATTTTCCATTCCGTGGCATTGCCCTTGATATAAATTCATCTCACACATATCTGAAGGACACATTTCTGTCTCCACAGATATTTTAGTGGAGCTCTTTTTCTTCTCTTCTTGCTTGGAGACCCTCTCCCTTTTTCGAAGAGTCCAGTTTTTCATGGTGGAAGCCCCGCTTTTTAGCCACGTGCTGGGATGAAGGGTGACGAGGCTTTTATGAGGAGGCCACTCCAGGCTCTCTTTTTTAATGCTTAACAAGTTGCTGCTATGGCTGCTAGTAGTTTGAGTAGGAAAAGAGCCAGCCCCTGACCCATGGTGGATACCTGAGAAAGGATTAAAATCTGGGGAAAGATCTCCATATTTCCTTGGAGGGTGAAAAGTGCAGTCCAAAGGAGAGGAGGTCTCAGTTGGGGTAAATACTGAGTAGTCCGAAAACTGTGAAAAAGCACTGTCTAGAGAACTCATTGAAGACCCAGAAGGGGAAGTACCAGGAGATGACAGACTAGAACAGCTAGTTCTTGAACTAATATTCAGCCTAAGAGGAGGTGGTAGCAGAAGGCGGTTAGATGTGTCTTTCTTTTCGCTGCTGTGGCTTTCTGTAACATTCTTGCCCACATCTATGCCCATAACCAAACTCTGGTTGATAAGCTTCCGGCCTTCCACCTGTAGCGAGCGAAGCTGCTTAAGACAGTCTTCATCTGTATGGGACAAAACAGCATCACAGCTGGCTTTACGTACGGCACTTTCATGGAACCCACCGACTGGAGTAAACTTTGAGGCACAAAGGCCGATAGTGGGTTCAGAGCAGCGCCTGTGTCTTCTTGAGCTTTTGAGAACATCCGAGAGGGTGGTTGATGAGTATCCTGATGTGATGGAGCACAAAGATTCATTCTCAGAATGTTCCCGTGATGGAGATTTGTGATGGAAGCCAGCAGAAATGGACACTGGCTGTGATTTGGCCGGCAATTTGATCTGAGCGCCTTCTGTTTCTGGCGGGTCCAAGTCACAATCACTTAGGGTCAAAACAGAATCTCTGCTCCTGTTCTCTTGACCACGTTTTTTGATTAGGTTGGTAAATGAGGAATCTGTGCAGTCATTCAACTCATTTTCCAAACTGTCGTAAGAGGAGTCGTTCAGATGAAAAGAGGAGAGATCTGTAAGATTACAAAATAGGTGTTAGCACGTCATGAGGTGTTGTCTGTTCAATGAAAAGCAGCGTCCCCCAATATTAAAAACAGGAACCATTTCAGTTATCTCTTTGCAGTGTCCGGCATGATTCCATGTTCTTGATCTCACTCTCACAATCATCCTGTGAAGTAGGGCTCAGCTGAGAGACAGTAACTGGCTCCAGGGTGCTCAGCACCAAACTAGATTAGACTGTGGGCCTTGCATTCTACGAACAAGTTCTGTGCACAAAACTACTGTGGATCACACTTCCTCTTGCGCTAGTACTTCGCTTTGGGTAAGAGCAATGGTTTTCAATCAGCCCTTGTGCAAAAAGAAGAACTGGCACATAAAGAAATGCACTCAACAGCAAGATTAGCTAGTGCAAACAGAACTTACACATAAGATCCAAGCCTGAGACTCTGCTAACAGAATGTTCTGATCAGTCGTTGGTATTAAACACCAGCCCCACTCCTCAAAGTCAAACTGGGTGGTACAGAGGGAAGTTTTTATCCTTTTCCTCTGTGATTTCTCTCTTGGCAATTTCTTGACCTCAAATGGCCCTCCACAGCTCTCTGTCTCCCTATCCCCAGCTCCCTGTGTCTGCTATTTACCAATACACAAGGCTCAGGAGATAAATAACTAGGAAGTATGAAGTAAAAGGACAACTAATGCCTTCATTTGTAGAGACAAAAGAGTCAGGAACCAGGGGTAAATCAACAGCAACCACAGAATATCAGAAAACCAGCTGAGGACCACCTTTATTGCACTACTTTTACAGTAAGCCAAACATCCCCATATGGTCAGATGGTTGTCTATAGTCACACAAATGTTCAAGTATCTTCATTATCGTATCAGCGGTCCATCTAGTCCAACATCACGTTTCACACAGTGGCCAACCCTTTGCCCTTGGAAGGCTTAGAAAAGTAGAGAACGGTGGCCAAAACCTCCTCCTGGGGGAGCTCCCCCAGCACTGGCAGCCATAGGGGTATTGCCTCTGAACACGGAGGTTCCATTAAGACATCATGGTGAATAGCCACAGAAGGATCTCTCATCCTATATACACTTCACTGTACAATACTGTGACCTTGAACATAGATTACAGTTGCCACAGACACGGCACCAAAGCAGCTCCACGGAACCTGAAGCCAAAATGTCAAGTGTCACCCACCCCCTCCATTTTTTTTACCTGAACCGTCTTCTCTGTTGTCATTTTTGGGCACTATAGCTGCAAAGATGGAAGTAATTTCCTCTCCAAAAATCCTGCAGCAATTTTCAATCAGAAACTGGACAAGGACAGAAACCTGCAACCAACAGCAAAATATTGACCAAAAATTTACAATAGTTTTGCAACCAAGTCATCCATTCCAAAGTGGTGGCAGCACCTCTCCCCTCTCCCATTTTTACATTCTCCTTGATGTAAACAGTGTCTCATTTTCAATTCCAAAGCTTTGTGCTGTGAAAGAATGTGCCGTTAGGTAAATGGCTCTTTTATACATTAAGGATCATGTAAGTTAATATTATAACATAATGAACTTCTTGAAATAGAACAGGCCTCCCTTCCAGTCCTGACTGTTTCCTTGGCATGGAGCAGACTCCTTCCACGCCTTCCTCTTTTGCTCAGCCCTAGAACATTTGCCTTGCCTCCCTCCTGTCAGCTGTATGAAATCCCAGCTCAGTGCCAGTTCTTTTCTTCCCACACAAATCCTCCTAGTGCAACCTGCCTGTTCTAGGCTGCTTCCCAAGACAGGACTGCAGTCTGTCCTGCCAGAGTTATAGGTCAGCTCCGGAAAAAAGGAAATGTAGGAGGACTGGCTGATTTCATCACCTTTGATGGTGGCTCCTGATTCTATAGCATCTAGACAAAACTTTACACAAGATTAAATCATCAATGTAAAAAGGATCTAGCACAGGCTTAAGGCCAGTTTATTATCAGAATTCTGTGATACCATTCAGGCTGGGGGGGGGGGGGGAGTCACTCTTGGATATCATTTGCAAATAAAATCCACTGACATTGTATGTCAAAAGGAAGGGTAAATTGAATCCAACAGAATGAATGTTCCACTTGCAAGGAGGTTGTTCTGTGGGAGAGTATTCAGCCATGCAACCCCACACTTAGTACAGCACAGGAATGGTTTTGCCTCTTGATCCAGCTGAATGCTGAATGTATGAACTGGCCTCTGAGAAGCTAATGGCAAATATGTCTTGGTGTCCTGCCTCTGAATCCGTATGACCTGGGTTGAGATCTGAATGCAGTGTGTGTTGGAAAGGAGAAGCTGATACTCCATGACTGGCATCTACTAGGAATTTTGCACCATGTGCTCACAGTCCTTTCCCATCTTTCTAGCAAAGAACCCCTGCCAGCTCTTCAAACAGGAAACAAAGACCAGCCTGTAGAAAGTGTGCAAAGATTTGCGGGGGGGAGGGGGTTACTATTTTGTTCAAGGACATTTCTTCAAAGATACTTCAGACTGGCAGAAGAGGACTTAACCTTAGCTGAACTAACCTTCTTTGTGAATTCGCCCTCTGTCCCGGGGCTTGCAGGAGCTGGAGGCCAGAGCAAGCTGGGTGCAATACAAACAGCTAAGTTAAATGCAGTCATCTGGTTGTCTTCAGACTGTTTCTCTATGCTGTATAACACTCCAAAGAGGTAACGCAACAAAACCACATTGGCCCTGGGGAGCTGTTCCATTAGCCTAGAAACACAGAAATGTAACCCTGTAAAACACAACACTGTGTTTGCACAAAATTAGCCCCAAGTTTCCCCCCACCATCACAGCTGAGCCCTTTACTTGGGATGCAAGTTCCATTTCATGGGGAAAGGAATTTTCCAAATAAATATTCAATTCCCGTGTTCTCTGTTAAAAACACGGGGATCTGTAGCCTAAATTCACTTAAAAATCATGCAATGAGCAGATTATGACAAGGAGACCCAAACAGAGTGCTTAGCTAGGTAAGCAATCAAGCAACACGAATCTAAGGTTATGAAACACAGCTTGGAAGCTGTATGTATTTTTGGAAGTGGCAGAAGGAATCACACAAATAATTCTACCTGCAGATGTTTTTTATCTTTTCTTCACAGTTTCCTTCATCCATTAAGGAGACCCACTGCTCACAGAGCTGGGATGAGAATATGCTGCCTGGGATATTACGAAGAAAATCCTTATTGAGTGAGAAAGGAGAACAAAACAGATGAGCCATCAGTTGCTGAAGGGGCAGAAGGAGCAATACAGTTGACACCCAAGTCTGTACCCTTGTCTCTTTTAAGCTCATATAGACTGTCCCCACCAGCCCAGCATTAAATAATTAGGTCTCGTCTGGATGCACCTTAACAGTAATGAACAGCTTCCCACTTGGTAAATGAAGCTGGAACTAAAGAGTCTGACACTGGGGGGGGGGGGGGACAACCCTGTAGTCTCCTCTTAATGTGCTATCGGTCAGTGTGGTGTCATACCAGGAAGATCTGAGTTTAAATACCTACCTGGCTATAAAACAAATCCTTCTGAGCTCTCTGGAAGAAGGGTGAGAGACCAAAGGTGGCAAACAAATAACGAAATCTTCACTCTCTGGTAGCCGAGGTTCTTACAACCTGAACACTGACCATCCCCAGTTCACTGCCTCTGCAAAGCAGCTCAAGCGTACTAAGGGGCATAAGCTTTCACAGCCTTTGACGAAGAGGGCTCTGATTCACAAAGGCTCATGTCTCAACAGACAGGCTGGTCTTTCAAGTGTCAAAAGCCTTTAATTTCGAATATATTGAAGAGAACGCCTTTGGAGCTTTGCCTTGTCCCACAAATCCAAATTGGCACCTCAGCAGTTAATGCATTTTGCTTGTAGAAAGTACTAAATACCCAAGTCCATAGACAGCCTGGCCGTCTATGGCATATTTGCAGAATGAAATCCTGCTCTTCCAGTGATTTCCAAGGGGGATTTGCACATGGGAAAGTTGGAGGATTCAGCTCTTTAAGAGCGGCAGAACTGTGAAAATATCCCTGTAGTACAGGGAAGGCTTTACATTTAAAGGGCCCCAGATTAAAGCCCTGGCACCTGTCTGGATCTCTGGATGTCAGGCTGGGCTCTGCCTCAGCACCTGGAGAATTAGAATTAAAATCTTGCTGCTAGTCAGGCTAGATGGATTGCACGTTTGGCTTAGCTCAGTAGAAATGCAGCTCTTTTATGGGACTCACGCCAGAGTGAAGAAGAGCCCAAAAGAGGGAGATTTCTGCCCACCTTAAACACAGACGCTGTCACAAATATGGACTCGCAGAGTAAGTGCACTTCAGCTCCTGAGTCTAGTTTCTCCCTCAGCTCCCTGCAGGATTTTGCATTTGCTGAACGTCTGAAAATACCTCGGGTGAAAGGCCCCTCTTGATAGAGAAAGGAAAGCATATCCTGAAAAAGAAAGAACAGAGAGCCATGGTTGGCGACTAACATTTCTGAAAGAGGGAGGCCATGATGCAAATGGAGTAAGGAGGACTGGAACATCAGTACTGCTTGCTTGACTCAAGGACTTACACAGCTTTGGCCTGTAGACAAATTCGCTATACGGCTTGGCGAGCCAGCTAACACTGTGTACGGGTGCACCTCCCTCCCGGAGTACACACTGGCTTTTTTTGCAGATCTTTGGTTCTCCCCTTCTGCATTCCTTAATTGCCACACACACATTTATTTATTTTATTTATAGTCCACCTTTCTCACCGAGACTCAAAGAGGACTTCAAACTTCAGTGTAGATTTTTGCCCTGCCACCTCATCTGGTGCTTTGAGCAGGCTTTGGACTTCTTAAAAACAGGGTTTCTTTTTCAGAATGGGTGGATCTCTTGAGACTGCAGGTGGGATCTACATTTTTGAACGCTCCCTACTTTAAAAAATCTCCCTGAAAACTAGCACCACAACAAAAGGCTGAGCTAAAACCATCTTCTTGATGTACTAGCTTTCCATTTCCAGGTTTGTTTGTTTTTTAATTGGAGGAGAATTCAAAAGAAGTGTCCCCCCCCACACACACACACACCTGGCCCGCCCGTAGTCTGAAATGGTATTAAGGTTGCCTGAAGATCTCCTAGAATTACAGTTGATCTCCAGACTACAGAGATCAGTTCCCCTGGAGAAAATGGCTGCTTTGTAGGGTGGACTCGCTGCATTATACACGACTGAGGTCCCTTCCCAAATTCCACTGTCTCCAGGTGTTACCCCCAAATTTCCAGGAATTTCTAAAACTGGAACCGGCAATCCGAAATGGTATAGTCATTCTATTCGCCTCATTCCACGGCATGTGTAGGCCCAGCAACCGTGGGAAGAAGAGGAGGTCTATTACCAACTAATATTGAACTACCAATTCACTGAGCCATTAAGGCCTTGGGGACCCAGATCACCCTGGGTATATAGAAACTGGGATGAAAGTAGGGCTCTCAGCCAAGCACTTGCAACCAGTGGGTGCTGGGATTGCTAACAGACATACCAAAGCTGCAACGTCACTTCTGGCACGAACCTGGAGGTGATGTCATTGTGGCAATGTAACTTCTGGGTTTGTGCTGGAAATGACGTTGCCGTGTTTGTGTGATGCCTATTACCCTGGGTTTTCCCCATCACTCTACTCTTCCGCCCTGAGCCTGCTGGTGCAGGGAGGGCGGAATACAAATCAAATCAAGCCAAACCAAACCAAACCAAATCAACAGCAGCACAGAACCAGGGCTCCAGGCCAGGGCACTGCTATACTAGATGGAAACTATCACCTACCCACCTCCAGTTTCTGCTTTCCTACAGTGGGGAGGTGTTTTGCAGCAGCAGCAAAGGTGCTGGAGGATCAACCTAGAGTAGTACTTCTTGGTCTCCTTGGCCACCTTTTACAGCTCTGGGAACGTCTTAACTACCAACTCAATGGGACCTTGGTGATTCACAGCAGCCAGGACCCAGCAGCCAGGTTTTACATTTGATTTTATGCTTATATAGTATTTGGTTATTACCTTCCACACGCTGCCTTGAGCATGTTTTTCATGGAAAGCCAATTTAAAAACAGTCCCATTAATTATTTAACATTACACCTATTTAAGATACGGAGAACAGATAAATTAAGACTGACGCTTTTGTGAAAGTACATATTCCTTCCCCAAGCAACTTGCTTAATTCCTACAGGATCCATCTATTGATGGAGGGGATGGAACAACTCTTTCAAACCACAACTCTGTGGTACTTCCTCTGATGGTATACTAGAACTTCTTTGCCATTCTTCCAGAGTTAAAGGAGTCAACCCAACTTTCAGTTCTCAGCCTGCAGAACTCACCAAGACTGGTTTAGGCAGGTTCTCGTTCTCGCAGATGGTGGGGAGCGAAAGGCCAAAAAGCTTCCCTGATGAGGGAGACGTTGGTGATGATGGTGCATTGTCCAGTGGAGGGCCTGCACCCCTCCAGAAGGCCCAGTTGATAATGGATCTTTTCCTTTTAAATGGCTTTTGGCTTAACTCTGAGGAAAGAAAAAGTTGCTTTTTTAATTTATTAGTTTAAAAGTACTTTGTATGACCACTTTTTTTTCTTATTCCAGTAGTTGCTATGGTTTTGGAAATGGGAAAGCAAGTTTCAGGAACACAAACGGCTGCCACAGACTTGATTTTTGTCTCCTCCGAACAGTACGTGCTCAGAGGAAAATGTTTGGGCTCAAGATGACTTTCCAGAAACTGCATTTAGTGATAGACAGCCTGTTATCTGTGCAGATGGGATTATGAAAAATCCAGGCTGCTGTGCTGACTCTCTTTGCATCTGTAGCCTTCCTCTGTGAGGAATCTGATTCATGTTATTTTCACACACACACACACAAGTTTCCATTTCTCGGGTAGGAACACCTGTCTCCAGGGCAGAGGTAACAGAGAACCAGCAAAAGACAAAGCCTATTCAGAGTCTCTCCAGATCACAAGTTTAAGAAAGTTGAATATTTGCTTCTGAAAAGATTTGTGCTACCAACCCACAGTTGCGTGCTTAGAGAGACCTAGGAGATCCAGATTCCAATCACCCATGAAGATTCAGTGGATGACTTGGGTCCAATTGCTTCCTCTTGATCTAACTTACCTCACAGGGGTATTGCGAAGATAAAAGCGGGGCCGCTCCAGCGTATGCCATCCTGAACCCAGTGGAAGCAGGCCAAGATTCAAATGTGAATAAATAAATAAATAAATGCACAACCTAGTGTTTACCATGTGGCAAATGCAGTGGCACATAGCCATTTGCTACCTCTGAAATTAAGTGTCTAGTGCCTTCTTCAATAAATGCCCCACACATCCGAAAGTTTGAACGTAAGGTGGAGCAAAGATTATCTCAGGTGATATGAGAGAATAATATACTTTATCTACCCACAGAATCAATAATGAGTTTTGATAAATGCTAGGCAAAGACTGGAAGAGCAATCAGCTACAGGCTCTTAATGCAGTGCAGTCATGTTCAGGGTATCTGCTTACGACTGGTAGTATAAACTTGGGTACATGCTATTTGGAGACCATTTATTTAGTCGCTTCACTTCATTTATACCCTGCCTTTTCCCCCAATGGGGACCCAAAGTGGCTTACAAGATTGTTCTCCCCTCTTCCATTTATCTTCATATCAAGCATCCTGGTGAGGAAAGTTAGGCTGCAAGTAACTGGCGGATGGTCACTCAGCAAGCTTCCAAGGCAGAGTGGGGATTCGAACCTGTGTCACACTGATCCTAGTCTGCCATTCCCACTGCTACACCATCCTGTCAGTGCTGGGTTGGCTTCTTTCACCCACCAGCAAAAGGTGTTGACATTCACAGATCTTTCCCACATTCCCTCCCCAAAGCAGTCCATTCCCCGAGACTGTGGGATCCAAGTGGACTAATTAATCATGTTCTATTACCCAACAAGCTTTTCGGGCACAGCATGTAAAAAGTAGCTTTTTGGGCACAGCATGTAAAAAGTAGCTTTTGGTGCACAGCATGTAAAAAGCAGCTTTTGGGGCACAGCATGCACTCATAGTTCACTTTTACCTTGGGAGTGGGAGGAATACTCTTCACTAAAAGCTTGCAATAAGGTCAGCAGCCTCTGATTCAAACGGTGTTTTGCTTTAAAGCCTATAATGGCTGGTGAAAAGTCATTCCATAAAATATTCCATGATGTAAAATGAAAACAAACCACAGCTATATGAAAACAGAAGTCTGGTAGATTTTACTACTGAGCTTTGAAATGCAGGAAGAAATTCATGCGCGTGTGTGTTTATTCATCATCATGAACCATGAGATCTATACACTTATTTTTTCAGATCTAAATGAGTACTACAATTTTTCAGCACTATGTTGGAGGCTTACTCTGAGTGGCTATGATTCAATTCCATTCAAATACCTTTAATGGCATACAAGAGTGGCTATGATAGCTTGCCAGCAGAGGGAACTGCAGATGTTTCATCTAGATGACAGAGGAGGCAAGGACTCGCCGGCATCAAGGACAGGATTCTCTACTTTACAGACACATCCTGGAAATCCTCAGCTCTCTGGTTTCAGTGACAAACCTTCTTGTCTAGCCATTATTTTTTCCTCTATCAACACTTGTAACTTGTTTTGTCCTTTCTCAAGGCTGCTACTACAACCACCCCTAAACTCATCTGGTCTAATGGCCAAACGGGAATAGCTGCCTCCTTCTCTGATCTGGATAGCCAAACAAGCCCAGTCTCATCAGATCTCAGAAGCTAAGCAGGGTCGGATTAGTTTAGTAATTTGATGGGAGACCTCTGAAGAGCAGGGTCACTATGCAGAGGCAGGCAATGGCAAATCACATCTGTTAGTCTCCTAGTTCCCAAGAAGGGAACTAGTTCTCCTAGTTCCCAAGAAGGGCACCATCTCTTGGGAAAGTCCAATCCGTCTCCAGCCATCAGCCAGAGAAAGGAGCAGCCACAGAGACCTTGATTCTGCCCTCCCTGCCAGACAGAACAACGCTGTGGTCAACTTCCAGTTGCCCAGGGAGAAAAAAGTAAGAGGAAGAATATCTGAGCTTCTGCCTCAAGCTGCAAGTCCAAGCCCTGCCGAGTCAATATTTTGTCTTGTTTTTTGTTTTTGTGTTGCACTTAATCTGCGTTGTGTTTAGGAACATTTGACCAAAAGGTGGGACACAATCTTTAAAATAAGAGTTTCTTGCTGTGATTTCAATATTAATGCACGAGTGATAAATGCTTTACCACAGAGATGGGGAAATTTCTAGAGCATCACTATCAATGCTATTCCTCCCCCATTTTTCTCCCGCTTCTCAAATCGTCAAGGGTGAGGGATTGAAGGTGAGGGCTTGCCTACTGTGAGCGAGCAAATGGCAAACCTAGACACCAGCAGACTGAAAACTGTCTTTGTGGTTTGCACACTAATAGCTGGGCTGAAAACTGCTTTAAGTGGCACACATGGATTTGGTCTATGTGAAATGTTTGCTTTTTGGTTCTCTTTTCTTAATTAGTTATATCAGTAACAGATGCCCCCACCTTCAGCACCAGACACATCTCCATCTTTTAAAAAAGGCAACCATGAGACAGAGCCATCCCTGGCCATCAGGCTACCTTTCAACTATTACACAGGAGTAGAATCATGTGCTCCTGGCACTAGTTTGGGACTGCAGCAAATGTCCTATGTACTCTTACTTCAGTGTTCCATTGAACTCAGCAGGACATCCCTCTTCGTAAACAGGCATCGAATTATCCCCCAAGAAAGCCATCTGGACCAGCACTTCAACAACAGTGTATTAATCTACGCATGGTATTAAAAATACATTCCTCTTCTCATCATGCTGTAATCTACTAAGAAATATCTTGACTATTCAAAAGAAAACAGAACATTTGCTTATTTAGCAATTTCAGAGTCTTTTCTGCCCAAGTTCTTCTAAAACAAAAACAAAATAACGCTGGAGTATTCCCGCCGTTACCAAGGCTTGATGAGACCAGTTGACTATACTCTGTTGCCTTGTAACAGATGGTTACATAAGTACTTGGACGCCAGACAGTCCGGGGCAATAAAATATACTGCATGAAATGGTAGCAGCATTGATACAAAAGGCCTTGCTGAGAAACAAACATCGTGGACATTTCAGTGTCTATCAACATGTGGAAAAATAGCCCTCTAAAAGACAAGGCGCCTTTGACACCAAATGGTTTGGTTGTCTTTCTGTAGCCACGTTGAGACTCGACCAGTTGACTTTACCAAAAAAAAAGCAAAAAGCACAGCCATAGTGTGTCTGTGCAGCAACACATTCCTATTGTGGAACCATTTGTCACGCTAAATATTATGCAAAACTCTTATCACGCCAGATTCTGGGAAAGCCTGAGCTACTCTCCTGGGGTGTCTAAGCAGGAGGGAAGGATTCCACATCCATTTAGTTTTAGCAGCGCTGCGGCACTGAATGTTCCCAGACCCCTCACTGAGCCTGTTCCACAGATTTAAATTACCATGGCTTCCAAAGGGAAAGGTGAGAATTCTCTGTTAGATCTTAAATCCTCTCACAAATGATAATTTGCAGTAAAATACTTGGAAGTTAAGATTCTAAAATTTCATATGGTTTCAAAGAAAATATTAAAAGGAAAGTACGCAGTATGTCCTAAGCAATGCTTCATACTGTAGCACCATGTAGTTTCTGTAGTCACGTAAGTGTTTGAAGGAGGGATACCCGAACAAATGCAAGAGAATCTATATTTTTCAAATAGCTATCAGGTGTTGTCTTTTTAAAGATGATGGAAAAGTTAAGGTATACTGTGTATTACATTAATGTGGCTAAGAAGGGGAAGAGTTTGGATGCAACAGGGAGACAAGAGAGTCAGAGAAGCCGTAATACAAAGAGTAGATTTCGAATGCTGAGACTCTGGTCGACTTCATAAGCGAATAGATGGAGATCAACAGTGGGTCTAAAATGGAACAGAGGGCCAAGCTACAAGTGACGAATCACACTTGCCTGGCAAGTGAACAGACTCACGTATATTCCTCCCTGTTCACTTGCCATTCACTTGCGCTCCATTTGATCAAGTGGAGTGCAAGTGAATAGGGAGGAATACACATGAGTCTGTTCACTTGCCAGGCAAGTGTGATTCGTCACTTGTAGCTTGGCTCTAAGTTCTAAGACTTGGACAACTCCACTTTCCAAACTATAGAATGTGGGTCAGTGAAGATAGAAATTTTTGGATGCTAGCAAGCAAAACATCCATTAGATTGGCTGGGCCACTTTAGAAATAGCAAATTATGAAATGAGCAGATAAGTGAGGGTGGGCTGTACAGTGGGGAACTGTAGAAAGAATAGAAAGAGGTCTTAGAAGTTATAACCCCAGTGCAGCTATGCTTATTATAGATACACTACTTCAAAATGCATGTGATGGCAGACATCCAATTTTGAGCAACATATAGAGATCCCATGGCTCACTGGCAGAGCTCCCACTTTGCATGAAGAAGTTTCCAGATTCAATCCATGGCATCTCCCGCTGAACAGTCTCCGGCAGCAGGTGCTGGGAAAGACCTTCCTCCAACCCTGAAAAGCCAATACTGAGCTAGACGGACCAGTGGTCCGACTCAGTATAAAACAGCTTCAGGTGTCCCTGGCAGACATACAGGGGTTCCTTGCCTTACAACTCAATATGGATAGAATTACCTGAAGGCAGCCATTTCAAAATCCACTCTGTCAGAGACATCAAGGCCCCCCCCCCCGCTCTTTCCGTTTTGCTCTTTCCGTTTTTGTTACTCATACCAGGCTCTCAAGATGAGACTTGTTTCTGAAAACCAACGGACTAGTGGACAACGGGGCCCTTCGCAGTCTGCCCTTACTACCAGGAATACAGCAAAAGCTCTAGTCATTCACAAGTAACAGACTATACAATAGAAAAATGTGGCCTGTTTTCTCACTGGCTTAGACATGTTTGTATCTAAGTCTTGTCCCTAATAAGAAAAGAATTCCTAGATACCCCCCACCTTGAGAAAGCTGTCTCTTGTCTGGTATGCTCTCCTGAGCATGTTGGCTTGCTTCGACACAGCTAGTCTGCAAATAGCTCTCTGAAGGAGGCTTCTGTGAGGGGAGGGACTTACCGTTCAGCTGATGGCCTGAGGCCAGGCGGCTTGGCTTGAGGATGAACTGGCACTGAAGCTCCCGGGGCAGCTGCTCCACTAGGAAGGCCCCCTGAAGGTCTAGAGGGCAGGCGCAGTCCTTTGATCCTTGTTTCTGAGGCAAAGTGTCCCGAACGTGGCTCATTTTAATTCCAAAGGGATATTCATGTCCTGCTCAAAGAAAGGGGAAGAGGATTTCATTTGTGCTGAGTAGAGATTCAGGGCAATGGCAGAGCACTTCCTTGGGATGTTGCAATGATCTTTATTCTCTTTTTAAAAAACTCAGAACGAATATATTTATCCTTCTTGACTAAGCCTGCACTCGCTTGGTCAGCTGCCAGATGTATCCTCGCACCCTGTTTCTTCTGATAAGCCTCTAACTTTTCTTCCTAAAAATGCTCACCGTTTCAGACTCAGTCTATTTAACCTTTTCTCTAAGCCTCTCCCCCTCTTTGTCTGATTGTAGTATATAAACTCCTAAGAAAGAGGAGTAGGACTTATACATTTCTAATGGGCTGTACATATTGATAGTATTTTCCACACTGAAATACACTGGGTACACTCTCTGCAAAATAAAGCATTTTTCAGGCCAACTGATTTCAGGGGGAGTTATGCATGCCCATTATTATTTACCACAGCAACTACTAGTAGTATTTTGTATGTATTACACTGTTACTTTGTATGCATGCTACTGTTTTAGTGCATTGTTTTCTAATTTTGCTAACCAGTTTTATTGTCTGTTGGTTTTATGTTTTCTATTGTTGTCCCTGTATTGTTTTAAACTGCACAACTTGCATCAAGTCTTTGCAAGAAAAGCAGTTTCACAGCCCTAGACACCCTATCTCTGGAGGAGAAGGTGGGGAGCAGAGCACATGCCCAAGGAAGGCAGCAGCCCAGGGGCAGAATAAAGGAGAAAGTCATTTGGGTCTGTAGGAAATATAAAGGAGCACTGGTAGGACTGCCAACCTATAGGTGGGGCCTGTAATTCTGGAATTATAACTGATTTCTGGACTACAGAGACCCTGGAGAAAATGGGAACTTTGAAGAGTGGACTCTATGATATCACATCCCTGATAAGCTCCCTTCTCTCCCCAGGCTTCACCACCAAATCTCCAGGAATTTCCCAATTTAGAGCTGGCAACCCTAAGAGAGGAGAAAAATGTCCTTAAGTCATAGCAGAGTTACTAGTCCCCTGGTGGTAGTGGGGGATCTCCCACTCTCACCCTCAGCCCCCCCCTTACATGGCCGGTGGAGGGAAAGGCGCAGAAACAGGCCTCCCAGGGTGGCACAACGACGATAGTGATGCCATCGTGCTGTCCCGAGGGTCCTCCCGTGCTCCACAACAGGCCAATCTGGGCCCCAAATGGCAATGACAAATGGGTGGTTTGTCATTGCCTGCCTCTGCAACCCTGGTCTTCGCTGGAGATCTACCATCCAATTACTAACCAAGGCTGACCCTGCTTATCTTTTTGAGATCTAATGAGATCAAGCTCAGAAAAGTCAACCTGTAATAGTTCCCTATGGAGCAAAAGCTTCCTCTAAGGTTAATGTCTTCCTCTGGGGGATGGACCTATTCAGGGCTAAGCACAGGAAGACAGCTGTGTGGAGGTATATTATTAAGAACAAACCAGAAGCACTTAAACCATGTCAAAACTCAAAAGCCTGGAAGAAATCTTTTACCACAGCACCCCAAAGAACGCAGGGCTGCATACAAGTATCTCTGGGGAGAATCTCTCACAGCCAGACCACTTCTACCACATTGTCACAAGGAGCACCCAATCACCACTCTAGACAGCCAAAGAGGGAGGTGGGCTTTGTGATTGCCACAAGAGCCAAGGTATTGTCGCTGCAAAGCCAGTATCTTCTGGAAACAGCACAAACAGTTTGCTCTGAGGCTCAATCCAGTTTGGAAGTTTGTATCTGTCCAAAAAGGAGACATGGATCCACAGCAAGCTCAAGCTAAAGCTGTCTTTCCAAGTTCCTCTGTGAGATCACTGAAGTTAGTTTGAGGCTTCTATTATACTTCACACTATGCTAAAAAAGCAAAAAACGACAGCAACAGCCAAGTTTGCAGATTTTGCTCTGTGAAAGAACATCTGGATGTTAGACGAAAGGTGCTTTCCCCCCTTCTCTGACCTTCGTAACAAGAATGTTCCTCAGTGTGGGTTTCTCCTTTTTAAAAAGAACGAAACAAAAAGAAAAAAATGGCACATATTCTCCCTCCCCCACCCGAAACTTTTCCACTCAGTTAGTAGTGCCAAATGGCCAGTTTGTTTGAGCTGGGGGCAAGCCTGGCCTGGCCATTTTCAGCAAAGGCTCACAATGTACTTAGGCTGAACCAGATGACTATATGGAACGTGTCAGGCAAGGGCGAAAGAGGAGGAATACAAGATAGCAGAAATAGGGTTGTCAACATCCAGGTGGAAGATGGAGTTCTCCCAGTGTAACTGATCTCCAGATGACAGAGATCAGTTCTCCTTGAGAAAATGGCTGCTTTGAAGGTCCGACTCAATGGTATACTATACGGCCTAGGAGAAATAGAAGTCCCTCCCTAGGTATTTCCCCAAATCTCCAGGAATTTCCCAAGCCAGAGTTGGCAGAATCTTCAGCAGAAAAAGCCATGCTCTTTAATCCAAGACAACAACCTTCTAGCTATTTCAATATTTAAAGTTTGTTCTCAAACCTTCGCTCTAGCTTTCTTCCTGAAAGCCAAACTTGCCATTTACTTTCCTCCTATGTAATCTTTTTTAAGCCCTTAATCACCCTTTGAATTGTTTCCAATTCTTTTCTTACAAATGAGGCGACCAGGAGTGGCCAGATAACTCATGTTATGGCTCATCAAGCAACAAATGCAGCAACAGTATGAAAATTAATTTGCTATTTTAGCCATTATAGTTAAACAAAACCTCCATGTTCAGAGACAAGTATACCTCTGAATGCCATATATAGAGAAGAGGAAATCGTTATCATCATTAAGCCCGGCTTCGTGAAGCTTCCAAAGCATTGGGCTGCCCAGTGTTGTAGAGCAGAGTTCTGGATTAATTGGACCTTTCGGTCTAAAGCAGCAAAGTATTTCCTGCCTTTACTGCAAATTCTCCACGTCCTGTGCTTTTGTTAGTTCATCTCAATACCAAATCTCTCTGCCTTGTGATCCTGCGGTTCAATTGCATTTCAGATCACAGCAAATATGCACAGGCCAGAATCAAGGCATTTTGCAACCTTGATAGGATAGAGGAAGTATCAGAACCAACAAATGAATTCCAACATGCTCTGTCTTGGGTCTGTTTCTGTCTGTCTGTCTCTGTGAAATACTGCAAAGCATTAATCATCTGACACTTATTTGGAATCTATGAAAGCAGAAATCTGTTTGTGGGCGTAAAGGCAGCAAGGAACAAAGCTAAAGAAGTAGGGGCCACAATCTGCCTTCTGTGCAACTCCCACTGAAAATCAAACAGAGATGGAAAAAGGGATCTTGGCAGTCTTGATTTAAGACCTAGGGAGAATATTGAGCGTGCTCTCATGGTAGTGATACGGTTTCAGTAGAAGAAGATCATGATCTGCGCTTGCAGGAGAAGACACTCTGTGAACTAAAATCCCTTCCATCTGCTTTCAACACTGTAGTTCAACAAATGGGGAGTGTTTGTGGCTCAGTAGGAGAACACCTGCTTTGCACATCAGAGCCCTATTGGATCAAACCAGCAGTATCCTGTTTTACCCAGCAGCGAATCAGTTGCCCCGCAGGCCCAAGAAACTGGAAAGAAAAAACAAGGCCTTCCCCCTGATGTTGCCTCCTGCTGCTATTACTCAGAGATTTACTATCTCTGTATATGAAGGTTCCCTTTAGTTACCATGGCTAGTAATCACTGATGGGCCTCTCTTCCATGAATCTGTCTAACCATCCTTTAAAGCCATCTATGCGCGTGCCCATCTCTGTGTGAACTGGCAATGAATTCCACCATTTAATTACTTGCTGTGCAAAGAAGTATTTTCTTTTGTTATTCACTGGGTGAATAATACTAGTACTAGTATTATAACAGAAAGAGAAAAAGCTCTCTCTATAATTTTTCTCCATCCCATGCATAATTTTATAAACCTCTATCATGTCCTCTCCCACCATCTTTTTTCTAAAGTGAGAAGTCTCAAACTCTTCAGGCTTTCCTTATAGGAAAGGTGCCCTTGCTCATCTTTATCGCCCCCATTTGTCCTTCCAGCTCTACTACATTATTTTGGGGACATCTTGAGTTGCAGAAAGTCTCAGGCTCAAGCCCTGACATCTCCACTTAGAGCATCTCGGGCGGCAGATTTGGGAAAAGACTTTTCTGCCAAGGTAAACAACACTCAGCAATACAGACTAATGTCCTGAATTAGTTTGAGAGAGTTTTGTGTGTTCAAACTCTCAGGAGAACCAACCTCAGAAGATCTTAAGCTATTCACTGGTTCATAAAGGTGCAGGTATTCTCTCAAATGCACTGGGCATTAAAGGTTAGCACGAGCAATGGTATTGGGCCCAGAAACAGATAGAATGCAAGATCTCCAGCCCCCAACAAGCTATTGATTCAGTCAGCCCTGACCCGCTAGGGCCTAAAAATAGATGATCTGTTCTGCTGAGGGAACCAAAGAAGTAGGCCCCCTTCTTCTGTCTCCCTTCTTCAGCTTGGAGAGGACTGACTGGCTTCTAAGGGAACTTTAGTGACTACAAATAAGTTTTATTCTCTTATATGTAATGGGAAAGCAGAGCCGTTTCTTTCAGCAATACTTCTATTTATTTTAAACTCGGGTGCCACAAGGCTCCTGTTTATTTTTGCTGCAACAGATTAACACAGCAGTTTTCTGTTTTTTAAAGATATTTTGCCCTTGTAAGCTCTTTTGGACACCATTTAGATAGGTGAGATATGACAGCTCCCCAAATTGTAATCCTTCAATAAGGCAAGTCCTCTTTTGATATTAAAAAAGAGTTCTATCAATACAGACTGTTTTAACTAGAGAGCATTTAACATTAATAATTTGATCTTTGTTTTGGGAAATAGTTAGGGAAGGGGTGTGGTGCTGTGGCAGGACACAAATGGGAGGTCCCAGGTTCAATCCCGAATCTCCAGTTCTAAAAGGAGCAGGTATCGGGAAGACCTTTCTCGGACTCCGGGAGTCAGAGTGGACAATACTGAGCCAAATGGTCCAATGATCGACAAAAAGTTGTACATTGTTCTGTGGACTCCTATCAGGTGGTACAGCACAACCAAAGCCGCACATGAGGGTAGGGGCAAGTAGGGGTATTTTTGTGCTTATGACAGTTAATTCTATACAATTAAACTAACGCCCTTTTAACTGTGCCATTCAAAAGCAACTGCACCAAACAGAGGAGGTGTCATTGATGGCTGCCTCACAACCACGGGATTCTCCTCCTGTCGCCATGCATCAGATTCTGAACCTGCACACTTCTCTGCCAGCCTTGTAAAATCTCCTCCTTTGGGCTGGCTTTCAAGAGCCAGGATTAAGCAGGTCTGAAAGAACTGCAATTTAATAGGGCATTTTCTTTTCATACAAGTTTTTCCCTTTTTAATTATTGTCACCTCCTCTAAGGCCTGGGGAAAGCGCAGGATAGAAAATGAACTGCCTCGACAAATAAATATAAAATATAGTCCCAGAAACTTTTTTATCCAGGCAGTGCAGAGATAAAAGAGACGGTAGCCCATATGCCGTTTCTCTATCATTACTGTAAAGGAATTAGAGATAAAATCATTACTCCACTGTTAGCTACTGTATGAGGCCATTCAGTTCAGCAGAAGATTTAGTTACTGTTTTTCTTGTTGGGGACAAGGGGTTGGATCCACCAGAACATTTCCACAAACGGGAAGATGTCTGCCTGCAGAGAGTGGCTTTCTCAAGTCCTCCCTTCTGCCACAGCCTTTTGGCTGCAGTAGGAGGGAGGAGGTAAGAAAGCTGTGTTTCGCGAGCGCAAATCCTTCTGTCCACAGAAACACTCTGGTGGATCTAAGCCAATGTATATAAAACAGAAAGACCAGCTACTTTAAAAAAAATCGTTATAGATCCTGCTAGATGAAGGAATTATCTTAACCAAACATGTACAAACCAAACTATACGCTATTTATTTTAATGACTGAAAGACGCCAGTTGACTGTATAAAGAGAAAAGGCTGAAAGCGTACTTACCAATGAGAGGATATGGTGCATCTTCTTTCCCAGAATTCACCCACAGCTGGTAGTCGTTTTCAGAGCCCTTTAAAAATATAATTTCACAGTTATTAGAATGAACAGGAAATTGATGTTTTAAAAACTGTATATTACAACTGTTTGTGCTTTGAACACAAGTGTCACAGTTCTCACTAAAGAGCAGAGCACATGCAACACAACACTTACACATCGAAATTATTTTGCATTTCTTTCACCAGTGATGGTCTGGCACTGCCAACTACAAGCTCAGAGCCAACTGCAGGCATTCCACAGATCTGCCACTGGCAGAATATTATGCCAGATTCTGGTTTACCATGACACTGCATGTGACCAAGGTATTACTGAGTGAATAACAAATGCCGCTGAATTGCAACTGATGCTTCTATACAGATTCTAGTGACACGGTGAGAACAGAGAAGCAGGAAAAAAAGATGTTCTGTTGCATTTCTTTTTAACATTCTATTTCCTTTTGTACTTTTCCTTTACAGTAATTTAGGCATCTGGGTGGAAGATAAGCCAGAAAGCCTGTTATGCAACAAGATCTTCACATAACCAAAAATCTGATACACAAGTGACTTCCCCCAAACAGACTTTGAACCTTGACCATCTGGCATGGCAATAACGGTCAGATGATGCAAGAATGCAGGCAGTTCTGAAAATATCTATACAGGTCGGGAAAGTGCCAACCACTTTCCCGACCTGTGCCAACCACTTTCCCAGCCTGCCAGATGAACCTAACTGCCAATCCCGTCTGCCTCCCCACCTCCTGCACTTTTCAACACAGCTTGGATAGTGAGGAGAGACAGAGACCTTAGTCCTTTCCTTAGTTATTATTCACCCCCACATACACACACAGTGACTACCCATCTTCTATCAAGGGTAAAAAAACATCTGAGAAAGGAGGCAAAGACCCCTTGCTTTGCATCTGCCCCACTTTTTCGGGAATGCATAGAAGACAGAAAGAGGAAGTGTGTCTTTCTGTACTGCTAGTAACTTTGGGGCACTCTTCTTTATATCCTCCATTGGTAAAAGTAGTTGCTTACCAGGTGCCTGAAGTTACAGTTGTGATCTTGCTGCATGATTGATACATGGCTAAACAATATGTGTCACGTGAAATAGTCTGGGGATGGGGTACCCTGTCTAGGGCTAGTTTCAGCCACACAGCATAACACAACAGCAATGTAACACAGAGAGAGAAATAGCCTGTGTGGTGGTGTAGGTAAGAATGCTGAACTAGGGTGGAGAACATCAGGGTTCATAATCCTGTCCAGCCACGTAGCTCATTGGATGAACCTAGGCCCCTCTCTTGGACTAACCTACCTCACAGAGTTGTTCTGAAGATAAAATGGAAGTATTCGACAATTCTATGATACCATGCTGTGAGCTACATCTTAAAAGCAGAAAGCCATTGTGTAATGTTAACAGAGGCAATTGGGGGGCAGGAGAACCAGGCAATGAAAACCATTAAATGACAGTGAGGCAAGTCGCCATCTCAAGAATGCCCTTCCTGATTTAACATATGTGTGAAATATATACAGAACACACAGCTGCTGCTGCAAATGGCATTACAATGTATGAACTTTCCCCACAGCAGCGGGGAAATCCTGTGTCATGATAGTAGGGAGGAAGACAGAAATCCTAATACATTGTTTGCAGGACCCCTATAGTTCTTGGTCTTCTTCCCGTACCTGTCCAGCACCATGGGAACCACTTCTGTGTGGTATGATCCCCAGGTGCAAGGGTGTGTGCATGCATGGGGGTGGAGGCTGACTGGGTGAGTAGTGGCAGCTGACAGACCCAAACTGTCGTCTATAATGCCAACATCTCCAAAGGACCGTGAAGAAGATGCCCTGTGAATAGATTCGAACCACTGCTAAACTAACAAACAGGCAGCAGAAGGAAAATAAAGTGGGTCTGGAGAGTTGCTTGATGCTTCACAGCAAGAAGTCGGGACAGAATGCAGCTGAATGGTATGAAAAACGATTCTTGCCCCTGCCCTCCTATTTTCCAAAGAACCCCCACCACACAAAACCATTTAGCTATTTCATTTTCAATTTCTTTACGTCAAGCGCAAGTGCAAGGCTCAGATGAGCCTGTGGGTCTGAGATTTTAAGGGACTGTCTAATCTTTTTTAAAAGCAAATGCTCCCTCTGAATGTGTCTGGAAACCAGAAATTTGCCAGGCACACTGTGCTACCCTCATTTAAGCAAGTCACCACGAGTGACGACTTCTTGTAAGTACAGAGAACAAGTAAAGAGAACTATTTCCTTGAGGTGGTCATTGTGACTAATGCATATGCCATTCCTCACAAAAAGGTGCTTGTGAGCCTGTCCCAACCTGTCTGAAATAAGGCAGATGCATCTTACTCAGGAAAGCCTACATTCAACTGATCGTTACTTATTGTTATTGATGCACTGAATTACTGCGGCCAAGTGGCATATTGTGTTGACTCTGAAAATGCCACACTCCTAATATTTTTGACAAACAAAAGTAGAGGAGCAGATCCTCAACAGAGGGTGCAGAGGAGAGCGACAAGGATGATCAGGGGATGATCAGGAGACTGAGCCCTACGAGGAAAGGCTGAGGGCCTTGGGAATGTTTAGTTTGGAGAAGAGGAGATTGAGGGGGGACATGATTGCTCTCTTTAAGTATTTGAAAAGCTGTCATTTGGAGGAGGGCAGGGAGCTGTTCCAGTTGGCAGCAGAGGGTAGGACCCGAAACAATGGGCTTAAATTACATGCACAAAGGTACCGGCTGGATATTACGAAGAACTTTTTCACGGTCAGAGTAGTTCAAAAGTGGAATCAGCTGCCTAGGGAGGTGGTGAGCTCCCCTTCACTGACAGTTTTCAAGAAGAGGCTGGATGAATATTTGTCAGAGATGCTTTAGGCTAATCCTGCACTGGGCAAGGGGTTGGACTAGATGGTCTGTATGGCCCCTTCCAACTCTATGATACTATGAACACAAAATGAAAAAAGCAAGAAAAATAAGGATTCCTCCCTCAAGAAAATATAAAATACATCTATTGCAAAATGAAACAGTAAAAGTAGTATCAGAATCTATAGTGATCAGTGTCACACATAAAACAAATACATTCATCCAAGTACATGATGAAACCTGGCAGTGTGTATTCGTTTCAAAAATCCCTCAAACTTTGATCTCTCCTCAGTACAATTCCAATTAATTATAGAATTAAATTACAGTTGGAAACGATCAAAATATGTATTACATGGGAACCTGTTGGAAAAAATAAGTCCCAACCACTCTGTCCATTGAACTTGACTGGATTGTCAAAGATGCAAATACTGTCTTGGATCAGGTTGTACATCTCGACTGACAAGGGATTCCAATCAGCAGGACAGGACTTCCTTGCCTTCCCCTACCCACTGCAGCCCCAAATGACCCCTGAAATATTCTCCTGGAGGACAGGAGAACCCTAGGAATAGCATGAACGGAAAGTCTGAAGATCAGAAATCAGGAAACTGGTGAAACTGGATTTCCCCTAGAAATCCAACTCATTAATATCCCAAAGAAAACTCAGCCATCACAAAAGTAGAGATGGGCACGGACTGTATTACGAACTTCAAAAACCCACAAAATTGGCGATCATGTGATCGCGATCCGGCGGTTCGTGATTGTCCACGGCCAACGAACCAGCGTTCGGGAGAGGCCTGGTTTGGTGAATTTGGTTGCGGTTCGGGAAGCCAGACAGTCAGGCGCCAGCAATCAATTTCCCTGGCAACAGAGCCGGGGGAATGCCTGAACTCTGTCTGTGCTCCTTCTGTCGCCCTGGAAACCCGAATGGAAGCCCAGTTTACCTTGATCGGCAGGTCTTCCTTCCAACCATGGAGCTGCAAAGCGGTTACAAGTTGGGAGAAGATACCCAGGGGAGGGAGGGGGAATGGGGTGTTCTGTAGCCATGGGCACTCCAATCTCATCCCTGCAAACCCTGATAGGCAGCTCTGACGGCCAAATACAGACCTCCTGCGTTGCTCAATGGGACCTGTGCTTATCAATAACCGTAGGCTCCCAGGCTGGGTTTCACTTTCAGCGAGCAGTGGAGTGGGACAGAGCTTTTGCTTGCCACTTGCTAGCCTTTGGGGAGAGAGACTGAGAGTATAATTGAGCTTGGATTTTTGTGGGAGTTTCGTGGAGGCCTTGGATTGGAGAGGGTATAACTCCAAGATCCCTTTTGCAATCTTGTCCAAACTTGGGTGATGGCTGTAGAAGAGCTTGCAAAACACTCCCCGGGAATATGGGCTCTTTAAGTGCCACGGGGGCCATTCCGCGTGCCCATGAACAGTGAACTGGTTCGGCAACGGAAAATGTTCGTTGTGGTTCGCGACCTCGGGATCGTTGTCGGCACTGAACTACGAACCACTGGTTCATTAAATTTTTTGGGTTTGTGCCCATGTCTACACAAAAGTCAAACACAGTCTGAATCCCCTATGAAATCCTATGGAACCGCTCAGGGAACTGAATTTGGCCCGGAGGCTACCACTTCCTAACTCCGACACTAAACCTTCTTGTAGCACACAACACAAGTTCAAGATGCTTCTCCCCCCCATGCCATCTCTCCCTTCTGATAAAATAACAACCCATTTAGAGAGAGGGAGGGCTACAAGTGTCCAAAGAGGGCTTTCCTTTGCAATAACAGGGAGAGGAAGGTCCAGAGCCATTCCCTCAGACCTCTGTTCCTTTTGTTCATGGCCACAGGACTCCAACATGTATAATGACACCTATATCTCCAACTAGATACCTGCAATGGTGGTCCAGTGAATATAGTTTGCAAGTCAAGAGAAACCAAAGAATCGTTGAAGGAGAAGAGCAATTTGGAACTTCACTCCTCCTCCTCAAAATCTCCCCCCAACTGACTCTAAACATTCCATCTTTTCTGGAGCAGTTTCATTCCTTACTAGGGTAGGGTTCCCCCCCCTCCCCCGCCACTTTTGGTCAGTTTAAGAAGTCAGATTTTTCTACATACCTGGGAAAGCCCTTTGAGTATGAAGCAAGCTCTACCTTGTCTGTGGGCGGCCCAGTTTTAATTCTACTGTCAACCACATGGGGGCCAGCTAGTTTAGTATTAGATGTAGAAATAATATACCTGAAATTATAGCCTTTTAAGAAGCTAAATATAATGTACGCTAAAAAAAAAAAGTAATCATATCTCACATTAATTCCCAGCTGCTGTAGGGCCATGAGGATCACGTCGTTCGCTGTATCTGTGTTGGTTACAGTTAACGTTTTTGACTGCAGGAAAGGGCGAAAAGGCAGAAGGGAACATGAGCATCAAAATAATGGCATTTGAAAAGCAGCAAAAAACTCATGATCCTTGGACTTGCACAGGAGAGAATTGGCTGAAAAATTCAATTAGAACTAGCATTTAATTTCTAGCTGATAAAGCAACATGGTGCTTGTGATCTGATGCAGTTCCTCAGAAATCAGAAATATATTCTACTCTAGTATCAATGACCTTTCGCCAACACTGACAGGACGAACAGAATGGAAGAACCAAAGTCAGGGTTAAACTTCAACATCTTACAGTGAAATCCTAAGCAGAAATCAACGGGCTTAGACGGGAGTAACTCTGCTTAGGATTTCACTGTTAGTCTCAAGGGCATGCTGCTTCACTCTACCATGCACACATTTCACATCAGTTTTGTAAACTGAGTACAGAACTTCCAGGTCACACGACACCCCCTCCCAGCAGCATGCAAAGTATTTTATTTCTTTAGCTTGCTTTCAGATTGCTTTTTGACCAAATAGTCTCCAAGGCGGTTTCAAAATATTCAATAAAACATTTTTTAAAAATTAAAAGTAAAACCAGAAACTAAAACATCTTATTAAAGAAAATTCACAATTCACAATTTTACAATATCCACAACATCCCTCTGCCCGAGTCATTGTAAACAATAAACTGTCAAGGAAACTGAAGCAAATGGCATCTTTTTTTGTTTGTTTAGCCTAAAGATATAGCTGAATGACTGTAACACAAAAAAATTAACATTTTCTCAAAGTAATGACATCTGGCACTCAGGAGTAGGTCAGCACATTTGCATAAGGCTTGCCTTTGGCGAGAATATAATAAAGTGATTTGTGTTGCATACACTGCCCCCCTCCCACTAGCCCTAACGCTTGCATAAAATGAAACAATTCCCTGAGATCTCCAGCTGCTCTAGCAGAACAAGAAGTGGAGCTTCATATTCAATTCAATTCAATTCTTTATTACAGCACTTAGCCAGTACATTTACCATAGAAATTTAAGTGCACATTTTACAACCATTTGAACATGGAACATATGAATATATACAGTTTAAAACCATAATTTCCTAATATCTATCAAAATTTGTAAAAGCCAGGAAGTCGGCATAGTTCTAAGCGAGCAACCAAAATGGAGGTCTACACTCTAATGGGCTTTAACAACCACAGCACAAAATTTCGCTATCTGGTGTAGTGCAGTAAAATCTGAGTTGGAGCTTCACAGAAAGTATTTAGATTTTTAGGAAGCTTCCATCTGCTGCCCTTGGGCTTGGCAATGACATTTCTAGCACTCAGGGCTTTTTTTCTGGGAAAAGAGGTGGTGGAACTCAGTGGTGGAACTCAGGACCGCACAATGACATCACTTTGGGTCAACTGGAACAAGGTTAAAGTTTAAATCGCTCTTGGCGAAAATGGTCACATGGCCGGTGGCCCTGCCCCCTGATCTCCAGACAGAGGGGAGTTGAGATTGCCCTCCGTACAGCTCCAGTGGTGCGGAGGGCAATCTAAACTCCCCTCTGTCTGAGATCAGGGGGCGGGGCCACCAGCCATGTGACCATTTTCAAGAGGTACCGGAATTCCATTCCACCTGAAAAAAAGCCCGGCTAGCACTACCGAATTTCACTTCCAAGCTGACCCATCTCGCAATGCCCGCTCCACCCAAGACTGTTCTAAAGCTTCTGCACCACTGCAGAATTTCAGTGCGTGGCTGACAGATGCTGCTTCCCAAACTTGAGTCAGTCTACAGCCACTATTTCCTTTGGTTTATCTGAAAGCCAATAGTTCTGATGGCTATTTTTTAAAAAAAGGATAGCAAAAGTTCATGGAGGACACATCTCTCAAACAGCTGTGGCCGCTATGGAACTTCCTAATAGAGAGGCAGCACAACTCTAAATAGACGAATGTTGGGGGAAATCACTGTGAGGTGAGGGCCGTTGCTGCTTATAGACATCCCAGAGGTATATGGCTGGCCACTGTTGGAAACAGGAGGATGGATTAGACGGGATCTTGGCCTGAAACAGAAGAATTGTTCTCACGTTTTTCTTTTTAAAACCTTACCCAAAGGAAGAAAGACTCACTTGGGTGTAGATTTATTCAAATGCAGTCCTGTGATCACAGGAGGTTGGCTTTTATTTGAAGCAGTCTTATTGTGCAGAGAGGCAGACACAAACAACACGATTCTACATCTTGTGCTGCAAGTACATACAGCCAGCCAAACCGAAGGCTCTGCACCACGAATAGGTGGGGGCATGGATCCTAGCTCCCAACCTGGCTGGAGTGACCTTGGGCTGGCTGGGGGGAGTGGCACAGGCTTCCCTCGGAACCATCACCCAAGCTCTAGAGAAAGCCTGCAACAAAGTTGTGCGGCAAAGGGAGAATGGGGGCTGAGCATGCTGCAGGATGGAAGTGGGAGTACGTTTCCTTGCCAACAGGACCTCCTGGGGGTCCTGAGGCAACCCCCAGGGCTGAACTTCTTCAACCCTCCCAATGTTGTCTTTGAGGTAGAGGGACTCCATTCCCGCTGCCTCAGCTCCTCCACTGGCTGCTAGTCAGGGGAAGGCAGCGTTTACGGTGCCCAGCCCTGGCTGGCCACTGCACAGCTTCAGCAGGCATCAACCAAGGCTGTCGCTGCTAGAGTGATGTGTTGCTTGGGAGGCGCTAGGCTGCATTATCGCCAGGCTGAGTCAGCCTCTGCCCCGGTGGCGGTGGCAGATATCTGGGTGGAGGGAAGAATGCAGCAAACCAGGCTAGCTCTCTTGGCTGTCTCTAGGCTGGTGGTTGAGAATGGAAGCCTCTCCTCTGCCACCCCAGTTATGGCTCAGCTGGAGGGCAGCCAGGCCCTAAACAGCCTTTTCCCATCTCTGCCTCCTTGGGGAAGGAAGGCCAGCTTTGTAGGCCACACAGGAGGCCCCACTGCCAAGTGATTCCCCCCCCCCACCACCATCACAGCTTTTCCTGCCACTTTCCCCCAAATCTTCCTGCCCTGACAGACATCCCTTTCTTTCCCGTAGAAGGTGGGTGGGATGAATCAAAGGAGTCATGTTTTGTTTCACCTCACCCACCAGTCCTGACTGGGCTATAAAGGCTCAGGGATCTCCCCTCCTCTATGGATGAGAAGAAGAGAGATTTGTCTCTCAAAAGCTTATACCCTAAAAATCTTTTTGGTCTCTAAGGTGCCACTGGACTCAAATCTTGTTCCAAAGGATGATAGTTCATGGTTCCCTGTCAGGAGGGAGGGAGGTGACAAGTGGGATGCCTGAGGGTTCTGTTTGGGCCCAGTGCTGTTTAAAATCTTTATAAATGATTCAGATGACTGAGTACAAAATGTGGATGGGATAGTTAATACTTTGGGGGATAGAAACAGGGTGCAGCTGGGCTTGAATAGGATGGATCGGGCCCAGGGAAATAAAAGAAGTTTAACAGGGACAAGCATAAAGTGTTGTGCTTGGGTAATAAAAATCAGTTGTAGAAATATTGGATGGGTGAAAACTGGGTTGGATAGTACCACCTGTGAAAAGAATTTGGGCAGTTCTACTGATCCATTAGATCCATACTGGTCCATGATATTTATTTATTTTAATAATCTGTATCTTTTACAAATCCTGGGCCATTTCCGTAGTGGGCCCAGTCCTCTGGAATGGGTGCGGACAGCGCATCCCTTGCTACAATTAGGGAGGCATGTAAGGCAATCCTTGGCGGGAGAGTAAATTTTCTCCAGCAGATTCAGCTGTATATCTGCTGATCTTCTGTTTTTTATATCTGCTGATCTTCTGTGTTTTAATTCTCATGAGAGTTGAGTGTTAATGCTTTTAAATTGGTATATTTTGCATTTTAATCTGTTTAAACTTTTTCCTTGCAACTTACTTTGTTCACCGCCTTAAGTCCAAGAAGATAAGGCAGGGTAAAAATGTTTTAAATAAATAAATTTATTCACTCAGGATCAGGTTTTCAAGGTGGCTTACAATAAAAATATTTTAAGAATACAGTAGAATGGATAAATGCAAAAATAGGCAAAATTATTTCAAAAATAACCAGCAGGAAATTTTAAAAGTCAACAGCATTTTTAGTAGCATCAAATATACAATAAAATCCTGAAATATATTCCAAGAGTATTTAAGAACAGCAGAAAATATTTTGTTGTAGGGGGCAGGATCACTGCCAATGGCAATGCCATGTCACTTCCAACATGACCCTGAAGGCACATCGTCATGCTGGGTGTTGCTCTAATATTTGGCAAAACTTTATGGTTATACTAAAGAGTTTTTGCCAAATGCTAGAGCTCCACTGATGATATGATAGTGTCATTTGCTGCTGGTGCTGGAAGGGATGCCATCCCATTGCTGGTGACATCATAGTGGCAAGGCCTCCCACACACTTGAGTCTCATGGCAGCTGCCAGCCTGGGCTGGCAACCCTACCCTCTCAGCTGGTGGGCAGGCTCTCACATGGAAGCAGCCAGTCCTTTAAGTATGTTGGTCTCAAACTATTTAGGGCTTTATATCAAGATAATGCAGAAAAGATTATCTTCCATACCAAAGTGCTCAGAATAAACAGTGGACATCCTGCAACATTTGCCCAATCACAGCACAATAGAAACGAATTTTCACATTTGTACTGTTCTTCCAAAGAATAGGAACAATTCTTGTGTTCTGACATCTTCCTTGTTGACTCAGAAGCTGAGGGACACTTACATATGCACAGTTTCCAAGATCTTTTGCAATGATCTTCAACGGAATGCTTTTGGGATAGTCCTTTGCCTTTTCTTCTTTGATTCGGCTGTCAAAATAAACAGAAATGGAGCTAGTTTAAAAATGCCTACAGTCAATTATATAATAAATTCCAAATTATAAAAAGTCCAGGTACAAAGGTATTTCACTTTCTGCTGGCAGAAGAATGTTCCATATGGGCTCTGGAAGACGGACATTCTTCAACAGCAGAAGTGACTACAGTGGCCTGTTTTGAAGACCCCTTAACCTTTTTTCTGTGAAGCACTTTCTACACACAAAGACTCTGAATAGCTGAGTTTTATTGTGCAGGCTAAAATCTTACTCAATGAAGTATGGACCTGACTCCATTATTCAAGCCCCATGTCAATCCCTCTCATTCACTGTTATAAATCTTTAACTTTTCAAACCCCCAACTTAACAATATTTTGACTAGATACAGCACAGGAAACTTCAGATAGAAATCCGTAATAAAGAACTGGCTAGATACAGATCAGATACATGAGGCTTGGTATTGCGTGTATTTCTGTTATGGTAAAGGTAAAGGTGCAAGCACCTTGTGCAAGCACCGAGTCATTACTGACTTTTTTAAAGTTTAAATCGCCCTCGGTGAAAACGGTCACATGGCCACTGGCCATGAGCACGGTATATAAAAGAGACCAGCTGAGCGCACACTTCAAGGCTGGGCTGCATTGACCAAATTTTTGTTACGAGGTGGATTGCCATTGCCTTCCCCAGTCATCTACTCTTTACCCCTAGGAAACTGGGTACTCATTACCAACCTCAGAAGGATGGAAGGCTGAGTCAACCTTGAGCTGGCTATTTGAACCCAGCTTCCGCCAGGATGGAAATCAGGTTGTGAGCAGAGCTTGGGCTGCAGTACTGCAGCTTACCACTCTGCGTCATGGGGCTCTTTATGGATGAGACAGCAAAACAGAAGTACCTTTGAAGGGAAGTGAGCCACTTCTCTTTCTGCTCGGTGGAACTGAAACGTTAAAAAGAAGTTTTACATGGTAATAATGCAATATAACAATCCCATCTATATATCTTTTTGCAAGTAAAAGACAGCTTTGAGCAATATTTTAGAATATTTACTATAGCTGGGAAGAGGTGAATGCATGAGATATCAAATTAGAATACACAGGGCTTTTTTCCTGGGAAAAGAAGTGGTGGAACTCAGTGGTGGAACTCAGGACCGCACAATGATGTCACTTTGGTTTAAATCGCCCTCGGTGAAAATGGTCACATGGCCACCGGCCATGAGCACGGTATATAAAAGAGACCAGCTGAGCGCACACTTCAAGGCTGGGCTGCATTGACCAAATTTATAAAAATTTTAGCACCAATAACATTTAGAACTGGGTTGCCCCCTATGTCAAAAACTAGCTAAGAAACCAGGGATAGGCTGAGGTTGGCTGTTGAACTTCATCAATGGTCATGAACTTCTACCGCCCCCTAAAACACTGCAAGTCTTTCCTTTGTATATCTTCGTCTCTCAGAAAGTTTCAAAGACTCCCCAAGATTCAAAGAGGATATTTTGGAAAGTGCCAGTGGCTCCCACAGCATGTGCTTTGTAAATATTTGGGCGTTCTTTTTTAATCTCTTTGCTAACTAGATTCTTGAGTAATTAAATACTCCAGAACCACTCTTGTAAAATTTTTCAGAAGCCCTCTTTTACCTCCCACAGAGACCAGCTCAGCCTGTGTAACATCAAAAATTCCATCTCATTTATAAGTCAGATGGCTTCAGGATTAACAAAAGGAAGGTGGGCACGTGCATCCATTAAACGATTTTTCTTCACTGACACAGGAGTTCAGATAAATGCCTGAGGAATTTATTGCCATACAGCCTACTTATTCTAAAGGTATCATGCTGAGCTCAGTATCCCTAGATAGATTGTGGCTTGCATCGTAGACATTTAAAGCCTTTTTGGTCAAATGTAAAACAAAATACAAAAACCAGCCAGCACAGAATTGTCTGTCATCCATGGATTTAATCCCACCTACATTTCTGTGGGTTTGTGTGCAGGAGGGGGGCATTTTTGGTGCTGATTACCCCCTCCTGTGGCAGCCCAAGCACCCCTGAAATGCTGCTCCTAAGGGATGGGGAACCCGTTAAGTTGCAGCCAATTTATGGAGACTCTGTAAGATATTCAAGGCAAGAGATGTTCAGAGGTGGCTTGCCATCGCTTGCCTCTGCGTAGCAACCCTGGATTTTTTTGGTGGTCTCTCATCCAAGTATTAACCAGGTCTGACCCTGCCTAGCTACCAAGGTTGGGCTAGCCTGGGCTATCCAGCTCAGGGCAGGAATAGCTTAGGGAGGGGAACTGTGTTTCCTATGGGACCAGGGATCAGCAAAAATCACCCCCTTCCTTGTGCTTTCTGAAGTCTAGGAGCCAAGCCACAAGTGACGCTGTACACAGGTTGGACACTTGTCAGCTTCCCTCAAGTTTTGATGGGAAATGTAGGCATCCTGGTCTTGCAGCTGTAATGGAGAGCCGAGCTGTAAAACTAGGACGCCTACATTTCCCATAAAAACTTGAGGGAAGCTGACAAGTGTCCAACCTGTGTACGGCGTCACTTGTAGCTTGGCTCTAGGTGGGATCCAAGCCCAGGTATGGTCATGCAGAAATTAAAAGATTATATTGTGTTTTGTATTGAGATTCAGTATCCAGGCAAATCGTCTCATTGCTGAATAATCTTGGCAAAATGACTGCCTTTTGTGATGTGTGACTTTACTATCCCAGTATAAAGGAGAAAATTTGATGACGGTGGTACCTTTTTCTCAAGACTATGACTATGACAGGTTAATATTGGCAGTACCTTGAGTGGCCCTCTACAAGCCTTCAAAGCAATAACTAAGGAGATAGGGATAAATATCCACTCTGTTGAAACCCAGAGTTTCAGATTTCAAATAAATGTTTATTATTTTAATTTAAATCATTTAGTGGCAAGAAAAAGATGGTTTTAATGTTTTTCAAAGGTTTGATAAGAAAAAAAATCCTTTATTTTTTACTGCAGACTGCAGCAGGACTCTAATCTGGAGAACCGGGTTTGATTCCCCACTCCTCCACTTGTAGCTAGCTGAGTGGACCTTGGGTCAGTCACAACTCTCCGGAGCTCTCTCAACCCCACCCACCTCACAGGGTGATTGCTGAGGATAATAATAACATACTTTGTAAACCGCTCTGAGTGGGAGTTAAGTTGTCCTGAAGGGTGGTATATAAATCGAATGTTGTTGTTATTATTTTGTGATTTCGCAATTTTATTTGTTAAAAATGTTTATAAAGCATTTTTATGACAATAGTAACCACAGTTCTTGCAGTACTTTTAGGGCACACTAACAGGGCGGTCCTAAGCAGAGTTACATCCTTCACAGTCCACTGAGGTCAACGGGCTTAGAAGGTATACAGAGAAATCCTAAGCGGAGTTACTCCACTCTAAGCCCAGTTTTCCCATTTCTGCAGCTATACATGCACAAAATACCTCCACATGCAGCAGACGAAACAGGAAACTCTCACTCCCACCACACTCTTTTTGTGTGGGGTGGGGGGAAGCTTAGGAGAAAGGCGGGAGCTCTCCATCCCCCAGCCGTAGCTTTTAGAGCCCATTTGGGATCTCCTTTTTCAATGCAAGCCATTTCCTGAAGCTGCTGCGTGTCTGCGCACTCATGGTGCACTCATGAAGGAAGTAATGCTTAAAGTGACCCTCAGTCTCAGTTCGAGAGATGAATCAGAACAGCAACCAATGTAAAGAACATCTCGTACCTGAAGTTAGCGACACAGTTGGTGGTAGGCCATCCTAAAACAAAGGACTTCTCAGGGTTAGTACTGCCCTCACAGACCTCCTCCATGCAAGATGCTATCCATATCTCAGAGAGACGTGCTTGGCTCTTCAGCTTGAAGTGCAACTGTGACCTGCAGTTGAAGAAGTCTGTTAAAGTACATCCACTGACAATGGCTGCAATTTAAGAAAAACAGATCAAAGAGGAAGTGTCGAAGAGGAAGGGACAGCAATTACAAAAGTAGAAATGGAGATCACCGTCCATCCCTATCAATACATGCACTTCCCCAAATTCAACTCCCTCAACACTTGTTGTCTTCTCCCAGTCATGAGGGAGAATGGGGGAGGTTACACATGAGCCCTCCACCCATGAGAGGAGTAGAAGAAGAGGATGCATGTGAGCCTGACTTTTTCCCAGTCTCACTTTGGTTGGATTTCCAAATGCCATGTAAGGACTGGACACCCCTCCTGGCGCATGGACAATGCAACGCCACTTTCTTCAGAACCACAATACAAACATAAGCTATTTAGCCATCCAGTGTGAGAGTCCTTGACCCCCGATGGATTTTGAAGGACTGACCTACATTCAGGATGTGCAGATCTTCCAAAGACTTTAGCATATATTCCCTTCACAGCTGTGACTAGATGCTGTGCCACACAGAGGGTATGGCACCAAACCAAAACTCCACAGATGTAAACATTGTCCTGGGCACAGCTTGCTGAGAACTTCCTCTTACAGAAACCCAATGAAAAAGGATGGGAGTTGGACACTGAACAAGATCATAGCTTTTCCTATTAATCTCAAGGTGACTCTAGACAATACATTTCTGCATGGACATGCTCTAGTTTTAATGTGCTATGCACAGCCACAAGACAGTTGGGGAAAACTGCTTCTTTTAAAAAAGAGAGCACACACTCAAATGGGCTCCGAATGGTGCCACAAGGGGAGGCAGAGTTCCTGTCTTTCTTACACATCATTTTCCTGCATGAAAATAGTGTGTGCTGATTTTGCTGCTCCATGTGGAGAATGGGATAGGCAGGAGCTCTCCCTTCTCTCGTGGCACCATTCTGAGCCCGTTTAAGATCTCTTTTGTTAAAAAGATGCAGTTCACCGCAACTGTCGTGTCATTGCACAGAGCATGTTAAAATGGGCACACACCTGTGCAGAAACATAGCGTCTAAAGGCACCCTTAGTTTCTATGAGTTTTATTTGGGTTTGTACAGGCATTCCTGGGAGTTTGTGCCTCCTACCCACCATACTTCTGGCATTCATCTGCTCGTGGTTTAGGACTTGTGTATCAAAACAGACACTCAGTTCTCAGAAAAATATGGCACAAAAAACCCAGGCTTATATCACAATGCAGCAGCACAGGCCAGCACATGCACTGACCCTGAGATTCCCCTTTTGCTGTGCTATAGGGAGACAGAGAGGGCTACATGTGGCAGATTGGACTTAGCAGCACTGAAGAAACACATTTGATTCCCCTGTTCTTCTAAACTGAAACATAAAATGGTGTCCAGTCCCTGATGCAAGACAAGAAAGTTGCAGGCAGAAACAAAATCATCCAGATATTAGTACAGAGGTCACAGGATTGAACTTATGGCAACCTCAGGAAGAGGCTTTCAAGGCAAGTGAGAAGAAGAGGTGGTTGGTCATTGCTTTCCTCTGCAGAGTCTTCTGTGGTGGTTGCTCATCCAATTACTGAGATGTGATGAGAGTGGACTACAGTGCCTTCCCTCCTAAGGGATCTTTAAGTCATCTGATCAGTATATTAGCATCATCCTGTTTGTTTTTTTTTGCTTGGCTATTCTCCTCCTCCTTCTACAAGGCCAGGAGTAGTGGATCACTCTTTAGCTATTATAAGGGGAGACAGATCACAATAAACTTAGGTTAATCTCCTCTGGGAGGTAGCACAACTGGGAGACTTACCTTTGGTAGACACAGCAAAAGCCCTGGCTTGAATATACAGATTTCACATTCCAATTGAATGGTGTAGGAGACCATTGAAAGAGGCTCCCCTTTGTGTGACCTTCCAGTTATTTTGCTTCTAAAAAGATGAGCTCCTCCCTTCTTTTTTTGGCTCTGCAAAGCTGCTTCTGTTTGGGAGTGGTTGCTGCAGAGTTTCTCACCTGATAAGCGGATTACTACCTGGGAGTGGAAGCTCTTATATAAAAGTGGGTCAGCTTTAAAAAGAGAACCTTAATAGGTATCTAATTCAAGTTCTGATCCAGATGTCCTGTATGTTTGCCCAAACGGAAATTAGATTGGGAAACTGGCACAACAGAGAAAGCTTAAATCCATCTCGTGAAACTCTACAGCCCTACAATGTACTTGCTTTTGAAAGGAAGAAAACATGCACACAAACAAATACACACAAACAGGGCTCATTCACAGAACTCTCAGTGGTCTTATCTGGTTTGTTCCTAACCTCCAGGGGGAAAAAAAGTGAGGGCTAACAATATCCCAAACAAGGGAAAATAGCAGCTCTTAAACTTCTCACTGACATTTTTTAAAAAAGACTTGCACTGGAAAGATCTCTAGAAAAATAACTGGTTTAATACACTTTGTTACCTGACAGTCACTATGGTGCTGCTTTTTAAGTAATTGAATAGAACAGGGAATTTTTCCAGACACAGTTTCTCCTCTCATACCACTGCAGTATTAAGAGAACTATATTTTAGAGATTTCGGACTGCTATAGAATTATTAGAGAGGAATCACATTCCACAGCAAATCTAGCCTGGACATCAAATAGACTTACATTAAAAAATAGGCTCCATCCAAATAACACATCACATCTAAGATAATGCATATAAGTTCTGCTAAACTTTATCTCTCCCTCTAGATGATTTGCACTGTATTCCCATCATAACTTTTCATTACTCTGGACACATTAAAGTTCTAACAGTATGCCATGTGCTTTTAACATAACTTCCACAAAAATACTGTATATCCTCCATCTCTCTTGATCTCTCAAATCCAGATCTTTCTTTACCTCTGTTATTTTTTAAGCCTTTCATCTATTTTACTGTGCCTTTAACAGCTACCGTAAATGCAAAATTTGGTAGGTGAAGCTTTTCCAGGCATGGTGTTGAAGGTGATGGGAAAATCTTTGCTTCATCTGCTAAATTTCTACAGGCAGCTATTAAAGGCACTACAAGAGCGCTACTACAAAGAAGTTACACCACATTGACAAATGAATTCTTAGTTTAAAAAAAAGTGAAGTTACAGCAGCTCATTGCTAATTTCACTAAACAGTACAGAAAAAGAACCCTCACCTTCAGTAAAAACACTTCAAAACTAATTGCCTGAATCAAGAGCTGTCCGTTACAGGAGCACGTTCAGTACCAACCACCTTTTCCTATGAGCCAGCTCCCAACAAAATCTGAATTAAGAACTCACACTTCAAATCTGAGGAGAAAAATCCTTCTCCCCTTAGCTTTTGTAACACTTCACATGTGAAAAAACACATGACTTAGAACTTACTTTTAAACTGTGTCCAGTTTGAACCAACACGGCAGAAATTCCTATGGAAGCCGCATCATTACGTCGGGTCTTTCAGCAGTCTTTGTCCACAGCCTCACACGACCCTTATCTCCGTTGCCTCCTTCTCCTTTCCCCCTTCAGTTCTATTCAGCTGTAGCCCATCCCTGTGGTTATGTTAGTGGGGAGACGTCTCAAATCACTACACTGTGTTCCTCCCTTCATGACTCTTGCACTGTTATCAGTTTCTTCCAGACAGCAGCTGCTTCTGCTTACCACTTTACGTCATGCTCATTCTTGACCCTTTTCTGCTAGGTCTGTTCAGCATGGCAGTCTTTTGCTACTTTTCTTAGTTTGAGGTGTGTTGATTGCTTAGGCATGCAAGTTATGTCTGAAATAAAAGCGGGGATTGGAGTAATGGCTACTGATGTCACAAAGGTATCAATGTCTTCTTTAGGAAAAGCAGTTCTATTTCCTTACCCAGTTCCTAAGAGGAACATGCGGGTTTTCTCCCAGACGAAGTTTCAGGTTCCAATAATATACTATTCACTTTCATTTCCCTTTCAGCTTTCAGTTTGTAACCTAATGTACTCACTGACTAAGCAGTTCTGGAGGGAAAAATAGAAAGGCTCAAAGAAAGATCCTTATAAAAAGATTCTAAGCGCACAACTAGGCCATGTAGTACTCCCAGGGACAACCCATTTTTGTTGCTTCAAAAATGCTGCGTGCTCCGATCGTGCTCAGGACCACAGTCTGCGTGAGGGGCTCCTGAAAAATGACATGGGGAAAGGAGCTCTCCCCTCCACACTGTAGTCCTAAGCAGGATTCCCCCCCCCCCACCTCAGTGGCATTTTTAAAGCAACAGAAATCCTGAAGTGAAATGGCTGTGGGGCCCCCATGGACACCTTATTGACTAGTCGTGCCGTAAGACTTAGTAAACTCTGAGTGGGAAATTGCAGGCTCAAATCTCAGCCATGAACTCACAAGTCAACATTAGGCAAGCCCCAAGGGGTTGACTGTAGCTCAATGCCAAAGCATCTGGTTGTCACACAGAAGGTTCCAGGTTCACTCCCAGGCATTTTCAATGGGAAGAATCAAGTAGCTGGCAATGTGGAAAATATGTGAAAACCTGGAGCGTGATGCAAGTAATTGACAGACCAATAGCTTGACTCAGTAGAAGGCTACAGGCAACTTCCTGTATCTATTCTGTACCTCAATCCTGCATTGTATCATCATGAGGATAATAATCCTGACCTACCTTACCGGGCTGTTTTAAGGATTATTGAAATAACATATTTGAGGCACTGTGAGCACTCTTAATATTTTGCATTATTATTAACATGCTCTCCTTGCCCACAGCCTTCAATAACCAGAATTATATGATCTCTGAATATGCAGGATTCAATTCAATGATAGACCTATTCATGACCAAGGGCTTGCCTGGGCTACTAATTTTCCACTACCTTTCCTGCCACTGCCTTTGGACCCACCTAAATTACATGTTGCCCTGACCTGGATATTCCAGGCAGGCCCAGCCTCATCAGATTTCAGAAGCAAAGCAGGGTTGCCTTTGGTTAGTAACTGGAAGGGAGACCTCCAGTGAAGACCAGGGTTGCAGAGGCAGGCAATGGCAATCCACCTCTATTAGTTTCCTGCCTTGAAAACCCCATCAGGGGGTCACCATAAGTCAGCACTTTCCACCACAGACTACACGTTGTGTGCATGTGTGAAAAATGTGGCAGCTGTTTTTCCTCGAGAAAGACACTGGGGGGGGGGGGGATATGATTTAGAGTGAAGAACCGAGTGTGGCCACACTTTATTTTTCCCTTGGAAAAGCTGCTACTAGGATATCTATATGCCAGTAATATACTGGAGGCCCTTTAACGGTTCTCTTAACAATAAAGAGAGACCTACCCAGATAAGCGTCGTTTTCATCTGGTCTTTAAGGGTTTTTTTTGCCAAGTGCACGATTATACTTGCAATGTGAATTTGACACACATTTGCTATTCCAGTCTGATAGGAATGTAAAGGAAAAAAGAAAACCCTAGGAGGATTATACAAAAGCGAGGCTTCTGTCAGGGCAGCCTAGTTTTCCAAGACGTAACTCTTATGGACAAACCACAGAAGAGGACAACGTGGGTCAGATATGGGGAAAAGCATAGGCGAGAAAACCAAATATATTTGAGCTGCAAGCCACTAGAGTGAATAAAATAAGGTAACATACAAACCAGTTTTTTACTTCTGAGGGAGAGGCGCAATGTGTATCGTGAACTGTTTTAATTACTTCCACAGATTTACAAAAGTGCCTCTTTTAGTAAGCATACTGTATAGCCTCTTGCGTTTCTGCATGAATGAGAATTGCTCAGAAGACACTCCTCAACAGAAGGTGATCGCACCGAGGAGTCTGGGTAAGCCGCCTGTGTGCAATCACGCTTGATGCTGAGCTTGGATTATTCACTCGACCATTCACAATTAAATCAAATTTACAAGCTGGAGCTCTCGCAAGCCAGCCTCACGTAGTAGCGTGTGTGGTTTCAGGCAAATTTGGAGGGTCCTTTCACATGTGATTAGGCATGAAGGAGGAAAATAAGAGGGAAAAGTCCCGGAAGATAATGGATACAGCAGAGCGGATGCTTGATGTGTTTGTGGACTGCCATACATTCTTCCCTTTGGAAGATGATTACAGAGGTTACTGGGAAAGCCAATATTACATAAACTCTCTTCATAGGAATTTGAGGGATGGATGCCATCTTCGTGCTCTGCTTAAGAGTTTCCCAGAGGCACGTGGCTGGAACACTGTCTGCCTGAGAACGACACTTTGTTCAGGTCCAGAAAAGCAACTGCTGTGCTCTTATGAATGAGTGCATGGTGATGTCATCAGACAGACGGTCTTATATCAGGAAATGTAAAACAGGCAGCAGGACTGAGCATGCCTTCCTCCCCCACTCTGACCTGAATCCCCCTCCTGCTTTAACTGAGGTAGAAGTGTTTCCTAACCCAGTTTAATGTCAGTGCTGAAGGCGAAACTGGTCCCTGTTTAAATCATGATTTTTAACTAGCTTTAAAATCTGGCTAAACTCTCTGATTAAGTGGTGAACTTTAATGGTCAACTACATTCATATATTTGCATTAATGTTGGATACCAAGCAATTGGTTAACCATAGCTAAGTCAAGTAGAGAAAATCTGTGCTAGAGAAGAAATAATGGAATGAGGTGGGGGCGGGGCACAGTGAAGGGTCCACTCAGGTAGCCAGTTCCTTATCTCTTAACCAAATATTAGCTTAGCATCTGGCCACTGTTATGCTGCTAACATCAGGTATGCTGTGGTAAAAACTCTGAAAGGTTAAATGAGTAAGCCACGTAACTGTTCAGCACATGCCCATGTAATACACACACACACACAAAGACAAGTGTTGGCTTTGGGGAAAATGTGGTAGTTCACATTAGGATCCCCATTCCTCCAGTGGGGCTAGGGCAGAGATCCCCCAATTTTTTGATCCTGGGTGCACATTTAGAATTCTGTCACAATGTGGTGGGTACAGCCACAAAATAGCTGCTGCAGGCGACTGAGCCAGTCACAAAATGCCTGCTATAGCTTACCTTCAATCACACAGTGAAGATCCTTGTTCTGTGGAAGCAGCTTCTGCCAAAGCAATGTTTTTAAAAATCTGCACCGCTGATGAAATCTCCAATGGCCCATCAGAAGCAATGCTTGGCAAAAGCCCCACCTGGTCTCATCCACTTTCTAAGAACACTTGGCAGGCCCCAGGTAAGGTGTTGGCAGGCACAATGCTGTCCATGGGCACCGTGTTGGGGACTCCTGGGCTAGGGAATGTTCTACCCTCAGCTCCCACTGCCCATCAATTTTATAATTTAAAAAAATGGCAGTGTCGCTAGTGTCACCAGAAGCTCTATGGTTTAACGATCCCTAGAGCTACCATACATCACTTTGAGGGTTTTGCCAGAAGTGACATAGTGCTGCAGCCAGTGTTGCTCCCTCCGCATCATGTCCCTGCCCTCAGCTCTAGTTCACATCATGACATTTCAGGCAACAGGTTTTTTAAAGCTCTGAACTTACTTGGGCTTGGCAATCACAAGGATGTCTGTAAAAAGGAAAAGGTGTCGTTCTTGAGTCTGCAAGCCAGTCTTCAGCTGCACGTGTCCTTCCAGGAGCAATGCTCTGGTGGGAGAGAGGAAGGACTGCACCAGCAGACACGTCTCTGGACTGACTGGGGAGAAGCAACCTTCCCTGTAGCAAGAAAAACCGGGGGGGGGGGGGTAATCAGCCAGTCAATGAATAATTCGGCAGAACATTCTGCTCTTAGCTATCCCGTTTTCAAAAGTGATTAACTCATTCACAGCTATTAATATAAAATTGTTACAGGAAAGATGCTGCTACCCCAATGACACATATGTCTACTGCTGATTCAGGGGATCAGTTGTGTTCCTGCACTCTAGATGCGTAAGAGGCTTACGCCCATGCCAGTCCCCTGCCTGTTCACACAGCAACAACTGTGAGGTCAGCATTACTGTGCAGTCTGCAGAACTCTTTTCCTCCTTTTTTCATAGAAGGTGCCAGACGGGGTGAGGAATAAGGAGGAACACTACCAGGGTTTTCAACAATGGGGACCTGTCAGTTGCTAATTCAGCAGCGTGCAAAATAAATGTCACTTTTAAAAAGTTTCCCGCCTGTGTATGTGCGCGCACATGCATTTGTATCTTGTATAGCCACAAATAACATTATTGGAAAAAGGTAGACTTTTAAGGCACTTGATGGACCCCAGGACAATAATGCACGAATTATTGGCCTATGCACCCAACACAGAGCAATGAAATATTCCAGTAGTAAGTTTGATCTTTGGTTGTTTTCATCATTTATATTTAACCAAGGAGTTTTGAGTGGCCTTTCAGGTCATAATAACCCTATGAAGTAGGTTAAAACGAGAGGCAGGGATTTGCCCAGTGCTATTTAGGTAGCATCACAGCAGAGGAAGAACTTGAACCTCAGCTTACCTATTTCAAGCCCAACACACTAGACACCAGGAGGTCCAGGGGTCAACCCTAGCTCTCACAAGCCTCCAGTTCAGCCCCCAGCAAAACCTCCAAACACAAACACCCTCCCTTTCACGCACATAGTATTATGCACTCCATCTACTTTAGCCCAAGCTGAGATACACCCAAAGGGCTCTTTAAACATGCAGTGTGAACAGCAAGCAAGAACCACATGATATTCCTCATGCATACAGTTGCCAACCTCCAGGTGGGACCTGGGGATCTCCCACAAACACCAGTTTCCTTGCAGAAAATGGCAGCTTTGGAAAGTAGACTCTATGGCATCCCATCCCTGGTGAGCTCCCTCCCCTCCTCAAACTCTTCCCTCCACCTCCATTTCTCCAGGTGTATCCCAACAGAGCTTATACCCTTACTCATAGATCTCAGCTACTCATTCCCATATGCAAGCCAAGACAAAAATGGAAATGAGTAGCCAAAGGAAGAGAGCAGCTAAGGGTGTTAAAGGAAAGGATCAGTTGATTGCTGTTCACACTAGAACCGAAAGGGCTGAAGACTCCTTTCCTTCTGATGTAACCTGGACGGTCAGTGGGCAGACCCAATGCTGCCGGGCCCTCCAACACTTCCTCAATTCAAAATACAATCTGTTGTGTTGGTTGCCAAGTAGGACTCTAGCCGCTGCACCCAATAGTTTCTCGTTTGTTCTCAATAAAATAGTCCCCAATAGTTCTATTGAATGTATTTAATGGGGTTTTGTTGTTGTTTGTTGTTTAGGAACTTTCAAGACTGGTGTTTTGGAACTAGCACATGCACATATTGCTGCAGTTTTCAGTTTGTATCCCCCCCGCCCCTTTATGGGTCATCAACACGCATAAGTGCATACAGGCACAGATCAATGCAGTCTGGATTACCATAATAAGATTCCTCTTTGTGTGGTGTATTGACCCATGTGTTTATACCCTGGTGAACATTAGTAACTTGTAATAGAAAAGAACAGGAGGACGTGAGGAAAAGGTAACGTACAGTTAGGCCTTTAGAAACCAGTCTGGTAATTTTAAAAGAGTGTACCACAAATACATGGAAGCTCTGAAAAAGATCACACCATTCGGAACCCCCAAATCTGGGGAGAAAGTCAAATGGGGAAAATTTTGATTATATCCCTAGTTCAAATTCTATTTAAGCAAAAAGGCAGATTAGTTATTACTTTCAAAACCACAGAAGGAAGTCAAGTCCTTTATTTTTTGCTACAGTGAACCTTTTGATCTCTTTCTGTCAAATCTGACTACGGGCTGTTCCCCTGAATGCTTTACACACTCCCTTACCAGGAGCAACAGTTGGCCACCAAGTGAACTCTGAAGGTCCACCGCCTGGGCTAATGTGGAGAGTGGATGCTTCCAGGCGTCTCCCTTCCTAGTGTTTGTTGTGACCCTTGCTGAGTGCAGCTGGATTACACAGGGGTCAAGGATAGTGCTGCCTTGGGAAACCCTGACAGCTAGGGCTGGCAGTACATGTCCTTCAGTTGGCCCATAGGAGCATGACTCACTTTCACTGGCCTGCTAGGAGACTGCAAACTGCTGCTGCCCAACAGTGTTCAGATTTAGCATCTCATTTCCCATCTTTGTCAAGGACACTGTTCAAAATTGCTCCTTAATTGTATTAAGGGTTCCTTTTGTTTTTACGCAATTAATTCCCCACTCAGATGTTTACAGCAAGCAAGCAAAGATAAATGACTGATTGTGGAAATGGATTACCCCATGGTTTGCGAGCAGGTTTGTAAAGGTCTTGTTTGGAAAGGGATTTAAGGGTGCCTAAAAGCTCCATAAAGTAGACAAAATCCTACCTTCTCTGTGCCATTGCTTCTTTCCCCTTTGGTTTACTTTTTCAGGTAGAGGATTGGAGATGGAAGCGAGTTAGAATTTTAAAAATTCCCATCAAGATTAGGGTATTCAACATGCCCCCCTTCCACCCTAGAACAAAGCAGCTGTTATTGTTGAGAAGCAGAACTTGCAGAGGGGGAAAATGGCCTATGAATGACCAAACATACAAAAGGGTGGGGCTGAAACATCCTGCCCGTGTTTGTGCAGACAGGTTCATGCCAGGGTTACAACACCAGATAAAAACCTGAGATAATCTTGGATCTGGGTTGTATGAACAAGTTGTGTTGTCACCTTTTCCCCCTTTGCCTCTTGCATGTTTAACTTCTGCATGACGCACAGCAATTCCCACAGGTAATGTGTGGAGCTACAATAACAAAATGGTTTTCATTTTGTGTTCTAGTAGACTGTAGGATTCTTTGGGAAGCTCAAAGAAAGGTAAGTGATGGTTAATCAGGTTCCTTATTCCATACAATACACAGCTGCAACAGAATACTAGGTATTTTAAGGCTGCACTTTCAGGTCAACAGGAAGGCCCAACAGAGCTGACCAAGTTCTGCACAAACTGTATGCATCTTAAAAAATGACCCAGGAAACTCACCTCTCACTAGGTTTCTATGACAGACAAGACCAGATCACATCAAATTACTTGCTACTTAGATGATTGGTCCACCTAGCTTGGTCTGTCTATCCTGACTGGCAAGCACCCTCTCTCCCACTCCTGTTACCTAGGATCTTTTTAACTGGAGATGCTGGAAACTAGACCTTGGGGCATTCAGCATGCATAGTGTGTGTTCTACCATAGCTCCTTCCCACTATTCAAGGGTCTACCAGCAGATGAAGTGATATAGAAAAAGCTCCTTTAAAGCAGAGTGTAAAGAAAATGGCATCTGTTGAATTCTTGTCTGATATTCAGCAATTAAAGACACAAGATGCTAGCCAAGAAAAAAGTGATAATTCTATAAACAAGTCCAAATAGAAAATAAGAACCTATTTGTAAGTAAGTCTAGCAATGTTACTGAACATTGCCATCTGAACCATCTGAAAATTAACAGGTTTCTGCATATATATCTATATTGCATCTGAGAAAAATGTGGCATGTCTATAATTCTCTCCAAGATGCACCAATCTAGTACTAGTTAGGAACTTGCTTGCAGAGACTGCTGGGAGAAACCTGGACCCAGAAACAGCAGTCACTGAAGTACTTTGTATGTGTGCAGCTTTGCATTGGAGAGCTCTTGTACCTCTCTCATCTGCCTCTCTGAATGTTCTTGGCCGACACTCTCATCTAACTAGCATCCTGTTCCCATTCATCCATAAGAAAAGGTTATGACAGTCACTGCCCCCAATTAAGTTGTTTGAAAACACTGGATTTTTTGACATTAAAGATTATTTACAAAACCAGAATAAAGCTGTAATCCTCAAACCAATTATTCTGAAAAAAAATCCACTGACCTCAGTCTCTCTGAGGATTTGCAGCCTCAGTTATTGCTTCAAGAACAGGAAGTATCTTCAAGTTACTGTCCTTTTTTAAAAAGAAGGTGTGGGGGCATGCATATACAAAGTGTTCTATTTCTGGGGTCATTTCGGGGCACTGAGCTCAAATGGGAATTTCAGCATCTGTGGAAACATACTTGAGAATCTTTTCTACTGTACTCTCCCTTTGCTTATTCATCATCTCAAGTATTTTTGGACTCTCTCAGTTTCATTAGCCTGTAAATGCTTCCCATTTCACATGCTAAACTAAACAGTGTTATAACATCAGAGCTGCATTCTCCCACCGGCAGGTGTGAGACATCAGCAAAGGGTTAGCTGAGATGAAGAGAACTATTTGACAAGTCTTATTGGCATCAGGTCTATAAACACGCAGGGTTCAGAGCGATCACAAAGTAGGGGTGTGCTTGTAAAAGCTGTACAGGGGGTCGAAATTGAAGAGGTGATAGAAAAGCACAGGCTCAGGGAACAAATACACATAAAGAGAGGTTTCTAAATTTGAGGACCTGTGATAAATCTAGCAAATTTAAAAGGGGGCACAATTTTATAAACTTTATTAAGGAAAGACATAAAGCTTTCTATTACTGCAGTTAAAAACATTAACAGGCACTTTCGAGCTCTTAAATGGCAAGCATCAGCACAAAAGTCGGCAATGTTTTGCGACCAAAGCAACTGGCTTAATTTCTACTAATTCTGACCTCACGGGTGACCTTTTCCAACGTCAAAATCAACTGCAGAGCCTGCTTCCTTTGATCTTTGTGTGTGAGAATTTCTGTTTTCCAATGACCAACTATCACTCAACTTATGCTTGCTCCCCAGAGTATTTGCACAATATATCATTTGCATGATATTGCTCCTTTCAATTTTCAAAAAAGTATGAATGGTTATATTTTGTGGGCGACAGGATCCATACACTACTGTAGCTTATTTATCTAAAAAAATTATTAGCTGCCTTTCTACCTTATGGAACTCAAGGCGACTTATAATATAAACAGAACCATAAAAATACATCAAAACACAGTTTAAAATAATTTAAAATGATCAATACATTAAAAAAACTGGCTAAATGCCATCTTGAATAAAACAGTGTTTGGTTGCCTCCTGAAGATCCAGGGTGAGGAAGCCAGGCGTGCTTCCCTGGAGAGATCCAGAATCATGGAGCTTCCACCAAAAAGGACCTCTCTTCTACCCACCAACCAATCTTCTTTGGTTGGTGGGACAATCAGGAAGTCCTCTCCCTGTGATCTCAACTCCCAAGAAGGAACATATAGGAGAAGACAGTCTTCAGATATCCTGGTCTTAAGCCATGTAGGGCTTTAAAGGGTAGCACCAACACCTTGAACTGGGCCAGGGAGTAGATCGATAGCCAGTGTAATTGCTGCATTATAGGGTCACATATTCCTGTTAACTTCAGTCTAGCTGCAGCATTCCAAACACTATTCGAGGATAGCCCAAGTAGAGCGCATTGCAACAGTCCTGTCAAGATGTAATGAAGGCAGAGATAACTGTGACTAGTTCTGACTGAACCAAGAACAGGCATAGTTGATACACCAGTTGAAGCAGGGCAAATGCACTCCAAATCACTGCAGCCACCCGGCTTACTAAAGTGACTGCTGTGTCCTAAGCTGCAAACTTGACTTTTCAAGGGGAGTGTAACCCCATCGAAGACAGGGGAGATCTCACATCACTAGTCAGCCTTTCTACTAACCCAGAGAACCTCTGTCTTGTCAGGTAAAAGACAGAAAGGGGGGGGGGTTGGTCTTGCATCCATAAAGAGTCAGATATAGTCGAGGTCATACCTCAGTAGCAGAGTACATGCATAAAGCTCCAGATTCAATCTCAGATACCTCTAATTAAAGGAATCTCAGAGTCAACCAGACTGAGTTGCTGGAAATTCCATGAACGGGGTTTTTAATGCAATGATAAGGCAAGTGACTGTCTAATGCTGATTGGGACTACAGACCAAAGGAAAGGTGGGTTTAAGCCAACCCCCGCCCCCAATCCTGCACCAGTTTCCTAACCTGAAATGGATCCAAAGACTCATTATTTGCCTAGCAGGAGAAGCATCCAGGAACAAATACAGATACTCACATGCTTGCCTCAATGGGGCAAATAGTGCTTCAGTACAGCTGTTTCACATCCGGAAACCTCCACTGGTAGGGAGGCTTAACCCCCTTCGCTTTGATTAGAATCAGGCTTCTGTGCAGTTGCTAACTGCATTCAAAAAGCTGCTGGAAACTCCAATAAAAAAACTCTCAGCATCTTGTTCAGTTTGCCTCTAAGATTCTTTTAACTGGAGATAACAGGAGAACTTTATGCATGCACTCTACCATTTTTTAAAGCAAGTGTTAGGAATGACTTTTGCCTGAGACTTCAAAGATCTGCTGCGACAGCTGGACCGTGCCTCATTAGAAACCCTTTACTACGTTCGTGTGAAGGGGCAGGACACAACATTAAGTCCTACCTACACGGTCTGACAAAATAGCACTGTATTTCACACTGTTCCTCCACTCTCTGCACTGGTGGCCCAGAAACTGTAGCCCCAGGGTAAGAAATGCAATTCATATATCAATATCAGCATAACGCCTGGTTCTTGATCTTACAGAAACATGCAGTCTTCACAACTTGTACTACAAATTAAAATGAGAGCAGAGGAAATGAAGTGTGCATGTCCACAGCTTCAGGTGTTCTGCAGGAGGGTCTGGAGTCAGCAAAGGGGTGGTAAAGGCCGGTATTAGGGAAGCAAGGATTTTGCCGTACATATTAGACACTTCACAGAACGGAGATGAGTACAATTCCAATCCATACTATAAGACCTAATATACTGTGACTTAAAGCTAAGAGTGGCAAGAAGTATTTTGTGGGAACCACCGGCTTTTCCTTGAAGCCATTCTCATACCAGAGCCACATGACTTACAGGACCTTGGCTGGAGTCTGTCCCCAGTATGCCTGATACAGGATTTCAGCATACAGGAAAGGGGTGAAGTGGAAGTATTTATCTAAAGAATTATTAGTGATCTGGTGCCCGACATCAGCTATCATTAAACGGCCCAATATATGGGATGTGATGAGCAATCATCCTCTAAAAACGCACATAATTTAAAAAGATATCTACTTGGATATCAAACCCCCACCTCCAACCCCCCCCCGATCACTGGCCATGTTTGATAAATTCATTTCAATGGATTACTGAGTGAAAGTTACCTCTGAGTGACCTTTTTACTGCACATTTAAATACGCCTATAACTGGTTGGTATTTTTAATAGTGGCTGCCAGCCTTGGAATTGAACCAAGGACCACCATGGTTGACCTTACCACTTTAAGGGTTGCTATGGAACCTGGAAATGATCCAGAGCCCAGGCACAAAATCTGACTCCAAGACAGAGGGGCATCTGGCCAACAGAAAGTTTCAGAAGATATACAGAAATCAGAAAAGCTGCGATTATTGAGTTAATTTACTGATGGCTTGGATCCAAGACATCAATTTCTGGACTGGTTTTAAGAAACTAGTAGTATATCTGGTCACACGAAGAGAGACATCTTGCATTATGAATATATGCAGTGGCTGCACCATGCATGTAAAGCTTTATCCAATACTGCTGAGTCTTAATCCAAAATGGCAGTGTCAACAAGATCGTTTCCCTTCTTTACCTGGATAAGGTGGCAGGCCTTCTATGCAATGCAGTTTCATGGCAACCTACGTAGACAATGCTCAATTGAAGTTGAGCCTTTTTCTTCCTGTTTTCCTAACATGGTTGCTGGAGCTCTGAAATGATCTCAAAACCCATATGTAATATGGATTACTGGGAGTTCTCAGGCTAGGATTAAGACGAGGCAGTTAAAAACTGAAAAGAACAACCATGCTACCTCCAGAGTGAAAACAAACACTATGGCTCTCGCATCATTACGACATCATCTTTACCAGGATATTAAAACAAGAACCATCAACAAACCGTTTCCTCCCCCAAAACTTCCATCAGTGGTTCTAAATAAAGCTGCTGTCTTTATTATATGAACATCAAAGTGTTTATTTTCAATCAGAACAGAGTACAGATATGTTTTAATATCTACAGCTAGGTGAAAGACAAGTAAGTCATCAGTAACACAGACACATGCCCAGTGATATACACCAGCCCATGTGAGGCGTGTTCATGAGCAGCTCCAGCGTCCAAATCCACCTCCACTTGAAGTCAACTGACCATATTGGCATTTGGGCATAGAGTTGGAGCTGTGCATCAAAATCTACAAAGCACAAAAATGGAGGATAGTGATAAGGAAGTACAGAGCTTCTTGGTCTAAGAGAAACAGGAACAACACCATGAGACAAATTCAGATTGCTTTGGTTAAGATTTGTGAATGGAGACAAGGCCTTCAGTACAAATAAGGAACCCTCCTGAGGCCTAGGATTCAGAATGAGTCAATATAAAATGGCTGCAGACATGTCCATCTTTTGACCCTGTGACAGGAGGATGTACTGGTGCAACTACCTCATAGAGTAAAAAAAAGGTAAGCACTCAGTGCAAGCACTGAGTCATTACTTACGTCACATCATGACATTTTCTTGGAAGACTTTTTGTTACTGGGTGGTTTGCCATTGCCTTCCCCAGTCATCTACACTTTACCCCCAGAAAACTGGATACTAATTTTACTGACCTCAGAAGGATGAAAGGCTGAGTCAACCTTGAGCCAGCTACCTGAACCCGGCTTTCGCCAGGATCGAACTCAGGTTGTGAGCAGAGCTTGGGCTGCAGTACTGCTGATTACCACTCTGCACCACGAGGCTCCTGGTTACCTCCTTGAGTGCTTCCTAGAAATCCAGTGCTCGAGTTCTCCCAGAATTACAACTGATCTCTAGACTACAGAGATTGTTCCGCTGGAGAAAATGGCTACTTTGGAAGGTAGACTCTATGGTGTTATATTGTGTTGAGGTCCCTTCCCTCCCCGGGCTCCACTCCCAAATCTCCTGGAAGTTCCCAGTCTGAAATTTTCAACTCCAACCCTCTGCCAAATGTTTTGACTAGTATTCCTACAAAACATATAATAGCATAAATCATTGTGGAATATCAACAGCTTTTTAAAATTAAGCTATCTGCTCATCCAGAAGCAATGCTCACTCATCCTAAACAAGCAGGTAAAGGAGGTATTTGAAAGCATATAGAATACTCCTGAAGACCCTGAGGACAGAAGAAGGCTACTGCCCTTGTGCCCTGCTTGTAAGAGTAACTGTCTTAACTGCGAAGGAACCATAGGGGAGAGGAAAGAATCATGAATAATCCACTAACTTGGGTTTTTTTTATTTCAGCCATTGTTTGCAGAAATTGCAGGTTCTGCATTGCCAGAGCCCAGTGCAAAAGACCTAAGCAAGCAGAAACAGAGAGTCTTGGGAAATATGAACTCTAAACTATCATCATTAAGTTTATTTTTAGCATGTCTTTCAAATCAAAGGGGAACAGCAGGCATGTTACAGAGTGAGAAGCATCAGAAGCTTGAAGCATCTAGGAAAGATCTTTTTCTGGCAAAATCTCATATTGGCTGCTACCAGAGATTCCACTCAAACTTCCTGTACTTTTTAAACACCCTGTTCAAGAAAAGAACATTTCCATCCAGAATAATAGTATTTCTTTCCTATTTTCATTCTGCCAATGGAAAAGAAAGGAACATGAAATGAGAAGGGGGAAAGAAATAAGCAAGAGATACTATCAAAAATATGAAAAATAGCAGAGTCCAGTAGCACCTTTAAGACTAACCAACTTTACTGTACCATAAACTTTCAAGAGCCTCAGCTCTCTTTGTCAGATGCATGGATCAAAATATGAGTCTATGTCTAGATTTGCACTGCGAGTTAAAATGTCCCGAAATCTCATATGAATTATGTTGGTTCGGTTCGAATCCAGTGGCATCTTAGAGACCAGCAAGATTTTCACAATGTAAGCTTTCAAGAGTCAGAGCTCCCTTCCTCAAGGTCTGAAGAAGGGAGCTCTGATTCCTGAAAGCTTACACCTTGAAAATCTATTTGGTCTATAAGGTGCCACTGGACTCAAATCCTGCTGTTGTACTACAAACCAACATGGCTACCCACCTAACTATGCTGGTTTGCTTTCATTTCCCCCCCTGCTCATATACTACAAGTGTGTATATTAATCTGGACACAGCTCACAACTTCCAGAAAGCTGGGGATAAACTGACAATGTTACGTGACAGCTATAGTCACATAACAACCTCAGTCACTACTCAATTATCTGATTGTGTGAAACTGATATAATCAAGCGTCATTGTGATAAGTCATCATGGATCATTGCTTCTTATCATCTCTGGCAATTACCCAACAATAGAAGACAAGCTGGTAGGTGATAATCCTATCATGGGTTGGCTGAGGCCGGAACAAGCCCAGGAGATCATGCAGGGAAAATACTGCTTGTTTTCCAGCACAGCTGCTGCTGACTAGCTGGGTGGAGTGCCTTACTGGACTCAAGGCAACTCCCGATCCATACTCCTAGGAACACTGAACCACAGAAAGAGTGTGATAAAATGGTGGCATGAAAGCCAGTGTGGTGTAGTGGCTAGAGTAACAACTAGGATCTAGGAGATCCAGGTTTGAATCTCCGCTCTGCCATGGAGCTCACTGGGTGACCTTGGGCCAGTCACATACTCTCAGTCTAACCTACTTTACAGGGTTGTTATGAGGATAAAATGGAGGAGAATGATGTAAGCTGCTTTGGGTCCCAACTGGGGAAGAAATATGAAGTATAAATTAAGGAAAATTTAAAAACCCTAAATTTAGTTGCCTTCCCTGATCCTCTCCAAATATGCTTGCTTTAACTATCCCTGACATCAAACATGTTGCTGGTGCCTGAGACTGGAATTTTAAATTTTTGTCATTTTAAATGAAACTGCACAGTTCACTCGCAGACTGAATATCTACATTATGTTTTTTCCACCTCAGCAAATATTGGTAAGTAGAACAGCTGTGGGAGGCATAGGCACTGGATCCATAATATGTCATTCAACTCACATGAATTTATTGTATCTAGAAAGTTTTCATACTACATATTGAAAGGATAGGTGCTCCATTGCTCTCTTTCTGTAGACATTATCCCAAGAAGATAAAAGCTTGGTCAAGCACATTTTGAAAATGAACACGATTATCGCGAGCACATGGCTGCCTTAGCTCTCCGATAACATATTTCAAAGCCTAATTGTCAGATTCAGAGTCTCAGAACAATTCCTCTAAGGAAGAAAAAACCCTTTTGCACGCCATTATTTCAAGACTTGTTTAAAGGATGTGACTTCTGCATGTAACTAGCTGCATCTTAGCAACCAAACTGACCTCTTGTCAGCAGCAGACTTCAAAGTACAGACAATTAGCCAAGTCCATTTGGCTAGATCATTTGCATCCAGAGCCATTATCTCCAAAATGGAAAGCAATCCTGCGATTATAGTAAAATATGTAATGACCAGAGAACATAGCAGAAAGTACATATTCCACATATATTTCTAGATCACTGAAGGAGGTGCTACACTGCATGAATTCAACACTGTGTCCAGTTGCACTGCAGCTATGTCACATTTCGCTTAGCATCTTATGCATGTTACATCCTCATCTATGTATCATTATTTATTTCATTTCATTCTTACAGAGAGTTTAAGATGGCACCCCCAGGCAATCCCACCCCTTCTGGACACTGACCAGACCCAGGCTAGCTTAGCCTTGGCAATGTGGCTGCATCAGCTGCTTTCAGACGACGTCTAGGAAGAATTCATACCTTGCCTGTAAGCTTCTTGGAAGCATCTGGCTGGCTACTGTTGCAAAAAGGATGCTGTACTAACTTGCCCATTAGTCTGATCCTGGAGGGCTCTTCTTATGTTACATAATCTTCCCATACAGCAAAATTTCCAACTAACTGATTGAGCTGGTCTCACTTTCCTTCATGATACTGTTCCCTTGCTTGAATTGTAGGTACCTGTATGGTCTGCCAAAACCTTGATGTAGGTACCTATATGGTCTGCCAATTGTAGGTACCTGTATGGTCTGCCAAAAACCTTTGTCCGCTCCCTGCCCTCTGCTCACAACACACTGTGGTCTGGCCTATATGTGTTATATGGATTGGGCGTTCCACGTCCTGAGGGACACCAGTTTGTAGTTGAATAGGTTTGTGCAATTAGCTGAAATGCCATGGCGCATGATGACTAAGACTGAGGTGTCGATCTCTTTATGGACACCTCTCTGACAATTACAAGAATTGTTACACAATATCACTGCTACTTTTAAACATTTATTGGTTTGTTAAGTGCGTCACAGAACAAAGTGACGCAAGTCTCACCCCCCACTGTTTAAAAATTTTCTGCTACCATTCCTTATTGTATCTATTTCCCTGAATGTCCTAACTGTTGTTCATTATTGTACTTTGCTTAGTGAATGCCCTAACTGTTGATTATAATGTATTTATAACTCACATTTAGTAATCTGCCTTGGATTTCAGTGAGAAAGGCAGATAACAAACAAACAATATTAGATGGATAATTCCTCATGAGTAGTCATGTTAGTCAGTTTGCAGCTGCAAAATAAAGCAGGAGTGGCACTTTAAAGGCTAACAAAAGCATGATAGCCTAAGCTTTTGGGAGTCAGAGCTCACTTCATCAGATGCACTGAATGTATGTCCGTTAGGAGAATGCTTCTATATTAACAATGGGAAAGGTGAATGGGAAGGGAAGGGGAGACAATATAAAGACAGGGAAGTTTAAAACAAAGTCTAATAAACGAATAATCAGTTTGCTAAGGGTGGTGAAGGCCACCTGTCAACTGTTGTTAGATAGGCAAAGCAGGATTAACATAAACTCTAGTGCAAGATAAGTGGACGTAGAAAGTTACAGCGGGATATGCAAAATATTAGCAGCTATAGATACTGAGGAATCCCAAGCTGCAGATAAGCCCTGGGGGCAAATAGACTTGAACTGAATTCTACTTTGGCAATTTTGTGTTGGATTCTCCAGTTTAAAGGAAAAGAAGATGGCAACATACCAAAAAATACAGAGTGGGAAAGGAGGCAGCCTTGAAGAAGATTAACGGTTTCCCCAGGAAGCAGAGCAGTACAAGAAGAACTACAGAGAGAAGGGTAAGACAGTTGGGCAACACTTTCTCATTCTTCTGGATGTAGTATTCTTGCCACAGCCATCAGCCAAGAACAGCTGGGTATCTCAGAGAGAGAATGTGTAGAACCAGGAGTCCAAAGAACAAAGTCAAATTTGAGGTGACCAGAGATGAAGTTGTAGGGAATAAAAACTAGCTAAAAACAGGAAGCAGAGATTAGAGTAGGAATAAATGGGTAATTATTGCAACAGAGGAAGCAAGCAGTGGTGTAGTGGCCACGTTTGCAGATGAAACCAAATTAATTCAAGATGGTGAAAACCAAGGCAGATGGTCAGAGCTCCAGGAGGAACTCTCTAAATTAGGTGGGTGGGCAAATAATGTGGCAAAACGTTCACTCTAATTGTAAAGTGATGCACATTGGAACAAAAAAATCTTGATTTTAAATATATGCTGATGAGGTCCAAACTAGTCATAACTGAGGGGGAAAGGGAGCTCAGGATTCCAGTGGATCGCTAGATGCAAATGCTGAGAGCCAAGCTACAAGTGATGCTTGACACAGGTTGGACACTTGTCAGCTTCCCTCAAGTTTTGATGGGAAATGTAGGCGTCCTGGTTTTACAGCTTGGCTTTCCATTGCAGCTGCAAGACCAGGATGCCTACATTTCCCATCAAAACTTGAGGGAAGCTGACAAGTGTCCAACCTGTGTCAGGCATCACTTGTAGCTTGGCTCACAGTGTGCAGCAGCAACAAACAAATCAAAGCTTGTAGCCCTTACTTTCCTGGCCATCTGTTATTTTTGATTATCCACTATTTTTTATATCTAATTGTTGATCATTTGGATCTCTTTAATTGTTGATCTTTTGGATCTCTTCCATCCGCCTTGTAACATTTTAGTTGATTTTTAATTGTATTGTTATTATAGAACCCCATTTGATTTTTTAAAAGTATTTATTCCGGGTGCCACCTAAAGCTGAAAGCAACATTGACTGGAGTATAGTGGGGCCTTCTCAATGGAACACTCATTCTTTTGAACAAGTCTCCCCAAGGAGGCTGTTGTCATGCCTGATTTTTACTAACTTTCTTTGATGAGTAAAGCACTTTTTATTCTCAAAGTTTATGAGCCTCTGTGGTCCAGGAGTGTTTTTACTGCGGCTAGAGTTATATTTTATTGCACTTTTCTATCTGCAGTTTGCACATATTTGTAATTTTGTACATTGCCTTGGGATAGTTTTATAAATGGCAACTAAAAACTTTTATACGTTTATAATTTTTTTAAAAAAATAGAATCTACCTTGCCATATTTGATTCTTTTCTTTAAGAAGTCAGGATAAATAAAAGTCAGGATAAATAAAAGCGGAGTTCCGGAAAGTTACTATGAGGCTGTACGTTTATGCTGACTATTAATAGAATATGCTTGGGTACAGAAAGCATCAAACTTCCTTTCTCATAAAGACAAATCTTGTGAAATTTTACTGTCAATTGGACCCCTTCAGCGCTATGAGAACCCCATTCGGAGGAATGAGGCCCTTCTGTTTAACAGCAGCAACTCTTTTAATGGTTCAAGAGTTTTGTGCACCCCTGCAAAGCAAAGTACTTTCTGCACAAATGCATTCTGCCCATTTTTAAACAAAGATCAGTTTTAAAGTAAAATGTTTTATAAAGATTCAATGTGGAATATTTGTAAAAGTTCTCAAGGGAACTGTAGCAGTGTAGCGGATAAGAGACTGAGCTACATAACAGGAAGCCCCCAGTTCAAATTTCACCTTGGCCATAATCATATAAGGTCATTTCAGACAAGGCATTACCGATCTATCCTTCAGGATGGTTGGAAGGAATACAAGCATTTAATGGAACATTCCGAAGCACCACACAAATGCCATTACACTATCGGGAGTGGGGGAACAGCATTAATGAAATTTCATTGTTAATCTACTATCAGCATTCTTGTTTTTGTGTTCAATAGAACCTCAGGAGATACAAAGTCCATTGATATACATAGACCAATTATCCTCATGATAATTAGAACCAGAATGTGAGAGCCAAATGGTGTGGAGGACAGCACCATTTTATCCAGTTCAGATTGGCTCGCTGGATATTTACCCCACCAGGAAAAATATGCAGGCAAACCATATGATGCTTGTATGTTTCCTTCACAGAGCAAACAACAGGTCCTCTGGGATGGTTTGAAGTTGGGAAAATAGGGCAATGGATTATCCCCTTCCTCCCCCCTACAGTTATTTCCCATTGTGAAATCTCACCCACTGTCTCATAAAGGTAAGCTCACATTAACTGTAATGAAAAGGGTTCTTCCCCTCAAATGGCAGGTCTTGCTGGGAAAAATGACTGAAGATTTGTTAATAAATTAATTGTAGGCGGGGGGACACCCTGCACCCCAATATTGGGAGACCTCAAAATTGAGTTTGCACTGCAAAAGACCCAAGTCTGATTTCAAATATTATATTGCTGTCAGCCACGGGCACCTCTGTTACACACCTCACAGTATTCACCTCACAGTACACTCAGTCACGGTATTTTTATTGCTCAAAACGGCAAACCAGACGTGACCTGATCGTCACATGATTTCCTAAACTGGAGATCCCAGGCTGTTTACTGTTTAGTAGGAAGTTGCTACGTTGAGAAATAAGAATGTATTGGGAGCCACTGGGAGAAAGTCCAGTGCACCGTGTCTGAGGTGAAAAATAAAATGTGGTGTACATGAAGGAAGTTCGCAGTGTGCTTTTAACCCTGAACAGATCCAAGAAACAGAAGGGAGTTTGCAGGGCTCTGTAATAAACAGAGCTGTGGCGCCAACATTCACAAAGATTGCTTCTTTTGCAGACAGTGGAGCAATTGGATTGGGGGGGAAAGTGTCTATGGAGCTTACATGTCATTGTCAATCCATGTCAAAGTGGAGACATGCAAGCATGCTGAAGTCCACAAAGCACTTTGAGACTGCAGAAGAAGAGCTGAGCCTGGGCTCTTCTCAACCAAAACGCTCATTAACTTTTATTTGGTGACCCAGCAGAAGCTCCCTTTGAGCAGCATTCCTAAGACAATTACGTGAATCAACATACACCAATATTTTTTAAAAGACAAAAGGTCTTTTTGTTCTTCTTACACCCTGATGAAAATGGACTAGACTTTGAACCCAAATTATCAGCAAAATATGAGTGAAGGAAGGAAAAAGGTAGACAAGTTCTTAAGGAGGGTTATTCTCTGCGGTGAAATGACACCTCACTCCGTACTTCTACCCTGCTTTTCTCCCCAATGGCACTCAAAGCAGCTAACATCATCATTCTCCCCTCTTCCATTTTATACTCACAATGGCAGCCCTGTGTGAAGGTTAGGCTAAGAGGATGACTGGCCCAAGGTCACCCAGCAGGCTTCCACAGCAGAATGGGGATTTGAACTATACCACTCCCTGAACCTGTTCTCTGATTTTTAATTTCCAGAGTGTGCAATCATGGCAGAAGAGCTCAACTGGTGGTCCACTGCCAATGTCACCATGAACCAAACACCCTAGACCTAACCCAATCTTTGTGGTCCTCTGTAGGTGCTCTGCAAGGCTATTTGAGTAGTACTAACAAGACTTGGTCCCCACGGCATGGGCTTTGGGAGTTGGTCCTGCCCTGCCAGATCGCGTTTGGGTGTGTGTGTGTGCGAGATTGGTGATTTGCCAACTGAAGGACAAACAAGATTGCTCTGTATCTCTTTTCCCAGTTACATGATGGTATTGTATTTACAGTATTGTAAAACACTGATTTTTATACTGAAAATATGAGAGATAAATAGCAGCATGCTGTTCACTTGGAATGGGGATTCTCTGTTAAAGTAATGGATTTCACATTACAGGCCAGATTCCATATTCCATTGTGTTTCCTAGGTCTCTGTTTAAGATAAAACTTTGCCTGACAAACCTACTTCCAAATGGTCTGGGAAGAAAATGTTTTTGAGGTGTTCTCTACTTGATTTTGCACAGAGTCTGGACCGGGAGTCAAACTGAAGCTCCAAAAATGAAATTGCTACCAGAGGTCCCACAGAGTTAACAGGAATGAATTTGACCTGGATTTATCTATAGAGCTTTAAATGATATTTTGATGCTTGTCTTACCGCACAGGGATTATCCAATTGCATTGAAGAGATCAGAAGATAATAATTGATTCTTTTGGATTTGCTAGCTGTAGCAAATGTACATGCAGAATGACCCAGATTCCATCAGAGCCAGGACAGCAGATAAAAGAGTACACATTGCATCCACCTATCTGCCCATTCACAGCTGGGTTATTCAGAAAACCTAGGGTTTTGAACATTTTTATTTGGAACGTTAAGCTTTGTTAGGGAAATGAGTCCAGTTCTTCAGTACTCTGAAGATCTGTGCAAAAGCAAGCACAGAACACCTCAAAAACACTTTCTTCCAAGCTCATTTGGAAGTAAGATAGGCAACGGCTGGCAATCAACAGGGTGTGTGTGTATGTGTGTGTACACAGGGGGAATGGAACCACATGGGTGGCGTAACATCATTTCTGGCGAATACCAGAAGTGATGTCACATCACTGGCATGACATCGATGCAACACTGTAGGATTTGGGGAAAACTCTGTGGCAAATAAGGAGTGGGAGGTAAAGCAAGAGACCTGGTCTACAAATTTGGTAAAGCAAGAGACTGGTCTACTAATCTATCGTGCAGCCCAACCACAAAATCCAGAAGCAACTTGAGTTAGAGGATGTAGGTCACAAGCCACAGGTCTGCCCTCTTCTGCAACAAGACCACTAACATTATCAAGTATAGAAGAGGAAGTCTGATCTAATGGTACAGCTTGCTACCAATGAGTAAGGCATCCTAAAATCTCGACCTTAGTTATTTTTCAAGCTTAGACATGTGGAAGATTTTATTTTATTTATTCGTTTATTTTAAATATTTATACCCTACTTTATCTCCTCAGATTCATGTCAGCTAACAAAGCAGCAAAAGCCTGCAAGGACACAAAAAACTTTTTAAAAAACTTCATTTGTACCCAAATTTTCTCCCAATGAGGATCCCAAAGTGTGGTTTACATCATTCTCCCCTCTTCTAGTTTATCCTCACAAAAAGCCTGTGAGGTAGGTTGGGCTGAGAGAGTGTGAGTGGCCAAAGGTCACCCAGCGAGCTTCCATGACAGAGCAGGAACTGGAACTCAGGTCTCCTAAATCCTAGTCTGACAACTCTGACCACTACACCATGCTGGCTCTCATCATAAGTAACAAAACATCACATCTCACAAGCATTCCTACATGCAACAGCTGAAGATGCCCTCCGCACCCACTCTGGTCAGTCATATAAATATCTTGATCCATCAATCACATCACTAACTTCCTTATTTATTTGCTTTAGCCAAAAGCAAGGACCACCAAGAATTTGTACCATGGCAGTCCCATGTTTTTCTCTAAAGTGTTCTGGGTTACCTAGTCTTCATGAATAACAGGTCTTTGAGATACTACATCATGGCCGTCGTCACACGGGCTTTTTTTTAGCGCTAAAATGGCGCTATTTCCCGGCAAACACCCACCTTATTCCAACACTGATGTGATTTCCTCATTGCTGTTTTTTGCTTGATAGTTGCGATATTTTGCGCCTCAGTGTGAATGCCTCACATCGATGTATTTCGCCTCGCAACGTCCTATGCCCTTCCTTCAATCCCAGAATCCATTTCTTCCTGCGACTCCCCTTTTTTTAATTTTATTATGTCCTTATAACGCCATAACGACATAACACAATGAAAACTTTCTGCTGAAGTAAATATGACTCAATCGCCATGGCAGAGTCTTCAGCGATGGGGATCACATCAGACAGGGAGTTTTCTGCGGGCAAAGGGCTATTTATATAATTTCAAAGTTGGAAAAACAAAAGGGTCGTAATGTTTATATGCTGTTAATCCGTTATAGCGGAATTAAACGACAGAATAATAAAAAAAGGGGGGGGGGAGGAGCTGCTTCTGCGCGGTTAGAGAGAACAGAACAGAGTGCTTCGGTGTGGACAGCTGGTGGCGCGAAGAGCCGTTAGGTGACCCAAAGAAACGTTACTGTGCCGATAAGAGGTAGGACGCTACATGCTGTAAATTTAACGGAAGAGATGCCCGTGTGACGACGGCCCATATTAACTAGACTGGAGTGTGTCATATTTCCTTGCCACAATGATCCTCTCTAGGTCAATAAAAATGCTTAAGCATCCCCAAGTCTAACAACAATTCCTAAAAATCTTAACTAGTTCTGAACTGTGGCACTTCCATCTGAGTAAATGCAATAAGGATTGGGGCTATAGGAGAATCATTCATTTATTATACTGGACAGAAAAGGTGGGGGTATACTAGAGCAGGGGACAGGTATATTAATACACTAGAGCAGGGGATAAACAGGGTTAACATACCTGTAACTTATGTTCATCGAGTTCTTCTGTGCTGACACACATGGGGGACTGCGCAGGCGCAGGCCAGCCGCCGGAGAATTTTCTAGAGCTTCCAAGGCTCCGAAGGGGCCGTCTGTCGCGCGCCTCAGCGACCGTCTTCCCGCCCAAACGGTCACGTGATCCTACAGCGACCAACGGCCCCTTCCCTCAGTTCTCCTTTGCCGCCGCTTGACCAACACACTTCAGCCATAACACCTTAAAAACACCAATATCCGTTACAGCCATCACAGTATTGTGCATTGGAGTTCACAGCGGGGTAGGAGGGAGGGTTGTGTGTCAGCACAGAAGAACTCGATGAACATAAGTTACAGGTATGTTAACCCTGTTTTCATCTTCGTTCTTCTGTGCCTCCACACATGGGAGTGTACCAAGCTTCACACAACAAGGAAGGCGGGGGTGAAGTCCAACACAATTTTATTGAACAAACAAGAACAACAATAAATAGATATGCATATATACATCTATGTAAAAAACTGTGTAAGGACACATAAATACTCAATATTTACATATATATACACCCCCAGGTACATATACACACACTTTCACTCAAGGGTACCCAGCAGGTACGCCAAGAAAGTCATCCCAAAACTCCCTCAGGAAAAGAGGGAGTGTAAGACAGCCTTGGCCACAGATACATCCTGCTCCGCATTGACATCAACGGCGTAATGCCTGACAAAGGTGTCTGCAGAGGACCATGTGGCTGCTTTACAAATGCTAACCAGGGGCACCCCCCTGAGGAGTGCCGAAGAGGATGCTTGGGACCGCGTGGAGTGGGCTCTGACATGGAGCGGGCAAGCCACCCCTGCCAGGGAATAGGCCTTGCTAATGGCCGACACAATCCACCTAGACAGGGTCTGCGAGGAAGCCCTGTTACCCTTGTCCTTGGCCCCAAAACAGACAAACAGGTGAGGACAGGTGCGGAATCCCTTCGTCCTATCAAGGTAATAGGCTAGGGCCCTCTTCAAGTCTAGGGAATGGAGGGCCTTCTCCCCCTTAGAGGAAGGCTGAGGAAAGAATGCAGGCAGTGAAATATCCTGCGAGAGGTGGAAGGCGGACACCACCTTGGGCAGGAACCCAAGGCAGGGACGCAGGACCACCTTGTTGGGATGAAACACAAGAAAGGGAGGGTCAGACCGCAGTGCAGACAGCTCACTGACCCTTCTGGCCGATGTGACGGCCACCAAGAATGCTACCTTGTAGGATAGCATATCCAAGGGACATGTAGCCATAGGTTCAAATGGAGGCAACATGAGACGTGAGAGCACCAAGGACAGCGACCACTGAGGCACTGGCGCTGATACAGGTGGGTAAAGATTGTACATGCCCTTAAGGAACTGGCGGGATTGTGGGTGAGAAAACACCGTAGCACCCTCAACTCGGGTGTGAGCAGCTGATATCGCTGCCAGGTGGACCTTGAGGGAGGAAGCCTTCAAGCCTAGGCCACGCAAGTGGCACAAATACTCGAACACAACCCCCAAGGGACTGTTGTCAGGCACCACTCCTCTGGCAAGTGCCCAGAGCTCAAACCTGCGCCACTTGGCCGCATAAGCGCGCCTAGTGGATGGCCGACGAGCATTCAGGAGGACCTTCTGTACCTCGTCAGTAAAGCCTATCGGGGAGGAACGATCCGCCAAGCCGTTAGGTGCAGCTTCCTGGGATCGTGGTGGACCAGGCTCCCGTTTAGGAGAAGGTCTTGCCGAGGGGGCAGACTCACATACGTCCGTTGGGACATCTGCAGGAGCTTCGGGAACCAAACCTGCCGTGGCCAGAAGGGGGCCACTAGGATGCAGTCCGTCCCGTCCTCCTCTATCTTGCACAGAACCCTGGGAATCAAGGGGAATGGAGGAAACATGTAGTGCAAGCCCTGCGTCCACGTAAACTGGAAGGCATCCCCAATAGAGAGGGGGTCGCTCCCTGCCCTGGAACAGAACGTGTGGGCCTTGGTGGTCGCCGCAGTGGCGAACACGTCTATCACCGGATGACCCCACATCCGGAAGATCGGCCCAATGCACTCTCCGTTCAGTTCCCACTCGTGGTCTAGTAAAGGGGCCCTGCTGAGGGCATCTGCCCGGGCATTGTCTGACCCAGCCACGTGTATAGCACGGAGCGACACGCCGTTCTTGATAGCCCACTGCCAAGTGAGTGTGGCTTCCCGGCACAGGGCCATGGACACTGTGCCCCCCTGCTGATTCACGTAGTACATGGCAGTCGTGTTGTCCGTCTGCACCAGGACATGACGATTTCTCAGCAGTGCTGTAAGAGACACAAGTGCGAAACGAATGGCCCTTAGTTCAAGCACATTGATATGGAGGGTCTTTTCCCTGTCAGACCAGACATCTTGCACCGACACATCACCACAGTAAGCCCCCCATCCCAACAGAGAGGCATCAGTGGTAACCGTGATGTCATGGTGTTGATACCCGAAAGGGGTCCCTCTAAACAAGTTGTCATCAGACAGCCACCAGTCCAAGGAGGAGAGGATGACCCTCGGGATAGAGAATTTGAGGGACGGAGGGTGCAGTAGAGCATCATACCTCCGCACAAACCAGTTCTGGAGAGGGCGCATACGCAGCCTAGCGAAAGGCACCACAGAGGTGGCCGCTGCCATATGCCCTAGTAAGCACTGGATAGTGCGCACAGACTGGAACCGGTTCCTTTTAAACATGGACACAAGACCCCTCAGGGACCGAGCCCTCTCCAAGGGGAGCAGGGCCTTACCCTCTACAGAGTCTAAAAGCGCACCAATGTAGGACACCTTGCAGCTGGGCACCAGCTTGGATTTCTCCAAGTTCACCAGGAGCCCCAGGCGTTGGCAAGTGCTAAGTACCAAGCCAATGTCCTGCACCAGCCTAGACTCTGATTCAGCCACGATGAGCCAGTCATCGAGGTACGGAAAGATGGTACAGCCTTCTTCCCGTAGGAAGGAAACCACAGGGGCCACACATTTAGTGAACACTCGTGGGGCAGTGGACAGGCCAAAGGGGAGCACCTTATACCGGAAAACCCTATGCCGGTAAACAAAACTCAGGTACTTCCTGTGCTCCTCCCGTATGCCCACGTGAAAGTATGCGTCTTTTAAGTCAAGAACCGCAAACCAATCCCCTTGCTTCAGTAAGGCGATCACCGCCGCCAACGTAACCATTTTGAACTTGGTCACCTTGAGGAAGGCATTAAGGCCCCTCAGATCTAAAATGGGACGTAAACCCCCATCCTTCTTAGGGACCAGGAAGAACCTAGAGAAGAAACCCTTTACAGAGTCCTCATAGGGCAATTCTTCCACAGCACCCTTGGCCAAGAGCGACACGATCTCCGCATCCAGCTCGGCCATAGTGTTATTGACAGCTGTCAGGGGTGAACTGCATCTAGGCAGCTCAACGAACTCCAGCCCGTATCCCAGTTCAACAATAGTTAAGACCCATGAGTCAGATGTTATTGACTCCCACTCAGAGAGGAGTGGACTAAGTCTGTCCGAAAAGTTCGGGGATACGGCTGGCGCGACCCGTCAGTACTGCCTCCCGGCGCCCTGCTGATCTTTCTGCTGGGCCGGTTGCTGTGCCTGACGAGGCTTGAAGGGCCGACGCCTCCTCTGCTGTTGTGCGGGAGGGTAAGGCCGCTGCTGGTAGGCAGGATACTGATGGTAGCCCGGCCGCTGCTGTTGGTATCTGCCCTGGTAGTGGTAAGGGCCAGACCTGGGAGCGTACCGTGACCTGGAGGAGGGCTTGTCCGCTGGAGCCAGACCCAAAGACCGCGCCGTCTGCCGGTCCTCCTTCTTTTTCTTCAGGGTCTCGTCGGTCGACTTGGAGAACAGCGAGTCCCCCTCAAATGGCATGCTCTCCACCCTGGAACGTACCTCTTGGGACAGGGCCGTAGACCGCAACCAGGAGTGGCGCCTGAGGACCACCGCCGACGCCATACCTCTAGCAGCAGTGTCAGCAGCGTGGCTCCCAGCGTTCATCTGCTGCTTAGACAGCCTCACAGCCTCTGTCTGCAGCAGGGACACCACAGCCTTCTGCTCAGGAGGGAGGTCTCGTGTATAGGATGCCAACTTCTCCCAGAGGTACAGCTGGTACCCTGCCATGATGGTCTGATAGTTGGCAATCCTCAGACCCAGGGAAGAAACAATGTACTGGCGCCTGCCCATGGCATCCAGCTTCTTGCCCTCCTTATCGGCAGGCACCGAGGAGTGACCCGATCGCCTGGGGTTGAACTCCTCTGTGACCAAGGAGGAAGGTGGAGGGTGTTTCACCAGCGCCGGCCAGGTACCCTGCTTGATCTTGTAGAGCTGCTCAATCCTCTTGGATGTTGGAGGCTGATCACAGGGCACCTGCCATACCTTCTCCACGATTTCCTCAATACCCTCGAGCATGGGGAAGCCAACGTACGCCGGGTTGTCTCCGTAAATGCGTTTGAGGAGCTTGTCCTTGGTCTGGGGAACTGCCGAGGAGATGTCCATCTCGAGAGCCTTGGCCATCCTTGCCATCTGGTCGGCGTAGATGCGGAGGTCCTCGAATGGCGAGTCCGCCGATGGCACTAGCTCCTCAGCCGGCGATGGTTCGGACCAGGACTCCGACTGGTAGCCGCCAAAGCTCTCCACATCCTCCTCATCGGAACCGAGCTGGGATTCCGGAACCTGGAGCGGAGGGGGAGCCCACGCCGACCTCGATGTCGAAGGCCTCGGTTCCGACACGGAGAAGCCCGCAGGTGCCCCCTCCCATTGGCAACGGTATGGCGAGGGGAGGTAGGAAGCCTGCCGATGCCGGGACGCAGTGGACCGAACTGATCGGACACTGTCCCCGGAACCATGCCGCTCACGACCGACCGGAGGTGGAGACGGACGGGCAGGCGACGGACGGCTCCGACGAGGAGACGGGCTCGGTTCCAGCCTCGGCGACCGAAGGGGAAGCGATGGTCGGCTCCGACGGTGCGGGCTCGGCTCCGGCCCCGACGAGAACTCTGCGGGCACCGTCTCGAAGGCCATCGGATCCGGCACAGGAACGGTGATGTCTTCTGGCTCCGGGGAGCCCAGGTGAGGGGAAGGCGTGTGAGGAAGCACGATGACCTCCTCCTGAGGAGCGGGACGCGGTGACCGATGGTGCTTGGTCTTTTTCTTCTTCTTCGCTGGTTCCGAAGAAGACCTCGGAACCGACGCGCTCCTCACCTCCGAAGGGGACCTCGGCTTCGACCTCTTAGGCTTCATCGGAACCGATCTGGACGTTGGTTCCGACCGGGGACTCGGTACCAGGACCCTCGGTTCCGACGTAGGTCTCGGATCCGACCTGGTAGATGACGCGCTACGGGGCGGCCGCACCGGTCCCTGCGCTGGAGAGGCCGCTCTCGACGCCGAGGTACTCGGGGGACGCGGTTTCGACCCCGACCTCGCGGAGGCCACTGAGCCAGCTCTGGAATGCCGTTCGGCAGAGGGGCTTGGGCCGGCCTTGGAGGAGGGCAACGGAGCGCCTCCGGACATGACCTTCTGCCACAGGGAGGAGTTCAGTCGGGCCTTGCGCTCCTGCCGGGCCTTGCTGGTGAAACCCTGGCAAATTTTACAGGCCGTCACATTATGGGTCTCCCCCAAACAGAACAGGCACAGTTCATGGCCATCGGTCTTGGCCATTTTCGTGTGGCATTGGAGGCAATGCTTGAAGAGAGCCTTTGAGGCCATCTTCAGGGGCACGCGAAAGGAAGGTCAAAAACAGTCCGAGTCAAATTACCGAGTCCACAACAAAGTCCAAAACGAGATCCGAAGAATAGTCGAGGTCACGAAGTCCGAAGTCAAAAAGCCAAGCAATCAGTCAGAATAAAGCACGAAGCACAAAAAAGCACAGAGCAACGAAGCTCACGTTCTCTCCAAGCGGCGGCAAGAAGAGAACTGAGGGAAGGGGCCGTTGGTCGCTGTAGGATCACGTGACCGTTTGGGCGGGAAGACGGTCGCTGAGGCGCGCGACAGACGGCCCCTTCGGAGCCTTGGAAGCTCTAGAAAATTCTCCGGCGGCTGGCCTGCGCCTGCGCAGTCCCCCATGTGTGTCAGCACAGAAGAACGAAGATGAAAAACTAGTTAACCACCTTAGAAAAGATAACAGGTATACAAACCATATCCTGATTACCCATTTGCTTGTGCATTATATTCATATGTCTACTGCTTTAGGCAGAGAAACACCTATAATTCTGCCTTCTCAAGGCCCAAGATGCCACAATCAGATTCATTAATAAATTACATTTCTCTGGCCTCATGCTTCAATTGTATTATGAAGTCATTTTATGCAAAGTCTAGAAATCCTAAAGTCAAAAAAGATTATAAAAATGCAGATTGCTGTGTTGGTCCATTGGGGGACGGGGGTGGGTGGGCTTTAGGGTAGTATTTTGATTAGGTCATACCAAACAGCAAGCTTTTTAGTTTATTAGGTTTGCTTTTAAAGGCAAACATCTTAAAGAAACTAGAGTTGCCAATTCCAAGCTGGGAAATTCCTGGGGATTTGGGGGTGCAAGACAAGAGTTTGTGGAGGGGTGGGACCTCAGTGGATATAATACCATGAAGTCCACTCTCCAAAGCTGCCATTTTCTCCAATGGGACTAATCTCTGTAGTCTGGTGATCAGTTGTAATACTGAGAGATCTCCAAGCCCCACCTGGAAATGGAAATGCTCCACTACAGATTTCCACTGACGTCTTTAATAGCTGATTGGGCTCATTAATAGAGAACAGAATCTTTACCATACATGGGACCCCTTCACAAAGAGCAACTCAGAAATGCATTATGAAAGAACTCTTTAATTTTTTAAAAAAAATATATTTAAAAAAATTATAATCATGAATTGCTCGAGCTAAAATATTTTTCAAAATGTGGCTATAAACTTCATATAGCCATATTTTGAAAAATATTTTAACTCAAGCTATTCGTGATGATTCTTTAAGATGCATTTGTGACTATTATATTTCTATCTTACCCTTCCTCTAAAGAGATTAGGACAGAACACATGGCTCCCCTTCTTTCAGGTTCTCCTCACAACATCCCTATGAGGTAGGTTAGATGAACACACATGACTGACCCAAGACTTTCAGAGTGCTGAGTTGGAGCTGGTTCTAACAAGCATAGCTGGACACTAACTACCACAACATACTGAATATATTTTGATAATTTGCCCACCAAATTTTGAATCTCCCTTTTTGTTTAGAAAGGTCAAAATTCAGCATTAAAAAAACCCGGATTATCAATCCAGTAAATATTAAATTATTAAACTATTAAATTAAAATGCAGTTCTGAATGTATCCTTCTCCCTCCTGCTTCTCTCCTTTTGTTTTAATTTTAAAAAACCCAGCATACTACAAAAGTCTCATCTAACCAGCCCATTTCACTTTCCAGGTGTACAAACACAGCCGTAAGCTACTTTTATGTAATAACCCATACAACTGCAATGTCCTACAAAAACACAGGGGAAAGGAAAAAACTCAGCAGGAGGACAGGGATTTGAAGTCTCTAAATTAATGGGAGGGGGAGGGAAAGAGAGACCGTTTGAGGCCTTGGAGGGTTCATGTTGTTCCTTATTAACAGTTTTAATGAAATTTTATCCCTCGTTATTACTGCACAAAAATAACTTTGGAGTTCAAGTGCACCGTTTAGAGAAGGGGGGAGTACATCAGCAGCACAGAGCTGACCCAAATGAAACAGGAATTTAAAGATCCTAAAATTCCATTTTGCACAATAGTCTTGCTAGTCATTTGAACTGGGCATAATTGATTTCATATGAGGAGGACTGAGCGTCTTGCTGTGCTGGCATTCTGCCCACTCCCACATTTTTATACACATCCATATCTGCCTCTGTTATCTTTTCTTTTTTCTTAATCGAGAAACTATATATTTGTCTCATAAAAAAACATCAGGCACATTAATTTCCCATTAAAGGATTGGGTTTAGACTCCTTTTCAATGATCCTTATTTTGACCTCAAGAGTGAGGTGTGAAAATTGGCTGATGATATTTGCGGTTATTTCCTTGGGCATGTTAAGGGTTATTTCCACTGTCACACTCTGGCTCGTGGATTTCGCGGCAATCACACGAGCATCTCCATCTGGAAAATGTTCAAACATGAGTTCCCACAAGTACTGCAACCAGGTGGGACCAATGGAAGTACTGCCCCTCCTGGGCCCCACCTAACAAGATTCTGAAAAAATAGGATTTGTGTGACAACTTCCATTCCAAGAATGCAATCTTCTTTTTAAGAACAGAAACCTTTCGGACAGAGAAAATATCAGTGGCAGCAGATACCTCCTCCCCATAGTTGTTCTCCAAACTCTGTTCACATGACCTGTCCCACTATGCTCTCCCAAGAATCGCCTGGCTCAGTGATCACACTCAACCGCCTACTCACATACTGAAACAACTTCTCATTTAGCTTCTGTGACTCAGAACAAGGTAACAAAATAGTAAAGAGTCCAGTAGCACCTTCAAGACTAACCAACTTTACTGTAGCATAAGCTTTTGAGAACCACAGTTCTCTTCGTCAGATGTATGGAGAGTATGAAGAAACTGGATAGATAGATATAGATGGGGAGGGGGGGGTAGATGCAATCAGTTGCAAAAGTCATGAAAGAGGTGGAGTGCACAATCCAGGCTGGGTGTGACTCCTCCCCTCCATAGCTGAATCTGCAGTTACTGAAGGGCAGTTACTTCTGATAATGAGATAACCATTCATAGTCTCTATTCAATCCAAGGTTTCTTCCTACCCTCCATGCATCTGATGAAGAGAACTGCGGTTCTCAAAAGCTTATAATAATAATAATAACATTCGATTTATATACCGCCCTTCAGGACAACTTAATGCCCACTCAGAGCGGTTTACAAAGTGTTATTATTACCCCACAACAATCACCCTGTGAGGTGGGTGGGGCTAAGAGAGCTCAAGAGAACTGTGACTCGCCCAAGGTCACCCAGCTGGCTTTGTGGAGGAGTGGGGAATCAAACCCGGCTCTCCAGATTAGAGTCCCGTGCTCTTAACCACTACACCAAACTGGCTCTTATGCTACAGTAAAGGTGGTTAGTCTTAAAGGTGCTACTGGACTCTTTACTATTTTGCTACTACAGACTAACACAGCTAACTCCTCTGGATCTAAGAATAAGGTAGGGTGCTAAAATGGAGTACACAATAATGCAATGATGCTATTTCTTTAAGGAAGAAGTTAATTGCAAACAGATAAAAGCTTCTGCACTTAAGAACTCAACGAACATGTTTTGGATGCTAAAAGTTTAACTGAAAAACAGGCATTTGGCAAACTTACAGAAGTTTCTGCTGCAAACCACTGATTCTTCATTCATTCCCTTGAAGTCCCACCTAGGAATATGACATCCCCGCCAATGTTGCTGCAGCCATGGCTATAACAATGAGTAAAGTCCAAGATATTTATAAACATACAGATTATCTTTGTGGAAGGCTCCGTCAAATATGAAGGTCTTGTGTTGTTCTTTAAAGGCTTGTTGACTTTGAGCAAAGCTACAAGTGACTTTCTTCATGTGGAGAACACTAGATTTTTCTCGCAAGGTTACCTGGGAAGTGAAGACCGAGTGGTCCTTCCCCTCTCTGTTAGAATTGCTGCCTGAAGAGCCACAAGTGGGCTTCGTTTCGGGGCAGGCAGCTGCTACTTTCTCCCAGGGTGTCCTGTGGGCTGCCTGCTCCCGGGGAGCTGCTCTGGAGAAAGTGGCCACGTCGGTGAAGCTTCAGCCGCAGCAACAGTGGAGGGATCTGCAGCAGATTCTTCTGCTGTCTCGCTGCGGCTGAAGCTTCACCAACGCGGCCACTTTCTCCAGAGCAGCTCCCCAGGGAGCAGGCAGCCCGCAGGACGCCCTGGGAGAAAGTAGCAGCTGCCCGCCCCCAAACAAAGCCCTCTTGTGGCTCTTCAGGCAGCGATTCTAACAGAGAGGGGAAGGACCACTCGGACTTCACTTCCCAGGTAACCTTGCGAGAAAAATCTAGTGTTCTCCACGTGAAGAAAATCACTTGTAGTCACACTCTTTGAGTTGACCATGTTCTTATCCTCATCCTGTTCAGGGCAGCCTTTGTAGCTACTGCGGCAGTGAGCCAGCAGCCCTAGCAATTGCTACCAGCTGGCTGTGCCGGCCCTGTGAAGGGTAGGTGAGCCACGACCACCAGTGAGCCACCTGCCCTGGTCCTGGGCAGTGGCTCACCTGCCCCACACTACCCACAGTGGTGAGAGAGCATCTTTTGCTCCTCCTGGGTTGTGGAGAGGGGGTGAGGACTGGCTAGAAAGTTAGTGGCTTTCCAGGGCTGTTACTGCTTCCCAGTCTGCCCCTGCCAAGAAGGCAGAGTGCTGCAGCTTGTGCTGGTCTTCCAGTGCTCAGCACACATAGGAAAAGACCAACACAATACACACACTGGCTGTGCAGTTCATATGGCTGGCTTGCTGTCATCTCCATGTTCCAGATTGCAAGCTACAGCACATAATGGGAAGCGTTGAGTTGGCTACAAGTAACAGGATGACAGCAGATGAAGTTGCCTTGTACCAAATCAGATCATTGGACTATCAAGGCCAGTAGCTCTCCAGGATCTCAGGCAGAGGGCTTTCACATCTCCTACTACCTAAATCTTTTAATGTAAGATGCCAGCGATTGAACCTAGGACATTCTGCATATAAAGCAGACACTCTGTAGCATAGTGGTTAACTGTTTGGACTATGAGTCAGCACTCTGCTGGTTCTCCCAGTACTGCCTTGAGCTCTGCAGGTGGCCTTGGGTGAGCCATTCCTCTCAGCCCTAGCTGCCCAGCTGTATTGTGGGGATAATAATAGCACTGACTATGTCCATCACTCTGAGTTGGGCATTGATCTGTCTAGAAGAAAGGTAGATACGCACATTGTTATTACTGTTATTCACTCTACCAGTGGATTATAGCCTCATCCATGGGGGTGAATGAGACAAAGCTAAAGAGAGAGACCAAGGCTTGATAGACTAGCAAAGGCGGAGGCAGAGGACATTTCAGTCCCGTGGCTGAATTCTTCAAAGTTAGGAATTCAGTTTCTCTTGCTTCCTACATATTAAGGAATAGTTGAGTTTTGCTGAATGATTATCATCAACAGAGGAGAGGAAAAGGCAAAGCCTTCTTCTAGTCTCTTGTAAGTACAAAGTCTTCTTGTCACTTTTATTCCCAAACCAGGCTTGTGCCACGATGAGCAAAGGTGTTTTCTCAGGTGTGCTGGTCACATCCTCATTTATCCTGGGACAACTCCAGAACAGCAACATTTGCCCTCTTCAATAAGAGGTCAGATTATTGTCATTCTCTCTCAGCAGAGCTCCCTGCCGGGTCTGCCCATGACTTGCAGCTGAAGACACAACAGCAAAATTGCTTAGTGAGATAATATAATATTACACAGACTGATTCAGCCGTTTACAGAGAGGCTGCAACGAGGCACTGTCGCATTTTCAAAGTTTTAACATCTGGAGCTCCACAGCCGTAGCTGCCAGTGGGCTTGTGCAGATGATACTGTTGCAGAGATACTTTAATCTCCTTTTGTTGCACACAATATACACCCTTTAATTTTTTATGCTGTGCTTCCATCATTAGCCGTTTTGAGGTCTGCTTGGCAAAATCACACAGTTTTAACATGTTATCTTTTATATTTTTAACATGCAGGGACCCACAAGGAAGTCACAGGGAGGGGAAATCACTATCCCAGTCCCCACATTCGAATGTTCACTTTGCTTCCTCCTTCCCCCTCCTCCCATCACTGTCTTCCCCACTTTAACTTTCTCCCTTTGATTGCCACTGTTTTTCACCTATCCTCTGCCTCTACTCCCTTTCCTCTTCTACCTTGGCCTTTTGCTATCTTCTTCCTCTTTCTTTTCATACATGCTGCTGCTGTTTTTATAGAATTGCTGGGCACACCCACCCTGCTTGCAGCTGAGATCTCACAACACCTATTGCCCCTGTAGCAGGGAATGGCACAGAAAGTGATTTGTACCTAAACTGGGACTTTACAATTAGTTTAAGTGAAGGTGATCCTGCATACTCAGAGTCTAATCTTTTCCTTTTTTCTTGTGTTCAAGCATCCATCCCCTCCTAGCACAGATTTGTTTTATTTATTAAAACATTTTTACTCCACCGTTCCTTGTAGATTACAAAATAGCAGCTTAAAAATATTTAACATTAAACCCAAAATATAACAACACTCGCCAAATCTCTCCCCCCTTAAAAGACGTGAACATCAGCTTGCTTTTCAAAAAAAGGAAGCAGCAAACAAGCTTTATGCCCATATTTCTCTCTCCCCCAGCTACTATATCTGCAGAGTGATCTGTTTAGGTTCTAAACTAGTTCCACCCTAGTGCTAATTGGAAAATAATTTCCATTGCACTGAAAAAGTGACTGTCGGTATAAACCCTATTCTCAGGCACCACCAGCACTTTAGGAATAATATCCAAGTTTGCTCTGGGAGAACTCATCTAGCCCGAGGAATACCATTTGCTTACTTTCAACATTCTTCACTGTCAGCTCTTCCTCACCTGAAACATGGGTCCAGCTTTCCCAGGTCTGGCTAGAAGTCTTTTTCAATATCATCTTTATTTGACCAAAGAGAGGAGCAGGGGAAAATCAAGCCTTTGCATTACGGTAGTCAAATCTCAGTGTTACCATGCCATTGATCTAGATGGCCAGATCGGCTGCGTCAAGGTAAGGAGCCATCTTCTGGGCTAGACTGAGTTTGCAAAAGGCATTTTTTGCAGCTGCATTAACTTACTTTTCTAGCAGTAGTGCTGGATCTAGTATAGCCCCAAGGCTCTTAACTGAGTCTGCAAGGGTCAGCTGAACCCCAGCAGAAACACCATGTCCTTCAATATCTCCACCTTCCAACCAGTATCACTTCTGTCTTGTCTGGATTCAGTTCCAATTTGTTTGCTTTCAGCGAACTGACCACAGCTGTCAGGCAGTGACTAGGACCTCTAGTACCAGAGGATTTGGATAGAGGGCTATAGAGCTGGGTGTCATCTGGATATTGATGAGATCCATTTCCATAACTATGAATCAGTTCTCCTAAAACTTTATGTAGAGGTTGAATAATGTGGGGGATAAGATTGTGCCCTGTGGAACCCCACAAAATAATCCCCATCAGGAAGATAACTGGTGTCCAACAGCAACCCTTTGAGTCTGTTCCATGAGAAATGATTCAAACAAGTCTAAGGCGCATACCATGATACCTACTTCTGCTTGCAAACACCTCAACAGTACGGTATGACCTACTGTGTCAAAGGCTGGGGGAGCAACAAAGAAGCATGGATTTTGCCTACATTCAGATGGTGGTCATCCACTAAAGCAATCAGATCTGTCTCCACCCCATAGCTCAGCCTGAAACCAGAATGGAAAGGGTTCAGAGCCCAAAAGTAACCCAAGAAGACCTGTAGTTCTTGGTATGCTACTACTCTCTCAATCACTTTGCCTAGAAAAGGCAGACTACAGACTATACATTCAAAAGGATTGGGATATGTTATGAGATAATCTGATCTTGTCTATTGTGGACTACGGTAATATGCACAGTTCCCTTAACAGTATTACCATGATTTCTATGTATCACTGCAGTAGAAATTTATTGACACAACAGGAGTTTAGCTGGATCAGACCAATGATCCATCTAGTCTAAGATCCCATTTTCAACAATGGACAGTCAGATGCCTCTAGGAGGACCATAAGCAGGAGAAAATCCTTCCATTGCTATTGTTCCTTAGCAACTGGTGTTTAGAATTACATCACCTCTGAAGGCAAAGGATCCATTTAGCTGTTGTGCCAAATAATCATGATTTTGTCTACCATTAATATATTGTTTATCATGAATACCAAGCAACATTAAGAAAATTGGTTAACTATATGGTGCACAACTATTCACTGATGCAATGTCCAAAGATATTCTTCTCAAAGGTAACCCCCAATCCAGATTTGAATAAGCAGAGTCTATTTGAGCTTTCTGGAACAGGGTAAATAAGGTCTCCTAGCAATTCACATTTCATTTAGTTCTTTCTATTTCTAGTCGCATAGCTTAAATGATCCATGGCTTCAAATTAAATCCTCAGGAACACCCTGTGCAGTTCTTTAGGGTACACACTGTATCTCCGCAGTTAAACCAAACCATTTGCATTACCAGATAACACACGTGATATTTGTTATCTGGGAATACTTCATATCTGGCACAAGACTGTAAAATAACACGTCAAAAATCATTTACTGTGATTTAGACAAGAGAGAGGTTTCCACGAAATGCAGATCTTTAATATTATTCAACATGGATGGAAAAAAAGTCAAGGAAATGCCTTAAAACCACATCTTCCATTCACTGTCTGCAAATCTATATTTAGCGTAATAAATAAGAGAATTCTAATAAATGTATTTATCAAGTCTACTAAAAATTCCTCCTGAAGCATGCCAATATCCTGTTTTGAACAAACAGGCACTATCTCTAGGCTGCTACATATATTGGTTTCACTACAGTAGGATACAGGTACAGGCTTCACTACTTTCATTTCAAAAATTGTAAAACCAGCAACTCCGAAACATAAAAAGAGAACATAGAAAGAACACCATCTTCTTTCCCCGAACGACAGAGAGAAATTATGGACACATGAAGCTGCTTCACACTGAATCAGACCACTAGTCAATCAAATTCAGTATTGTCTACTCGGGCTGGCAGCAGTTCAGCAGTTCTCCAGGGTCTCAGGCAGAGGTCTTTCACATCACCAACCACCTGGTCCTTTTAACTGGAGATGCAGGGGTGAAGCTGGGACCTTTTGAATGCAAATCAAGAGGCTCTACTGCTGATGCTGGTGTTCTTCAAGTGGTCATCAGTGCAATTACAGGAAAGCATTTTTTTAAAGTAAGAAGGTGAAGATCACAGCTTGCTATGGGCTGCAAATGTTCTCTTACGAGTTGATTTTTAAAAAGGGTGGGCTTCATGCTGGAGCAAAGAAGTTGCATTAGAGATGGAAAATATTTTAGAGGGTGGAAAATATTACCATGGCTCTCCGTGCTGGAAGGGGCCAATATGCAGACAGAAGAAACAGACGGGTCCTCAAAGCATGAAGGTGGGGCTTACACCAGAACTTGAAAAACTATGCCCCAATCTCAATGATGCACTGATTATACACAACAGATGCAGGAAGCTTGTTCACATGATATTTGATGAAACTGTCATCAGTTGCCATTTCCTTCAGAAAACCGAAGCCATGAAGTTAGTACTCCGGTCAGTTCCATCGCGATGACGTTCTATCCCATCTCTTGTGCTGTCCAAATCCTATTGACAGCCCCTCCCTGTGAGATGAGACATCAGATCTTGGGGGCTGTGAGGTCAAATGGGAAAATACTAAAGTTGACCATCAACCAATGCAAGGAGAAGAGGACGTCAGGAGGAATAGCAAGTGTCTGTCTTGTATTACTGAACCCGATTAGGTCACATCAGAGAAGAACCATAGTTGTACTGACAGTTTCCGGAGGAATAGCTATGTTAGCAAAATTCTAAAGACTAATTGGCACCTTGAAGAGCAACAAAATTGTTCCAAAATTGTTTTAATATGGACCGTTTTAAATGATTTTAAGGTTGTTATCTGCCCTGAGCCCACTTGTGGGGAGAGCAAAATACAAATATGATAAATGAATGAATGAATGAATGAATGAATGAATGAATGAATGAATGAATATGCATATGATTCATAAAAATCAGGCAAAATGGTACCAGGTCTGCTTATCATGAGAGGCAGGCCTCACAACTGGGTAATCTGTCCTCTCCCAGAGCTGCAGCAAAACCACTCTGCCGTGCTACCAGGCAGCACTCTTGCTGAGGCAGACCCAAACTGACTGCAGCTTTGCTTCCCTCCAACATGCTATCCCTCCTCTGAAAGGTGATTGGATGCTGGAATAGCATTCTAAACAGGCTCAGGTATGAAACAGCTGATTGGCTGTTTTACTTTCCAGAGGCAGGACAGTCTCCTGTTTGTCACAGAGGGGAAATTATTTTAACTTCTCTTGTATATGAGAAAAATAAGCCTGACCAACTTCTTTGCTGATAACTAAGTGGCAGAAGATGGAGAAGACAATTGCACTGAAGGCTTACACCAGTATCAGTACCAGGTGATGGAGGACGTTGAAAGAGCAGCTCCAAGAGAACAGACTAAGGACTTTGTCTTTTTTAGACATTAAAGAGTCACTCGTCTAGATACTGAGTTATGAGATGAAGATGTCTTCCGTGCATTCTTTACTCTCAGGGAGTACAACAACGGACAGCAGCCCTGCATGGTACAACACAGCCAGTGCTGTATAGTCTGATTCATGGTGCACAGTGGTGATGAAAGCAATGCAGAGAATCTTCCCCATGTGGACACAGCCTAAATTATGCCATATTATAGCTAATAAAACTACTGGAAATTTTACTCTGGATTAGAATGCAAGGAGTTACACAGTTTTGAAAACTATCTGTTCAAAGTACAAATGGAAATGAATGACATGCTGTCAACAGAGTTTTGGCTTCCACTAGAGAGATCTGCACTTAAATAGCTCAAACTTCCAGGGATTTGTTAGCTGGTCTTCATTCCAATTCTCATCTCCCTGCATAACTAGCATTCCAACAGAAGATAATTATTTGGTTTAGGCAAATCTCAAGTACTCCATTAAAATTCAGTACTAAGATCTCTCTTATACAATAAAATCCCAGTGATAAACAGGCAGATTACAGCTGTTTACCATATTCTTAGCCAAATACTACCTAACATCCCCAGGGCTCCTTCATCAGCTATTCAGAGACTTAAAATAAGAAGGTCCAAAGTGGGTAGATACAGCTTGAGACTGCCATTTGCTAAGTGTGTGTAAGGCACACATTTACTTGGAATCATTACACAAACCTACTCAGTAGTCTATTTTAATGGAAAGGAATATGCCAATGTGATCATCTGGAAGCACATTCTGAAAAGCGCTCCAGAAGCCTCTTGCATCAATGGATGGAAGAGAAAAAACAAACTGGGAAAAAAGGAAAAGGACATTTTTAGGTATCTTCTTTACTAGTGGGAGCCAGAAACTACCTGGTAGTAATATGATGGCAGGACCAGATTATCAACGTTCTCTTTCCAATTAAACTTGACATTCAGATTGGAAATGAATGTGGAAAAGACTGAATCACTGAGGAGGGAGGATATGTGGCTGCTATTACTGATGTCTTTAAATCTCCCAGGGTCACTTGGTTTACCGACTTGAGCCAGCAGGGCTTTTATGCATTTTGGCATGGTTTTAACAAGATACACATTTCAACATTTTTGAAATTATTCATCTTGAGCCTGGGGATACAATGAGCTTGATGCATCAGTCATCCTTCTAGAAAATTTACATGGTAAATATCTGTAGCAAGTGTATTTAGTCAGCTTTTTTACCACAGTTCCAAGTAGGATGCCAGTCCCCCACCAAGGGTGGAGGGATCCCCCACTCCCACCCTCCACCTCCGCTTCCACTTACCTGGCAGGCAGGAGAGGGGAACACACTTCCCAGGGTGAGCTTCCAGGTGGCACGGTGCATTCCCATGTCCCGCTTAGGTTGCTGTGGAATGAGGCAGCATTCCTGCACTCTGCAGCAGCCCCATTCAGGCCAATTTGGGGCTGAATTGGGCACAATTCAGCCTCCTGGGGAGCACGGGAGCACTCCCAGGGTGGCACGTGACCCACATGATGTCACTCCCCAGAAGTGACATCATCATGCAGGCCAGAAGCACGTGCAAGAGGGAAAGCCATAAGGTAGGTGCCAGGCACCCAACCACCTGCCTGGGGGGTGGGGTCAGGGAACCTGGCAACCATAGTTCCAAGCCCAAGCAAGTTTCTGTGGTATCAGCATCTGAGTAACTGGTGTAATAGGGAAATGTCATCAAGTTATTTAATTAGGTAATTATTGCCCTATTAAAAGGGCACAGGCTTGTGTTGCACAGTGGTTAGAACATCCAATTATGACTGGACCAAGCTGAGTTCAAATCCCTATTCAATGTGTTTCTATGAACCAGTTACTAACTTGCAGCCTAACCAATTTCAAAGGGTTGCTGTGAGGATGAAATAGAGGACTCATGTATGCTGTCTGAGCTCTTCATAATTGTGAAACTAAAACGATGTCTGAATGCACCCTTGTTTTCCCCATCAATTGGAAACAATAATAAGAGTAACCAAATTTCAGTATTCACTCTGTTAGAAGGAGTAATTTTAGATTATCAACGGAGTTAAATTCAGTACAACTCAATGTATAGAAATAAAAAATGCAGAAAACAGTTAACTATTAAACAGTTCACTAACTAGTTTTATTCAAGGAAATGGGAATTCCCTTCTGCAGACAGGATTGCAGTCCAAAGTTCCCACACACATCAAGACACACAATCCAAGGACTGCTTGACTGACTACTTTCAGAGTTTAAAACTGGCTTCGTTATTTAAATCCTGGCAGCCATCTTTCAACTCCCGTGGCTAAGACTACATTGTGGAGCAGCTGACAGGGAGAAGCCACATGAGAACAGACAATAAAATGGTACAAAACGATAAACTTGCCAGGTTTTCTAAATATTTCCAGACTAAACTTACTCAATGAGTTTAATAAGTACCAAGATGAATCAGCTGCTGAAGGAGAGACTATTCATTAAATCCCCTGCAGATGTAAACTAACACTGGAAGAGTTTTGTGACAGACAGGTCAATCGCGAAACAGATTGACTATCAGCAATAGGATTTGGTGCCAGAATTCACCAATAGTTGATTGAAGCCTAGATCAGTAGCTATTTTGTAGGGGGGGAAATGCTAAATACCAAGATAACTTTGAGGCAAAATACGTGAAGATCTGTATACACCAGAGGTGATGCTATTCAATGCTCCCCCCCCCCACTGCTTATAAAAGGGAAGTTCACAAGAGTTAAGCATTTACAGACAGCATAGATTAGAAACCACTTGTTTGATTATTGATGAAGAGGAATGGCATTTTATGAAACAGAAAAGAAGGCACATTAGTGTGTGTGTGGGGGGGGGGGGAATGAACAGAACCCAAAGTGTTAATTTAAAGGAGTCGATATCATGTGCCAGCCATCTCAGAACACCTGCAAATGAGTATATGAACTACAGAATAGGTTGGGCAGCGACAGAGTGTGAAGATGGAAAGCACGGGGGGAGGGGGGACAGTTCATCTGAGGATAGGCCAATGCATCACAGTCTTTGATGATGACAGTGCAGGTAGAAAAATGCTGCACAAAACATTTAGCAAACTAATCTTATTATCTGCTAATCTCTTTAGAGCAGTGCACAGGTTTATATAAAGGAGCTCTGGGTCTACCAAGAAGTTTTCAGCTCCGGAGTCCTGAAGTTCTCCAGAAGCTTATGGGACACCTCAATGAGAAATAAATAATGGTAGATAGGCTTTCCTAAAAGACATCTTTCCCCCACCACTCATCTTTCCCTGTAATATGCAGCCACAATCGAGTATTATGTGTCCTAAGGACATTCTCAGCTCATGACTTACACCGTGTAATCTGCCTGGATTCTCGATGAGAAAGACAGACTATAAAATGTGGTATTTGTCTGTCAAAGATGAATGCAAAAGAAAAGTTTCCCCAAGTTTAGGACATTTGAAAATGATAGCTGTAGCCAATACAGATGTCTCAGAGCAGAATAAAAATGAACCACCTGGGCTGCAGTCCAGCAATCGTTTACTTATGTGCTAGTTCTAGAAATAAAGGAAGATGTAGTGGATGATTAAAGTGGAAAGGAGTTTCATGCTCCTGGCTATTCCTATTCTCAATACATTGTGAATGAAGACAGAACACACTTTTCCTATCATAAATACATTCCAAACAAAACAGGCAATCCATTTTAGTGGCAGTGATTTGGGGGGTGGGGGTGGGGTGGAATCTCCAGGTAGTGGTGGTGGTGTGAAATCAAAGCGTAAGAATGCTGAAAAGGCGGGCATGATATATCAGCATAGGTTCTTTTGGAAAAAAATTATTTTTATTTTCAATTCAAGTACCATGAACTTCCACTGGACAATAAAAGTTTTCTTGCCAGCAAATGCTCATGCTAGTGAGACCAGTGTGCTGTAATAATCTAAATTAAATACAAAAACCATTTGTGCAGATGCTATTTAGATACCTTTGCTTTAACCAACACGGTTGCTTTATCAAAAGGTTGTAAAAAGCTATGTATTATACTTTGCCTTCATTTTTTAAAAAATTCCTTACTGTGTTCCTCAACAGGGATCTCGATAGAATGAAAAGTGGCATGACTCTACTCAGCCATCACAGAATTTTCTAAATGTTTTCAACAGGCTTTCTTCAATTGCCATAATTAAAAATATGAAACTACTTAATCCCATCGAAGAAGAAAAACTATTTCCAGGAAACCCATGAAAATTCTGGGCAGCCACGTTCTGCAGCAGGCGTCTGTATTTCCCACTTGGCTCTGCCCTCCTTCTTTAGGAAACACTAGCCGCTAGCTTTGCATTGCTGGAGTCTCTCTAAACAGTGGGTTGGGCTCATCAAAAAGTACATCCATTTTCTTCATCTTGCAAGCACCCCTTATTCATTTTTAGAGTATATGCCCCACTTCTACCTATGCTGGAAGTAGCTTTCAACACAGGGGTAATCTCAGCCACGAGTAGAGTTGCCAACTGCTAGGTAGGGCCTGGGGATCTTCTGGAATTACAATTGATTTACAGACAACAGAGATCAGTTCCCCTGGAGAAAATGGCTGCTTTGAAGGGTGGAATCTGGGGTATTATGCCTTGCTGAAGTTCCTCCCCTCCCCAAACCCCATCTTCCTCAGGCTCCCCAAAATCTTCAGGAATTTCCCACCCTGGACCTGTCAAACCTAGCCATGAGGCATCCAGGACAGCTGCCCCAAGCTCATGCTGAGGGGGGCAGTGCTGAGAGACCACTCTGCAGCCAGCTGCCCAAGCTGCTGCCCTGAAGTCCCCGCTGCAGAGTTACCAGTCCCCTAACGGGGACAGGGGAAACCCTGCTTCCAGGCTCTGCCCCCCCCTCCATCTCTTACCTGGCCAGCAGGGGAAAAAGGCATGGGGAATGGGCCCAGGATCCCCACAGCCTGCTTCTGCATGCTACAGAACGCTTCCTTGTCACATCAGAATGACAAGTGACAAGAAAGTGAAGGTTTCCACGCGGGGTTGATTTGTTAAAATGTGATTAAAAATCAGCCCTGCTCGGGGCCTTCACTTCCTTCCTTCCAGGAACGTTATCATTCCCAGCACAACAAGGAAGTGCTCTCAAGGTAAATACTCCCGATGCACACACCCCAACCCTCAGTTTGGACTCAGGGGGACCTGTCAACCCTACCTTGCTGCCATAAAATCCCTCGCACTGCCTGAGACTCAGTCAGGGGCAAGAATGATCAGCTATAGGTTGGTGAACTCCGACCTCATTACAGCTGACCACCCTCCACCCCCCCCCACTGCCGGAGTAATTCTGGGGTCCATCCTTGAGTTTTTCCACAGGTCTCCAGAATCAATAAGACCTCCCCTTTCCCAACATAATCCATCAGCACAAGACTTTGAAATAGTTTCATACAGCAGAAGCAATAAAAAAAGAATCCGCTCAAATAAACACAAGAATAAAATTGCTCAGAATGTAAACCCAAAGATTATAGGCATTAAAATTTAACTAATAAAAGCTTGCTGGAATAAAACAGCACTGCACACAGTTTAGGTAACCTAACCAGAGGAGATGCCTTGCATACCATTCCAGAGGGTGGGCATCATCTGCAAAAAGGCCAAAGATCTAACAGAGGCCAAATGGACTTCCCAGAAGAAAAAGACCTCCAAAAGCAGCTGCTGAACCAACCAGAGCCGACAGACTGGTCTGTATAAGCAAAAGAAGTTTATAGGAAGTTTCATTCTTTCACATCAAGAAAGTGACAGGTAGGTAGGCAGGTAGAGTCTCCATGGTCTGAGCCAGTTGTTTTGCATACAGAGCTTGGCACCTGCATAAAATGTACAGGCAAGCTACACGCAGTCCATCGCCCAGTCCTGAAAATAATCACTTTCCCTCTGCAAATCCCCATGCAAGGAATTTCATAGGTATTTTCCCCCCTCAAATATAACGATCATCAAATATTATTACCCAAAGTTTCTAAATGTGAGAAACCTGATTTGTGAAGCTATAGCCATTACTCTGCTCCACACATTTCTCTACTTCTCAGAGATTCAATACCTCCGGAAACGGTCCTTGAGGGGGGTCGACTGCACCTTCCTCTGCAGATACCATTTTAGCCTTGTGCAGTTAACTGCTTGTCAAAAATACACATTACAGTCTGGGATGGGAAACCTGCAAGGAGGGACTGCCAGAAAAAACACATTCCACCTCACCTGGCATTTGTTCTGGTCTTGTTCAGAGCCTTGCTGATCACGAGGGACGGGGCAGACTGACGTCTTTGGGCCAAGCTCTTCATTTTCTGATGAAAAACAGAAACAAAATGAATTTTTTAAAAAAAAAACTTTACAATAATAACTGGATGGAAGAAATACATGAACAGGGAAAAACAAAATTGCTTTCACTAGATGGATTCCAACAGCACGCTGGCAGAAAGTGCTTTCCCAGCTCCCAGGGGGTAAGAGCAAAGTCTGCAAAATGTTATATACTGGGAAAGGAGAGATCTCCAGGTGAGGGAACACAGGCCCTCGTATGACTTGTGTCAGTAAAAGGTTACCACTAGTAGCTTGTGTGTCCGTTTTTGTAAGCGGGCCATTTTTGTAACAAGCACTCCTCCACTTCCTGCCTAAATGACCATATGCTGGGTTGGATTCTGTCATCTTTTCCTCCGGCACAAAGGAGTGGCCCCCTTTTGATCCCAGAAAAGGCTCTGCTGGGGGTTATGAGTCCCCAATAGAGGCTGCAATGAGGAGGGAATTAAGATGTGATCCCACCTAGCCTCCCTCTTGAACGAGCAAAAAATGTGGTAAGATCCACCTCCTCTCAACGTTAGCGCTTACAGACTTTTCACAGTGTTCTGCTACGATCATCATTACTTTTCTGGGATTTAAGAGAAAATCCATCCTATTGCACACATACCTATTCACCAAAACCCACTATTGTTATTTGCTAGGCATAAACCTATTTTAAGTTAATGAAACAATCTTTACATTTTGTTCATCCTCATGACTACTAATTTCCCAAATCCAAGGTAAGCCGGTCTCCAAAAAGTACATTTGTTCCAAGGTTCCATAGCGCTGTCTGTCTCTATAGCAGTTTGCAGTCACGAGTACTAGGAACTGAAAATGTCTATACATTGTAAACCTAAGCAGAGCTGCAGCAAGTAATGAGTCCAGTAGAACCTGAAAGACCAACACAATTTTCAGGGTATATGAGCTTTGAGAGTCAAAAGGAAATTTTGACTCTGAAAAGCTCATACCTTGAAAATCTTGTTGGCCTTTAAGGTGCTACAGGACTTGAATCTTGTTGTTCTACTGCAGACCAACAAGGCTACCCACCTGAAACTTAGCAGTTATATCCTTCTAAGCACACTGACTTCAACGGACTTAAGGGCAGGGTGAAACTCTGCTTACAATTGCACAGCAAGTATCAGTTTCATCACTGTAAGTGAACTGCAAGTAATTTCAAGAACACAACCATATTGCACAATTCAGCATCCATTTCCATGTGAATCCAAGTAGATCAAGGCTATCACTCGGTACCAAAAACTCACCCTGTGCCACAGCCAACAAGGTAATTGTGAGAGCACTATGTAAGAAATTTGAGGTGGTTGGGGTTTTGTTATTGTTTTCCTTTCAAGCCAATCACCACCTACCTATCTCCTGGACTTTGCGACAGGAGGGGGTAGTCTGGCACCTGCCCTGTGTATATGAGTGCTAGAGGAAATCTGCTTTCAATAAACACAGGTAACAATTTCAAGTCTAAAAGTTTCACTTTCTATTGCAGTTTAAGCACCAACAAAATAGCAGCATGAATCCACAGTTCTGGATTAGTTAAAAATAAAATCAAAATTGTCTTATGCACAGATTTGACATGGTTCAGTAGAAAGCCAGTTTGGTGTAGTGGTTAAGAGCATGGGACTCTAATCTGGAGAACAAGGTTTGATTCTCCACTCCTCACTTGAAGCCAGCTGGGTGACCTTGGGTCAGTCACAGCTTTTAGGAGCTCTCTCAGCCCCACCCACCTCACAGGGTGATTGTTGTTGTGGAGATAATAATGACATACTTTGTAAAATGCTCTTAGTGGGTGTTAAGTCATCCTGAAGGGCAGTATATACACCAAATGTTGTTGTTGTTATTGTTGTTATAAGCCCTACAAATGGCTTTGACCTGAAGGCATGAAAAGAGGTACAAAAAACCTTCAAGCCACCCATCCTACAAATCCATATCAGGGCAGCAGTAAACATGACCAGCCTCTATTTTTGTCTCTAATACTTCTAAGATCACGGTGCAACAAGCTGATTTTATTTTAATTCAAATCATAAGAGAACCTCTCCTTCGTCAGCAGGTCGACGATGATATTTATAGACTCGACCCGTACTCCTTTCCATTAAAGGGAGGTTCCGATTGCTGACAGAGCCAATAGTTCAGGCATTAATACAATCAGCACACACTTGGCACTTTGCAGGGGGGTTCTGTCACAAAGAATGTAACGTCCTCCTAAGGACTTGCCCGCTACGGAGACAAAGCAGGCAAGAGCAGTTAGCCACTATCCTTAGTAACTATTTACATTGGCAACGAAATGCTTGTGCTTGAATGAGCTTTTCCAAACATTGCACTGAAATGAAGGAAACAATGAAAAACAATGTAACAGGGAAGGGGGTCTGGAGTCCTCAGTTAGAATCATCTCGGGTTCTGTGACCCATTAAAAAAATACCATTTAGAAAATATTTCACTGTTTATTCAGGAGAACTGGGAGGGAGCTTACTCTGAAGTAAGTGCCCACAGCAGTACGGACTTGGACTGATTTGTATAGGTGGACTTGCAAGCAAGTTGTAATTAGTATGTATTTCCATACATATCCACAGCAAGCATTCACAGCATAAAAGGGAAAAAAATGGATCAACATAGACACCAGAGCTGCTTCAACACAGATATTTAGCTCTGCTGCCTCCCAAACTGCAGCTGGGGGGAGGGGGCGGCTCTGTGTAACACTGATTGATTTCCAGGTTTTTCTGTGCACCGTTGCATTTCCCCCCAAACTTGCTTTGGTACCACCTTTCCGGACCGATTATACTAAAAATAGATTTTGTTATGTGGATGGAAAGGAGTGGATACTACAGCCCAGGGATTCTCAGCACCATTTCTCTCCCCATCCCTTGACTCCACCTGCCTCCTTACTAGTTACTGCACTATAGCTGCTACCGATTTTTTAAAGCTTGCGAATAAACCTCACCAGTTGTGGAGAAATGGTGGGTGGAAGGGGATAGAAAGGGAAAACCACCCACGTGTATAATCTATTGCTGCTGTGCATGCATTGTGGGAACAACGAGTGCACAATGAGGAATCTCCCCCATGTGGAAGCTATCCTGGAGACAATCTTTATAATAAGCAACCACGTATGTTGCTATATACTAGCTAGCGTATATGTAAACTTCTTTATCATATTGCATCATTTGTGGGATCTGTTTTCCCCTTTCTAGAAATCTGCTTGCTTCTTTTTGCAGTGACTATGGGTTAGAGATCAGGGAATAACAGGTTAAAAGAAGGGCTGTATAAGGACAAGGGAAAGAACTGAAGCTGCATGAAGTAACCCAAACCTGACCACCTTTCAGAAACAGGCCAAGTCTTTACTGCTTGCAATGGCTTCTGCAGGACAGGGCGTGGTGACATATTTTGTGGATTCCATTTGTGATTTTAATCCATCTGGCACCAGAGATTTAGCAATATAAATTTAGCACTGTGTTCAAACCACTGCAACCTATATTCGATTCTTTAAAAAAAATACATATAAAAGTAAAAAAACAGCCATCCCACGAGATGATCAAGAGTTGGAGTCCTCTGTTAAAGTCTTTTTCATGTTGTGTAGCCAGCCACCAATTATCTTAGCCACTAATGTTAACAAGGTAAGAAGTGAAGCTCAATGTTACCACACCATTCAGAATGGCACGTATCTGAGGCCAAATAGAGGAGTTCCTAAGTGTCCTGAACAGGTATTCATTCCGGGATGCCATTTCAAGTAGCCACATCGCCCACCCAAAGTAAATGTAGTGTCCCTTATCAAGACTCACCAACCAGACACAAAACACTATGCAAATTCTGGGTTGGAGATGTTCCTCACAAGAAACAGGACTGCAAGACCTCATAGGTTTTGCAGCAATAACTATATTCAGAGGTGTGAAGCAGATAAAAGAAGTACTTGATTTGTGGGAGAGCAATCAGATAACTTGTCTTGGCTTCAAATTACATATAACTGGGGAAGACCTTTGCCCACGGACATAAATGAGGGGATGCGACTGAGCTAGATACCTTCTGTATCCTTTGGGTGCAGAGCAGAACTCTATGGTGGATTTGCCACAGAGTTTTTGGCAATTCCTAGAGCTACCATTGTCACTTCCAAGGTGTACTCTGGCAGCAATTAGGTCAGAGCCTTATTTATATTTATTTTTCTTCTACTGCTTGGAGCAGTGGTGGGCAACAGAGAAAATTACCTGGAAATTGCCCACCATAAGCAGGCAAATGGTAAGCCTCACTGTTAAGCAGAGCTTCTGCCTGAAATGTTGAAGAATTACTAGTAGAGTTCTACAAAACCTCACTCCCTGACACTTTGTGGTTGGTGCCTCCTCCTACAGCAGCCATTTTGTAGTTGCCCCTCACCCTTTGTCAGAACTCCAAAGGAGTCCACAGGCTCAAAAAGGTTGGGGACCCTTGCCATATAGAGTTGTCTAGCACTGTATGTGCTAAGCTTCCAGTGCCAGCAAAAAACGTCATTGTAGGCCCTAGGCTTCCTATTGATTATTTTAAAATATGACTTCTAATATGTGATTATTATTTATATTGCTTTTTAATTGCTTGGGAAATGTCTCAAGCATCTCTGGAGCAGGAGAGAAATAATTTTGATTAATTAATTAATATTGAGGCTTCCCGGGGCTAATGTCCTTTTAAAATTTCATCTTGTTCTTCTCCTTCCAGCTTAACTACATCCTGTTCTCTGATGCAATGGACTAGTCCATTATCAGCCCTTGTCTTCCCCACCCCATGGGGAGCCTTAACTACAATTTTGTGCTTTTTTAATCAGCTAAAGCTACTGATGTTTTTTTTTTAAATCATTGTTATGGCTGTTATTTTGTCATCATGCTAAGTAAAAATTAGGAGAAGTAACTTTGCCTTGCTAGTAAGCTAAAAGATTACTAAAGCCTCCTCCACTGAAGGAACCAGAACAAACAATCAAATTCATGAATGCCAGAAGAGAATAATCAGCAGGAAGGAAGAGGAAGCAATTAATTAGGTTAAAACTGAAAGAACAAAAAAAAGCAAGACTATTGTTTTTTTGTTTTGTTTAGAAAATGTATACCCCACCTTTATGTCTTCATCAATGCCACCCAGGCTGCTAACGAAGGATTCCATTCTCCTGGTGGTAGAGGGGGACTCCCTGCCTCCCATTCCTGTTACCCGCTGCCACTCTTCAGCTTTGGCTGTGGCATCATGTCATTTCCAATAAAAACCCAGAAGTGCCAGTGGGTAGCTCTAGGAATGGCAGGAAACTCTACAATAAACCTATGGAGTTTATGGTGATTCCTAGAGCTACCTTGTCACTTTTGGTTTTTTTGCCAAAAGAGACGTGATGTTGTAGGCAGCGTCACAGTCCCCCATACCCTTGCACACAGCTCTTCCAATAGCTTCCAAACACCGTGGCTAACAGATTAAAAGCATATATAGTAAAAAAAAGTCTTAAAACTAAACAAAAACACATCCTTAAAATAATTAAAACTAAGATAAAATCAACATACAAAACCATAAAAACAATAAAACAGAGCAGAAAAGATGGATCACTAAGGAAACACCAGACAAATAAAAAAATGTCTTCACTCACTGGCTGAACATGGCAACAGAAGGGACAGGCTAGAGACGCTAGCCTCCAGGAGGGGCCTGGAGATCTCCCAAATTTACAATTGAACTCCAGACTACAGAGATCTGTTTCTCTGGAGAAAATGGCTGCTTTGAAGAGGGAACTCCATGGCATTACACCTTGCTGAGGTCCCTCCCCAAGGCTCCACCCCCACACACAAATGTCCAGGAATTTCCCAGACCTGAGATGGTAACCTTAGCATAGGCAAGTTGGAAGACAGTGTTCCAGAATGTTGGTGCCACAGCTAAGAAACCCTCCCCCGTGTTGCACCTGCCTGATCTCAAAAGGTAGGGACACCTGAAGGAGGACCTCAGAAGATGGCTGCAGTGGTCAGGTAGGTTCTCAAGTACATATGCAATAACATCTTACCCATGAAGATGGATTTTTATGGGGAATACCGTTACTATAGTAAATGCTACGTGGAACCCACATTTCAATTCTTCTTGCAGGAGATCTCTTAGCCATGCAAAAGTGTGTGTGGGGGGGCTTTAGTACTGACCCACTTTATGTGTGGACTAAAAGGGGGCAGACAAATGTTTTATCATGTTGCCTGTCCTAAAACTGCATTAGGTTACAAAAATGTAGGAGAAAAATTAATCTTTAAGAGAAAGATTTGTCAGGTAGGGAGCACATGTATGCTTTATATGTATTAAGATCCCATGTTCAATCCCTGGCATATCCAAGGAGCAGAGCTTGGTGAGACCTCACCCTAGAGATGTGAAGTCCGGGGGGGGGGGGGATTGTTTTCTTTTGTAACAAGGGAAATGTGCTACGATAGCACAGAATACAACAATTTGCAGCTTTCTGTCGCTTTAGCATTAGCTGTATTTGCTTTTTTGCTTGTAGAAAACCAAGGCATTTATAATGGTTGTTGTGGGTTTTCCGGGCTGTATTGCCGTGGTCTTGGCATTGTAGTTCCTGACGTTTCGCCAGCAGCTGTGGCTGGCATCTTCAGAGGTGTAGCACCAAAAGACAGAGATCTCTCAGTGTCACAGTGTCACTGACACTGAGAGATCTCTGTCTTTTGGTGCTACACCTCTGAAGATGCCAGCCACAGCTGCTGGCGAAACGTCAGGAACTACAATGCCAAGACCACGGCAATACAGCCCGGAAAATCCACAACAACCATCGTTCTCCGGCCGTGAAAGCCTTCGACAATACATCAAGGCATTTATAGTTTTGAATTCCATAAATATGTCAGAGTACAAATTTTAACTAATGTATCTTATGTTAAAGCAGCAAAATAGGTTTCAGTTTTATGTGAAAATAAATATTGCACATATTGAATATTCCTCTCAGATGTCTTTTTTTCCCTCACAGAAAAAAACCCCCACAGCTTTACAATTTTTGGAAGTGTTATATCTCTTCCTGGGAGTATGGGAAGTATACAGCACTAGGCTGGACAGAGCCATAGCCTAAGTATAGACAGATTCTTCTGTCCTAAGAAAGCGAAACCAAAGTGCATGGCAGGTTCAGGAAAACTGGGTTCAAACCTTAATCTAAACCCACACATCTCTTATCTATAAAATGGGAATTATGGTGCCTCAGCTCATAAGGATGTTGCAAGGGAAGGCCTGCAAAACATTCTGCATTTTTTATGTACCCACTGGTTACCAACAGTGAAACAAAGAGTTCATGAGACAATTTTACCACTTTAAATTAAAGTTGGTAGCAAGATATCGCTTGTGATCAAGCATGGATGGAAAGAAGAACCCTTTATTATTAAAAACGCTTGTATACAGAAGACGTTTTAAGGAGAGGACGTTTTCCCAATACACTTTCTATTGCAAGTTCTACTTCACATCATTGCCAAATGAGTATGATAGAGTTTGTATTCCTGCCTCTGTGACCAGGAGCGCTTGCATATTACAAATATATACAAACAAAGCAAGCAGATTAGTACTTGGCAGTATGCACCCATACTCCAAGAATTCAGGGCTTTCCCAGCGGGATTTTAAAACTGACACAACTCAGACAGTCCTAACTTCGTTCCAAACTGCTACCGGGGATATGTCTCTGTGCAGGCAAGCCAACATAAGCATGCCAAGTTCCAGTGCCAAAGAAACCCTACTCAGAGACCTCATAATGGGCAGGGACGTTTGAAACAAGTTATTTGCTCTCAGATACAGTTTCATAGCAAGAATTCCTTCTCATGGACACTGAGATCGTATATAAATATAAACTAGAGTTGTCACTGACATGTTGCCTAGTGTGAAAATCATTGTGAATTTAGACTAGTTATTGGAAATGTCAGGAATACAGTCATGGAATGATAGATAAGGAAGTCAGCTAAGTCCTAATAGAGTTGCCAACGTCCAGGTGAAGATCTCCTGGAATTACCATTGATCTCCAAAAGTCAATTTCCCTGGAGAAAATGGTTGCTTTGGAGGGTGGACTCCATGCCCTGCCCTACAGCAGGATTCACTAACATTCATTAAGATCATTCATTAAATACTCATATCCAAACTGCATTACCCAGATCAGGAGTGGGCATCATCTGTCTTCTCAAGGGCTGCTCTATTCTCCACAGAATTGTACCAAGATAAGGAATATTTTTTACCATATGACCTTACTGCATTATACCTGGTAAGATTTATTATAGGCAAAACCCAGAAAGCTAAGATCTGGGAGATCCAAATTTGAATTTCCACTCTGCGATGGAAACGTGCTGAGCAACCTTGTGCCAGCCACATACCTTAAGCCCAACCTACCTCATAGTTTTGTTATGAGGATAAAATGGAGGAGAGGAGAAGGAGGTAAGCCACTATGGGTCCCCACTGGGGGAAAAGGCACGGTATAAATGAAATAAATAAACCAACTGATTTTTCAAACATAACCTTCAGAAACAAATTTCTTTTCCTTATGAATGTGGACCGATTCGTACACCTCTTAAAGTTTGCTGGGGTACCATAGTCCAGAAAAAACTGCTTCATGGACCACAAAATTAGCTAGCTCAAAAAAAAAAAGCCCTTTGGGACCTAATGCAGTTGTATTGTTTTCTTAAGACTGATACATTATCTAGGACTTTGTTAATGCCCACTGCTATGGTTACTTAGATATGCAACGTCATCATTGTGTGTCAGTCAATTCAGATATAAAGCTCTACTCAAGAACATACAGTGCTTACACTGCCCTTTCCATAAGCTTTTAGATTCGCTCCCTCTGCAAATCAGTTTGCCATAACATGCAAAGCAGAAAACTATAGTTTTAAGCAAACTATAGCTTGCCTTGAAACAAGCATTGGGAACCAAGAGTCCAGGCCAAGCAGTGGTCATCCAAGCCTGTATATATGTTAAAATAGGGTTATACAAAAGAAAAATGAAAGAGTGAGGTCCAGGGTCAAAGCTGAATGGGCAAGCTCGGTTCACACACAATTCAATCATTAGAGGTTAGACAATCATGTACATGGTACTCTACAAAGAGATGTTCTCATCCTAAACACACACACATGAAAGAAAATCTTGATAACTAGATTATTCATCAAAAGATTGGCCAAATCCAAAAATCCATGCCAGTCCCAGCATCCAGCTCTGAGTGTAAAGATTATCGGACATTACGCAAAAAAAAAAAATAGTTGGGCACTGACTGCCCCTCATCACCAGTGGGTGCCAAAAATGGACCTAATTGTTAGGCATTCCTGAACTGATCAACAGCTTGTTATATAGATATCTCTGGAGCACAGGCATCCTCTCCCATTACTAATTAGAATGTTCCTTATAAAAGGCAATAGGGGGGATCTGTTTGGCTTCTATCTTACACAAAGTATCACCATGGAAATTAAAGATCATAAAATTCAATTTTTACTAAGGAACCAAAATATGCCTGTGATCAGTAGACAAATGTTTTGCCATGGACAGACATTAAGGCCCAAGAGCAACATGTTATGAACTGTGCTGGAGCAGCTTGAATGTGTGTGTGCTCTGTACGTTTTTATTGGCAGATTGGTGCTGGTTAAATATTGTGTTAACATACATAGCCGCTGATGGATGAACTTGGACTGGCTTATGACTAAAACAATGAAACTGTTTGAGAGACCTGAATGGAACTTCCAAGTAAGCAAGCTTAGGAGTATCGTGTAGTATAAATATGTTTTTTTTTAAATATTCCATCCAGGCAATCATGAAAAATATAGTGTTAGATTTGTCAGTTCTGCTCCTTCCAATGGAAGATTCCTTGCTTAGTGGATCCAGCCTCTAACTATGTAGTATGCATATGTGTAGTGGCACAGTTTTTTACTCTAACCATTTTGTATAACTCAGAGCAGATAATCCTAAAGGGTACAATCCTACACACAGTTATACTGACGTCAAAAGAATTAAGAATACACAACCGTGTGTTGAAGTGAACCTAAAACGGAATTAATTAAGACAGAGCTGTCCTAGGAACCAGCACAAACAGTAACTCTGTACCAATAATTAGTTCAAAACAGGACCAGAAATAATATTTCAAACTCCTAACAGCCAGTTCTTAACAGCTTTTAGGTAAGCAATTAGGTGCCAACATTACATTTTTAGGAACCAAAGTAACACAGCTCATGGATTTTTCTAGCTCTGTCTACAAATGCTAGCATTCAGATTCTGATTTTTAAAATGCAGCCAGCAAACCCCCAACTTTTGGTTAAAAACACTGGAGGTTCAGAGGAAGGGATACAGTTTTAAATCAAATTCATTTTTTTCAACTGTTAATCAGTGAGGAAGATAAAATTATTTTCATTGTAAGAGTTTCTGATTATCTCATTTGGGGGAGGGCACGAAACCAAACCCAAATTTCTGAACAAGACAATCAAACAACAACTTGTTTTGATCCATCAGCTGGATGGCCCTCACCTGCCACATGCAGGCAACATCAATTACATTCTAAGCTGACTAGGACAGGAGACTAAAACAAATCTACTACAAAGAAATATTGTTCCAGAAAGCCAACATAACTGCTCTTACACTGTCCGTAATTTTTTAATTTGTTCTGTTATGGCATTTCAGCACTACAAACTTAAGGAAGTTTAACGTTGGGATTCAAAGTTCTATGAAAAGACTTTGGGAGCTACAAGTGCAAACTTTTTGCCGCTACAGGTTTCTTTTCCCCAAAGTTTTTGTTTGGTTTTGGTGGAAAGATTTTGACAAAATGGTATAAAACCAAGAAGGATTTGATATATACATATGCCATTATTTGAAAGGGGGGTGAATCTGTTGGAAAGAAACTCTGAACAGACACTCAGAAGTAGTTCTTTTTTCCTCATTCATACATGCCTTTCTTTTTAGCTGTTGGTGAATATATAGACATACAAAGCTGCCTTGCCCAAGTCAGAACATTGGTCCATCTAGCTCAGTATTGTGTTCTTTGATTGGCAGTGGCTCTTCAGGGTCTTAGGATGTGTTGGGAAAGACCCTTAAGATTTTTTAAACTAAAGATATCAGGGTCAGGGATTAACATAGGACCTTCTGCATGCAAAGTATATGCTCTGCCACTAGGGTTGTCAACCCAGCGTTGGTGGCTGGAAATCTCCTGGAATTATAGCTGATCTCCAAGCAACAGAGATCAGTTCCCTTGGAGGAAATGGCAGATCTGGAAAGTGGACTCTATGGAATCATATCCCCACTGAGCTCCCTCTCCTCCCCAAACTCCGTCTTCCCCAGGCTCTGCCCCCAAATCTTCAGGAATTTCCCTGGCCAGACCTGGCAACCCTATCTGCCACTGAGCCATAGCCCTTCCACAAAGACAAAGTGAGGGAGAGGTTAACAATTACTAGTACTTAGTGACACTTCCTTGCTTATGTAAGACTCTAGGTTGCTTATGTAAGACTCTAGGTTGGAAAACTCTAGGTTGGGAATTCCCAGAGATTTGGGGGGCACAGCCTAGGCAGGATTGCGTTTGGGAATAGGAGGGACTTCAGCTGGGTATAAACACCATAGAGTTCACCTTTCAGGGCAGCCATTTTCTCTAAGGGAACTGATCTCTGTTGCCTAGAGATTAGTTGCAATTCCAGGAGATCTCCATCCACAACCTGGCTGCTACAGATCACCATGCCACCTAGCGTTACCAACAGACCTAGAGAAAAATACCCTGTCTCTTTAACAATGGCTTAACAGGACATTATTTACCAGATAATATTATTAACTACCATGTCACGCTGCAACTGCCCATTCACACACATCAAGCCTCTGTTAAAGGGATAGGATATTCTTTTCTGCAGGTCTTTCAGTGACCGCAATTCCACCTTCCTTTCCCTCTCCAGTCATCATATTATGGGAAAGTGAGAGAGATTTTAAACTACTAGGATGGAGTGAATATCTATTGTCACTATCTAACTGTAACATTTCTCAGCGTCCTCCCTGCTACCACCAAAAATATTTTGCAAAAAATATTTCCACCACTTCCCAGCTTGGAAACAGTGACACTTAATTATAATTAGACAAGCGCATAACTGGTTGCAATATCTATCTGCTTACCTCACTCTACATTGCTCCTGACTTGTTTGAATAACACCAGGCTCTGTGTTGATTTCCTCCTCTCTTGCTTCCCCTCACACTTTCAAACTACACCAGTTCCAGTGTACAATTCTCAGCCTACTCAGCAACTCCTCATCCTGATTCAACTGCCACTTCCTGCTTCAAAATGGCCGCTATAGGAAAACAACAAGAAATGGCCAGACAAGTCAACCCTGTCAAGAGCACTCAGGTGATCAAGGGGTCGTTGAACATTGGCAACAAAACACAACCCCTAGAGACAGAAAAAATAACTAGAGGTGCACACTGCAGCGGAGGCCTTATCACACTTCAACTGTGAACTGACAGTTGGATAGGGTTGCCAACCTCCAGGTGGAGCCTGGTGATCCAGACTATGGAGATGTTCCCTTGGAGAAAATGGCTGCTTTGGAAGGGGTATGGCACTATACCTGCTAAGTTCCCTCCCCTCCCTAGAGTTGGAGCAGAAAGCCAGTTTGAAAGTATATTAGGATTTTCTTCTCAAAGACACCAAGTCCTGTAGAATCAGGCCACTCAGTACCCACTGAAAATCCTGGACCATAGTAGCTCTCAGTTTTTACAGGAAATTCACTCAATGTTATTTCCATAGTAAGTTTATTTCCCTGTCTCTAAAATAAGAACAGCCCTTATTCTACTCTGCCTTATTTTTTAAAAAATGGCCCAGAATACTGCAGCCCTTTCAGCAATAATTGTTTAATGAATACCTTCAATTAGGGTTGCCAACTCCAGGTTGGGAAATTCCTGGCAATTTGGGGCATGGAGGGTGGGACCTCAGTGGGGACGTGAGGGACCTCAGTGGGGTATAATGCCATTGGGTCCACTCTCTAAAGCAGCCATTTTCTTCAGGGGAACTAATCTCTGTAGTCTGTAGATCAGTCGTAATTCTAGGAGATCTCCAAGTTCCACCTGGAGGTTGGAAACCCTATTTTCACTCCACATATACTTACATTGTCAAAAGGGAAAGTATGTTAAAAATTTCAGGTGGGAAACTGTGTTGGTCTGCATTAGAACAGCAAGATTTGAGTACAAAGACTGACAAAATTTCAAGGGTATAAGCTTTCGAGACTCAAAAGCTTATACTTTGAAAATTAACGTGCAAGTGGACTCGAATCTTGCTGAGTTAATAATCTTGCAATGGAATAAGCTATCACATTTTTATCTCACCCTTCCTTTGAAGAACTCAGGGTTCCCCCTCCCCCTTTAACAACCTTGTGAGATACTAGGGTATGAGCTTTTAACAGTCAAACCTCCCTTCGACTCTCAAAAGCTCATACCTTGAAAATCTAGTTGGTCTTTAAGGAGCAGCTGGATCCAAATCTTGCTCTTCTTCTGCAGACCAACATGGCTACCCACCTGAAACTATCTTTTGAGATATGTTAGGCTGAAAGAGAATGACTAACCCAAGGATGCCCACTCAGCTCCATAGCAGAATGGGGATCTGAACTCAGGATTCCACAGTCCTGGCCTCATCATATTAATTAGTATATCACACTGGCTCTTCCCAAACTTGTTAAAACACATGCCCTCATGTAATTTAACCCTCCTTCCTAGAACCATTTTCAGATTTAAGCAGCATTATTCAGTACATGATTACTTTGAATAAGTCCTGGAGTGTCCAAGTGTGCATAGAACTAAAGCCATAAAGAAATAGGTCTTGGCATCTGAGCTATCTACACACCCCAGGCTTTAAGGGGTGGGGGCCCCTTCGAATTCTATACTACCAGAAAGAATCTTCATCATGGAGTATGTCTTGCCAGAAAAGTAAATTTAAGACTCATGGACAACCATTAAGGTACCTGTGATAAGCAATTTAGTACACAAAAGACATACAAGTGCCTGTCACAGCATGTGATGTACTGGCACAATGAATCAGATATCCCAGCGGTAACAGTCTATTAACAAACAATCCTTAGGTTCTTCAATGAACTCACATCAGAAAATGATTATGAGCAAGAACAGCTTGTCATTTGGGGGCCAATGTTCATAAACAAGTGTGGGGTTGCCAACATTTGTTTCCAGGCAAGGCTCCTGCGCCTTTAACAACAACAACTCAGGCAATAATCAACAGATGGAGGGTTTTTTTGAGAGAAGATCCTGTTGTGGTCAGAAATTTTATTTTCAGTATACCTGCCTGTCATGCTGCTGCTAGAAAAGAGAATACACTATTTATTTTTACTATTTTATTTTAAAAATTTCTATGCCACTCTTCCACTCAGCTTAGGGTCCTCAAATCGACAAACAATCAAAAACATTTCAAAAAAGCCTTGAAATACATATTATAAAAACAGCAATTAAACAAAATACATATACCGTTAAAACATATACGCTGGAACAAGGTTCAATAAGGGAATGTCAGGTAAAACAGATACGTTATCACCCTCTGGCAGAAGACACCAATAGAGAAGGACAGATGGATATCCCTTGTGAGGGAATTCCATATTTTTTATGCCATGGCTGAGAAGGCCTTTTCTCTGGTTGCACTTCATCTAACCTCAGACAGCAAGGGCCCCTGAAGATGACCATAGTGGTTGGGTAGGCTGGAACTCTGTGGGAACCCACAGACCAGGAGCCAAGCAGCAGTCCCACTGCACCATCTTGCAGAACAGTACATCCTAGTCCTAACCCTGAAAGGAGCTCCAGAAGAATGCCATGGTCAATGATATCAAATGCTGCTAAGAGGTCCAGGAGGATCAATAGAGTTGCATCTCATGGTGCAGATCTTCAACTAGGGAGGCCTGGGCTGTTTTAGCCTACTAACCAGCCCTGAACCAGATGGAAAGGATCCAAGAAATCCGCTTCATATAGGGATCTCAGGACCTGTCCTACCACTACTTGTTCAAGATTGGTACATTTGAGACTGGACAATATTCATATCTCCCAGGTCCAGAGTAGGTTTCTTTAGGAATGGACCCACTACCACCTGTTTCAAGGCAGGGGAGGCATTTACTGTTTCCTGAACCCAGTCAGTCAGCACCCCCTCCCCTGGCAGATTTAAGCAACCATGAGGGACAAGGAGCAAGCAAGCAGGTGGTAGGCGTCAGTTTTCCCAGAATCCTGTCCACATCCACAGAGTGAATAAACTGTAAAGTACCCCATAAAACTGGTATGATAACATAACATAACATTCGATTTATATACCGCCCTTCAGGACAACTTAATGCCCACTCAGAGCGGTTTACAAAGTGTTATTATTACCCCACAACAATCACCCTGTGAGGTGGGTGGGGCTAAGAGAGCTCAAGAGAACTGTGACTCGCCCAAGGTCACCCAGCTGGCTTTGTGGAGGAGTGGGGAGTGATCCAGCGAAGACCAATGCCGAACATCACAGGTGAAGACTGGTGAATATCACCAGTGAAGACCAATGCCAAACAGCATGCCCTCTGCCAAAGTGATCTGAAGCAGAATCTCTCAAAGGACTTTTTAAAAGAAAATCTCCACAAAAATATGGGCTGTGGGAGTAATTTCAGATGACACAGCACCGCATGGTGATTGTTTATAATCATACCATATGGCACATGTATCTGTGTGGGCAGTCACTTATCTGCAGTGCATAGCTGCATAACGAAACTGATCTTACCATATCTCCTTTGTGTGGACACTCACTATAGATTCTGAACTCCTCGTTGTGCACACAATTGCTAAACAGAGAGATTCTAAATAGTCACTGTGTAAGCTATATCATCTGAAATGACCCTCAGTTTTGCTGTTTTAAACTGTTTTAAATTGTAAGTTTTATTGTAACGTTTTTACAGAATGTAATCAGCCCTGAGCCTGCCTGTGCGGGGAGGCGGAATAAAAGTCGAATGAAAAGTCAAATGAATGAAATAATCAGTCTTGCCCATATACACTGCTGTGTATACTGTACTTGCCACCATCTTGAAACCCACTACATACCATTGGTCTAGGCAAAGAATGTGGCCAATCCTTATTATGAGGCAATGGGAAACCAAACTCCAAGGAGGGGATTTCCCACTAAATCATATTCCACAGAATTCCCATTTCTCTTCAAAAATGTGGTAAGAAAAATACACTGCTGAAATGTCATGCTTCATATAAGGATTAGTTCAAATAAAAATCAAGATTTATTAAATCTCAGAAGAGGCAGTGCTTCATCAATCCTACAGGCTGAAGAATTAGACTGGGTTTTAATAAATAAATTTATTCTTTAGAGGACAAGATCTTTCAAGGGCAGCCTGTCCCCATGTTCAATAATATGAAAATATGGTAAGCAATGTTTGTCTGTTTGTATTTTATTTATCTATGTTAATTTCTTTAAAAATCCAACTACTGTATTTCTTAACTGTATTGTATTTCTCAATCTGCTATATGTGTCTAAATGAATCTGCAGGTATGTTTCACTTAGTAGCTGGTTATGCTGAATCTGCTGTGGTGTTGTATCTGCTAGTTTTACTTAATGTTTTTTGTTATTGAATAGAATGCTTACTTACAAACCCAGCCTTGCTTATGAATTACTGAGTTAGATGTAAGATTAACAGCAAATATCTAATGCATTGTTTCAGAAAGATTTCATATTTATGCTTGACTTTATGCGTTTTCAAATTTTCTGCTACCATTTACCCAATTGTATCTGTTCACTGAATGTCCTAAATGTTGTTCATTATTGTACTTGCTCAGTGAATGTCCTAACTGCTGATAATATTGTATTACACTTTGGCTCTCAATGAGAAAGGTGGACTATAAATGAATATATATAAATCTGGTAACAAAATTATCTGAACAATACATAATTTTGTGCAGTAGCCTATATTCAACCACATTCCAAAAACTAAAGGCACTTCTGCTTTTCTAAGAGGAGATGGTAATTTCCACTGATTCCCCTCTCCCACTGCATATCCCCATTAAATTGTACTTGGGGCCTGGAATAAAATGGGAGTGGAGGTGATTGTCAGAAATTGCCACTTCCCCTGAAGAAAACTTAGAGCGCCTACTCTGTGGTTGAAAACAAGCCACTAAGCCTTATTTTCCTGCGCACGCATCTGAAATTTGTTTGTGAATTGCGTGATACAATAGACTGACAGAATATTTCTCAAAATGATATATGAAAAGGCGGGGAGGGGGACAGTTTTTATAATCTGTTTGAGATTTGGTCATTAACACAGTACAATTTAATGTAGCCAAATGGACTCGTTTCATTCTAATTATTTTAATACTCAGACATTCTGATAAAGAAAATGTTATTTAAATAGGGTTGCAACGGCATCAGACACAGCGTACAATACAAAAAAACCCCTCACTGTAATGAGTTTAGTATTATCACAGAGTTAGATAGTTGTTTTCTGTTGTATTGCAGTAGTTTATCCAGAAAGACTGGTGTAAGGTGTAGACTGAAAGAGACGCAGCAACTAAATTAGCAGCCACAAAACTCGTTTCATTAGCCCTCTTGTTCACACAAACCTATGTTAGCAATTTTTGACAGAAGAAGCCCGCGCTCTTCCTCCTTTTATAAATGATACCCACCCTGGAGGAGAGTCTGAACTGTCCATGCTTGAGTAAATCTACCTCATATAAGATACCTGTGGATTTTTTTGTCATGGTGCTCACTGGTACTGAATACCAGCACCTTTTTCAGGGTTCTCCTAAGTCCTGATCCTCAGGAGCCAGCCTGCCCCACTCAACCAGAGGAAGAGAGAGCAGACCCACTGGAACAGCCCACAATATGCCCGAGAGCCCAGGTCCACGAGAAAGATTCTCTCCCAGGAGTCCCCACTGCATCGCACCCCTCTCGTTCTCTGTTGTGATCAGGAAGACGGAAAATATTTATGAAGTGCACTTATAACCCAGACAGACATTAAAATCCCAATAAGCAATCTGGCAGCCTGCTGCAGTAATTCTCTAAGGAGAATGCGCTTGAGGGGATTTAATGACATTTTAATGCAATCCCTGCAAATAGGAGATTTCCTCCCAGCTTGGTTCTCTTTAGTGTTCGTGCTATTTATTCTGGAATAGTCTCAGGCAGGGCCAGATTTTTTAAAAATACAAGCCCTGTGTGTGTGTGTGTGTGTAGGAGGAGAACAGGAATGTACACAGGACAATATTCTGGGCCCCCACCAAATCTCTGACTCAGAAATCACACTTTCTCTTTTGCCAAGTTTTGCATATAGAAGCAATCCCACACAGAGAAAATATATTCTGAGATGCAAAATATTTTTTTAAAAACATAGAGCCAGGAATAAGGGACAACTTTTACTCTAAGAATCTCCCAGATATACGACAAAGAGTATCTGTACTATTTAAGAGTGCTAGATTAGGTCCACAGCCTCTTCAAAGAGCTTACTGCAGATTTTAGGTTTTTGTTCCCTCTTTATTCCACCCTTCCTCCAAGAAGCTCAGGGTAGCCATACATATTTGGAGACTTGCTCTAGCCATACTTTATTCACCACAACGACCCTGTGAGGTAGACCCCATGTGGTTATGACTTGCCCAGACTTATGGCTGGATGTGAACCTAGACTGCCCTCCATGGTTCCCAAACTAGATATTTAACCCATTGCATTCCACATTCTTAACCCAGCTATATCCCATGAGAAATTCATCCAGGTTCAAAAAGAACTAAACAAAAGCATTTCAGTGTACTTTTTACAGTTGTTAAATATTACTCCCATTGTGATAAACACAGCAGGACTCAGGAGTCAGGACTGAAAAGAACTGGGAGTGCTTGTTACCACTATCTGCAAAATTCACAAACTAGATTTCACCAATAGCTTTTTGCAATCCATGTGTGGACGAATTCCCTAGACATAACTGGAGCATGGTAGGGGAGGGGGGTCAGTTTACTTTGAACCAGAATTTGCCACCCCTCCCTCCCAAAGCCCATTTTCAATTCAAGGGCTAAGGCATAACAACAACAATAAACATATATCGTTCTTCTAGACAGATTAGTGCCCCACTCAGAACAGTGAACAAAGTCAGTATTATCATTAACCCCACAATGTTTGTTTGTTTGTTTATGTTATTTACAGTCTGTCTTTCTCATTGAGGCTCAAGGCAGGTTACACAGTGTGAGATTAGTATAGTCAATATCAAAGACATTTCCATAAACAATGCTGTAAGGTAAATAAATATAAGTTTATAAATACAAGTAAATAAATACAATGTGCAAGAATGTTAAAAACGGATGGAATACCTCTGACCATGGGCAGAATACTAATCCTTCTTTAGTTAATAACCACCTACAGCCCTTATACACACCTGATCTTCTGAATCAAGGGATGCAATAATGATAAATTACACTCCAGGCACCAAGTTGGGGGCGGGGGACTAGCCACAATACATAATTCATTCAATTTACTAATGCCTTCCAGCTATGCTAGCTAAACGGAGCCTCCATGATCAGCATACAACAAAACACCAGTTGCGGAAGTGGGGAGCTTTTGCCTTCATACCCAACTTGTGGACTTCCTGGAAGCACCTGGCTAACTGCTGCTGGAAACAGTAAAATGGGCTAGACAATCTGAGCAACAATATAAGAAGAACCCTGTTGGAGGCCTTCAAATATTCATACCCTTTTTAAACAGTTCGTTTTCCTTAACAAAGATAGTGCATGTAGGTATAAACAAGAGTACAGATACGTAATACAGAAACAGAATTCTGTATACAAAGTATAGATTTTCCTATTATTCAAGTAAATTCCAGATACAGCAGGGGACAGCACAGACCCTTACTGAGCAGGAGAGCAAGGTAGAGATCTGGCAATATTCTCTCTCATTATTAGCTACTTGATTACCACAGCTGCAGTAAGATCTCAGGCAAAGAAAGTAGCCATTCTCTAAAGGCTACATTCTCTAAAGGCTACTAGGCAAAAATTTCCTAAAAGGTCATCACCTCTGGGCAGAAAGATGAATGATCCCTGAATGCAGCTTGTCATGAGAGATGGTCAACACAGTTTCTTGTCACATATAGTGGGAAGCTCCCAATAAATGCACCACCACCACCCAACCATCCATATATGCCAAATGTATATGCTCCAAAACTTAAATTTATTACACTGTCACACATGACAATCTGTGCTTGGTTTGCAGTGTGGGACGTTGTTTAACACCAAGAGCCAAGCCCCGCCCCCGAGTTTAAATCTCACCTCCTCCACAAACTCTCTTCCTTAGGCCATATGCAAATCAACCTTCTCCCTTCAGTAATATGGCCTACTTTACAGAACTGTTGTGCAGTTAATCAAGCTAAAGTATATAAAGCGCTTCTAGCAGTCAGAGGGAAAGCGTTCTAATAAAACACGAAGGGCTTATGCACACTTTCTTAGAAGTAAATCCCACTGAATTCAGTGGGACTTGTTTCCCTGTAAATCTGCATAGGTTCGGGCTGGTTTATTGGCAGAGGAGTGACTTCCTTGCAGGAGTATCGCCCAGCTGTTCTGATCTATTGCCATTTTAAAAGCCCCCTGCTGTTCCAAACTCAGGGAAAATACACACCGGGGCGCAAAGGGTCCAGTCGGGGCTGTCCAAAACGCCACCCAGAGCCGATCACTGGGCACTGGCGATGCCCACTCACCTACCCGCCCCTCTGCGTGGCCAGCAGCGAGCACGAGCGGCATTCACTCAAGCGCCAGCAGCCACCCTGGAAGAAGGGCCATCAATCACCCATCGAAGTGCAAACGCGCCTAAAAGCACACAGAGCGGGGCAGGCGGGAGGGAGCGCGCATGCGGCAGTCCAGGAGGAGGGGGGGGATCACGAGTCTCCCCCCCCCCCGAGGTTTCCCGGTTAAAGAACACGACGCGCAGGGCAGGGGCGGGGGGTTCTCCGGCGTGGGCGGGAGAGTCGCTCTCGGTCACGACTACCTGCGTGTGCAGCGAGCGATCCTACAGAGGAAGGCGGCGTAAAGCACGTCTCCTCGAGAAGTAAGCCCCACTGTCTTCACCGGGGCTTGCTCCTAGGTAGGCGTGCACAGGCTGGCTGCCTGAAAAAGGATTTCTGCCTCTCAGGCTGGAATTGGGCCCCCTCCACCTTTCCCTTTTAATGTGGTAGATTTAATTCAATACTCCCCCCCCCCCGCCAGATGACGACGCTGGTAACCCTCCGGCGATGCCCAGGAGGGAGCAGCGGGAAAAGACCGCCCGGAATAGACAGTCAGGGAGAGGGAAAGGCAGAGGAGGGGCGGGCGGCAAGAAGGGACAGCGGGGAGAGCTCCCCCTCCCTCCCATGAGGATAGTGTCAAGGGGGTAGCCGCGTTGGGCTGCAGTAGAACGGCCGGATCTGAGTCCAGGGGCACCTTAGAGGCCAACGAAATGTGCAGGGGAGACGCTTTCCAGAGCCAGAGCTCTCTTCTTCTGATACCTGAAGAAGGGAGCTTGACTCCGGTAAGCGTCTCTCCTGCGGATCTGGTTGGCCTCTAAGGTGCCCCTGGACTCCAACGCTGCAGCTCTCCCTCCCAGGTGACAGCGACGGCGGCGATCCTGCGCAGGCTCCACCTGGAAGTCAGCCCCACCAACTGCAGCCGGGCTGGATTCCCAGCAAAACGCGCTGGGTCGGACTTCACAGTCGCCATCCTCAAGCATGCGTGTGTCTTCGGGAGTAGATCCAAGTGGGTCAGGTTTACTCCCGAGTAAACATGCCCGCAGGATTGGAGCCAGCTGCAGACGTGAAGAAGGGACGGGCGAGAAAGAAATGCCCATCGGCGGAGGGGTGGAGGTGGAGGACAGCCTGCCCGGCAGAGGGAAGTCCCCAGAGGACTGGAGCGCAAACGACCGAGCTGGCCTCACCTTTTTGCCGTCGGAGAGCGCAGAGAGCCGGGACGCTCCGGCCAGGGAGGAAGAGCGTCCTTGCCCGAGGTGATCCTGTTGCGGGGACATCGCTTCTTCCATCAAGCTCCTCTGCCACCCCCGGCTGTTAGGCAGCCCGAAGGAAGCCCGGAGGCATTACACGCTCGTCCCCACCGCAGGGCGAGGCGAGGCAGCCCGGGCGCCGCTCCTGGCGCTTCTCATGGATGAACAGGGCAGCCCTTGTGCAGCGCGCAGCAGCAGCAACACTAGCCAAAGGGGCTTCGCTGCCGTTGCATCTGCCTGCACCAGCAGCCGGGAAGAGGCGAACCGAGCGCGGCAGGGACTGCGCAGCTAGCCACGCCCCCTCAAGCAAACCACGGGAGCGCCCTGTCGCCAAGCCCCACCCATGCACGGTAATCTGCATAGGAGGCCCCGCCCCGGCTGCTGCGTGGCCCCGCCTACCAACTGTGGTTTCTTGTCATCCTGCCTAATCGGCCACGCCTCTAGGTATGGCCCTGCCCACCCAAGTGTGTAGAAGGAATGCGTGGCGCGGCATGCAAGAGTTTAATTTTTTAAAAAAATGAAAACGGTTTGCAAGTAAAATGGGACTGTCATGGCCCCTTTTGGTCTCCTATATTTTGTCATGTGTGCATGCCTGCCTGCGCAAATATTGGCCAACGGAGGGAAGGTTTTATTCGTCGGACAAAGTAGGGGCTAGATCCAAAAGTGTGATGCCAGGATAACTCTTGCAGCGGCATCTTAACCCGAGTTACCTTCTGTTAACGTCAATGCGCCCGGAAGAGGGTAACTCTGCCTAGAAGACTTTCCTAGGAGTAGTAAGCCCCATTGAATATAATCGGACATACTTGCGAGTAGGCTGGTTTAGAATTGCTCATTCAATCTGTAATGCCCCAATCCCACCAGATTTCTTTCTTTTACTTTGCAAACAATTATCATACATAAAACTAATCTTGCCAGTTGATACCAAAATTTTTAATACAATTGAGCTGCTCTCACATCCCCAAAGAGGCATTTTTTATTAGTGTGTGTACATATTAAATCTAATCTGATTAAGAACTCAAACATACTGTGATAATTTAAAAATAGCTAAATACTAAATTATAAACACATGTATATCCATATAATTTTCAAGGTTAACAGTTGGAGATTCATATTTAAGGAAGGGAGCAGATGAAACTTCTATTAAAGGCACAGGCAAAAGAATAATAATAATAACATTCGATTTATATACTGCCCTTCAGGACAACTTAATGCCCACTCAGAGTGGTTTACAAAGTATGTTATTATCCCCACAACAAAATACCCTGTGAGGTGGGTGGGGCTCAGAGAGCTCCTAGAAGCTGTGACTGACCTTAGGTCACCCAGCTGGTTTCAAGTGGAGGAGCAAGGAATCAAACCCTGTTCTCTAGATTAGAGTCCCAGGCTGACTTCAAGCAAGGAGTCGGGAATCAAACCCGGTTCTCCAGATTAGAGTTCCGTGCTCTTAACCACTACGCCAAACTGGCACTTGAGGACACTTTCTTGAGTGTCCTCAAGAAAGAAGCATGAAGTTAAGTGGTTGGATTGCAAATCTGCACTCTGTTGGTTTGAATCCTGGTACTGCCATGAGCTTAGCCAGTGGCCTTGGGTAAGCCGCTCTTCTCGGCCCCAGATCCCCAGCTGTGTTGTGGGGATAATAATAAGACTATTCACTGCTCTGAGTGGGGAACTAATTTGTCTAGAAGAGCAGTATATAAATGCAGTTGTTGTTGTTGTTGTTGTTGTTGTTGTTGTTGTTATAAGAGTTGTCTTAAGAAATAGAAGCAGGATAAAAAATTAACAACTTGACCAACCCTGTGAGGTTGGTGGGGCTGAGAGAGCACCTAGAAACTCTCACTGACCCAAGGTCACCCATCTGGCTTCAAGCAGAGGAGTGGGGGAGCAAACCCAGTTCTTCAGATTAGGGTCCCGCCCCTCTTAACCAGTACACCAAACTGCCTCTTATCCTACTATATAAAAGGCAAACCATGTTCCCGACAACTCATTTCTTATCCCTGCGCAGGTGTAGTATACAGGGATAAGAAGCAAGTCAGGGGAAAATGTTTTGCTTCCCCGCTGCCTCCTCAGGGCCTCCAGAGGCCCAGAAAGGCCCAGTGTTGCCATGGAGAAGCCCGCCACTGCCATGGCACCCAAAGAACCTGCCACTGCTGTGGGAAGTCTCAACATGGTGGTGAGGCCCTCCCAAGGTCCCACAGTGGCCAGGGGCGGGGCTCCCTGCTGCCTCTACAGGGCCTTAGGAGGGCCGTGCACAAGTTGAGCGGTGGCTGAGGGGCTGGAGGACTGATGCTGCGGGGGGAGGCACAGAGGGAAACACTGCTAGGGCCCGTTGTATTTTCCCAAACAACGGGCCTTATTGCTAGTGTATACATAAGATTCTAGTCTGAAGTAAGGTGGCAGCCCAGTTCACAGTTGTTTGGGCTCAGTGGGATTCCTGAGTGGAGAGGCATCAGCCCATGCATGGTGTGCACACAGAACAGGGACTGTAAGTAGCATTCAGTCTTTGTCAGATGTGGCCAATAGTGGGACAGACAGAGGAGTGCAGACATTCCATTGAAATGAGTTTTTAGTTAAGTTACCATTCTGAACTCTCAGCTTTCAGGGTTTATTTTTTTAATTTAAAAGGATAAAATAATAACTTGCCAAAAAAAAGGCCTTGCTCAGGCAGTGTAATAACTGAGACAGAGACCAAAGGGGAGGGGGTTAAACTGACGAAGCAAAAAATTACCCTATTTACCTGAAGGAAAGGCTAGTTTGTTTGTTTGTTTCTCCCTAAGAGTGTCCTCAAGAAAAATAAGGGGTTCTAAATTTGCATGTGTGTTACAGGTCTGTATGGTAATACAAAACCTTTTGTTTTTGATGTAAATTCAATTCCCCACTCCGCCATGGATGGAAGCTCGTTGGGTGACCTTGGGCCAGTTACAAACTCTCATCCTAACCTACCTCAAAGGATTTCTTGTGAGGAAAAAATGAGGAGAAGAGAATGATGTAAACTGCTTTGGGTCCCCACTGTGGAGAAGGGCAGAGTATGAATGAAGTAAAAAGATAAAAATAAGTAAACAAATTTTTGTTTACAGGATCTTCTTTCAGGTAAATATAAGTATCTGAAAGTAGTTAAATGACATATCAGATTTTATTTCTCAGTAAGTTAAACAAACCTATTCTCCATTTCTGGTCTTATTAACTCAAAATAACATTTCTATTTAAAGATATCTATTTAAAATGCCTTTCTTCACTTTCTGTCGCACATTAAGAACAGTTCTTCAGACTGAGAGGTTCACATTAGTATCATATAAAAACACCCTACAGAGAAAGAGTCAGTTGGGTTCATCTTTAATGATGGCATCATCTCATAGATTCACTGGAATCAAGGGACATCCTTTCTATACAAGACTGTTGAAAAAGAGATGACCCTGGCAAATAAGGAACATCTGCATTATGGTTGGGGAGAAGGGGAAGGGGAACCCAGCCCAAAACATTGCCTTTATATTCTTGTCTTCTGTGTGGTCTCACCCACAAACTCATCATGAGAGCCAGTTTGGTGTAGTGGTTAAGAGCGTAGGACTCTAATCTGGAGAGCTGGGTTTGATTCCCCACTCCTCCGCTTGAAGCCAGATGGGTGACCTTGGGCTAGTCACAGCTCTCTGGAGCTCTCTCAGCCCCACCCACCTCACAGGGTGTTTGTTGTGGGGATAATAATGGCATACTTTGTAAACAGCTCTGAGTGGGCATTAAGTTGTCCTGAAGGGCGGTATATAAATCGAATGTTATTATTATTGTTATGTATTGGTGGGAATGTTAGCTCTAGCAGTTATGATGGGGGGAGTTGTTTTTTATTTCATTTTATTTTATGAATCCCTCACTACCCACCTCCACAGGGACACAAAACAGCTTCTAATATTCTTTCCTACCCCATTTTATCCTGAAAACAACAACCCTGTGAGGTAAGTTAGGCTGAAAGAGTGACCAGCCCAAGGACACCCAGTGAGCTTCTGAAGTAGAGGGGGATTCAAACCTAACAGTCTCCCAGCTCATAGTCCAACACTGTAACCACTAAACAACACTGGCTATTACAGTTCTGGACTGGCAACACTGTTAGGAGAAAGGAATGCTAAATGTACCAATCAAAGGTGGTGGATAGTGCCCTCAAGTCATAGCTGACCTATGGCGACCCCTGGTGGAGTTTTCCTGTCAGGAGACTAACAGAGGAGATTTGCCATTGCCTGCCTCTGCAACCCTGGTCTTCCTTGGAGGTCTCCCATCCAATTACTAGCCAAGGCCGATCTTGTTTAGCTTCTGAGATCTGATGAGATCAGGCTCACTAGGGCTATCCAGGTCAGGGCACCAATCAAATATCTCTAAACAAAACCAGCATCAATGTAAGCTTTTGTACCCAGCTTGCACACTGTTATTCATCATTGGGTTGGTCCTAATAAAGGTATTACGTGGATGCATTTTTGGGTTTTTACTTTTGGACCAACACAGCTGGAAACAAAATATCCTTTAGCAATCTATGTGCTGGAGCTTAAGTGCCTTGGGTACCTAACAGATTGGCTTTTACTTCATTGGATTAAGGAATGAGATTCACTATTTTGCTAGGATGCAGGGATGGAAAAATTAGGGTTAAGGCAGGACTCTTCCTCATAGATGTGTAGAATTTGTCATAAACCACTCAAGACAAGCTGTACCAGCCAGAATCCGCTCTTTAAGCTATTAAAAGAACAGATGCATTTGACTGCGGCCCCGCCCCCAAGAAACCTCAGAGATCTGGTTCCCTAATCATTTAGAAGTAGCCTGAATAGCCCAGACTAGCCTAACCTCATCAGAGGTAGGACGTGTAAGCAGGGTCAGCCATGAGAAGTACTCAAATGAGAGACCCCTGAGGAAATTGCTATGCAGAGGAAGGCAATGGCAAACCTCCTCTGCTCATTTCTTGCCTTGAAAACCCCATGAGGGGTCACCATGAGCTGGTTGCAATTTAATAGCACATAAATATTATAATCATTTAGAAATTGGGGCAACAACCCTACCACCATCTTGTGCAGAACAGGAGAATAAGAATTTGATGCTGACCTTCAGGAACTTTAAGCATTGCATGTTTTCCCTTCAATTAATTATTATACTGAATTTTGATATTAAAGAACATCGAATACTTCAACATAATGATACTCTCTCACTAACAAACCCCATCCCTGACCAATTGCAAAAACGAACTCCCCATTTCCAGCAAATAAAAAGTCCATTTCCAGTCTATATGTCCAGATCATCTGCTTCCAGGCTTGTTGCAGGAAATGCACGTTTCTCTTTATAGAATAAAGTTATCCTAATGATTTTCAGAATAATGTCAGAACAGTTTATTTTTACACATTTCCACTCCATGAGCCCTGGTTACTTCTAAGGTAGTAGACAGATCAACTTCTAAATATAACCGAGTTACGAACTTCACAGCAAAGGTAAAGCTTTTTTTAGAGAATATCCTCCAAAAATCAACTGAGGGAAAACCTGAGAAACTAAGTCTTTTGCCTTGGACCTTCCACTGGGCATTCCATAGACTAGTCAGCTGTCCCTAGCTGGGAGATCTGGTTGTTTTATTTACATTATCTATAGTCCGCCTTTCTCACAGAGACTCAGTGCAATCAGTTTCAAAAACATTTCCGTAAACAATCTCATAGGGTCTCTAAATGCAAATTTGCAAGATTTAAAGCCAGCAGAAATCCAATCCAGAGTTGAAGAAATGCTGGAACAGAGCATAAGCAATTCTAAGACAGACATATTAAGCACAGAAACTACCCGGGAGTCTTAGGTTCAAATCCCCACTCTCCCATGAAAGCTTGCTGGGTGACCTTTGGCCAGTCACACACACGGCCTGCCCTCCCTCAAAAGATTGTTGTGAAGATAAAATGGAGGGAAGGAGAAGAACTTAAGCAGCAGAGTCAGGGTATATATGAAGTATGTAAAATAAATAAATACCCCTGAAGTGGAGCTGTACAATGTGAGGTAAAGAGATTGCTTCCTCTTCCTGGAATGGATCCAATTGGGGAGTACAACGCCTCAATGAAATCAGAACAAAAATACTCATCCTTACGGTTTGATGTTCAACATCACGTGGGGGATGGGGGGGACTTCCAATGTCATCTGCGCTTGTTTGTCAAAACTCTCTTGGTGGGTTAATCACAGGGAGCTGTAAAACCTTTCTTTGCAACTCAGAGCCTGTATCCACAACGTGCTGGGCACCTTTTGTTGACTTTCAATGACCTTCCTTCTGCCACAAAGCTAGTGAATTCAGTACACTCTCTAGGCCTAGAAGAAGTGAGTCAGAGGAAATAGCAGTTTATATGAACTGTGCTTCCTAAAAGACCGAGGACATAGAGTGCCTGCAAAGCAAGAGAATGGAATGGACACAGTGTGCACATCTAAGAACCCAAGAGCAACGGTCAAGCATCCTGAAGAACAGTCCCTAAAAAAAGATCTGACTGCAGCCAGCATACCCCACACCTTAGATCTCTTTCATCCCAAGGGATATAAACAGATAAACAAAAGCAAACAGAGATTGCCAAAAATCAAACACAGGAAAAGTAGATTGTCCCAATGTCGGATTCAAGATTTCAGTAATGCCAGTTTGTTTTATGGCTGGATGGATCAAGGTTTTTATTTTTAAATGTGGACTTTTCCAGTGATGCATCAGTTTTCTCAGGCTCAACACTCAAGTCCCGTTTACATGAGTAGCGCCTGGCAACTGTTTGATAAATGTGCTTTTGAACTGTAGAGTCTGCCAGGTCCCCCAGAACCCAAACCGGGAGATGGGGGGGGGGGGGCCTGTTGCAGGAAGACTCACCTTCACGCGCATGTGCAGTGTCATTCCCAAAATGACAAGAAAGTCCTCTGGAGCGTGTGCTGCAGGGCTCCTGGGGCCATTGCCTGTGCCTTTTCCTACTGCTAGCCAGGTGAGAGGTGGCGTCGAGGGGAACAGGCTGGGAGTGGGGGACCCACTCTAATTACTATCAATTAGTCGGGTGGGTTTGATTACTTTTACTGACTTTGCCTGAACATCTCCTACCAATCTTTCGCAAGCATGGGTGAGGCCTCCACCCTACTAGTCCTTTCCCCCCACTCTATCTAGATGCAGACACCTTTTGTTACCTTTCTGGGAAGCCCCCCTTCCGAACTCACTCAAAGTCAGAAAACCCAGAGATTCACATCTGGGACACACCCAGAATTCCTGGATGCTGTAATTATTTCCCGAATTCCTTTTCTTTCCAGCCTCCAGTCCCCCTCTTGTTTGCTATGCAGCCTCTTTGCCTCTGCCGTCTTCACATTCTTCCTTCTCCTGAGGATTGTCAGCTTCAAACCGGGAAATTCTAGGAGATTTGAGGGTAGTACTAGGGGAGGGCAAGGTTTCAAGAGGGACCTCAGCAAGGCATAATGCCACAGTGAACGTCAAAGCAGCCATTTTCTTCATGGGAACTTGTCTCCATAGTCAGGAGATCAGTTGTAATTCCAGGAGATCTCCAGGCCCCACCTCAACACTGGCAACCAAACTTCCCAACCATTCTGTCTCCCTTTTTCTATCCTCCAACCCTCCTTTTCTATGCCACACCTGCCCCAGTGGCCACTCTAGCACCTGTAAATGAGAACAGACAGGCATCCAGGGAATGGCTCTACAACATCGCAGAGACACAGTGGCCGTTTCCACACACATTGGATAATGCCCTTTCAATGCACTTTAACAGGCCTTTGGAAGTGGATTTTTTGTTTCACACACAAAAACCCAGTTCCAAGTGATCACTAAAGAGCATTGGAAGTGCATTATCCAACGTGTGTGGAAGCAGCTACTGTTTACTTCCAGGTGTGCCATCAGAGGCACAAAGCTGACCTGGACACTCGGCACCCCCCAATTTGGTTGCTTTTGTTAGTTTTTTATTATATTTTCATGGTTTGGATGAAAAGAGTCTGTGAGCTGGCAGTGGCTCATGGGCTGAAAACTGGACACCCCTGTCTCAGCCTTAAATAATATAAACAGTTGTTCCATGATGGTCGTCATAGACCAGATTGAATGGCTGTTGCAGGATAAGCCTCGGAGGGGAGGAGCCAAGGCAACTGAACCCCAGTCAGACTGGTGGATGGAACCTCGTGGTATCAGCTCCCCCTCTGTTACTACTAGACAGAATGGCTGCTGTGGAGTATACTAGTTAGGTCTGGTTCCTACTTTGTGTCAGATATAACAAAATCACGAGTTGTCGGTTCTCCTCAATTGCTGCCCTTACATTGGTGAATTTAGATCATGTCCATCATGGTGTACATATAGAAGGACTTTCAGCCTTCCTCATGTGCCAAAATCCCAGCGTGAAACAGTCCCAGGGTGAGCTATAGGGACTATTGGGGAAATCCTCATGTATCCCAGGGGATATGTGGCTTTCTCCAAATTGTTTGTTTGTCCAACTTACTCACTGAGACACAAGGTAGGTTACATAGTGCAAGTCAATAAGAGCAACCACTAGGACATTCAATGAGTAAATACATGATCAATAGCTAGAACATTCAGTAAACAAATACAATAGGGTATGGGTTGCACAAATGAAACGGGCATAAATCAGAAACACAGAGATGAAGCATTGCTGAAACAAAGCGTAAGTAATTAAACATGACATCTTTAAAGATGTGAAAACTACCTGGTAGCAGAATAACTACATCAACAGACAGTACCCAGTAGTACAGTCTACAGACCCTGTTCCTATCCAAGACATCTCTCTGAGCCAATTCTTACAGCTCAGGCCTATTATCTGAGTAAAAATGCCCTCCTGAAAATTCTGTTTTGCATAGTTTGCAGAAAGCTAGGAGAGTGGGAGCTTTCCTGACCTCTTCAGACAGGCCATGCCATCAGGTGGGGGCCACCACAGAGAATGCATGTGTATGGGCAGCTGCTGATTTTGCCCATTTTCAGGGTGATACCTGCAGAAGGCCCTGTTCAGGTGAGTGAAGTTGCTATGGTGGAGCATAGGATGAGAGGTGGCCCTACAGATATGAAGGGCAAAGGCCATGAAGGGCTTTGTGTGCGATGGTCAAAACCTTGAATATGGTAACTGATTATGTTGTCCTGGAACTCTTTCTGGGTGGGAAAATAGTATGTGGGGGCGGGGGGTAGGCATTAAGTCTCTTCTCTATGTGCACCACGGTCCAGATCCTAATCAGAAACCACATGCTCAGGAACCAAGGAGAGCCCACAACTCATGTGTGATTGTGTTACAACTGACATGGGACCCAGACCCAACCTCTGTAATGTGTGAAGAAGCATGAGGAGCCAGAAGCTGAATCCAGTGCCTAGCGACACTTGCACACAAGAGGTTGGGGAGCAGCTAGAATTCAGCATGGCTTGGGTTCTTCTCACAGCTAACATGGTGGGTTCTGCCTCCTGACATATTTGGCAAAGCGACCTGTTAGTGTCTACTGTCTAGCAGCATTTGTTGCTGAATAGCAGCAGCACACCCATGACCTGTCGATCATTAGCAGCTGGTGTTAATGAGGTACTAATGAGACATTTTTCTCAGAGCACAGAAAACTGCCTGGTAGGCTTCTGTTCTTGGAAATGCAATTTGAATTCTAGGCAATCAGAATGTTTCTTGACATGTTTATCACCTACGGCTATAATGTCGAATCTCAATTTATTATTAGCACCTGCAGATGACTGCAGCTAGGCACAGGGTCCATCAAAGCACTGAACTGCGAAGAAAATTAATCGTTTTCTTTGTAATCCTAGTACACTTTCCAAAAAGAGAAAGAAAGGGGGCATTAGGACATCAGGGGAGTGAATGCAGCTCTTAAGCAGGGAAATGTAATTTTTAGCAGATTTCCCAGACATCAGTAGCCTTTTCCAAATGTTGTAAGGAGACAGCAAATTCACTTCTACTAATATGTGTTTGTTGGAATGTCCTATGGAACTCGTGTGCACACGGGGCATGTATCCAAGTCAGAGCTACTGTTTTCAGGAAGTCTGAGGAACTGAGTCAAATTGGTTGACTGGATGGTTGAAGCAGAGTCAGCTGCAATTGAACCCGACAAAGACAGAGGTCCTGAACTGGAGCTGTGGGTGTTTAGGTTTGGGACTCCAGCTCCTGACCCTCAACAAGGCGCCACTTGCACCAGTTCCGAGGGTTAGGAGCTTAGGGGTGATTCTGGATGCCTCCCTGAAAATGGAGGCGCAGGTCGTAGTGGTTGCCAGGTCCTCTTTTTTCCATCTATGGCAGACCAGGCAACTTGTCCCCTACCTCTCGACCCGCGACTTACTTACAGTGACCCAGGCAATGGTCATCTCAAGACTGAATTACTGTAACTCACTCTACACAGTGCTGCCCTTGAGTCTGACCCAGAGATTACAGCTGGTTCAAAATGCAGCTGCACGTTATTACAAGAGTGCCAAATAGGGCACATATAACACCTATACTGCACCAGCTGCACTGGCTGCCAGTGGAGTACCAGATCAGATTTAAGATTTTGGTATTAACCTACAAAGCCCTGCGTGGACTGAGACCAACATATCTGCGGGACCGCCTCTCCCCATATATTCCCGGAGGATGCTTTGATCAGGAGAGAAACAGCTGTTGGTGGTCCCTGGCCCCAGGGAGGCCCACCTAGTCTTAACCAGAGCCAGGGCTTTTTCAGTTCTGGCTCTAACCTGGTGGAACTCTGTGTCTATTGAGACCAGGGCCCAGCAGGAGCTGTTATCCTTTCGCCGGCCTGTAAGACAGAGATGTTCCGCCAGGCATATGGTTGAGGCTGGGCCAGGCCTCCAACGGCCTGGTAAGAGGGGAAGAGAAATGATTTAAACCCTCCCAATTGGGTTTGTCCCCCATCTGCTTCAAATTCGATAATATTGACTGCTGCCATTTGTTGCTGGTTATATTGTACGAAATGCTGAATGCTGACTGAATTTTAAATGTTTTATTGGTTTTATGGAACATGTGATATTTATTATGGTTTTAAATGATGTGATCTGCCCTGAGCCCGCTCACAGGGAGGGCGGAATAAAAGTTGAAAATAAATAAATAATAAATAAATAATAAAATTGAGGCAAGGAGAAATGAAGTTCTAGACTAACTGGGGAAATTAAAAACTGATTACTCTCCAGGTCTTGATGGCATGTATCCAAGGGTTCTTAGGGAACTCAGATGTGAAATTGTTGATCTACTAACCAGTATATTTATCTTAACGCTAAAATCAGCCACTATACCAGAGGACCAGAGAATAGCAAATGTTACATTGATTTTAAAAAGGGGTCCAGAAGGAAACCAGGAAATTACAGGCCAGTTAGCCTGACATCCCAGGCAAATTCTTTATTATTTTGTTTTGTTTTATAAAATGTATACCCTGTCTTTCTGCTCTCATGAAGTCCACCATAATGAATAGAAACTATAATCAAAGATAGAATTATTAGGCACATAAGGTAAGAAAGCCTGGTGAGGGAAAAACAGCATGGCTTTTGCAAAGGGAAGTCCTGGCTTACCAAGTTTTTGCAACTCTTTGAGGAAACAAAAATATATTTATTATTTATTTAAAATATTTATTAGCCACCTTTCCTCTAAATGTGCTTAAGGTGGCTTACAATATAAAATAAAAAACAGTAGTTGAAAACAGTTAAAAACAAAGTTAAAATACATTTAAAGTACTGTCCTAAATAAAACAGGGGGCCAGGTGCAACTCCCAGGAGAGATTGTTCCACAGCCATGGGACTGTTACAGAAAAGGCTGTCACGAACTAAGCTTATTTGGTCAATGGGACAGTCAGTAGGGCCTCTTCTTCTGATCTTAGCTCCCAGACAGGAATATATGGAAGAAGATGGTACTTCAGATACCCTGGTCCCAAGCTATGTGGGGCTTTATAAGACAGAACCAGCACCTTGAATTGACCTTGGGAGCAGATTGGTAACCAGTACAGTTGCTGTAATTTTGGGGTCGCATATTTCTGATAGCTGGCCCCGACCAGCATTCTAGCCACAGCATTCCGCACTAGCTGCAGCTTCCGACCCATCTTCAAGAGTAGTCCCAGTGCATTGCAATAGTCCAGTCGAGATGTAACTAAGGCATGGATCACTGTGGCTAGATCTGACTGAACCAGGAATGGACGCAGTGGATGCACGAGCTGAGCTTGGCAAATATACTCCGAGCCACTGCTGCAAACTGGCTTTCTAAAGTGACCACCATGTCAAGCAGTATTCCTAAGACGCAAACCTGACTTTTCTGGGGGAGTGTAACCCCATCCAAGACAGAGGTGATCTCATATCACTTGCTGGCCTTTCTACTAACCCAGAGAAACTCTGTCTTGTCAGGATTAACTGTCAGGTTGTTCATCTCATCCAGCCAATTACTGACTCCAACACCAGTTCAGAACATCAGCAGCATCCTTGGAATTAGATGGAAAAGAAAGGTAGACCTGGGTATCATCCACATATTGATGACACTGCAGATCAAATCTCCTGATGACTTCTCTCAGCAGCTTCATGTAAATATTAAATAACATGAGGAATAAAATCGACCCCTGTTGGACTCCATAGGTCAATGGCCATGGAGTAGAGCAGGGGTCTCCCAAGGACCACCGTCTGAGACCGATCACCCAGATAGAATTCACACCACCATAACATGGTGCCTGTTAACCCCAGGGTTGAGAGGTGTCTCAGAAGGATACCATGGTCAATGATATCGAAGGCCACTGAGAGATCCAGAAGGAATAGCAGGGTCATGCTTCCCATATCTAGTTCTTAGTAGAGGTCATCCATTAAGGTGACCAGTACAGTCTGTTCCAAATCCCAGCCTGAAGCCAGATTGAAATGGATCTGGAAAATCAGTCTCTTCCAAGAACCCCTGGAGTTGAGAAGTGACCACCCATTCTAACATCTTGCTCAAAGTGAAAGATTGGAGACTGGCTGGAAGTTCTCCAACATAGTAGGGCTCAGGGAGGGTTTTTTTCAACACAATGTCATGGATATAGCTAGAACTATAAGGGAACACTTGCTGGATATGACAAAGAAAGTCGTTCAAGATACCTTTGCATACAGAAACAGGGCTACTCTGGCTCCTTAGTAGATAGGCCACAAAGGGCGTCTAGAGGCCTAGAATCTAACAACCTTGGAGAGGGACGTAAAATAATAGAGTTACACAGTTGTATTGCCATGTGTAGATAAGAAGAGCTGTCTAACATATCAATATATACAAATATACAATGTACCAAGGCCCAGGAACAGGCAGTATCTAAAAATGACAGGAGTTTTTAACTTCATAAAAGCTGACAATATTATTCAAGAATTGCTGCATTGGTGGAGGGCCAAAAGATATTGAAATGTATGAGAAACTTGTAATCACTAATTCTACGTAGACTCTGTTATGGCAAGAAGCAGCAAGAATGAACTAACTATTGTTGTATGTTTCAAATATGGATAACCTCGTTTGGTGTATGAAGTCATAAGATAAGTCATAAGATGAGTCTTTGAAGCGGGATAGACAGCTACTGTTAAGAGAAGGTTCTGAAACTCTATAAATATGACAGGCTAAATTGATATGGAGCTTCTTCTTAGAAGGGGTTCCTTGCCTGTGACCTCCATATCTTTGGGTAAGACTCATGTAATCGCTCTCCTTTAATGATCTATGTAGTTATAATGAATGGTACGATCATCTGTTGATTGAATTGATATTAAGAATACTGAATAATTATTTTGTAATAATAAACGCTTAAAACGGAAGCAGAGATTCCATAATTGTATTACCTGTGTACAATACCCACTAACAAGCCTAAGACATTATCTGTGGTGTACCTCTTGGCAGGAGTTAAATGATTTGATATAGGAAAACTAACTAGATGCTCAGGACTTCTTAAGTGCACACCTATATCTGAATCAGGCTTGACCAGTCAGCCAGAACAACAGGTTGAATTACTGTTTCCTTGAACAGGTGGTACAATTCCTGTTCTCAAGGAAGCATTTTTCACTCCCCTTACCCAATCAGCCAGTCCCCCTCTCGCAGCCTTTAATAGCCGGGAAGAGCAAGGGTTGAGAATGCAGGTAGTCACTCATCTTTGCAAGGATCTTGTCCACATCCTTGGTCTCCACAAGCTGAAAGGTATCCATAAAAATTGGAAAAGCAGTTGCCAGAGCTACATCCTCTGACCATGCATCCATGCCAGCATCTTATTCAGAACCATTCTTGGCGATTTTGTCTGCAAAGTCAGTCAACACTTAATCACAGTGAGCCCATTGTGTTATCAGATTCTAGTTCCATGGGGCCATGATGGAGAGGCCCTTGAACCATGCAAAACAACTCAGCTGGATAATTACATGCAGACACAATGGTGGCAGAGAAATATTGCCTGGATGGATGGATGGACGGACGGACGGACGGACGGACGGACGGATGGATGGACAGATGGACTGATGGAAGAAAAAAGCAAGTATAAATTAAAAAAACAAATCTTATCCCCATATTGCAGAAAGAATTGTGGTTTACCTAAAGACAACTAATGACTTAATTGCCAAGGTAAAAATTCACCCAGTGGTTTCCTTGGTCTGAAAACAGAAGGTACCTCCTTGAAAGAGGATAAGATTGACAGCTGCTTGTACCCAGGCATTCTGTCATGGATCTCGCCTGCTGGAAGGGCATGTCTTGTGAGTTCATGGAAAGCCCCTGCCCATTTATCATTTCACAGAAGTATAAAATGGAACTATTTTGAAAGGCATTTTAATAATAGGGAATAATACTGTTCAATGTCTGTGAAATTTCATTTTCATGCTTTGTTCCTTGTATATATTGCACTGTTGGCCAATTTTGCAATTCAGCTCTGTTACATTATATTTACATATTATACTGTCTTTAGTGCATTGTTCTCTAATTTGTAACTCAGATTTATTCTACAATGCCCTAAGCAACTTGGGGGAAGGATGAGATTTAAATATCACAAATAAACAAACTGTGCTGTCTGTACCAGCTAATCATTGTGAATTGCCCTGAATTAAGAAGAGTTCCCAATGTGGCCACCTTGTGTCTGCTGACACCTTTTCAGGCACCTGCCAAGGGTTTTAGAAAGCAGGTGAGGCTCTTGCTTGGAAGGGCTTCTTATTGGACGTAGGAGATGATTAGTTATACAGATTGAAGTAATATTGTCTTGGCAGCAGTTGCCACCACAATGTTGGTTTTATTCTTTCACTCACTCCTTTCCCCCAGTATATATTTTAAAATTACCTCTCTTCTCCCCTGCACTTGGGCTTCCTACTTCTCTGTGTGTGTGTATGGCTTTACCACCTCAGCAACTATTTTGGATTGGCTGTATCTCCTTGCAGCATCCATTTGTGATTGTATGACCACCACCCTATGTCAGAATTTCAAAGGTGCCAACAGGCTAAAAAGGGTTGGGGACCTCTCAGGATCACAATTTGCCTTCATCCCTCTTTTCCCTTGGTTTCCACAACATAACCAGTATTAAATCATTGATTGATGAACTACAACTACCATATAAGGCATATTCACTCCACAGAAACAACTGTAGCTCTGCATGGGGAGCTTAAGCCGCTGCAATAGGCAATTCTGTGCATTTGACACAAACAAGAAGTCCCAGAATTCTTTAGGGGAAGCCATGACAGTTAAAAAGTGTATAAAATGGTAGTAAGTTCATTGTGTAGATAGAGAAATATGTGGTATATCTATTAAATACAGTGTTTTCTCTGCTTAATTCTATTTAGCAGTGTTTTCTTTCTAGCTAGAAGAAATCAGTGGAAAATGCCGATCTCTTGAGGCTTGACAGGAAAATTAATGGATTCTGGACTCTGGACAAGTCATGTGCTTAAGAGGCTAATTTTGAGCAACCAAGAAAGCAAAAAATCATTTTCTGTGAACTATAATTTAAACATGTGGAGATATGTGTGTCAGATCTTATAGGAATGTCAGTGCCTTACAACATGATATCATCTCTGGGTTTTTCAGGCCCTCAAAATACTTGTGCTCGGAACAGCTACAGCTATCATTTTTTTCTCAGAGTAAGTGACTTGCTTTAAACATTGTGATTACTTTGATATTTGTAATGCTGTTTCTGAAGGGCGCCATAATTTCTACATTACCTCATCGCATTGCTGACAGGAATTAGAAAGCTTTCAGTGACCAATTATTTCACATTCGGAGACATCCATCAGGTAAGGCATTTTCAAGTTCACGATTGCCTTATTCACAAACATGAGTGCTAACCCACCAAAGAAAACAAACTTAAAGAAATCTTTGTACTAGTTTTAATGAAAGAGTTTATCACAAACTGGATGTCTTCTAAAATATTTTTATACCCCTGAAATGCATTCTGAAACACAATTGGGGTGGTGAAATTGGTCAGATCTATAAATGATGCTTATTGACCTAATTTTATGAAGATGGCTGTCAGCAGATGGAGATGTCTAGTATTCTGGCTATCATATATATATAACTCTGAACAATGGAACCAGAGTGCAGATCAAAAAGCCCACAAAATTTTGCCATTTTCCAATGAGTGTCTGCAAAACCAAGCTTTGTAGAAGAATCTGGAAGCAATGGGTTTTGTAACTCCCCCTCCATCCCCAAACCGAATAAGTCAGTCTAAGAACACCTCTAGTATTCCAACAGACATTTTTAAAAAAACATTTAAAACTATGAGGAGACAAAGCCGCAGGAGGAGGAAGAGAACAAGCAAAAGGATACAGCAACAGTGAGGCAAGAGGAGGAAGAGAAGGTGCAGTAGCAGAAGCAAGCTGTGGAGGGAGAGGAGTAGGCAGCAACAGGTAGGTGGCGGAATAGAAGGGGGGTGATAAAGAGGAAGCAGTGACAGCAGCAACACTGCTTGCAGCCACCCACCCTCAATCCACTGGGAGGTGTGGCAGAGGCTTGAAGTGGAAAGCATAGGGTTGCCAGCCTCCAGGTAGTGGCTGGAGATCTCCTGGAATTACAGCAGGTTTCCAGGCCACAGAGATCAGTTCACCTAGAGAAAATGGATACTTTGGGGGCTGGATTCTATGGAATTATGCCATGTCAAGGTCCTTTCCCTCCCCAAACCCCACTTTCTCCAGGTTTCTCCAGGTTTCACCCCACCAGATCTCCAGGAATTTCCCAACTTGGAGCCGGCAACCCTAGCATGTCCTACACATTTTCTGCTCCAAGCTTCTTACTGCTGCTATCACCACTAGTCTATTTGGGGGTGTGAATGGAAGAGGATGTCTCAACCACCCCTCCCATCAGCAGGCTGCTGGTTAGGATTGTCATTTGATAAACCCCCAAAGAGTTGAGGAATAGATACTATCTATTGTGAGAATGTATATAATCCTAGTAAAGGAATCCTGCTTTAATAAATACACTATTGGTGCAATTCTATGCAGAATTACTCCAGTCTAAGTCCATTGTGTGTATGTGTGTGCATGCATAAAATACCATACAAACCAAAATAAGAAAATATTTAGTTTTTAAAATCAAAAAGAGTCCAGTAGCACCTTTAAGACTAACCAACTTTATTGTAGCATAAGCTTTCGAGAATCACAGTTCTCTTCGTCAGACGAAGTTCTCTGACGAAGTTCTCTGACGAAGAGAACTGTGATTCTCGAAAGCTTATGCTACAATAAAGTTGGTTAGTCTTAAAGGTGCTACTGGACTCTTTTTGATTTTGCTACTACAGACTAACATGACTAACTCCTCTGCATCTTAGATTTTAAAAACACTCTAATTTTGGTCTGTATTATGTTTTACACTTTTGAACTTATATATATCTTTCATTTTTATTAAAGCAGGATTGTTTTACTAGGATTGTATCTCACAATCAATTTTATCTGTTGCTCAACCTTTTGGGGGTTTATTGTTTGATGTGTTGGTTGTGGGTTCATTTCCCACCTTTTTGGCTCTAGTCTATACAGTGGCCATTGGCCCACTTACAGCAGACAAACCCCTGCCAGTGTTCCCCATCCACCACTGGCACTCATTGGAGTGTTGATGGTAAAGAAATAGGGGAAACGGCATCACCCAACAACATGATGTTACCTCTGGATAGAACCCATAAGTGACATTGGTACAATGTGGTGACGCTCTAGAAATTTTTCCATTTTCTATGTTTTTTACTGTAGAGATAGGGGGAAATCCACCTGTTGTGGGCTGGGCTGAGCTGGCATTGGTGATGTTGCCGGGCATGGGGCATGGTGGGTTAACGCGCTTAGCTTTGGAAGAGTAGTCAAGGTCCAGTCCAAAGTCAAGGCACAGAGTGCAAACAGTCAGTAATGTGGTCCAAGGGCAAGTGCGTACAGCAAAATCAGGAGGTTCAGAGGTCGGTTACCAGTAAGTCCAAAGATATGCCAAGGGCAAGATCCACACGGTCCAAAAGTCAAGGCAAGGTTCAAGGTAGTGGTCACAATGTCAGGAAATGTGACTTGTTGCTTTCATGCCCCACAGGTCTCCTGGGCTGGTCTTTATAGCTGTGTGTTGATTACAGCCAGCTGCTAGGGAGCTGTCCTGGCGCTACTCGTCATTGCTATCCACCAGCAGCTGGCATTGGCCAGGAGGTGAGCGCTGCCTCTCCTGCACCAGGCTCCTCTTCTGCTGAGTTAGTCCTCCTGGGCTACACTAGGCTCCTCTTCTCCTGAGGAGTCCTCACTAGCCCCAAGCTCTGACTGACCCATGACACCACCATCTTTTCCAAGTTTCTAGCCAGAAGTGATGTTGGCAGTGTCATGTGATGGTGGTTTGAAGTCTCTGTCCCCCAAATGCTCCCACTGCAACTTGGAGCTGGGCTGGCAACCCTACTGGTGGTAGCAGCAGTAAGAGGCTTGGAACAGAAAGCACACAGGATGTGTTTTTAACTTCAAGACTCCCTCCCTTCCCCACCACCCAGCTGATTGATAATCTGGCTGGCAGGAGGGTTAGAGAAGAAGAAAGTGGCAATGCAGAGGAAGAGTCTGAGAACCAAACTAAAAGTGATGCCTGACACAGGATGGACACTTGTCAGCTTCCCTCAAGTTTTGATGGGAAATGTAGGCATCCTGGTCTCGCAGCTTGGCTCTCTGACTGCTGTCCAATGGACTTTTCAACTGTCACTTGTCCAACATTCCACCAAGCTGCCTACATTTCCCATCAAAACTTGAGAGAAGCTGACAAGTGTTCAACTAGTGTCAGGTGTCTCTTGAAGTTTGGCTCTGAGGCAGCAATGGAGAAGTGAAGAAAGAGTGGAGGAAGCAGGGGCCAGCTGAGGTATAGGAATTCCCTTTCCCCACATGCTTTTCATGGGTCCCTGCTTGTTTTCTTAATTGCTTACATAACATGGATAAATCAACAGAATCTGATGGACAGCATGATGGACAGATTCTGTCCTGTTGCCACATGCTATTTGAGGCAGTAGCCCACTGGCTGACTTTTAGTGTGGGGCTGTGACAGGCTTGAGCATAGGTGTAGGTTGGTTCATGCATGCATATTTACCACTTGATGGCTCCAACATCAGAAGGCTGTACACACATTCAAAAGCGTGTACAGTGTTTGTACATAAGGGGAGAGGAGCTGTACCTGTTGGCACCTGTCTCCAAAATCAGCATATTCAGCTGAAAGTCTACCTATGGCCCTGTTCATGTGTAGCTGTATGCTCATAAGCTCTTTTATGTCATTGGATCCCTGCTTTTTTGCAGCATTCTCGATTGTGAAGAAGAGTCAAGTCCATTATCTGTCAATACATTGGGTGCATTCCTGAATATCCCCAAGGTATTACTTGCACATGTAAAGGAGCTAACAGAGAAACTATCACTGAAGACAGAACTTTTCTATTACCCTATCTCACCTCCAACACAGCACTTTTCAATGGAGTTGCTTCACATCTTGCCTAACCTGGTGAAAAATCAAGCAAGTGAGCATACATGTGTGAACCAGCTTCCTGTCTCTTCACCAGGGCTTTTTTTCAGCAGGAACACGGGGGAACGGAGTTCCGGAACCTCTTGAAAATGGTCACATGGCTGGTGGCCCCACCCTCTGATCTCCAGACAGAGGGGAGTTTAGATTGCCCTCTGCGCCGCTGGAGCGGCGCAGAGGGCAATTTAAACTCCCCTCTGTCTGGAGATCAGGGGGCGGGGCCACCAGCCATGTGACCATTTTCCCCGAGGGCAACCCACTGAGTTCCACCACCTCTTTTCCCAGAAAAAAGCCCTGCTCTTCACTGAAGTCAAAGTTTTATCTTCTACACATTTTTTCCCTGATTTCTTCCCGAGTAAATCTGTTCTCCTTACCCATGTTTGTTGTTCTTCTTCTCATTTTCAAATTCTGTTAAGAGGCCAATTACTCTTTGATGCTGTTAAAGGAAGGCAGGATCTAAGACTCATCAGCTGGGCGCCTCAATAGGCACTTCACTGTGACCCTGACTTCATTGGCCAAGTCCCTCTGCTTTAACCTTCTGTTTATAGTTACTCCGGCAAGTGTTTGGTCCACGTGACATTGTATCTGTGCCAATATCAATATTTTGAGAGTGAGATTGTATCAATTGTTTTACTAAACTCAAAGAATCTTTCGTTGTCTGCATTCTCTTGGTCTAGTAATATTAAAACTCTTGTCACAATATGCAATCAAGATTGTCTGGCAGGGTCTTTTATTTATAAACACATGCTGTTTATTGCAGACATTTCATGGAGGGCTTGAGGGAGGGCTTCTTTTGCAGAGATTTTATACCATCTCTAATTATATGGAATGTATGCCATACATTAACTTTGAGAAAGCACACATCCATGGGAAAATGTATTGCTTCCATGTGGTTCAGGCTGCCTTTAAAGTGGTCTTGTGAGCAATCATTTTCCTATAAATGCTTGGTGAAAAGGGTTACCTCCCTAGTATTTATTAGTTTTGCAAGTGATTTTGCTTGCAAAGTAACTTTTGTGCTCAATCCCAGATGCTTGTAAAATACAACTAGGATCTTAATTTTTGTTAGTGAAAGTCATTAAAAAATAGCCAATACATGAGTTTTGTTTCCTACATCATCTATTAAATATCTGGCAATATATAAGAAGATACTTTTATAATGATTATGTCAAAAATTGCTTGCCCTTCTCTAAATGTTTTTGCAATGACAATCAGGGTACCATTTAAAAAAAAATCTCTTGGGTGTGCTTGATTTTCACATATATTTCCAAAATGTTCACAACCATATGTAACCATCCTTTCCTAGCCAGTACCATGTTGCATTTCCAGTGTCACACCAATATGATTTTTGCTTCCACAAAAAGACTTCAAATACCCAGTTACTTATATCAGCTACCTTTATGGGACTATGTGCCATTAAGTCGCCTCCACCTTACAGCAACCCTATGAATTAACAACCTCCAAATCCTATCATTAACAGCCTTGCTCGGAAATTGCAAACTGGAGGCTGTGGCTTCCTTTATTGAGTCAAGCCATCTTGTTTGGGGTCTTCCTCTTTTCCTAACATTATTGTCTTTTCCAGTGAATCTTGACTTCTCATGATGGGACCAAAGTTTGATAGCCTCAGTTTCATCATTTTAGCTTCTCAGGAGAATTCAGGCTTGATTTTAGAACCCACTTACTTGTCCTTTTGCCCATCCGTGGTATCCACAAACTCTCCTCCAGCACCACATTTCAAATGAATCAATTTTCTTCCTGTCAGCTTTCTTCAACGCAGAACTACGCAGAAGGATCATACTTAAGGCAAAAGATAGCACCTACTTAAAGCAACAGATAGGACATAGTGGTGAAGTATATGGTCCCTATCTCTTTAGTGAAGCATCTCTTTGAGACCACCTCCCTACAGTACAGCCCTCCTATCTGAGTAAAAAGGGCCTCTTGAATAATTCATTTTTGCATTGTTTGCAGAAAGCCAGGAGAGTAGGGACTCTCCTAACCTCTTCAGACAGCCCGTTCCAGAGGGCGGGGGCCACTACAGAGAATGCACCTGTATGGACAGCTCTTGATTTTGCCCATCTGCAGGGTGGTACATGCAGGAGACCCTGTTCAGATGAGTGAAGCTGCCATGGAGGAACACAGGGAAAGAGGTGGTCCCATATGTATGCTGGACTAAGGCTGTGAAAAACTTTGTATGTGATAGCCCATACCTTGAACTGAGCCCAGTAATTGATAGATAGCCAATGGAGTGACTGCAGAACATGAGTAATATTGTATTGTCGAAGGCTTTCACGGCCGGAGAACGATGGTTGTTGGGGGTTTTCCGGGCTGTATTGCCGTGGTCTTGGCATTGTAGTTCCTGACGTTTCGCCAGCAGCTGTGGCTGGCATCTTCAGAGGTGTAGCACCAAAAGACAGAGATCTCTCAGTGTCACAGTGTGGAAAAGATGTAGGTCATTTGTATCTACTCAGGAGGGGTGGGGTTGAGCTGAGTCATTCTGTAAGAGTTTCCCAGGGTGTGGAATGCTAATGGCGGGAGGCTTCACTGTAACCTGAGGAGGTTCTTTTGCATATGGATTGGTGCTTGATGTGCTAATCTTCTCTGCAGGGCTGTTGTCGGGTGTGGAGTGTTTTGTTGGCCTGGTGTTTTTCAGAACTGGAGCCCATGCTCTGTTCATTCTTAAGGTTTCTTCTTTCCTGTTGAAGTTTTGCTTATGCTTGTGAATTTCAATGGCTTCCCTGTGCAGTCTGACAAAGTAGTTGGAAGTGTTGTCCAGTATTTTGGTGTCCTGGAATAAGATACTGTGCCCTGTTTGAGTTAGGCTATGTTCAGCCACTGCTGATTTTTCAGGCTGTCCAAGTCTGCAGTGTCTTTCATGTTCTTTTATTCTTGTCTGGATGCTACGCTTTGTGGTCCCGATGTAAACTTGTCCACAGCTGCAGGGTATACGGTATACTCCTGCAGAGGTGAGGGGGTCTCTGCTGTCTTTTGCTGATCGTAGCATCTGTTGTATTTTTCGGGTGGGTCTGAATACTGCTTGAAGGTTATGCTTTTCCATAAGCTTTCCCATCTGATCAGTAATTCCTTTGATATATGGCAAAAACACTTTTCCTGTAGGTGACTGTTTTTCCTTGGTTGTTTGATTCATCCTGGGTTTGATTGCTCTTCGGATTTCATTTCTGGAGTAGCCATTTGCCTGAAGTGCGTGGTTTAGATGATTAATTTCCTCATTGAGAAAGCGCGGCTCACATATCCGTCTTGCACGATCCACTAATGTTTTCATTATGCCTCTTTTCTGTCGGGGGTGGTGATTGGAGTTTTTGTGTAAGTACCGATCAGTGTGAGTTGGTTTCCTGTAGACCTTGTGACCTAACTGAAAGTTTGCTTTGCGGATGACCAAGGTATCCAGGAATGAGAGTTTTCCCTCACTTTCTTTCTCCATTGTGAATTGTATGTTCAGGTGGATGTTGTTGAGATGATTCAAAAACTCCCTCAATTCTTCCTCCCCATGGCTCCAAATGATGAATGTATCATCCACAAACCGGAACCATACACTGGGTTTGTGGGGTGCTGATTCTAGAGCTGTTTTTTCAAAATGTTCCATGTAGAAGTTTGCTATAACTGGGCTGAGTGGGCTCCCCATGGCCACCCCATCCATCTGTTCATAGAATTCGTTGTCCCATTGGAAGTAACTGGTTGTCAGACAATGATGGAATAAGGCTGTTACATCCTCTGGGAAAATCTGATTAATCAGTGCAATAGTGCTTGCATATCAACACCAGCCATAAAATGAGAAGTCAGGATTGGGACAAGGTCGATAATCTCACCTACAGGAAGATGGAACAAGTGTTTACCAACCACACATCCAGACAGAAGCAGAAGTTTAACAAACTACAGGAAAAAAGACAGACAAGCCCAATGCTCGACAATGCACGCATTGTCATCAATCTGACAGACCGTCAACTCTCACCAGAAGAAACCTCCATCTTGGCAAAGGGAGGAAACTTTGCAGTCACCCCCACCAGAATTCCTGTGGAAGACATCATTGCAAATGTAGAAGCTGCCATCCGTCATCTACCTGAAGAGGAAGCTGAGGAAATAAGAGGAGAGACAGCCAGGATTCTACGAAAGGCAAAGCTTCCCACCAGCAATATAACACGCAAGGAGAGAAATGCCATCAAGACCCTCAATGCAGATCCAGACATCATCATTCTACCAGCTGATAAAGGCAATGCTACAGTGATCATGAAAACGGAGGAATACAAAAAGAAGATTAAGGAACTCCTGGACCCCTCCACCTACAAAAAACTAAAACGAGATCCCACTTGCAAAATCACCAGGCTAACAAATGCACTGATCAAGAATTCCTCACTACATCCCGACACGCACAGAAAACTATGCAAGACTGAAGCACAGCCACCTAGACTATATGGACTCCCCAAAATACATAAAGATTCAGTCCCACTCCGACCCATTGTGAGTGCCATTGGTTCACCGACATATGAATTAGCTAGACATCTGGCAGATCTCCTGCAGGACCACATCGGGAAAACCTCGTCTTACATCAAAGATTCAGCAGATTTCATCAACAAAATCAGTTCTCTGAAACTCAATCCACAAGACATACTTGTCAGTTTTGATGTTGTATCCCTGTTTACCAAGGTTCCAGTAAAAGACACTATTGCACTGATTAATCAGATTTTCCCAGAGGATGTAACAGCCTTATTCCATCATTGTCTGACAACCAGTTACTTCCAATGGGACAACGAATTCTATGAACAGATGGATGGGGTGGCCATGGGGAGCCCACTCAGCCCAGTTATAGCAAACTTCTACATGGAACATTTTGAAAAAAACAGCTCTAGAATCAGCACCCCACAAACCCAGTGTATGGTTCCGGTTTGTGGATGATACATTCATCATTTGGAGCCATGGGGAGGAAGAATTGAGGGAGTTTTTGAATCATCTCAACAACATCCACCTGAACATACAATTCACAATGGAGAAAGAAAGTGAGGGAAAACTCTCATTCCTGGATACCTTGGTCATCCGCAAAGCAAACTTTCAGTTAGGTCACAAGGTCTACAGGAAACCAACTCACACTGATCGGTACTTACACAAAAACTCCAATCACCACCCCCGACAGAAAAGAGGCATAATGAAAACATTAGTGGATCGTGCAAGACGGATATGTGAGCCGCGCTTTCTCAATGAGGAAATTAATCATCTAAACCACGCACTTCAGGCAAATGGCTACTCCAGAAATGAAATCCGAAGAGCAATCAAACCCAGGATGAATCAAACAACCAAGGAAAAACAGTCACCTACAGGAAAAGTGTTTTTGCCATATATCAAAGGAATTACTGATCAGATGGGAAAGCTTATGGAAAAGCATAACCTTCAAGCAGTATTCAGACCCACCCGAAAAATACAACAGATGCTACGATCAGCAAAAGACAGCAGAGACCCCCTCACCTCTGCAGGAGTATACCGTATACCCTGCAGCTGTGGACAAGTTTACATCGGGACCACAAAGCGTAGCATCCAGACAAGAATAAAAGAACATGAAAGACACTGCAGACTTGGACAGCCTGAAAAATCAGCAGTGGCTGAACATAGCCTAACTCAAACAGGGCACAGTATCTTATTCCAGGACACCAAAATACTGGACAACACTTCCAACTACTTTGTCAGACTGCACAGGGAAGCCATTGAAATTCACAAGCATAAGCAAAACTTCAACAGGAAAGAAGAAACCTTAAGAATGAACAGAGCATGGGCTCCAGTTCTGAAAAACACCAGGCCAACAAAACACTCCACACCCGACAACAGCCCTGCAGAGAAGATTAGCACATCAAGCACCAATCCATATGCAAAAGAACCTCCTCAGGTTACAGTGAAGCCTCCCGCCATTAGCATTCCACACCCTGGGAAACTCTTACAGAATGACTCAGCTCAACCCCACCCCTCCTGAGTAGATACAAATGACCTACATCTTTTCCACACTGTGACACTGAGAGATCTCTGTCTTTTGGTGCTACACCTCTGAAGATGCCAGCCACAGCTGCTGGCGAAACGTCAGGAACTACAATGCCAAGACCACGGCAATACAGCCCGGAAAACCCCCAACAACCATGAGTAATATTCTTTTTCCTGCTCACTCCCAATAACAACTGAGTTGCATCGTTTTGCATCAACTGGAGTCTCCTAGTTGATTTGTGTGAGAGACCTATATATAGTGCATTACAATAGTCAAGCCTTGATATTACCATAGCATAGATCCAGGTGGCCAGATTGGCCATGTTGAGGTAGAATGCCATCTTCCAGGCTAGAGTGTGGTTGTAGAAAGCATTTTTAATAGTTGCCTTAACTTGCTTTTCTAGCACTAGTGCTGGATCCAGTATAACTACTAGGCTCTTAACTGAGGGTCAAGCTAGAAGTGATGAGTTACACTTGAATGGTAAGTGAACAGACTCACATGTATTCCTCCGTGTTCACTTGCGCTCCACTTGCACTCCACTTGATCGAGTGGAATGTAAGTGGAGCGCAAGTGAACAGGGAGTGAACATGTGAGTCTGTTCACTTGCCATTCAAGTGTAACTCATCACTTCTAGCTTGCCCCTGAGTCTCCAAGGGTCAGCTGAACTCCATTGAAAGTGAGGAGTGCAATGTCCTTCAAGATCTCTGCCTTCCCAATGAGCATCACTTCTGTATTGTTTGGGTTCAATTTCCATTTGTTCATTTTCAGCCATTTGACCACAGCTGTCGGGGAGCAACCCAAGATGTCTACTGCATCCTGTGGTGATGTAGATAGTGAGACACTGAGTTGGGTGTCATCTGCATATTGATGCCATTCCACTCCACAGCTGTTTTCTTAGGTCTGCTCCAAACATTACACTATCATATGGAGTTTTCTGTTTTCAAGTGTCAAGGTTGCAATGTTTATTTGGCATGCTGAATTGTTAGCTTGCTGCTTCAAGAATCCACTTAAAGAATTCTGTAATGATTTAATATGACCTTTTGGGCCTGTGTCATTTGAACATAGAGCAGACCTCAAAAGGGATGAGGCTTTCAGCAGCATTGTGTGCCTCCTCAGCTATTGTTTTCTGACTCCAAATCATACAGAAGAACAGCGTGTCTAGCCTTCTATGTGTCTGTGGTTCTCCTTCAAATTACTGGCTTTGGATACAGCTTCTACAACTTCCTTGGAAACTTAGCCATGACTCTTGGGACATGAAACTTCAAGAACTCCAAGGTGGAGGAATACATTGCAGCAGAAACTTTTTCAAAAATTCATCATACAATGCATATTATTGTCTGCAATGATCAACATGCATGGCATGCATTCATACTACACCAACTGGAAATGTGCTAAGTGTAACATTTAGAATAGAACTCTGCCTGGACGCCAGACACAAACCCTTCTTCCTCTTCTTCAGCTGAGGAGAGCAAACCTCCTTACTTCTTATTGAAATAAGCAAGGATAGAGATATTTCATGACCCAATGTAAGATAAGGGTTGCCAATCTCCAGGTGAGATGTGGACATCCCCTGGAATTACAACCAATCTGCAGACTACAGAGGTCAGTTCCTCTGGAAAAGATGACTGCTATGGAGGGTGGACTCTATGGCTATATACTCCCACCTCTCCCCAAATCCTGTTTTCCCCTGGCTCCACCTGCAAGTCACCAGTAATTTCCCAACCCAGAGTTGGCAACCTTATCTATAAAGTTCAGTTTCTTGAAATGGTAAAACAGGAGTAGCCCTGCAACCAGGTAGAGAATCCCCTTTTCAAAATCGTGGGAAGAAATGTTGGCAGGAGTGCCTTTGCAACAGTCAGGACATCAAACTGATTTAAGATTAGCAAAAACTTTATTATTAGAACTGACACACTAGATAAGAAATTGGAAAGATATACCTAGCTGCCTAACTAACTTGTGAGACAGATGTGAGCATGCAGAGTTCTAAAAACAGTTTAAAATTAGCATTCTGCAGACAGACAAGGGGAAAATGTCCTTTAAAAGGTATTCCCTCTACGGTCCTGTCTTTCTAGAGCTTACTGTCCCCTGCAGGATCTTTTCTTCTTCTTTGTATACAAGAAGTTGCTATATTCCAAGAAAAAGCAGGAGACACAGTTAGTTTGGGGAAATGGCCCTGGGAGAAATGTTTGGGGAAATGGCCCTCTTTCCCTGTATTCCACTGTCCTGATTCAAATCAGACTCCTGAATGTCTGGGATGTATAGAACAATAGAACACATCACTTGACCTGACCCAGGATCATCCCTGTTGCAATAAAAGTAACTTAGCATGCCCGAACACAGGGAGGTGCTGTTTTTACCTTTGCTTTAGAAGCAGATTGTGTATTTATTTGTATATTTATCTGATCTGGAAGCTTCTGTTACTCCTTCTCTTTCTGTGCTTTTATTCTCTCTGTCCTGGTGGTCTTGCAAGAGGCAAGACAGTTTTGTAGAACTCTCCTGTGAAAGTTTGCAAGAGGCACATCTATACTCCCATTCACATACAGCCAGATTTGTTGGCCACTTGTAATAAGGACTAGTGTTGTTTAGATTAAGTTTCTGTTTTTTCAATAAAATAAAATTGGTTAGTCTTAAAGGTGCTACTGGACTCTTTTTGATTTTGCTACTACAGACTAACACGGCTAACTCCTCTGGATCTATGTTTTTTTTCTGTTACTACAAAAATGCATGTGAACGTGAATCACCTTCAATAAAAGTAAGTTGTATCTGTTGCAATATACTGGTTTGGAGAGTGTTTCACTACACGCAGTTCCACACTGTACTACTGACTTTGCAACTGTACATCAACTAACAAATATCCCCAATAATCCCTGAGGAAAACATAATATAAAGTTATGTCTTGAGAGAGGAAGAGCCAAAGACAGATGGGCCAATGAAAAGCTCTTCTCTCTATATCTCTTTATTTCTGCTATTACTAATCCTAACAGATCCCACTCGGAGGTCCGTTAACTGCTTTCTCATGGGGCCTCTAGAGTCTAGAGCCATAGTGCTTTTATTTATTTATTTATTTATTTATTTATTTATTTATTTATTTATTTATTTATTTATTTATTTATTTATTTATTTATTTATTTATTCTACCCTCCCCGCACAGGCAGGCTCAGGGCAGATTACATTCAATTAAAACATTACCATAAAACATTTCCATAAAATGTACATTTAAAACAGCATAAACTAGGGCTGCCAGACCCCCGGTGGGGGCGGGGGATCCCCACCCCCACCCTCCCACCCCCTTCCCCACTTACCTGGCCAGCGGGGGGGCCGCACCTTCCATGCGTGCCCCCTGCGGTGCAGCGCCCCCCTGCGCACAGCAGCCCCAGGATCAGGCCTGTTTTGGCCTGGATTGGGGCCCCTGTGGAGCGCAGGAGTGTTCCTGTGCTCTGCAGGGGCCCACAACGGGCCCAATCCGTGCCAAAATGGGCCCAATCCATGCCCGTTTTGGCACAGATCAGGTCCGTTTTGACACGGATTTGGCCCGTTGCGGGCCCCTGCGGAGCGCAGAAACACTCCCACGCTCCACAGGGGTCCAAAATGGGCCCAATCCGCGTCAAAACGGACCCAATCTGTGCCCAAACGGGGGCGAATTGGGCCCGTTTTGGCGTGGATTCGGCCCGTTGTGGGCCCCTGTGGGGCGTGGGAGCGTTCCTGCGCTCCGCAGGGGCCCACAATGGGCCGATCAGCGCCCAAACGGGGGCTGCGTGATGGCGTCACTCCCAGAAGTGACGTCATTACGCTTGCAGGAGCACGTGCACGCGCTTTACGCGTGCACACACGAGCTCCTCCAAGGTAAGAGCCAGGCCCCAGTCTCCCGCTGGGAGATCGAGGGGGCCTGGCAACCCTACAATAAACAGACAATGTAATATAAATATTTAAAAGATACAAGATAGTAGCAGGAAGGTAGTCAATCTGACACCCAAACATCTCCTAAAAAGCCAAGTGGTGGATGCCTCTAATAGGGAGGGGCCTGATCTCCTCTATTCGTCCAGTGGAGGCCCTGCTCAGTCTCAGCCATAGGCCTGGTGGAACATCTCCATCTTGTAGGCCCGGCGGAAGGATAGTGAATCCTGCTGGGCCCTGGTCTCATTAGACAGAGAGTTCTACCAGGTTGGAGCCAGGACCAAAAAGGCCCTGGCTCTGGTCGAGGCTAGGCGGGCCTCCCTGGGGCCAGGGACCACCAATAGTTGTTTATCCCCTGATCGGAGCGTCCTCTGGGGCACATATGGGGAGAGGCAGTCCCACAGATAAGCTGGTCCCAGTCCACATAGGGCTTTATAGGTTAGTACCAAAACCTTGAATCTGATTCGGTACTCCACTCGCAACTAGGGGTGTGCAATTCGGGTTTCTGAAACCCGAAAAACCCCCGAAACAAACTTGTTTTGGGTTGTTTCGGGTTATCCGAAATAAAATAACCCGAAACGTTTCGGGTTGTTTCAAGGTTTTTTTGGGTTCCGAGAATCGCCATTTTGTTTTTGCTAGGCGTTTGTCTTTGCAAGCGTCTAGCAAAATCTTGCTGGAAGCTAAGGCTTCCTGCAGGCTCTTAGAAGAGGGGAGGTGGCGAGAAGGATTGAGTCACTCACTCCTTCTGTCACCCCCCACCCCTCTTGCAAAGGAGGAAAGGGAATCCTTTGCTTTGCCTTGCAAATGCAAGGTGCATTGCTAGCATTGCACTTTGCATTTGCAAAGCAGTGACAGGAAGCAGAGATTCCCACCAAAATTAACTGGTAGGGGAGGGAGAGCAGGAGGAGGGTGACTGTTGGAGTGTGGGGGGGGGTAAGGCAAGGAAGGGGGGACTTTAGGAGTCACCAATCCCACTGCTGCATCCTTCTGCCAGCCAATAGATTCAAATCTTTGACTGAGGCTGCAGCAGGGGATTTAAATTTGGGGCAAGACTGGTCTGGAACAGTTCTGTTGCTGCTGCTGACCGAGAGAGGAGAGAGACTGCACCTGGAGGACATCTGCCTGGAGGATCAACTGTGCTGGACAACCTGAGAGGAGACCTGGTAGGCCTTTTTTTTAAGTTTTGTAAATGTATTGATGCTGGGTAATGTGCTGCTGTGGCCTGCCTCTGCAAAAAGATGCTTCAGTTTAGTCTTTCTTGGCATGGCCTGGGGGGACAGGTTGGGCAGACAATGTTTGGGGGTGGGGGGGTTCAGCATTGGTTGTAGTGCTTGCCTTCTTTAATGTTTCCTTTGCCATGCTTGAGTGTGGGGTGGGCTTGATCCACTGTTTCCCAGGCCTAAAAAATGAGTGTGCCAGCTTTGGGCCTACACAGGCCAGAAGCTCTGCTGGGTGGCTTTGGTGCCTTTCTTCTGGCTGGCTCTCACAGTTATGCTTCACAAATTGGATTGGTGTGGCTTGCTTTGCTGTGTCTGGTCCCCTTCTTCCAAGGCTTCCCACCAGGCTCTTGAACAAGTGTGCCAGCCTCTGGCCCACACACAGGCCTGCTGCTGTGGCTTTGGTGCCTCTCTCTGCTAGCTGGCCTGGCACTCACAGTTATGCTTCACAAACAGGTTGCTGACCGTTCGTGGACCTCTTCTGGACTGGACTGCACTTGGAGGACATCAGCCTGGAGACCTCTGTGTGTGGAGGATGAACTTTGCTGCTGGACATCTGGAGAGGAGGACTGGTAGGGTTTTTTAAAAAATTGTTTTTTGAACTTATTGCTGCTGCTGTGGCAATCTGCTAGCATATGCTTTAGTTTGGTCTTTATGGCTTGGGCTAGGGGGGACATTTTCTAGTTGGGCAAGAGGACATTGTTTGGGGGTTGGGGGGGGGTTCAGTATTGATTGCTGTGCTTTCTTTCTTTAATGTTTCCTTTGTTATGCTTGAATGTGGGGTGGGCTTGATCTACTGTTTCCCAGGACTAAAAAATGAGTGTGCCAGCTTCGGGCCTGCACACAGGCCTGCTCTGCAGGGTGGATGTGTTGTGTTTTACCACTGGTTGGCCCTAGCCTTTCTGGGGGGGGTGCCTTGACTTGACTTGTAGATCGGGGCCTTGACTTTTGGGGATTGCGTGTGCGGCGTGTGTTATTGACTCTGTTAACATTCCAACTTTCTTGACAGCATCGCGGAGGAGAGGAGGACCAGCTGCAAGACTGCCTGAACATTGCTGGACTGCAGGACTGGTGAGTGAGTCCGGGTTTATATTTGGGTGGGCTTAGGGGTGGGTTCTTGCTAGCTTGGGAGGGGGGAGGCTCATCTTCAGACCACCACATCCACACCCCACACCGACACACCACAGAAACATTGTTCCCACTAAATAGTGTCTTAGGTAGGTAGGCCAGTTGGTAGGTATTCAGTGGCTAATTGCCCTCAATGTAATCGATAGGGAAACCAAGCCTAGTTTTTTTAAAAAAACTAAATAGGGACTCAGCAGGAAAAGCATTAGTGAGTGAGCGTTAGGTTTGAATTCTATATATATACAAATTTGGAATAGCTGTCAATAGGCTTCCCATTAGTGCCCCCATAACTAGGGTTCCACTGCCCATCTCTGGCACCCGTGGTGGTGCCAGGCTGGCCCGGGCATACTAGTGTGTGAGTGTCTAAGGCTGTGTCACCTGTTATTGGGGTTTAGGGCCAGCTCAATTCCAGAGGAATTCAGCTGTTCGGCAGGCTCAGGTTCCCCGACATAAATAGGGTCGCTTAAAAAGGCACTTGATTGTTCATCTCCAAGTCACAGAGCCACCAGAAACACAGATTTAGAGCAGGTAAGTTAGGTCTCGAAAACAAAGTTGACCTTTGTTTTCCCAAGGTTTTCTGATTAGTTAGGGTAGATTTCGGGAGGGGAAAGCATGTCAGAGAGGAAAGCAGAGAGGGGCCCCGGGGGAAAGGCTAGGGAGAAATCTAGATGGGAGGAGGGGAGGGAGAGGGGGACTGCTGCGGCAGCCCCCCCATCTGAGCAGAGGAGGCCCTCCCCTGCGCTGCTGCCATTCACCAGCCTGGCTTCTGGTGACAGGAAGAGGGTTCGCAAGACTCTCTTTCCTGAGGCAGCTGCTGGAGGGCCACCCCCAACCCAGGTGCGTGAGGCAGGGGCTGGCACTGGGCAGGGGCCTGCTGCTGAGGCTCCTCCTCCTCCTCCAGTGGTTGCGAGCCAGCTGCTGGAGGAGGGGCAGCATGTGGTGTCTCCTGGGATGGACGTGGGGCATGTGACTTTTCCATCTCTCACGATCACCCCAGGAACCCGGAGGATGTTGGAGGAACTGCCTGTGAGACCCCCCCCCTGGGGCGATCCACCCCAGTTTCCTCTGAGGCCAGCAGCAGGCCTCTTGCGGCTGTGCAGGAGGAGAGGATGCAGGAGGAAGAGGCAGAGACTGTGGTGGAAGAGCCCACATCTCTGCCCCTTCAGCCTCGTCCATCCCCGACTGCCTGTCTGAGAGTGGGACACGGTGTGTCCGGCCAGAGCACCTCACAGGAGGTGCCTCAGGGTGGGCCCGAAAGCGCTTCTCCTGTGAAGTGTGGGCCGGCCTGTTACTCCGAAATCTGGAAGCACTTCCAGACAATGGAGGATCCCCGAGCAGCCGTGGCAGAGATGTGCTGCATCTCTCCTCGTCTGGGATGAGGTCCCACATGAAGAGGCACCACCAGGCAGTGCTTCTTCGGGGGGAAAGTTCAAGTGGCACCACACGGCCGCCAGCTAGCCAGAAGAAGGCAGGCTCCTCTGGTGCTCTCCCCCCAAGGGTTCCTGTAGGGAAGGGACGCCAAGCCTCTCTCCCGAAGATGCTTGGTACGCAGGGCCCTAGTGTGCCCAGAGAGGGGATCCAGAGGGCGAGCCGGTGCCTCACGCGCCACATTGTCAACATGGTAGCAGTGGATGGGAGACTGTTTTCCATAGTAGAAGACTTCGGCTTCTCAGGGCTGCTCCACGATTTCTTTCCCTGGTACGCCGTCCCTGCTCGCACGACGTTGAGCAGATCGGTGGTGCCTTCGTTTTACAGGGCTGCCAGGGACCATGTGAAGGCACAGCTGTCCCGGGTTGCCGGGAGAACTGTGCACTTCACATCCGACATCTGGACCCGCCCAAGTGTGCAGCAAGCGTACCTCTCGCTTACTGCTCACTGGTGGGAACCTGAGGCGGTTGTGGGTGGGGGCCGGGGGGAGGTGCCTAGCACAGCAAGGCAGGGAAGGATGGGAGACCGCCGGGCCGGCTACTTCAAGGCCTTGCTTCACGCCGAGGTGCTCGACGTGTCCCACATGGCGGAGAACATCGCTGCCACCTTGAGGAGACAATTGGAAGAGTGGGTAGGCCAGGGACCCGCCACCGTGGGATGCATGGTGATGGACAGTGGCAAGAACATGAGGGCAGCGGCGCATCTAGTGAGCTGAGAGTGCATCTACTGTGCGGCTCACAAACTTCACCTAGTGGTGAGAGATGCGCTGGGGATGGGCTCCTCGAAGGAACCCTTGATACCCGGACTCGTGAACTCCAGTTACTGATCCAGAAATGTCGGAGGCTCACGGGTCACTTCTCGTGCAGCGTGAAAGCCACGCACGAACTGCGCCAGACACAGGTCAGGACAGGTGTGCCGGAGCATGCTCTGATCACTGACATGAGCACTCGCTGGAACTCCACCTGCGCGAAGCTTGAGCACTTGGTGGAGCAGCAGGCCGCACCGCACACGTGGCTCTCCGAGAACCACGGTGCGAGTCAGGTGGGTGAGTTCAGCTGGGAGGATTGGCTCACCGTCACCCAGACAGTGGAGGTCCTGAAGCCCTTCAAGGACTTCACTGTGGCGGTCTCGTCAGACACGGCAACCCTCGGTCTGGTCATTCCCCTGGTGCACACGCTCCAGAGGAATCTGGCCACCCTTGCAGACTGGGTCGCGCCCCGTGCTGACCTTGTTCCAGCGCTGCATGCACTGGTGAGAAGGCTGCAGCATGGCATAGCTGCCAGGTTAACTCCTCTCATGCAGGTCGAGTCATACATGTTGGCGACCATGTGTGACCCACGCATAAAGGGCAATTTCGCCGAGCGGGACGGGAACCTCACCCAAGCCAGAAACACCCTCTGCTCGTGGGTGAGGCGCAGGCAGGCCGAGAGGGGGCACCTCTCGACAGGGGGGATGTGAGAGGGGCCCTGCCGTGCGGGTCCCTCTGATGCCCCCTCTGCGCAGGCCCCCCCCCCCCCACGGCCACCACCGGAGTGCCGATGGAGATGGAGATGCTCCGGTGGGCCCTCGTCCCCTCTGGGGTCGTGAGGACCATGAGAGAGGATCCGGCGGAGGCAATGGTCAGGGACTACCTCGCAGAGCCCTGCGAGTTGCTCTCCGCCGATCCGCTCAGCTACTGGGCCAAGAAGGAGTCGGTCTGGCTGGACCTCTCCCTCGAGGCGCAGAGGCTGCTCTCATGTCCTCCGACGAGCGTGGAGAGCGAGCGCGTCTTTTCTCATGCGGGCGACATTGTTGGCCCACATCGCACTCACCTTCTCCCATGGAGAGTCAAACAGTTGACCTTCCTGAAGGTCAACTCTCGCCTCTTCGATTTCTCAGGACTGGACTTCCAGAGTGACTGAGGTGAGCCCAACTTGTGGCCTGCATCCTCTGCGAGTCCAATCCTTTGGAATCACGCTCTCCCCTGCATAAAACCCTGTAGACGCAGTTAAAACCGGCCAGTAGAGGGAGGGTGGTTAGGAACCAGTGGCAAAGGGAATCCACCCAGCAGTTTGAAAGCCCCCCACAAGGGAATTCAAAACATCTCCCAGCACTGAGACAGACCCTGTGGGACCAAATTTATTCTGAAAAATAATGCCCCAGAAACAGGCATTGCCACTGGAGGGAGAAATAGGTTAGAAAGGGATTGCTTAGGTGGGGATTAGGGAATGGGAAAATGTCAGATCCTGCTGTTTTGAATGTTTAAAATGTTTTTCACAGTTGAAATCTTTGTTTAAAAAAAAAAACCCAAAAAGTTGTAATAATGTTTTTTCAAAGTTGATGGAATGTTCACGTATAAAAAAAAAAACCAAAAAAAAAAGTTGTAATAATGTTTTTTCAAAGTTGAAATGTTCATGTATAAAAAAAACAACAAAAAAGTTGTAATAATGTTTTTTCAAAGTTGATGAAATGTTCATGTATAAAAAAACAACAAAAAAAAGTTGTAATAATGTTTTTTCAAAGTTGATGGAATGTTCATGTATAAAAAAAACAACAACAAAAGTTGTAATAATGTTTTTTCAAAGTTGATGAAATGTTCATGTAAAAAAAAACCAAAAAAAAAAAGTTGAAAAATGTTACTGTTTGGTTTGCTGTGGGGGGGAAATGCGGGAAGAGTTGGGGCTGGGCACCAGCCAATGATGATCTCTCGCAGATGTTTCCAGGTAAATGCTGAGGCTGGTGTGGGGGTGGGGGGAAACCTCTGCAACACTGCTCCAGAAATACCACTGTCCAGTGCCTTGGCAGTGCCCAGTCCAGCTTTTTGTGGCTGAACTGAAAGCATAGCCGCAGGAAATGACATTGGTTCTGCTGGACCTTGTTGCAGTGGTTTCCCCCAATTAAGTTTGGTTATGGAGGGATGGTTGTATGAAGCTAGTAGTTATGTTAATCTTGTCTAGTGGACTTCTTTTTCCATGCCCTGTTGTGCCCTCCTACTATGTAACCTGAATCTGTTCAAAAATTTAGAGTTTGTTAAAATAATTTTTTTAAGATTCTCTGATGTGTAGTGAATTGTGTTGTCCTTTTGTGTGGGGGACGGTTAGTGTGATTTGCCGTGATGTGTTGACCTATTGTACTTTGGAAGTGAGAAAATAAAGTTTTTTAAACTTGAATCATTGTGTGTGTGCGCTTCATTCTTTGATGTGAAGTTGGTTCCCAGCATAGGGAACAATGGGGCAGGCTGGCCAGCCTTCTCTGTAGGGGGGGGGGGTCAGGGGGTGGTTGTCTGTGTGTCAGGTGCTCTTTCCCAGGGACAAGTTGGCACTCAGAAGTGTGCCCCCCCATTGTGCCCACCACCTAGGCTGTGCGGAATTGCCCTGGGAAAGAGAGTTTAGAAGTTCCCAGCATAGGGAACAAAGGGGGAGGGCTGGTCAGCCTGTTCCTGGGGTTATGGGTGTGGGGCAGCTGGGGGTGGATTTGGGTCTGTGAGGGGCTAATGTGGGGATTTGGGTCTGTGTGTGGCAGCTGGGGGGGAATTGGGTTTGTATGGGGCAGTAGGGGGTGGACTTTGGGGGCTGAGAGCACCTACTTGGGGAGGCCATGCAATGGCCCCCCCAAGTGGGAGCAGGCTGAGCCTTCAACTAGCAAGGAACCCTCATGGCAGCCTTCCTCCTTGGCCTCTCTTTCCTTCTGCCTGTGATCAACAGCTCTCCCAAACAATGTTCATTTCTTCTTTCCCTTCCCTAGCTTCTCCTCATCCATAAGACTTTATTCCCTGGTAGTCCTTTGTTCCCAAGTAGGCCCCGGCTACTGTCTTGGTGAGGGCTTCCATGCCTCTATCAGTTGCTGGCCCTCCTTTGCCAGCTTTCTCTGGAACAGGCCAAGGGTTGCCAACTTCCAGGTAGGGCCTGGAGTTCTCCTGGAATCACAACCCATCTTCAGGCTACAGAGAGTAGTTCCCTGGAGAAAATGGCAGCTTCCAAGGGCAAACTCTTTAGAGGGCAAAATTGACCATGGATTCTAGGGGAAATCCCTACTCAGATTTCCCTTTCCTCAAGTCCCACCCCCAAATTGCCAGGAAATTCCAAGGCCAGAGTTTGCAACCCTACAGAGACCTCATTTCTGTACTCATAGCCTTGGCACGGTAGGTGTAGCCCCCATGGAACACTTTCTGGTTCCTGCTTCCAAGTTCAGTGATGCCAATGGAAGTCAATCCATCAGCAAAAATGGGTTTGAAACAGCAGTGGCATTGGGCTGTATTTTATTCAGTTACTTGTTTAGTTACTTATGCCCTGTTTTACTCCCCCCTGGAAACCTATAGTGGTTTACAGTATTGTTCTCCCTTGCTTTGTTTTATCCTCATAACAAACAGGCTATAACAATAGACAGCTGCTCCAGGCCCCACATTGGGAGTGACTTCATCCACCAATGGCCTACTAGTTGAAGGAGGTGGAGGGGGGGGAAGGAAGACAACACACTCCTGCCTACTCTATCTGGGGCCTAGGCAACAAACTGGAAATGGCGGCAGCAGGAGCTCCTGCCCACTCCACATAGGGCAAGGGCCACCCATTGCTTGGCCTTGGCAAGGAGCCAGTGGTGGGGCGGCACTGATTCTGGGGCCCTGTCGTGAACATTTTCCCAGGGCCCCAGAATAACTAAGACTGCCTCTGATAACAACAACCCTATGTGTTACATTAGCAGAGCCGAGATCATCCAGCAAGCCTCCAAGCCACAGGATCAGAGTCTCCCAGATTCTAGTCCAACACTCTAGCCATTGCACTACGCTGGATATCTTTAAATGGGTATACCCCACCACCTTAACCATTCTTCTCCAAAAAGCACACAACTTGGCTGTGGCTCAAAAATGAGTATGATGCATAGGCCAGTCACTGCAAACTGGTTCTAAGGCTCAGGTTGGGGGGGAAGGGGCATTGTTCTAATGCTGCCCTGGCTTTGGAAGGGGACTGTAAAGTAGATGCTATAATCTTGATTCAGTGCCTCCCTCCTTCTCTGTCTCTCTCTATATATAATGTGTGTGTAAACATTGTTAACATTACTACACCATTACTAAAGCCTAGAGGATGCTTAGGGTCTGTTCACACATGCATGATCATTTCATGGCCCTGCACTGGCATGATGATGTCTCTTCTAGGAAGTGATGTCATCACACAAGGCTGGGGAGCACACATACTTCACAGCAGGCTGATTTGGGCCCCAAATGATCCTGTTTCGGCCTGTTTAGGGCCCAAATCAGCCCGCTGCAAAGCACAGGAATACTCTCAGGGCAGCACGATGACATCAGTGACATCATCGCATCAGCCCCAGGAGTGTACCCAGAAGGCTCATTCCCTGCCTTTCCCCCTGCCAGCCAGGTAAGCAGTGACAGGGGGCGAAAGGTGGGAGTGGGGGATCCCCCACCAGGGGAAATGGATCCCTAATTGTGTCTGAGGATCTGTAGAATTCAAAGTGTGAATGGTTCTTTAACTCCATAGTACTTCAGTCTTTGAGGGACTGACATGCACGTGATAGTAAACTCCAGATTTCTTGATTGTTAATAAGGAATGCATGAGGTGGGGGTGGGAGTAGAGGTGGGAGAAGGGACCCAGAGGGTTGGGGGGCATTTTGCATGCAAAATGCCACCTCTGCCAAGACAAGCCTCCCCCAGGTGGAATTGGTGGAGAAAAGAGCACCTACTTGGGGAGGCCATGCAATGCCCCCCCCCAAGTGGGAGCAGGCTGAGCCTTGGTGGGGGGTGGGAGTAGAGGTGGGAGAGGGGCCCCAGAGGGTTGGGGGGCATTTTGCATGCAAAATGCCACCCCTGGCAAGACAAGCCTGCCTCTTCATTTTTTCCCCATAGGAAATAATGAAGAAGATTAGCAGTAGCACGCTAACAATATGTTCACTCTTCCCTCTCTTAGGCGAAGATAGGGGGACCTGGTTTGGGGGGCCATAATATGGCCCCCCAAAGTCCAATTGGTCTGAAACTTGGGGGGTTGTTAGAGAGGAGTTAGAGGAATTTTGGTTTCATTCGATGGGAAAATGCCTCCCCCAGGCGTCCGGGAAGATGGAGGCATTTTCCCATTGAAAAAACCCAAAACAACCCGAAACGGTTGCTGTTTCCGAAACGGATTTTCGTTTCGGGTAAACCCGAAACGAGAAACCCGAAACGGTGTGCCTTTGCACACCTCTACTCGCAACCAATGCAGCTGATGCAATACCGGTGTTATTTGTGTACCACTTGGCACTCTGGTGATGAAACGTGCTGCTGCATTTTGAACCAACTGCGATCTCCGGATCAGACTCAGAAGCCCAGCATAGAGCGCATTACAGTAATCTAACCTAGAGGTGACTGTTGTCTAAATCACTGTAGTTCAAAAGATAGGGGACAACCTGCCTGGTCTGTTGAAGATCTGCCCCCCCGCACTGTAGCCTTGTTGCTTCTTTCTCCCACTTGAACCTTCTCCCCCTTCAGCCCTGGTCTGGGGAGAAATCAAGTTTTTTTTTTTAAGTAATATTTTTATTAACATATTAAGAGAAATCAAGTTTGAGAGCCCTTGCTGCACTCATGCTGTGTCTGATCTAGCCATGTTTATTTCCTGCCAAGTAGAGAAGAGTGGAAGGATAGGCTAGGACTGTCCTAGCAGCAGCCCCCAATTCCCACCACAGCTTGGTAGGGTGGCTTGGGAGAAAATGTGCCAAAAATGCCATCAGAGTGAAAGTGTGCCATCATTGTCATGGTATTGCTTTAAAGATACTCCCCCCCCCACTCCCCCAGCCCCACAGCTATGGTATCTCATCCATTTTCCCATTATACTTTTGGTTTAATATCCTTAATTTAATTTAAATGAAATTAAGCTGAAGTAAATCTTGCACATATTTTCCCCTTTTTAGCTATGCCTCTTTTCTCTATTTCCTCCTTTCTCTTTTGTCAACTTCACGGATGAAATTTTAGATTGTAAGCTCCTCAAGGCAAGGGCCCAACTTTTTGCCTATACATACAAGATATATTGAGATACAGAGCAAAGTGAAAGAAGGGGAGCAACACAGAACCCTTTCCTTTTTCATGTAGGGTGAGGGTGTTTGTGACCTGATGGTGGGCAAAGCAGGTACCTGTGTATTGAGGCACAGAACAGCAAACAAAATGACTCACAAACTAGAGATCTCTACAACATAGTAGCTAACCCTGCAGAGTTTTATAGTGCCATTTGTATAATCCTACTACAACGGTTGTTACCTTTTATGAGTGGCCACCCGTGAATGCTTAGGGGGATCATCTTTGGTAGCTTCCCAGCTTCCTTGAACAACTGTAACTTCATGATATCTCAACAGACCCTCACTTGACCTATTTGTGATCCCAATTACCAGATTAACCACATTCTGCTTGCCATGCCTATAACTTTCTAATTATGCCTTCCACTTTTCCCTAACAATTATCTTAGCATATGCCTATGGAATCTTTCTCCTACCCTCACACTGAGGGGGGGAGGAAATAAAATCTTAAGAGAATAAAAACAGGCTGTGCTTTCATCATCAAAAATGGAATGCAGACACCAGAAGATTTTCACACACACAATTTTTTTTAATCCAGATGGGGTTGTATAGTATGAACTGTTGGAGCTACAGAGGATTAATAGAGCAAGCCACAACACACAGAGAATGTTGAGCAAAACGATGCATGACATACAGCAAAGGTCAATGCTGGAATGTAATTGAGCCTCCATCTCACACAGCACAATGTTGTTTACCCACATGTGCATGGAGACAGCTGTTGCCTTCAAGACCATGCCAAAATCTAAGTCTTTATTTTCAAGGGTCAAAACAATAAGCACTGCAGAGTCTAATGAAATTACTGGACAGAACTTCAAAATAAAACATTTCTTTCTTATTTCATTTACAATTCAAAGATGCCCTAGTTTTGGCTGGGTGAGGAGTCATGACTGGGTAGAGAGAGCAGAGGGCAAAACTCTTTGGCTCTCACAGGTTGTTTGCTATGTCCCATAGTTACAGATGTGCCTCAGCCATACCCCTAATTTGTTCCTGCATTTGGGCATGGTGGGGTGGGTGGGACAGATGGCATCATTCATGAGCTAATTCTCACATAAGAACATGGACATTCAGATTTGGAGATTAAAAACAATTATCTCAGTAACTCTTTTCGATAAAAGGTTTTCATCTTCCCACTTGCAAAAAAATTTTGTAGATCAGATTTGATTGATTGAACTTTAACATTTTTGCTTCCAACAACAACAACAACATTTGATTTATATACAGCCATTCAGGACAACTTAATGCCCGCTCAGAGCAGTTTACAAGTATGTCATTATTATCTCCACAACAAACACCTTTTGAGGTGGGTGGGGCTGAGAGAGCTCCTAGAAGCTGTGACACAGAGTATACGCAATAGGATTAGAAATTTACTGAAGCCTTTTTCAGTCATTATGTTTTGAGCCTGCATATACTAGAAGAGTAGGGTTGCCAGGTGCCTTGAACCTCCTAGCGGGGAATTGGGGCCTGGCACTTACCTGGGGAGAGTGCGCGTGCGCTCACTCCTGCAAGCATGATGATGTCATTTCCGGGAAGTGATGTCATCACATGGCCCCTCTGCAGGCAGCTAGAAAGAACCCTCCGTCACGCTCAATCTGGGGCCGGCTACGAACATCAGATTTTGTGCCTACTTCTTCAGGAGCGTGCTTTCTATTACAAACATAAATTCATCAGTTGTTCCATACTTAATAATCATTACATTACATATATTCCATACTTACAGATACTATACTGTGATACTGTGAGAAGAATACTGTAAGGGCCTTTGTCCCCACTGGAGAGAAAAGACAGGGTATAACATTCGTTATAAATCTACTTTTGCCTACAGCTCTCCAACAAAAGCTGATCATTCTCTCTATGGCTCTTCATCAGGTAATGCTGCAAGTCTTTTAGCAAGAGGAAGAATGGCTCACTCAGGAATCGGATTCAAACTACTGTTAAACATCAGTGCAGCAAGCTACAGCATTAGTTAGAGGAGCAAGCAGTCCCTAGTAAGTAAATATGGGGGGGGGGGGGTTGGACATCTTTTATTGGGTCAGCTTTAGCCTTTTCAAATTCAAGATTTGAAGAATGTTTATTTAGAGTAAAATAAAATAAATTATAGATGCTCCTGTGTTCTGTTACAATTTCACTCAGAAACAAAAGACAGTCTGGTGCAAAACAACTGAATTTCAGCTCAATTAGGAGATAGATCAGATTTCAAGCCTTTGGCAATATATCCTTTGACTTCATTGCTCAGAAACTGTTCATCATTATCTCTTGAATCTCATCTATGTTGAACTGCACAGTGAGTACCACTCTTGCAAAGCAAACCGATAACGGAAGACAAAGATTCTTGACATTCACCTAAAAAGTGCTTACCTTGTCCCATACACTAAATAGAGAACACACTCCATTTCAGTTCAGTAACATTCTCTAGTGGTGTGACGATTATAATGTTCCACCTTCTGAGAACAATGTTTCATTCTTCCATTGATTCAGAAAGTACTTTTCACATTCTTCTCCACTAACCAAAAGTAATTCTTTATAGTGCCATCTGTATGTATGGCACTTTACAGAGAGGGGAGGGGGAGACTTTTATGTTTTTTGGATTACTTTTTCAAAAGACCCAGGAGCTACCAGGCACAAAATGGTGTCCTGACAGGCAGAGCCAGGAACAAAATGGCAGCTTCTATAAAATTACAGCATTTCAAATGAAGCTGAAGCCGGAGGCGGGGCGGGGGGCGTCGGGGGGGAGCGGCGCAGCCGCGACCCCCGGGGGCCCCCGGCCCGCCGGAGGCGGGCGTCGGGGGGAGCGGCGCAGCCGCGACCCCCGGGGGCCCCCGGCCCGCCGGAGGCGGGCGTCGGGGGGAGCGGCGCAGCCGCGACCCCCGGGGGCCCCCGGCCCGCCGGAGGCGGGCGTCGGGGGGAGCGGCGCAGCCGCGACCCCCGGGGGCCCCCGGCCCGCCGGAGGCGGGCGTCGGGGGGAGCGGCGCAGCCGCGACCCCCGGGGGCCCCCGGCCCGCCGGAGGCGGGCGTCGGGGGGAGCGGCGCAGCCGCGACCCCCGGGGGGCCCCGGCCCGCCGGAGGCGGGCGTCGGGGGGGAGCGGCGCAGCCGCGACCCCCGGGGGCCCCCGGCCCGCCGGAGGCGGGCGTCGGGGGGAGCGGCGCAGCCGCGACCCCCGGGGGCCCGGCTGTCTTCGTCTTCGTCTTCGTCTTCGTCTTCGTCTTCGTCTTCGTCTTCGTCTTCGTCTTCGTCTTCGTCTTCGTCTTCGTCTTCGTCTTCGTCTTCGTCTTCGTCTTCGTCTTCGTCTTCGTCTTCGTCGGGGGCAAGGGGGCAAGGGGGCAAGGGGGCAAGGGGGCAAGGGGGCAAGGGGGCAAGGGGGCAAGGGGGCAAGGGGGCAAGGGGGCAAGGGGGCAAGGGGGCAAGGGGGCAAGGGGGCAAATTTTATTTTTGGCAACCTCTTCTACATGCAAAACTTTTTTGGTACAAAGTTGTAATGTTATAAAATGGTAAAAATTTCATAAAATTGTAATTTTACTAACAATCCAACTCAAATAAGTTTATAGACAATTCAAACAGTATTGCTTTTATAATCATATTAGGCATAAATATTAAACATAACTTTTAAACATTAAGTAAAAAGTATTAAACACTCGGTAGAGATGGGTTGAAGGTTTTATCTTAAATCCTGAGCAGCTTGAAACCTTCAAGTGAGAACTGAAAACATGTTTCTCTGTTTTAGAGAAACTGCTTTTCAGTACAAAATAAACAGGATGTATGTTTTTGTTGCACTCTCCCAACCAGGAGACAGACTCCTCCTAAGAGTTTAATGGCTTCTTTCATTAACAAACGCTAGTCGTTTTCATTACGTGAGGTATCAAAATATAAATGTTTATTTAAATAAAACATAGAAAAATAGAACAGATGAACGCAACAAGAATTAAGTTTCCTAACATTTCTTAATGAAATCCAACTCAGTCAGATTAACGATGAAATGCATTCAAGTTACCGTAGCACATATTACAAGGGTGAGTTTCCTGCCTAGATCTTCATGAGATTTCTTTTGGCCAAAACCCTGATCTGCTATTTGGATTACCATTTTTATATATTATCTTATGCAGAAATCTAAGATCTTTTCATATGATAACAAAGATAAATATCAAACCAATCATAATTTAATTCTTTTTTACTATTTCCAATCATGTGACATTTTACCTAGCCAAAAGTACCACTATGCCCAGCTGTAAGATAAGAGATATGGATAGTAAAAGTGACAAGAAAAGTTACATGACCAGATCATCCTTGGTCTCTGCTAACAATTACAGAACATGTATCTGATACTGTTCACTATTTTTAATTGGCTGTCAAAGATAAAGAAGCACCAGTTATACACCATACTAGAAAAAGAACTACAGTGAAGTTCATACAGCGTTATTTAGAATGCATATGTTTCACTAAGTATGTGTTCTAAACCATAATCAGCAGTCTACTGGTTTGAATCCCACTACTGACATGACCTCAGTAGGTGGCCTTGGGTCAGCCACTCCTCTCAGCCCCAGCTCCATTGTGGGGATAAGAATAACACTAACTTGTTCACTGCTCTGGGTGAGCACACATATGTGTAGAAGAGCGGTATAAGCACAGTTATTATTATTATTTATATTTCCATGACACCATCCCTTGACCTGTGAAATTAAGTATTTTGATAAATATGAAAGTGATACAAAATATAAATGCATTGCATAATGTGTGAGTGTACATATACAAACTTTAAAAATTGTATTAGATAATACAGCAAAGCATGATTACTGAGAAAACTGCTTTCACTGCTTTCAGTGTGGAGAGCTGCTTGTAGATCAAAACAACCTGGCAAGCTGTCTTCATGCAGAGTGCTCTTGATTCTCTTGACTTTCAATTCTGCTTTCGTTCAGCATGGGTAAATCAACGTGTCAGCAGTAAACATTTGTATCACTCCTCTCGGAATGACCATTTAAATTTTACTGCCTATCGTGTCAAAGCAATTAAAATTAACAATACAGTTACTAAGCTGCTAAGTTCAATTAATGGCTCTTAGGCTTTATCTATTGATCTAGTGACATCTTCAAAACCCACTGGTAACAGACTATACATACTTCTCTTCTATCCACAATATATACACAAGGATTGATTACATATTCTTATCTTCTAAATTACATATTTAAATGACATATTCTTATCTCCTAAATTAATTAGTCAAACTCTTTACATCAAGGATTGGTGACAAGTTGTGGACAGACTATGCTTGGACAGAATGTACACTGAGAATAAATGACATCAAACAAATTGGAAACTAAATAAATCACTTTTATTTAACAAATAAATTTCTTCTGAAGTCTCTTTAGAAATTAAACAATAGAAACAAATAAACTATGTGGCATTCCTCAAATCCACGTGTAGGATGCTATGGAAGTGGTACTTAGAGGGAAATTAATCTCCATTGCCTCCTGTCATGAAGAACAAAAAGAAAACATTAGAAATGAAATGATATCGGAGATCTGGCCGGATTCTATGTAAATAAAAAGAAGTCAGAGATATTATGTAAAAATATGACTAAACAGAGACAACAGGAACTAATGGAAATAACAGATTGCGAAGTAACTAACAAGGTAAAATATTTGGGAATTGAACTAACTGCGAAGAACATAGATTTATTTAAGAATAATTATGAGAAGCTGTGGACTCAAATAGAGAAAGATTTGATTAAATGGAATAGGTTGAACTTGTCATGGCTGGGAAGAATCGCAGCAGTAAAGATGAATGTATTGCCGAGAGTGATGTTCCTGTTACAAACAATACCAATTATCCAAGACGCTAAACAATTTGAAAAATAGCACAGGAAAATATCGGACTTTGTGTGGGCAGGCAAGAAGCCTCGGGTGAAGATGAAAGTTTTACAGGATGCTAAAGAGAGAGGTGGAATGCAGCTGCCCAATTTAAGATTATACCATGAAGCAATATGTCTCGTGTGGTTAAAAGAATGGATGATGCTGAAGAATCGCAAATTACTGGCTTTGGAGGGACATAAAAAACATTTGGATGGCATGCATACTTGTGGTATGATAAAATAAAAGCAGACTCTATGTTTTTACACCACTACATTCGGAGAAGCCTTTTCACAATTTGGAAGAAGTATAAAAATTACCTGCAAGACGGAATCCATGGGTGGTTCCATATGAAGTAATAGATCCAAGAACTGTTGAAAATGAGCAACAGTGTTTAACGTACAAGGAGATAACACGATTAGAATTCTTTAAATTAAGAATAAAGACGCAAGAGGAGTTGTCTCCAAGTTATGATTGGTTCCAATATAGACAGATTAGAGATCCTAATAATTCGGACTGTGTGAAATGAGGAATAAGAATGGAGAATTCAGAATTAGAAGAGGTAATTTTTCAAGAGGGTAAAAAGGAAATCTCTAAGATTTACAAAGTACTTTTGAAGTGGTTTACAGAAGATGAAACAGTTAAAGTCCAAATGGTGAAGTGGGCAGTAAACTTTCATAAAGAGATAACAATGGAGGCGTGGGAATACCTGTGGAAAACGACTTTGAAGATTATGACATGTACAAACATTAAGGAGAATGTCTATAAAATGATTTACCGTTGGTATCTGACACCAAAGAAAATTGCGCTGGGAAATACTAATGTGTCGAATAAATGCTGGAAATCTAAAAAACATGAAGGATCTTTGTATCACATGTGGTGGACTTGTGAGGTAGCTAAGCAATACTGGGAAGGAATAACAGAAGCAATTAATGAGATTTTACAATTTCAAGTTAATAAAAACCCAGAATTGCTGCTACTGAATTTGGGAGTGGAGGATGTTCCAGCGCAATATAGAACATTATTATTTTATATGACAACAGCGGCTAGACTTTTATACACGCAGAAATGGAAAATACAACAAGTACCAACTATTGAAGATTGGATTTATAAATTGCTGTACATGGCCGAGATGGACAAAATGACAAGGAAACTTAAGGATCTTGATCCAGGACTATTTAATGCAGACTGGGAGAAATTGAAACAATATTTGGAAAAAAAATGGGATGTGAAAGGTGAACTGTGGCAATTTGAGAATTACTGAAATGTAACAAAAGAAGAGAGAAGTGACTTTACCGGGAAAGGGAAAAGTTAATTATTAACCTAAGCTATTACTAGGGGTTAGATAATAATCTTAATATTATATATAGCATTGAATAATAGATGTGTTATTATAAGAACATGCTAGCTAGGTATTTTCTTGTGATTATGTTTTTAGTATAATAGATATTTTATACATTTAAAATATATTGAGAATAAGAAAGGTTAAAAGAAATATATAGAATATAAGTTAAATTGATTGACTTATATTGGGGACAGTATAGAGATTAAGTAAAGGAATAGGAAATGGATAAAATGTTGTATTATCAATATTAAGACTTTTAATATATGCTAGCAAAGGATTATATAGATGTTAAGAATAAGTTAAGGAGTGGTTAAAGGTAATTTTGTGTTATAAAATAATAAGCTTAGAAGAGAGTTTAAGTGTATGTTTAATAGAGTATATGAAGTATTAAGTGAGTAAGAATTAAGATGGGTAAGGGGTTGGAAAACTGTTGGAAGTCAAATAAAAGGGGGGAGGAAAGGGAAGGGGTTAGAAGTTGATATATATAAAGGGATAATGATTGTACTGAATGATTATATATTCTAATCCAATAAAAATTCTTTAAAAAAAAAGAAATGAAATGATATCTAGAATAAGAAAACTAGAAGACAAACAAAAAAAGGCCACCCAATCTATAAACTTACTTGCTTGAAAATTAAAGGAAAAAACCTCCTCACATTCTATACAAGCTATTAAAGGCACCCAGGAAAAACTCAAACTAATTCTGTAAAATTAGCCGATGTATTTGCTGAATACTACCAAACCTTTTGTACATCAGACAATCCTGACACTAATCATATTTTAAATTATTTATCATCACAGGAAATTATTTGGAAAAAAACTCACAAGAGCATAAACAATATCTGGACCAACCAATCACAACAGAAGATGTTACAGTCACTATCAAATCCTTGGAAAAAATAATTAAGCTTCAGACTGGGATGGATTCCCTGCCAAATTTTTACAAAAAAATACATGCACCTACTTTCAACTCCACTAACTGCCACATGCAACTCTGTTATGATAGGAGGTAGCATCCCTCTATCTTGATCAGAGGCTGAAATAGTAGTTACTCCAAAAAAGGACAATGATATTACAAATACTAAATCTTCTCAACCAATACCCTTACTGAATCAAGACCAAAAGATCTTTACAAACATATTTGCCAAAACATTGTCTAAATTTAAATAACCAACTACATTCACCTTGACCAGACTGGCTTTATGCCAATAAAGAATTTTTTGACAATACACGTAACACTTTAACTATAATTATTTCTGTGAAGCATACAAAACCCATGCATTACTTCTGGCCTTTGATATAGAGAAGGCATTTGATTAAGTGGAAATACCATATCTAAAACATTTACTTCAAAAAATGGGTTTTGGCGACCAATTCTAAAATGCCATTAATGCTCTTTATCTTTCTCCAAAAGCTACAGTTAGGACTAACAATGTACTTTCGATAGATATCCATATAGCAAGGGGAACTAGACAAGGCTGTCCCCTTTCCCCATTTCTGTTTGCCATAACTATAGACAGGGCTGGTGCTACCATTAGACCAACTAGGCAGCCGCCTTAGGCACAGACCTCAAGAGGGGCACAGTTTTATACAGATTACTTTCTTGAAAAAAATGCAGCTGAGAAAACCTATTGAGCACCCCCTAAATGGTCCTGTCCACAGACATCAAGCAGCTTGAAAGCTCACCGTAACTTTTTATTTATTTATTTATTTGATGTATACCCTTCCCTCCCCACAGATGGGCTAAGGGTGGCTAACAACATTAAAAAAAACATTAAAATCACAGAAACATAAAATCAATAATATTTTTTTTAAAAATGATTAAAATAGCCCAGGAGCAGGCTATTTAAACAAATATTGGGAGTCCGTATACAAGCATGGCAGATGGCTGAGGGCAGCTCCGGAAGAAATGGTGGTCTTAGATGGAAGAAGAAGGACACTCGCTGGCACTCAGCCAAAGGCCCAGCAGAACATCTCTGTTTTACAAGCCCTGCAAAACTGTAACAGGTTCCACAGGGCCCAGATCTCCAGCGGGGAGAGCATTCCACCAGGCCAGGGCCAGGGCAGAAAAAGCCCTCGCCCTGGTTGAGGCCAGATGGATGTCCTTTGGGCCAGGGACCACCAGGAGTTGCTTGTCTACAGAGCGCAACACCCTGCAGGGGACGTAATGGAAGAGGCAGTCCCACAGGTATGGAGGTCCCAGTCCATGAAGGGCTTTAAATACCAAGGTTAACACCTTGAACCAGATCTGGAACTCCACTGGAAGCCAGTGAAGCTGGCACAGCACATGAGGAATGTGCACTTGGATGGGCGTTCCGGTAAGGATGCGTGCCACTGCATTCTGGATCAGCTGTAACTTCCAGGTCAGGCCCAAGGGCAGTCCAGGATAGAGTGAGTTGCAGTAGTCTAGCCTGGAGGTGACCGTTGCATGGATTACTGTGGCCAGGTCCTGTGGTGAAAGATAGGGCGCCAGTTGCCTGCCCTGTCGAAGATGAAAAAAGGCAGACCTGGCAACAGTCATGACCTGGGCCTCCATTGAAAGTGTAGCATCCAAGGTCACACCCAGACTCCTCACCATCAGGGAAGGTTTCAATTGTACCCCATCAATGGCTGGGAGCCAGTTCACAGCTCGATTGCCCCATGATCCAGACACAAAACCTCTGTCTTCAGGGGATTCAATTTCAGGTGACTCTGATGTAACCATACCATCACAGCCTCAAGACCCTTGACCAAGGAATCCAAAGCAAGATCGGACTGGCCATCTGTAATGATTCCAAGTAAATGTGTGCATGTATCTTTAAATGCTTGATGAGATAGGTGAAGAGTGGGGGGTGAAGGAGATGGATGAGTGAGTGATGTGTCAGGCTATGGCATTCCAGACTTGATAGTCTGTTTCACTCCCTTCTGCAAGAAGACGAGGTCTTTTGATTTCAAAAGGTTTATTGTGAAAGACAGCATTCAAGCCCAGATGTGCATATTCCACGATTAGAGATCCTGGCCAAGCAAAGCATTGCTAGGAATGAATCATAGAGTAAAGGTTGTTACATTTCACACTCCCGGAGCCCAGCCTCCCCCCCGAGTTCATACAGCAAAACTTCTCAGAGGTGCGCTGAGTTGGCCAAGGTCGAAACAGCAGATAAGACAGGATCCTTTCCCATGGAATCGGCTCCTTGCAGGTGTTGCCTGGAGGGAAAGAAGTCTAAACACTACACGATTAAATATGGCATTACTTAGGTTAAAACAGTTTCTGACAATATGATTGGTTGAGGACTGAGAGGGTGGGTGGAGTGAATGCAGTTTGAGACTGAGAGTAGAGAGAAAAGTTTTAGTCAGAAGAAAGCAGGCTAGCTGTGTGCTGCCTGAATATGTTGAAGTGTTTATGAGAGAAATATAACCTGTGCGGAACCTGAACTGAGCATGTTTGTGAAAGGACACTCAGTCAGGGAAAGAGAGGCCAGCTGTGTGAATGAGAGTAAATGAAGTAACTTTAAGAACTGAGAACTACGTTTATGAAACCGATATGCTTCTCGACTAAATAAAAGTTTATTTTTGTTTTGCTATATCCCAGTGTAGCTATCATTGCTATATCCCATTCCTATCTTCAGGGCCACATAGAACCACGAAGGACCTTAAGCTTAGGAACGTTACCAAAGGGAAAATTTAAATAAAATATCTTGGAATAAAATATTCCTGGTGGCAGCAGACTACCCAGAGAGTTAAGGGATAGATTAAAAGAAAAATGTACCCTAAAGAAAGTAAAGGTCATAACACCATCCATCAGCAGATAGAGCTGAGTGTCATCCGCATACCAGTGACAACCTAGCCCAAAGCTGCGGGCTAACCGGGCAAGGGGGCGCATATAGATGTTAAATAGCATTGGGGAAAGAATCGCCCCCTGAGGGATGCCACATACCAAAGAATGGTAAGCAGACATCTGTTCCCTGAGTGCCACCCTCTGTCCTAGATTGTGAAGGAAGGAGTTCAGCCATTGCAGGGCTGTTCCACGAATCCCCACATCGGCAAGGCAGTGGGTAAGAAGATTATGATTGACCATGTCAAATGCTGCTGTAAGATCTAAAAGTATCAGCAGTGCCGACCCACTCCAGTCCAGGTGTCGCCGCAGATCATCTGTGAGGGCAACCAGAACCATCTCTGTACCATGGCCAGGCCTGAAGCTGGACTGGAATGGATCCAGGATAGAGGCATCACCCAGGTATACCTGCAGCTGTTCCGCTACCGCCCTCTCAATTACCTTACCCAGGAACGGAATATTCGAAACTGGGCGATAATTGGCTGGATCAGCAGGATCCAGTGATGGTTTCTTTAATAAGGACTGCACCACTGCCTCTTTCAGTGAGTCTGGAAAAAAAACAGAACTCAGAGAAAGATTAATGATGTCAGCTAAAGGTGCCCAAATCCCATCACCACCACTTTTCACCAGCCATGATGGGCATGGGTCCAGTGGGCACATGGTAGGTTTCACAGCATGCAGGACCCTGCCCACCTCCTCCTGGGAGAGTGGCCTGAATTGATCTAATGTTAACCCTGAGGACGACCAAGGGGCCTCCGGTACACATACTGCATCAACTGTGGTGGACAGATCCCGGCGGAGTGACAAGATATTATCCGCAAAATAGTCTCCAAAAGCCTCATAGCTTATTACTGAATTTATATTTTTATTTGTCCCATGTGTGAGGGACGTTAAAGACCAAATCACTCTGGAAAGTTGTGCTGGGTGAGAACTAGTGGACGCAGTGGAAGCTGCATAGTAGTCTCTCTTTGCAGCTTTCAGTGCCATCCCATAGACCTTCATAAACGTCCTATAAGATGTTCTTGTCACTTCATTATGGAGTCACCGCCACACTCGCTCTAGCCGTCTCAGCTCCCATTTGATTTGTCATAGCTCATCAGTAAACCAAGGAGCTACTCTAGTTGGGGGGCGGAGAGAGCGATCTCATCAATAGCTTCAGAGAAACGGGCATTCCAGTCCTCTATCAGCTCATCCAGTGAGCCACCAGGGGGCACCAGATGCTGCAGAGCGTTCTGCAATTCAATTGGATCCATTTGACTCCATGGGCGAGCATAAATCAGCTCATCGCCTAAGCAGGAGGGGGTCATGGTGCCCAGACAAGCCCTCAGGATGAGGTGGTCTGACCATGGCACTGCTATAGCTTCATCCAGATCCACCTCTATCCCGAACCCAAAGATCAAATCCTGTGTGTGTCCTGCTCGATGTGTGGGCATTGATACAAACTCAGAGAGTCCTAATGCTGCCATGGAGGCTATCATGTCCATGGCCTGTGAGGAGGTAGCATCATTGGCATGGACATTGATGTCCCCTAAGACCAGAAGCCTGGGGTACTCCAAGGCCCAGCCAGCCACTGCCTCTAACAGGCCAGGCACAGCATCTGCTGGTGCGCTGGGCGATTGGTACACCAGACAGATGGCTATACTCTCCTCGGCATCCCACACCAGGCCCACACAATCAATGCCAGCAATCTTTGGCAAGGGGAGCAGCATGATGGAGAAAGACTCTCGAATGAGCACCACTACCCCAACAAGACATTTCCCAATATGTAAAACAAATAGGAGAAACCTGTACCATAAATGTGTTGGAATATATGTGTGTTGCAAGGTTTGAGATTCAGTCATTATGGGGTTAATGTGTTTACCTACCATGCTATTGTTTAGATTGACCTGGAAGGGGAACCTGGCTCAAAGCCAATAATCTGCAAGCCCGGGAAACTTGAGAGTGTTTGTAAACTGTTATTGGTCAACAGGTCAGGTGATTTTCTTTCAGGGTCAAGAAGACAGAGGAAGAAGAAGATTCTCCATTCAGTTATCCCAGCTCTTTGTTTCTAACCAGTAGTGAGAATGTAGCTCCAGGCATTTGTTATTTTGTAGGCAATCCTGTTAACCTTTTTTCCTTTAGAAGTGAATGATTTTAAAAGCTAAACTCGTGTGCTAACTCTCTATTGATTCAAGATCCATTGCACCTCTGAAGAAAAGCTATTTTTTAACCTTTTACCCCAACAAAGTGGACCAGTTGAAGTAATTATTAAGGTGAAAAAGATGCTAGCGATTCGTGTATATTGTTCTTTGAATAACAGCAGTATGGTATGGCTTTGAATAGGCAATATGAGATCATTAACTCTCAAAAAAGGCAAACCTTATGAGTTATATCATCCTGCTTTCAGATAATACTGCCAGTCATTGCTGCACCTCAAAATAGTCTAGGAGACTCAAAGTTATCTCAGAAGTCTCAGTCAACTTGAGAGGAACAATCCTTACTGAAACTACTCCTTTTTAGCTCTCCAGAGAGCCAGCTAAAAAGAAGAAAGCAAACAAACTAAGTAACTGCAGACAAAAGTATCTCCTTTTCAAGTACAACATAATTCTCTCTCTCATTGTCTCACAGCAAACATGAGAAGGGGGTGGGAGTAGAAGACACTCTGTTGTGCCAGCCAGGAAAAAGGTGGGGAAATAGCTTCCAATGCTACAAAAAGAAACTTTTCAGCAACTTGAGGAAGCCAAGCAAGAAGTGAGAAGAAAAACAAAAGGGAAAAGGTGGGAAATAGCCTCCAGAGCTAAGAAAAAAAACCCACTTCATAGAGCAAACTGTATCCCAGCAACACCAAGAGAAGAGGCAGAGTGGAAAACACTAAAATCTTCACAGCTATTCTGCTGTGTCTGGAAAGAAATGGGCAGAAAATCAGCTTCATGACTGCAATAAAAGGGAGGAATGTAGGGAAATTCTGCTGTAGCAATGCACAGAGCATACTTGCTGCAGAGGAACAAGTGCAGGGGAAAATACCTCTGCACTAGAACCTACAACTATATAGTCAAGCTTTTAAGGTTTCCTCAAAATCTGAAAATCCTTTAAAGAGTTATGATGACCTCGTCCAATCCTTAAGGCCACTTTTGGTAGGTGCTTGAGAGGGAAAACTGGTCAAGACCAATTTGTCATCTAAACCTTGGTTTGATCAAAGCTGTATTTGTGCTAAAAAAGCTTTAATCTATGCCTATAAGTTAGCACTGAGAGCTGATGAAAAGACCAGACAGGATGCATATCGTTCTCTTTCATTTTTAAAAAAGAAATATAAATCACTGGTTGCCTGCTGTAAGAAAGAACATACCAGAAAACGGTGGGCCAATATAATTGAAGCAGCTACGAGCAAAAACTCAGTGGTGTTCTGGAAACTAGTGTCAAACCGCGCCTCCACAGCCGCCTCCCCCTTGGCTTCCTCTATCCCCCCAGATAAATGGACTTCTTTTTTCCAAAAAATGTATGATGATCCTATTCAACCCCCTCCTGCCCTAACAATAGAAAATCTGGCCAAATGCCCCCCAGTTCATGCTGAAGAGGTAAAAGCTTATATTAGCCAGTTAAAGAATGCAAAAGCCCCTGGGCTTGATGGAATATCTCCAGAATTACTAAAAACAAATAAGGATTGGTGGGCAACTTTCCTAGCCTCCCTATTTACTTATATTGATGAAACCGGCTACATCTCCAATGATTGGGGAATGGCTATAGTAGTCCCCTTCCACAAGAAGGGAAAGAAGGAGGATCCATCCACTTATATACCAATCAGCTTACTAAGCATTGTAAGCAAGTTGTCTACAAAACATTTGCTGGAGAAATGTTTAGACTGGCTAGAACAGGAGGATATAATTGCTGATGAGCAAGCTGGGTTTAGAGCTGGCAGGTCAACAATAGATCACTGCCTAGTAATGCAACACCTTGTAGAGAAATACACTACAGGAGACCAAGCATCACTTTACCAAGCATTTGTTGATTTAAAAGCAGCTTTTGACACAGTCTCTAGAAATAGACTTTGGAGGAAACTGCAGGCCTCCTCTATTGATAGGCGACTGCTGTTCCTTTTTGGGGCTACGCACAAGCAAACTGCCCTGAGTAAGGTGCAGCCGAATTGGGCATTTGACTGACCCCATTCAAACTTACAGGCAGGTGTGCCTTCTAGCCCCCTTTCTGTTTATCTTCTACATCAACAATTTGGTAAACCTTTTGAATGCCCCTGGATTGCACCCTCCCAAATTAGCAAATAGGCACATTCATGTACTGCTCTATGCAGATGATGCTGTATTACTTTCTAGGACCCCCATAGGGCTGAAACGAGCCCTAAAAAAATTCTCCCAATTCTGTGATACTGAACACCTTCTAACTAATTACCAAAAAACTAAGATCCTGGCTTTTGGTAAAAATCCAAAGATCACACGATGGGAGCTTCAGTGGCATCAGTTAGAACAACTTACCAGCTTCAAATATTTGGGTGTAGTTTTGCAAGCCTCAGGTACCAAAACAACACATAGCAGCTTCATTGCTGATGTGGGAGGAAAAACAGCACACGGTATACTGAAATTCTATCGATCACAAGGGGGGCAGTATGTACCGGCTGCACTCAGATTGTTTAAAGCCTTGATTCAAATTCGAGAGGATGATACAATTTGTGGCATAAAAATAAAGGAATTTTCTTACAAAGTCAGAGCATTTGCAGATGATGTAATGTTGATAGTGGAAGATCCAATAGATAACATGCCAAAAATAATAGATAAAATAAAGGAATTTGGAGATTTGGCCAGATTTTATGTGAATAAAAAGAAGTCGAAGATATTGTGTAAGAATATGATGAAGCAAAAACAGCAAGAATTAATGGAGACTACAGACTGCGAGGTAACTAATAAAGTAAAATATTTAGGAATTGAGCTGACTGTGAAAAATATAGATTTATTTAAAAATAATTATGAGAAGCTGTGGCAACAAATAGAAAGAGATTTGATAAAATGGAATAAATTAAATTTGTCATGGCTGGGAAGGATAGCAGCAGTAAAGATGAATGTGTTACCACATGTGATGTTTTTGCTGCAAACTATTCCAATTATCCGAGACTTCAAACAATTCAACAAATGGCAAAGAAAAATTTCAGACTTCGTGTGGGCAGGCAGGAAACCCCGGGTGAAAATGAAAGTATTACAAGACTCGAAAGAAAGAGGGGGACTGCAGCTGCCCAACATAAGATTATATTACGAAGCAATTTGTCTGACATGGTTAAAAGACTGGATAACGCTAAAAGACCGTAAACTGCTGGCCTTAGAGGGACACAAAAATTGTTTGGACGGCATGCCTATTTGTGGTACGATAAAGTTAAAGCGGACTCTATGTTTTTGCATCATTATATCAGAAGAAGCCTTTTCACAATCTGGAAGAAATACAAGAATTACATGGAAAGTGGTATCCCTTCATGGGTGGTACCATATGAAGTAATAGATCCAAGAGCTGTTTATAATGAACAACAATGCTTAACTTATAAAGAGATAACATTGACGGGACATAGAATATTAAAAATAAAGACACAAGAAGAGTTATCTCCTCAATATGGATGGTTTCAATATAGGCAAATCAGGGATCTATATAACTCGGACTGTTTAAGGGGAGGAAAAAGACTGAAAAACTCAAAACTAGAAGAAGTGATTTTACAAGAAGGTAAAAAAGACATTTCTAAAATATACAAAATACTTTTAAAATGGTATACAGAGGACGAGACAGTCAAAGTCCAGATGGTGAAATGGGCAATTAACTTTCATAAAGAAATAACAATGGAATCATGGGAATATTTGTGGAAAAACACTTTGAAGATTTCAACTTGTACCAATATTAAAGAAAATGTCTATAAAATGATGTATAGGTGGTATTTAACGCCTAAGAAGATTGCACTTGGAAATGCAAAAATGTCAGACAAATGCTGGAAGTGTAAAAAGCATGAAGGATCATTTTATCACATGTGGTGGACTTGCGAGGTAGCTAAGCAATACTGGGGGGATATAATAGAAATAATTAATGAGGTTTTGCAAACCCAAATAAATAAGAACCCAGAATTGCTGCTACTGAACTTGGGAATGGAAGAGGTTCCAAAGCAGAATAGAACATTGCTATTTTACATGATTACAGCAGCAAGACTTTTGTACATGCAGAAATGGAAAGTACAAGAAATACCAACTATAGAAGATTGGATTTACAAATTGTTGTACATGGCAGAAATGGACAAAATGACAAGAAAACTGAAAGATCTTGATCCAGGAGAATATATGGCAGACTGGGGGAAATTGAAACAATATCTAGGAAAAAAATGGGATGTGAAAGGAGGACTGTGGCAGTTTGAGAATTATTAATGTGTGATTTTATAAAGGGGAGAGAGAAGTAACTTTACCAATAATGTGGAAATTTAGTTATTAATCAATCTAAGCTAATATTAGTACTAAGGAAAATGTATTAAAAATAGATAGGTCAAATAGGGTGACGTAGATTGGATATATTAGTAAATTGGAGATACAGAAGAATTTGAATATGCTTAGAATAAGTGATATAATATGTATAAGATTTAGAAAAATTATAGTTAAGAGTAATTTAAATAATAAGATGGGTTAAGGGTTGGAAAGCTGTTGGAAGTCTATAAGGAGGGGGGGGAAAGGGTGGGGGTTGATATAATTTAGGTAAGATGGGGAATTTGTGTAATATTTTATATTCTCACCAATAATTTTTTTTTTAAAAAAAGATTGTTTAAAGCCAAACCATTGACCCAATTAGTATACGGATCATTCTTGGGGCTGCCATCCTCCTCTTTCTCTCAGCTTGAGGGAGTGCAGTCCAAATTCCTTAGAGCCCTATTACAAGTGCCCAAATGCATGCCTAACTCATGGGTTAGACCGGAAACAGGAATGTTAAGGGTAGAGGCCAGAATCACCATCCTTTCAATTTTCAAATGGCTGTCAGGACGTCTAAACCCGCAAGGTCTGCTCCCTCTGTTATTCCAAGACAAATTTCAACCTAATTGGCAAAAAGCGACTCTGAAATCCCTGGGAAAATTGGGTCTTTCCCCTCAAAGTTTGCTAGTCATGGGGTTAGACTGAGCAAAATCACTCATTAAGCAGAGAGTGACAGACATTGAAAGACAAACATTTTCTTAGAGCACCAGGTTTTATTTCTTCAGATACTACTAAATATATTGCCGCTCCTGCAGCCTATTTTTACTTTCTTGAATCCAGTAACTCCAGAAGGGCATTTGCTTTAGCTAGAAGTTCAACTCTACCCTCTGCCGTTCTGGAAGGAAAGTTTAAAGCTGTCCATTACTCTCTTAGGCTTTGCTCCTATCCCCTAAGAGAAATTGACTCAATGGAGCACATCTTCTTCAACTGCCCAAGTCATAGTAAAATTAGAGCGGAAACCATCAGTCCATTAGTAGAAAGATTCCCTGGAAGTTCAAATAAAATCAAACTTGATTATCTTTTGTCTGATCGGAATCACCAGACACCACATCAAGTAGCAAGATTCTGTGCCCAGGTCTACAAGCAACATAAATCGCATAAGGCAGCTTAAACAACTAATTTATGATGATCTTATTTTTTTACTCTTATATTTATTCATCGTTCTTCCCCGGTATCCAGTCTCAACTGTTTTTAAACAGATTTGCAAATGGTTTTATATGTACTGGTCGCAGACTGTAATAATAAACTTGACTTGACTACCTCTGCACTAAGAACAGCAGAAATACCTGAACCTACTTCATGGGGTGAATTATCCTAGCTACCACCAGAAGAAGCTGAGAAATGGAGAAAAGAGGAGGGTGTGGTGTCAGTGTTGAAGAGAATGATAGCACATTGAAAGAGCTCCGTCTCTCCCATGCCTGAAATTTAAAATTTATGTTGGAAGGGTAAAGTAAAAATATTTACTCTTCCAACGTGAAGATACACTAAGAGATCCGAAAGGCAGATTCATATTTATTAAAGGCACTATAGAAAACCAAACTTACACATTTGGCTCAATTTATGCCCCAAACCAAGAAAGCCTAATGAAATTCTAAAACAAAGTTCATTAGAATACACATGTATCACTTAGTATAATGTGTTCTAAACCATATTTTCATGACAAACCCACAGAAACAGCAGCAACATAATCTAAGAGTATAATGGAGAGCAACAAATAGAAACAGAAGGTGTATTATCGAAGGCTTTCACGGCCGGAGAACGATGGCTGTTGTGGGTTTTCCGGGCTGTATTGCCGTGGTCTTGGCATTGTAGTTCCTGACGTTTCGCCAGCAGCTGTGGCTGGCATCTTCAGAGGTGTAGCACCAAAAGACAGAGATCTCTCAGTGTCACAGTGTGGAAAAGATGTAGGTCATTTGTATCTACTCAGGAGGGGTGGGGTTGAGCTGAGTCATCCTGTAAGAGTTTCCCAGGGTGTGGAATGCTAATGGTGGGAGGCTTCCCTGTATCCTGAGGAGGTTCTTTTGCATATGGATTGGTACTTGATGTGCTAATCTTCTCTGCAGGGCTATTGTCGGGGATAGAATGTTTTGTTAGCCTGGTGTTTTTCAGAACTGGAAACCATGCTCTGTTCATTCTTAAGGTTTCTTCTTTCCTGTTGAAGTTTTGCTTATGCTTGTGAATTTCAATGGCTTCCCTGTGCAGTCTGACAAAGTAGTTGGAAGTGTTGTCCAGTATTTTGGTGTCCTGGAATAAGATACTGTGCCCTGTTTGAGTTAGGATATGTTCAGCCACTGCTGATTTTTCAGGTTGTCCAAGTCTGCAGTGTCTTTCATGTTCTTTTATTCTTGTCTGGATGCTACGCTTTGTGGTCCCGATGTAAACTTGTCCACAGCTGCAGGGTATACGGTATACTCCTGCAGACGTGAGGGGGTCTCTACTGTCTTTTGCTGATCGTAGCATCTGTTGTATTTTTCGGGTGGGTCTGAATACTGCTTGAAGGTTATGCTTTTTCATAAGCTTTCCCATCTGATCAGTAATTCCTTTGATATATGGCAAAAACACTTTTCCTGTAGGAGACTGTTTTTCCTTGGTTGTTTGATTCATCCTGGGTTTGATTGCTCTTCGGATTTCATTTCTGGAGTAGCCATTTGCCTGAAGTGCGTGGTTTAGATGATTAATTTCCTCATTGAGAAAGTGCGGCTCACATATCTGTCTTGCACGATCCACTAATGTTTTCATTATGCCTCTTTTCTGTCGGGGGTGGTGATTGGAGTTTTTGTGGAAGTTTTCCTGTGGAAGACATCATTGCAAATGTAGAAGCTGCCATTCGTCATCTACCTGAAGAGGAAGCTGAGGAAATAAGAGGAGAGACAGCCAGGATTCTACGAAAGGCAAAGCTTCCCACCAGCAATATAACACGCAAGGAGAGAAATGCCATCAAGACCCTCAATGCAGATCCAGACATCATCATTCTACCAGCTGATAAAGGCAATGCTACAGTGATCATGAAAACAGAGGAATACAAAAAGAAGATTAAGGAACTCCTGGACCCCTCCACCTACAAAAAATTAAAACGAGATCCCACTTGCAAAATCACCAGGCTAACAAATGCGCTGATCAAGAATTCCTCACTACATCCCGACACGCACAGAAAACTATGCAAGACTGAAGCACAGCCACCTAGACTATATGGACTCCCCAAAATACATAAGGATTCAGTCCCACTCCGACCCATTGTGAGTGCCATTGGTTCACCGACATATTTTTTTTTTGAAAATTTTTTTATTGGGTTAGGATCAAATGTTTACACATTACAGTCAATATTCCCATTTCCCAATTTCTAACCCCCTCCCTTTCCTCCCCCTTTTTGTTGACTTCCAACAGTTTTCCAACCCTTTGTCCCTTTTCCCTTACTCCTTTTAATCTCCTCTATCTAACAAATATATATTCTCCCTTTATTCTAAGCAATACTTCTTTAACTATTTTTAATACTCTGTACCCTGACTATGAGTCCCATTTTCCATAATGGATAAACAATTTATCCCATTTTTCATTATTTCACTTTCAAATATTTCTATATATCATAAACTATGTAAACCATACATTCATATAAATCAACCAGTTTAATTTATACTCTATATGTTATTCATTCTATCTTCTTCTTTCTATTTTAGTTATATTTGTTTACATTAGTATTTCTATTCCCCTTCAGTCATAAGTCTATATATGATATCAATCAATTTGACTCATATACAACTTCAAATAAACATATTCAGTTTGGTACACTGTACGGAATCAAAAAGAAAATATTATTAGTTAATCAATCCTTATAGTTAACCCTTATGATTAATTATTTTCTATCAATATTCTATTTATTATTCTATATATATCAATCTAATATCATAACTGCTTAGAAATTCTCTTTTACCTCTTCTCCTCCCCGGTAAAGTCACCCCCCTCTACATTTTATTGTACTTCAGTAGTTCTCAAACTGCCACAGTTCTCCTCCCACCTCCCATTTCTTCTCCAAATATTGTTTCAGCTTCTCCCAGTCTGTGTTAAACTGTCCTGAGTCCAGGTTTCTCAATTTTCTTGTCATTTTGTCCATTTCTGCCATATACAGCAATTTGTGGATCCAATCTTCAATAGTTGGCACTTCTTGTATTTTCCATTGGTTCACCGACATATGAATTAGCTAGACATATGGCCGATCTCCTGCAGGACCACATCGGGAAAACCTCGTCTTACATCAAAGATTCAGCAGATTTCATCAACAAAATCAGTTCTCTGAAACTCAATCCACAAGACATACTTGTCAGTTTTGATGTTGTATCCCTGTTTACCAAGGTTCCAGTAAAAGACACTATTGCACTTATTAATCAGATTTTCCCAAAGGATGTAACAGCCTTATTCCACCATTGTCTGACAATCAGTTACTTCCAATGGGACAACGAATTCTATGAACAGACGCATGGGGTGGCCATGGGGAGCCCACTCAGCCCAGTTATAGCAAACTTCTACATGGAACATTTTGAAAAAACAGCTCTAGAATCAGCACCCCACAAACCTAGTGTATGGTTCCGGTTTGTGGATGATACATTTATCATTTGGAGCCATGGGGAGGAAGAATTGATGGGGTTTTTGAATCATCTCAACAACATCCACCTGAACATACAATTCACCATGGAGAAAGAAATCGAGGGAAAACTCCCATTCCTGGATACCTTGGTCATCCGCAAAGCAAACTTTCAGTTAGGTCACAAGGTCTACAGGAAACCAACTCACACTGATCGGTACTTACACAAAAACTCCAATCACCACCCCCGACAGAAAAGAGGCATAATGAAAACATTAGTGGATCGTGCAAGACAGATATGTGAGCCGCACTTTCTCAATGAGGAAATTAATCATCTAAACCACGCACTTCAGGCAAATGGCTACTCCAGAAATGAAATCCGAAGAGCAATCAAACCCAGGATGAATCAAACAACCAAGGAAAAACAGTCACCTACAGGAAAAGTGTTTTTGCCATATATCAAAGGAATTACTGATCAGATGGGAAAGCTTATGAAAAAGCATAACCTTCAAGCAGTATTCAGACCCACCCGAAAAATACAACAGATGCTACGATCAGCAAAAGACAGTAGAGACCCCCTCACGTCTGCAGGAGTATACCGTATACCCTGCAGCTGTGGACAAGTTTACATCGGGACCACAAAGCGTAGCATCCAGACAAGAATAAAAGAACATGAAAGACACTGCAGACTTGGACAACCTGAAAAATCAGCAGTGGCTGAACATAGCCTAACTCAAACAGGGCACAGTATCTTATTCCAGGACACCAAAATACTGGACAACACTTCCAACTACTTTGTCAGACTGCACAGGGAAGCCATTGAAATTCACAAGCATAAGCAAAACTTCAACAGGAAAGAAGAAACCTTAAGAATGAACAGAGCATGGTTTCCAGTTCTGAAAAACACCAGGCTAACAAAACATTCTATCCCCAACAATAGCCCTGCAGAGAAGATTAGCACATCAAGTACCAATCCATATGCAAAAGAACCTCCTCAGGATACAGGGAAGCCTCCCACCATTAGCATTCCACACCCTGGGAAACTCTTACAGGATGACTCAGCTCAACCCCACCCCTCCTGAGTAGATACAAATGACCTACATCTTTTCCACACTGTGACACTGAGAGATCTCTGTCTTTTGGTGCTACACCTCTGAAGATGCCAGCCACAGCTGCTGGCAAAACGTCAGGAACTACAATGCCAAGACCACGGCAATACAGCCCGGAAAACCCACAACAGCCAGAAACAGAAGGATTAAAAGAATCCTGCTTACCAGGTTGGAGGCAAGTTCTGACGACAGGGCCAACAACAAAGATTCTCAGGTCAAACTCCATGGTCAAGTAACAGATTCCAAAATCAAAGACTGTGACCCACCAAGGCTCAGGCAGCCAGAACCGAAGAGCTCACCAACAGCCATGTCCAGAATACCACAATTGTGACTAGCTAATCCCATGCTAGCTGCGGCCTTATAAAGGGAGTTTCTCCTACAGGTGAGGCTGGGTTCATTAAGCTTCTTTCTCCAAGCTGGCTCATCTCTGCTACTCAGGAGGAGTAGAGCAGATCCTGTACTGGCTCTCCTGACATTTCCTCAGCAGGGGGAAGGCCGTGGGCTGCCAGGCATGCGCTCCTGTGCTTGGTCCATGCCTCTGCCCTTACCCTCAGCCTTCACTGCTCCTGGGGTTCTTTGGGAGACAGTGGCAGGTCTGGCAGCAGGCAGGTCCATGCTAAGGCTGCCTGGCTTGATGACGCTGTGGTTGCCAACCCTCCTGGAGATCCCCACAAATTACAACTGATCTCCAAATGACAGGTTTTAACATTCTCCGAGACATGGAGGCTTCTTAGGCTGGCCTATGTGGAATTATACCCCACATAGGTACTACCCGACAATTGATGCCAACCCACCTAGAGAACTCCGAGAGTTACAAATTATACCCCACTGAGGACCCTCCATATTATGATTGCCGTACCTGGAGATCTCCTTCCATTTCAGCTGAACTCCATATGTCCTATTTTACCTAAATTGGAGACAATGGTGGTATTAGGTATTGGCAACTGGGTGTCTGAAGCACCTCCTTACAGTAGTTGCCAACTTGGGGTTTCAGGGAGCTTATATTTTCACCACTTCCTTATTCAAAGCCAAGTCTAATACAGGGTGCTTGGATGGAGGCCACATTCGAAGGCCTTAGGTCCAGAACCAGAGACTGGATCACCACCAGCACATGTCCTCTTGTAGGGGACAGTCTCTGGAGTTCAGGGGTGTGTGATTTGGGGTGATCCAAAGATTGTTTTGGGTTTCAGAGGGCTTATATTTTCACCACTTGCTTATTCAAAGCCATGTCTTATGCAGGGTGCTTGGATGGAGGCCACATTCAAGGCCTTAGGTCCAGAACCAGAGACTGGATCAGCACCAGCACATGTCCTCTTGTAGGGGACAGTCTCTGGAGTTCAGGGGTGTGTGATTCGGGGTGATCCAAAGATTGTTTTGGGTTTCAGAGGGCTTATATTTTCACCACTTGCTTATTCAAAGCCATGTCTTATACAGGGTGCTTGGATGGAGGCCACATTCGAGGCCTTAGGTCCAGAACCAGAGACTGGATCAGACCCAGCACATGACCTCTTGTAGGGGACAGTCTCTGGAGTTCAGGGGTGTGTGATTTGGGGTGATCCAAAGATTATTTGGGGTTGCAGAGGGCTTATATTTTCACCACTTGCTTATTCAAAGCCATGTCTTATACAGGGTGCTTGGATGGAGGCCACATTTGAGGCATTAGGTCCAGAACCAGAGACTGGATCAGCACCAGCACATGTCCTCTTGTACGGGACAGTCTCTGAAGTTCAGCGGTGTGTGATTTGGGGTGATCCAAAGATTATTTGCGGTTGCAGAGGGCTTATATTTTCACCACTTGCTTATTCAAAGCCATGTCTTATACAGGGTGCTTGGATGGAGGGCACATTTGAGGCCTTAGGTCCAGAACCAGAGACTGGATCAGCACCAGCACATGTCCTCTTGTAGGGGACAGTCTCTGGAGTTCAGGGGTTTGTGATTTGGAGTGATCCAAAGATTGTTTTGTGTTTCAGAGGGCTTATATTTTCACCACTTGCTTATTCAAAGCCATGTCTAATACAGGGTGCTTGGATGGAGGCCACATTCGAGGCCTTAGGTCCAGAACCAGAGACTGGATCAATACCAGCACATGTCCTCTTGTAGGGGACAGTCTCTGGAGTTCAGGGGTGTGTGATTTCGGGTGATCCAAAGATTATTTGGGGTTGCAGAGGGCTTATATTTTCACCACTTGCTTATTCAAAGCCATGTCTTATACAGGGTGCTTGGATGGAGGCCACATTTGAGGCCTTAGGTGCAGAACCAGAGACTGGATCAGCACCAGCACATGTCCTCTTGTAGGGGACAGTCTCTGGAGTTCAGGGATGTGTGATTTGGGGTGATCCAAAGATTGTTTTGGGTTTCAGAGAGCTTAAATGTTCACCACTTCCTTATTCAAAGCCATGTCTAATACAGGGTTCTTGGATGGAGGCCACATTTGAGGCCTTAGGTCCAGAACCAGAGACTGGATAAGCACCAGCACATGTCCTCTTGTAGGGGACAGTCTCTGGAGTTTAGTGGTGTGTGATTTGGGGTGATCCAAAGATCGTTTTGTGTTTCAGAGGGCTTATATTTTCACCACTTGCTTTTTCAAAGCCATGTCTAATACAGGGTGCTTGGATGGAGGCCACATTTGAGGCCTTAGGTCCAGAACCAGAGACTGGATCAGCACCAGCACATGTCCTCTTGTAGGGGACAGTCACTGGACTTCAGGGGTGCATGATCTGGGGTGATCCAAAGATTATTTGGGGTTGCAGAGGGCTTATATTTTCACCACTTGCTTATTCAAAGCCATGTCTAATACAGGGTGCTTCTATGGAGGCCACATTTGAGGCCTTAGGTCCAGAACCAGAGACTGGATCAGCACCAGCACATGTCCTCTTGTAGGGGACAGTCTCTGGAGTTCAGGGGTGTGTGATTTGGGGTGATCGAAAGATTATTTGGGGTTTCAGAGGGCTTATATTTTCACCACTTGCTTATTCAAAGCCATGTCTAATACAGGGTGCTTGGATGGAGGCCACATTTGAGGCCTTAGGTGCAGAACCAGAGACTGGATCAGCACCAGCACATGTCCTCTTGTAGGGGACAGTCTCTGGAGTTCAGGGGTGTGTGATTTGGGGTGATCCAAAGATTATTTGGGGTTGCAGAGGGCTTATATTTTCACCGCTTCCTTATTCAAAGCCATGTCTAATACAGGGTGAGTGTAGGCAGGACACCTTCGAGGCCTTAGGTCCAGAACCAGAGACTGGATCAGCACCAGCACATGTCCTCTTGTACGGGACAGTCTCTGGAGTTCAGGGGTGTGTGATTTGGGGTGATCCAAAATTTATTTGCGGTTGCAGAGGGCTTATATTTTCACCACTTGCTTATTCAAAGCCATGTCTTATACAGGGTGCTTGGATGGAGGCCACATTTGAGGCCTTAGGTGCAGAACCAGAGACTGGATCAGCACCAGCACATGTCCTCTTGTAGGGGACAGTCTCTGGAGTTCAGGGGTGTGTGATTTGGGGTGATCCAAAGATTATTTGGGGTTGCAGAGGGCTTATATTTTCACCACTTGCTTATTCAAAGCCATGTCTAATACAGGGTGTTTGGATGGAGGCCACATTCGAAGGCCTTAGGTGCAGAACCAGAGACTGGATCAACACCAGCACATGTCCTCTTGTAGGGGACAGTCTCTGGAGTTCAGGGGTGTGTGATTTGGGGTGATCGAAAGATTATTTGGGGTTTCAGAGGGCTTATATTTTCACCACTTGCTTATTCAAAGCCATATCTAATACAGGGTGCTTGGATGGAGGCCACATTCGAGGCCTTAGGTGCAGAACCAGAGACTGGATCAGCACCAGCACATGTCCTCTTGTAGGGGACAGTTTCTGCAGTTCAGGGGTGTGTGATTTGGGGTGATCCAAAGATTGTTTTGGGTTTCAGAGGGCTTATATTTTCACCACTTCCTTATTCAAAGCCATGTCTAATACGGGGTGAGTGGAGGCAGGCCACATTCGAGGCCTTTGGTCCAGAACCAGAGACTGGATCACCACCAGCACATGTCCTCTTGTAGGGGACAGTCTCTGGAGTTCAGGGGTGTGTGATTTGGGGTGATCCAAAGATTATTTGGGGTTGCAGAGGGCTTATATTTTCACCACTTGCTTATTCAAAGCCATGTCTAATACAGGGTGTTTGGATGGAGGCCACATTCGAAGGCCTTAGGTGCAGAACCAGAGACTGGATCAACACCAGCACATGTCCTCTTGTAGGGGACAGTCTCTGGAGTTCAGGGGTGTGTGATTTGGGGTGATCGAAAGATTATTTGGGGTTTCAGAGGGCTTATATTTTCACCACTTGCTTATTCAAAGCCATGTCTATTACAGGGTGCTTGGATGGAGGCCACATTTGAGGCCTTAGGTGCAGAACCAGAGACTGGATCAGCACCAGCACATGTCCTCTTGTAGGGGACAGTCTCTGGAGTTCAGGGGTGTGTGATTTGGGGTGATCCAAAGATTATTTGGGGTTGCAGAGGGCTTATATTTTCACCGCTTCCTTATTCAAAGCCATGTCTAATACAGGGTGAGTGTAGGCAGGACACCTTCGAGGCCTTAGGTGCAGAACCAGAGACTGGATCAGCACCAGCACATGTCCTCTTGTAGGGGACAGTCTCTGGAGTTCAGGGGTGTGTGATTTGGGGTGATCCAAAATTTATTTGCGGTTGCAGAGGGCTTATATTTTCACCACTTGCTTATTCAAAGCCATGTCTTATACAGGGTGCTTGGATGGAGGCCACATTTGAGGCCTTAGGTGCAGAACCAGAGACTGGATCAGCACCAGCACATGTCCTCTTCTAGGGGACAGTCTCTGGAGTTCAGGGGTGTGTGATTTGGGGTGATCCAAAGATTATTTGGGGTTGCAGAGGGCTTATATTTTCACCACTTGCTTATTCAAAGCCATGTCTTATACAGGGTGCTTGGATGGAGGCCACATTCGAGGCCTTAGGTCCAGAACCAGAGACTGGATCAGCACCAGCACATGTCCTCTTGTAGGGGACAGTCTCTGGAGTTCAGGGGTGTGTGATTTGGGGTGATCCAAAGATTGTTTTGGGTTTCAGAGGGCTTATATTTTCACCACTTCCTTATTCAAAGCCATGTCTAATACGGGGTGAGTGGAGGCAGGCCACATTCGAGGCCTTTGGTCCAGAACCAGAGACTGGATCACCACCAGCACATGTCCTCTTGTAGGGGACAGTCTCTGGAGTTCAGGGGTGTGTGATTTGGGGTGATCCAAAGATGATTTGGGGTTGCAGAGGGCTTATATTTTCACCACTTGCTTATTGAAAGCCATGTCTTATACAGGGTGCTTGGATGGAGGCCACATTTGAGGCCTTAGGTGCAGAACCAGAGACTGGATCAGCACCAGCACGTCCTCTTGTAGGGGACAGTCTCGGGAGTTCAGGGGTGTGTGATTTGGGGTGATCCAAAGATTGTTTTTGGTTTCAGAGGGCTTATATTTTCACCACTTCCGTATTCAAAGCCATGTCTAATGCAAGGTGCTTGGATGGAGGCGACATTCGAGGCCTTAGGTCCAGAACCAGTGACTGGATCAGCACCAGCACATGTCCTCTTGTAGGGGACAGTTTCCGGAGTTCAGGGGTGTGTGATTTGGGGTGATCCAAAGATTATTTGGGGTTGCAGAGGGCTTATATTTTCACCACTTGCTTATTGAAAGCCATGTCTTATACAGGGTGCTTGGATGGAGGCCACATTTGAGGCCTTAGGTCCAGAACCAGAGACTGGATCAGCACCAGCACATGTCCTCTTGTAGGGGACAGTCTCTGGAGTTCAGGGGTGTGTGATTTGGGGTGATCCAAAGATTATTTGGGGTTGCAGAGGGCTTATATTTTCACCACTTGCTTATTCAAAGCCATGTCTAATGCAAGGTGCTTGGATGGAGGCCACATTTGAGGCCTTAGGTCCAGAACCAGAGACTGGATCAGCACCAGCACATGTCCTCTTGTAGGGGACAGTTTCTGCAGTTCAGGGGTGTGTGATTTGGGGTGATCCAAAGATCGTTTTGGGTTTCAGAGGGCTTATATTTTCACCACTTCCTTATTCAAAGCCATGTCTAATACGGGGTGAGTGGAGGCAGGCCACATTCGAGGCCTTTGGTCCAGAACCAGAGACTGGATCACCACCAGCACATGTCCTCTTGTAGGGGACAGTCTCTGGAGTTCAGGGGTGTGTGATTTGGGGTGATCCAAAGATTATTTGGGGTTGCAGAGGGCTTATATTTTCACCACTTGCTTATTGAAAGCCATGTCTTATACAGGGTGCTTGGATGGAGGCCACATTTGAGGCCTTAGGTGCAGAACCAGAGACTGGATCAGCACCAGCACGTCCTCTTGTAGGGGACAGTCTCTGGAGTTCAGGGGTGTGTGATTTGGGGTGATCCAAAGATTGTTTTTGGTTTCAGAGGGCTTATATTTTCACCACTTCCGTATTCAAAGCCATGTCTAATGCAAGGTGCTTGGATGGAGGCGACATTCGAGGCCTTAGGTCCAGAACCAGAGACTGGATCAGCACCAGCACATGTCCTCTTGTAGGGGACAGTTTCCGGAGTTCAGGGGTGTGTGATTTGGGGTGATCCAAAGATTATTTGGGGTTGCAGAGGGCTTATATTTTCACCACTTGCTTATTGAAAGCCATGTCTTATACAGGGTGCTTGGATGGAGGCCACATTTGAGGCCTTAGGTCCAGAACCAGAGACTGGATCAGCACCAGCACATGTCCTCTTGTAGGGGACAGTCTCTGGAGTTCAGGGGTGTGTGATTTGGGGTGATCCAAAGATTATTTGGGGTTGCAGAGGGCTTATATTTTCACCACTTGCTTATTCAAAGCCATGTCTAATGCAAGGTGCTTGGATGGAGGCCACATTTGAGGCCTTAGGTCCAGAACCAGAGACTGGATCAGCACCAGCACATGTCCTCTTGTAGGGGACAGTTTCTGCAGTTCAGGGGTGTGTGATTTGGGGTGATCCAAAGATTGTTTTGGGTTTCAGAGGGCTTATATTTTCACCACTTCCTTATTGAAAGCCATGTCTAATACAGGGTGAGTGGAGGTAGGCCACATTTGAGGTCTTAGGTCCAGAACCAGAGACTGGATCAGACCCAGCACATGACCTCTTGTAGGGGACAGTCTCTGGAGTTCAGGGGTGTGTGATTTGGGGTGATCCAAAGATTATTTGGGGTTGCAGAGGGCTTATATTTTCATCAATTCCTTATTCAAAGCCATGTCTAATGCAAGGTGCTTGGATGGAGGCCACATTTGAGGCCTTAGGTCCAGAACCAGAGACTGGATCAGCACCAGCACATGTCCTCTTGTAGGGGACAGTCTCTGGAGTTCAGGGGTGTGTAATTTGGGGTGGTCCAAAGATTGTTTTGGGTTTCAGAGGGCTTATATTGTCACCATTTCCTTATTCAAAGCCATGTCTAATACAGGGTGCTTGGAGGGGAGGACCCAGCAAGAACTATATTAGGAAAAGGACTAAGTTAAATGAAGTTATTAAAGAAATTGGACTATTGTTTTGCATACCTGTGGCTATAGGGAGATATCAGGCTGTGAGAAAGTTTTACCCATTGTGAGAACTGCTGTGGGAAGTCGGGAAACAGGAAGTACGTAACAACGATAGAGTTGCTGGAGAGAAGCGGCCCTTGCCGGAGGGCAGGAAGAAGGGAATCGCCATCTTTGAAAGGGGAAGAGCCGTGGCTTCCGTGAAAGAGGAAGTAAGCCATATTGGATTACAAAAATCATAGAGGAATCATAGAGAAAAGACGCCCGACATTTTGGACTCTTTAAAAGTTTTTTTTGTGTGGAAAGACCGGGTCATTTAAACAAAAAGGACATTAAATTAAACGCCACGGAGCTAAGGAAGAGAGCGGACTCGTGGGAGCGAAGCAAAGCAAGCCCGACAATGTCGAAAAAAGAGTGGCAATCGGCAATAGAGAATTTGGATAAAAAACTTTTAGAAGTGATTAAGGAGCTCAAGGACATGAAACCAGAGTTGGTGAAAGAGGTTAAAGAGACAGTAAAAAATGAGCTGGCAGAAGTGAAGAAAGGTATGGAAACCATGCAAAATGACCTGCAGGGAACACAGGAAAGAGTCAAAGTAGTGGAAAGCGCGGTGGAGAATCTAGCAGACACGCAACGAATAGAGATGAGGGTGATGAGGGGGAGAATGGCGGTTGCGGAGAGGAAACATATGGAGAAGCAGCTGAGGTTTCGCGGCTTGCTGGAAGTAGATGGAAAGACAGCTCAAGAACAGATCGCTGAGGTGTTAGCTGAATACCTGGGGAAGGAGGAGGAGGAAGTTGTGGCTATCCTAGATGTGGTATACCGTGTAAACTCAAGATTTGCGACCCAGAGGAAATTACCAAGAGATGTGATTGTGCAATTCACGACCAGAAATATAAAAGAGAAGATTGTGACTAAACAGTTTCAAGATCCATTGGAGATCGATGGCAAGACGATCATTATCATGAAGGAACTACCCAGATCGGTGTTGTTAGATCGAAAAAAATACAGAGCTCTAATTCAGATTCTGAAGGACATGAAAATAAGGTACAGATGGGAATTACCAGAAGGAGTGTCCTTTAATTTGGAGGAGTGAAAAAGCGCATCAGATCTGAATCAGAGATGGAAAAGTTTATAAGGGACAATGAAAAGGACTTACCAGCAACAAGATTATGAATATGGAGTGCAAAGTTTTATCTTGGAATGTAAATGGACTTAATTCACCGAATAAGAGAAAAAGTATTTATCACTGGTTATTAAAACAAAAATGTGATATTGTGTGCCTGCAAGAGACTCATATTAGAAAGCAGGATGTAAAGTACTTAAAATTGAATAAATTGGGCAGTGATTTTGTAGCGGCCTCCAAAAAGAAAAAAAGGGGAGTGGTATTGTATATAAAAGAGGAGCTACAGCCAAAGTTAGTGATGAGAGATGCGGAAGCCAGATTTTTAGCAGTGGAATGTATATGGAACTTAAAGAGAGTGTTGGTGATTGGAATATATGCACCTAATGGAGCAAAAGAAAGCTTTTTTGAGGACTTGAGGAAGCAATTAGATGAACTTTCTTATGACCAGATAATTCTTGCAGGAGACTTCAATGGAGTGACAAACTTGGAACTGGATAAAAAATCAGCAACTGCACAAAAGAAAAGAGGACTATTACCAAAGACGTTTTTTGTATTGACGCAACAGGAAACTTTAGAAGATGTATGGAGAAGACAAAATCCCAAAGGCAGACAATATACGTTTTTCTCCGCGAGACACTCTACGCTATCAAGAATTGATATGATCTGGGCCTCAAAAGATTTAGTGCTTTGGACTAAGGATGTGGAAATAATGCCTATGGTAGGCTCAGATCATAATCCAATTATGTGGAAGTTGGGGAAAAGGAGTAAAAGGAGAGGATGGAGAATAAATGAGGATTTGCTGCAAGAGGGAGAAAATATGGAGATGTTGAGAAGAGAAACAAAGTTTTTCATACAACACAACATGAATAGAGAAGTACCAACCAACAAGGTATGGGACACCTACAAGGCAGTAATTAGAGGCATATTAATGGACTTAAACGGAAGAGCCAGGAAAAAAAAAGAGAAGAGACAGGAGATCACGGAGAAAATAAAAGCCAAAGAAACACAGTTAAAGAAAAGACCAGGGAAAAAGAAAATTTATCAGGACATTAAAATTCTTCAAGAACAGCTGACAGCAATGAACAACAAAGAATTGGAATGGAATCTTAAGAGAATGAATCAAAAGGCGTTTGAAGGCGCAAACAAACCTGGGAAATATTTGGCATGGCAATTGAAGAAGAGAAAGGAGAAGAAGACAATAAACAAAATCTGTGAGGACAATAAAGTGTACCTGGAGCAGACAGCTATCAGTAGAGCTTTTTATAAATTTTATGCCAAACTGTATAATAAAAAAGAGGTGAATAAAGACTCAATAGCGACATATTTGGGGAAAATGAAGCTCCCAGTAATTTCGAAAGCTTGGAGAGATAAACTGAATAATGAAGTAACGGAGGAAGAAATAAGAAAAGCAATACAGTCAACAAACTTGGGAAAGGCGCCAGGACCGGATGGAATTACAGCCAAATTTTACAAGGTAATGGCTAATGAACTGGCACCATTCCTAAAAGAAGTGATCAATGGTGTTTTAAAGGATCAGCGGATCCCAGATACTTGGAGTGAAGCTAATATATCATTGATCCCTAAAGAAGGGCAAGATTTGACCAATGTGAAAAATTTCAGACCTATATCGTTACTTAATAATGATTATAAAATCTTTGCGAAGATACTGGCGGAAAGAGTGAAGGTATGGCTTTCTGAAGTTATTGAGGAGGAGCAAGCTGGTTTTTTACCAAACAGACAAATCAAAGACAACTTAAGGACAGTTATAAATGCTATTGAATACTATGATAAACGTTGTGACAAGGAGGTTGGTTTCTTCTTTGTGGATGCTGAAAAAGCGTTTGACAATTTGAACTGGGACTTTATGTTTGCCACCATGGAAAAGCTACAAATGGGAGAAAGATTCATAAGAGCAGTAAAGGAGATTTACAGAGACCAGAGTGCAACAATTGTGGTGAATGACGAGGTGACCAAGAAATTGACTATAAGTAAAGGTACAAGACAAGGTTGCCCGTTGTCTCCACTGTTGTTTATTCTGGTTTTGGAAATATTGATGATACAGATAAGAGAAGATAATGCAATCCGTGGAATAAAAATAAAGGACTTTTCCTATAAGGTCAGAGCATTTGCGGATGATATAATGTTAATTGTGGAAGATCCAATGGAGAATATGCCAAAGGTAATAGAGAAAATTAAGGAATTCGGAGATTTGGCAGGATTTTATGTAAACAAAAAGAAGTCAAAGATACTATGCAAAAACATGACTAAACAAAAACAACAATTATTAACGGAAATAACAGACTGCGAAGTAACAAGTAAGGTGAAATATCTGGGAATTGAATTGACTGCAAAGAATATAGACTTATTTAAAAACAACTATGAGAAATTGTGGACTCAGATAGAGCAAGACTTGATTAAATGGAATAGACTGAATCTGTCATGGTTGGGAAGAATTGCAGTAATTAAGATGAATGTGTTGCCAAAAGTGATGTTTCTGTTACAGACAATACCAATTATCCGAGACTCTAAGCAGTTTGAAAAATGGCAGAGGAAAATATCAGACTTTGTTTGGGCAGGCAAAAAGCCTCGAGTGAAAATGAAAGCATTACAAGATGCAAAAGAAAGAGGTGGAATGCAACTGCCTAACTTAAGACTTTATTATGACGCAATTTGTTTAGTGTGGTTGAAAGATTGGATGACGTTGAAAAACCGGAAATTACTGGCCTTAGAAGGATATAAAAAATATTTGGATGGCATGCATACTTATGGTATGACAAAGTAAAAGCGGACTCTATGTTCTTACATCATTATATTCGGAGAAGCCTCTTCACAATTTGGAAGAAGTACAGAAATTACCTACAAGATGGAATCCCCTTATGGGTGGTTCCATATGAAGTAATAGATCCGAGAACTGTCGATAATGAACAACAGTGTCTAACATACAAGGAGATAACACGAATGGAATTTTCTAAACTAAAAATAAAGACGCAAGATGAGTTGTCTCCAAGTTACGATTGGTTTCAGTACAGACAGATCAGAGATCTCTATAATTCGGACTGTGTGAAGGGAGGGATAAGAATGGAGAATTCGGAATTAGAACAGGTAATTTTACAAGAGGACAAAAAGGAAATCTCTAAGGTATACAAAGTGCTGCTGAAATGGTATACTGAGGATGAGACAGTTAAAGTACAAATGGTGAAGTGGGCTATTAATTTTAATAAAGAAATAACAATGGAAGCGTGGGAATACTTGTGGAAAAATACGTTGAAGATCACGACATGTACCAATATTAAAGAGAATGTCTATAAAATGATCTATCGTTGGTACTTGACACCAAAGAAAATTGCGCTAGGGAATTTCAATATGTCTAATAAGTGCTGGAAATATAAGAAACATGAAGGATCTTTGTATCACATGTGGTGGACTTGTGAGGTAGCTAGGAAGTACTGGGGGGAAATAATAAAAGAGATAAGTGAGATTTTAAAATTTCAAATAAATAAGAACCCAGAACTCCTGCTGCTGAACTTGGGAATGGAGGGCATTCCAGCACAATATAGGACATTGTTATTTTACATGACAGCAGGGGCTAGACTTTTGTATGCGCAAAAATGGAAAGTGCAAGAAGTGCCAACTATCGAGGACTGGATTTACAAATTGCTGTACATGGCGGAAATGGACAAAATGACAAGAAAATTGAGAGACCTTGATCCAGGACAGTTTAACACGGACTGGGAGAAGCTGAAACAATATTTGGTGAAAAAATGGGAGGTGGGAGGAGAACTGTGGCAGTTTGAAAATTACTGAAATGTAATAAAACAAGAGGGGGGTGACTTTACCGGGGATTGGGGAGTTAAATGAGAATTTCTAGGCAATTATTTTAGGTGATTATTATATTAAGTAGTAATTTCATTTCTGACAGACAATTGTATAATACGACGTATTGTCGAAGGCTTTCACGGCCGGAGAACAATGGTTGTTGGGGGTTTTCCGGGCTGTATTGCCGTGGTCTTGGCATTGTAGTTCCTGACGTTTCGCCAGCAGCTGTGGCTGGCATCTTCAGAGGTGTAGCACCTTGAAAAAACAGCTCTAGAATCAGCACCCCACAAACCCAGTGTATGGTTCCGGTTTGTGGATGATACATTCATCATTTGGAGCCATGGGGAGGAAGAATTGAGGGAGTTTTTGAATCATCTCAACAACATCCACCTGAACATACAATTCACAATGGAGAAAGAAAGTGAGGGAAAACTCTCATTCCTGGATACCTTGGTCATCCGCAAAGCAAACTTTCAGTTAGGTCACAAGGTCTACAGGAAACCAACTCACACTGATCGGTACTTACACAAAAACTCCAATCACCACCCCCGACAGAAAAGAGGCATAATGAAAACATTAGTGGATCGTGCAAGACGGATATGTGAGCCGCGCTTTCTCAATGAGGAAATTAATCATCTAAACCACGCACTTCAGGCAAATGGCTACTCCAGAAATGAAATCCGAAGAGCAATCAAACCCAGAATGAATCAAACAACCAAGGAAAAACAGTCACCTACAGGAAAAGTGTTTTTGCCATATATCAAAGGAATTACTGATCAGATGGGAAAGCTTATGGAAAAGCATAACCTTCAAGCAGTATTCAGACCCACCCGAAAAATACAACAGATGCTACGATCAGCAAAAGACAGCAGAGACCCTCTCACCTCTGCAGGAGTATACCGTATACCCTGCAGCTGTGGACAAGTTTACATCGGGACCACAAAGCGTAGCATCCAGAGAAGAATAAAAGAACATGAAAGACACTGCAGACTTGGACAGCCTGAAAAATCAGCTGTGGCTGAACATAGCCTAACTCAAACAGGGCACAGTATCTTATTCCAGGACACCAAAATACTGGACAACACTTCCAACTACTTTGTCAGACTGCACAGGGAAGCCATTGAAATTCACAAGCATAAGCAAAACTTCAACAGGAAAGAAGAAACCTTAAGAATGAACAGAGCATGGGCTCCAGTTCTGAAAAACACCAGGCCAACAAAACAATCCACACCCGACAATAGCCCTGCAGAGAAGATTAGCACATCAAGCACCAATCCATATGCAAAAGAACCTCCTCAGGATACAGTGAAGCCTCCCGCCATTAGCATTCCACACCCTGGGAAACCCTTACAGAATGACTCAGCTCAACCCCACCCCTCCTGAGTAGATACAAATGACCTACATCTTTTCCACACTGTGACACTGAGAGATCTCTGTCTTTTGGTGCTACACCTCTGAAGATGCCAGCCACAGCTGCTGGCGAAACGTCAGGAACTACAATGCCAAGACCACGGCAATACAGCCCGGAAAACCCCCAACAACCATCAATTGTATAATATATAGTCAAAATAGAATGAATATAAGTATATAAAAGATAAGTTAAATTGATTAACTTATGCTGAAGGTATATTGTGTCTATAGTCATATTAAGAAATTTGGGTTAAATTGATATTATTGATAGATAGCTATATAATGGAGAAATTACATAAGTAATATAAAGTATAAGTTAAATGGACACCAGTAAAGATGATATGCCAGGAATGTAATATTTAGTTGATATAGGGAAGCTTAGAAGAGAGTGAAAGTATATATACAAGGGATAAAATAAGTTTGATATGAGTAGGGGGAAAATGGATAAGGGGTTGGAAAACTGTTGGAAGTCAACAAAAAGGGGGGGGGAAAGGGAGGGGTTACAATAAAGATAGGTAAAGGAAATTGATTGTATGAAATATAATGATGTCTAATCCAATAAAAAATGTCTAATACAGGGTGAGTGGAGGGAGGCCACATTTGAGGCCTTAGGTGCAGAACCAGAGACTGGATCAGCACCAGCACATGTCCTCTTCTAGGGGACAGTCTCTGGAGTTCAGGGGTGTGTGATTTGGGGTGATCCAAAGATTATTTGGGGTTGCAGAGGGCTTATATTTTCACCACTTCCTTATTCAAAGCCATGCCTAATGCAAGGTGCTTGGATGGAGGCCACATTTGAGGCCTTAGGTCCAGAACCAGAGACTGGATCAGCACCAGCACATGTCCTCTTGTAGGGGACAGTCTCTGGAGTTCAGGGGTGTGTGATTTGGGGTGATCCAAAGATTATTTGGGGTTTCAGAGGGCTTATATTTTCACCACTTGCTTATTCAAAGCCATGTCTAATACAGGGTGCTTGGATGGAGGCCACATTTGAGGCCTTAGGTCCAGAACCAGAGACTGGATCAGCACCAGCACATGTCCTCTTGTAGGGGACAGTCTCTGGAGTTCAGGGGTTTGTGATTTGGAGTGATCCAAAGATTGTTTTGTGTTTCAGAGGGCTTATATTTTCCCCACTTGCTTATTCAAAGCCATGTCTAATACAGGGTGCTTGGATGGAGGCCACATTTGAGGCCTTAGGTCCAGAACCAGAGACTGGATCAACACCAGCACATGTCCTCTTGTAGGGGACAGTCTCTGGAGTTCAGGGGTGTGTGATTTGGGGTGATCCAAAGATTATTTGGGGTTGCAGAGGGCTTATATTCATATTAAGAAATTTGGGTTAAATTGATATTATTGATAGATAGCTATATAATGGAGAAATTACATAAGTAATATAAAGTATAAGTTAAATGGACACCAGTAAAGATGATATGCCAGGAATGTAATATTTAGTTGATATAGGGAAGCTTAGAAGAGAGTGAAAGTATATATACAAGGGATAAAATAAGTTTGATATGAGTAGGGGGAAAATGGATAAGGGGTTGGAAAACTGTTGGAAGTCAACAAAAAGGGGGGGAAAGGGAGGGGTTACAATAAAGATAGGTAAAGGAAATTGATTGTATGAAATATAATGATGTCTAATCCAATAAAAATTTTTTAAAAAAAATAATACAGGGTGCTTGGATGGAGGCCACATTTGAGGCCTTAGGTCCAGAACCAGAGACTGGATCAGCACCAGCACATGTCCTCTTGTAGGGGACAGTCTCTGGAGTTCAGGGTTTGTGATTTGGGGTGATCCAAAGATTGTTATGTGTTTCAGAGGGCTTATATTTTCACCACTTGCTTATTCAAAGCTATGTCTTATACAGGGTGCTTGGATGGAGGCCACATTTGAGGCCTTAGGTGCAGAACCAGAGACTGGATAAGCACCAGCACATGTCCTCTTGTGGGGGACAGTGTCTGGAGTTCAGGGGTGTGTGATTTGGGGTGATCCAAAGATTGTTTGGGGTTTCAGAGGGCTTATATTTTCACCACTTGCTTATTCAAAGCCATGTCTAATACAGGGTGCTTGGATGGAGGCCACATTCGAGGCCTTAGGTCCAGAACCAGAGACTGGATCAGCACCAGCACATGTCCTCTTGTAGGGGACAGTCTCCAGAGTTCAGGGGTGTGTAATTTGGGGTGATCCAAAGATTGTTTTGGGTTTCAGAGGGCTTATATTTTCACCACTTCCTTATTCAAAGCCATTTCTAATACAGGGTGAGTGGAGGGAGGCCATATTCGAGGCCTTAGGTCCAGAACCAGAGACTGGATAAGCACCAGCACATGTCCTCTTGTAGGGGACAGTCTCTGGAGTTCAGGGTTTGTGATTTGGAGTGATCCAAAGATTGTTTGGGGTTTCAGAGGGCTTATATTTTCACCACTTCCTTATTCAAAGCCATGTCTAATGCAAGGTGCTTGGATGGAGGCCACATTTGAGGCCTTAGGTCCAGAACCAGAGACTGGATCAGCACCAGCACATGTCCTCTTGTAGGGGACAGTCTCTGGAGTTCAGGGGTTTGTGATTTGGAGTGATCCAAAGATTGTTTTGTGTTTCAGAGGGCTTATATTTTCACCACTTGCTTATTCAAAGCCATGTCTAATACAGGGTGCTTGGATGGAGGCCACATTTGAGGCCTTAGGTGCAGAACCATGTCCTCTTGTAGGGGACAGTCTCTGGAGTTCAGGGGTGTGTGATTTGGGGTGATCCAAAGATTGTTTGGGGTTGCAGAGGGCTTATATTTTTACCACTTCCTTATTCAAAGCCATGTCTAATACAGGGTGAGTGGAGGGAGGCCACATTTGAGGCCTTCGGTCCAGAACCAGAGTCTGGATAAGCACCAGCACATGTCCTCTTGTAGGGGACAGTCTCTGGAGTTCAGGGTTTGTGATTTGGAGTGATCCAAAGATTGTTTTGTGTTTCAGAGGGCTTATATTTTCACCACTTCCTTATTCAAAGCCATGTCTAATACAGGGTGCTTGGATGGAGGCCACATTTGAGGCCTTAGGTCCAGAACCAGAGACTGGATCAGCACCAGCACATGTCCTCTTGTGGGGGACAGTCTCTGGAGTTCAGGGGTGTGTGGTTTGGGGTGATCCAAAGTATTTTTCTGCTGCAGCTGCCACCCCTTTCTTCTTATTGAAATGTTCTGGGGGCATCCTATTTTGCAGCTGTTTACTCAAGATCTGGGTTTTGTAGGATGACCCAGTATAGGTCCACTTAGAGTGCTGAGTCTTCTGAATATGGAGGTGTATAATATGTGCCCCTGCAAACTTCATTTTGGAGTTATAGCTTTTCAGTTTTCCCACAATATTTTTCTTTGGCTTTGCGAATAACGAATAAGGAATAAGGAAGTGCGAATAAGGAACTGGGAACTGGGAACCAACTTCAGCTTCGTGCATTTCAGAGTGTTTGTGTGAGGGAGGAAGAGAGGCAGATGGGAGAGGGTGCTGGAGCTGTTGTTTTCCCATCCAGAGCAAAGGTTCATGAGCACATGAATGTGCCTCCTTCAAATGCTAGAGAAAGAGGAGAGAAGCGGCTGTGGTATAAGGGAAGGATAAGAACGCGGCGGAAGAGTGGTGGAGGACCACTTTTAACTGCTTGGAGAGTGACAGGCAGCATGTGAGCAAGGACCATTATACACGAGCAAGCTTCATTTCAGTTTTAAGGCTGAAAATTAAGGGATTAAACTTAAGTGTGATAGAAGAGGTGAGTTTTGTGGAGCAGGGTTGAACTAGGATGCAAAAACAGCAAACGGCCCTGACCTGATCTGCCCCCAGCCTGAATCCCCCCCTCCCAGTGGAGGAAGGAAAGGAAGGGGAAGGTTCCAACTCAGCTTGCACCCACCCCCTTTATGTGGGATGGGCGGGGTGGGGTGGGTGGGATACCTCACCATGGCAGCTGCTGTAAATCTCATGTTGTCAGGGGCCGCTGGATTATGGAAATGGTGGCTTATATCTGTCTTGTGGCAGCCGTGGCTCCCACCCACTTGAAGCATGGTGGTGGCTTCTGGCTCCGTGGAGGCAGGGCCAGTGGCAGGTAGGTGAGGCAGGCCCTCACTTCTGACAATGTTTGTTCTCTCCACCCTCTAACCCATCCACTCGTACAGGCCGTGGAAGCAATAGCTGCTTGACCCCCAGAATCTTGTATTCTGAGGCATATTGCTTTTGAATATATATGTTCTATTTAATGTCTGTGATTACTACCTGCTTCTAGGTCTTTCCTTCACATTCTTTCTTGAGCTGAGAGGAGGAAAGTGCTGCCAGTCAGTGAAAAGGAAGTGCCAGAATAGGATGGCATGTGCCATCTGCTCCCCAGTTGCAAGAAGGATGATGTTTTCAGCCGGTGTTGTAACTTTTCACAATGCAATAGAGCAGAGTGAAATGTGTGATTTGGGGTGATCCAAAGATCGTTTTGGGTTTCAGAGGGCTTATATTTTCCCCACTTGCTTATTCAAAGCCATGTCTAATACAGGGTGCATGGATGGAGGCCACATTTGAGGCCTTAGGTCCAGAACCAGAGACTGGATCAGCACCAGCACATATCCTCTTGTAGGGGACAGTCTCTGGAGTTCAGCGGTGTGTGATTTGGGGTGATCCAAAGATTGTTTTGGGTTTCAGAGGGCTTATATTTTCACCACTTCCTTATTCAAAGCCATGTCTAATACAGGGTGAGTGGAGGCAGGCCACATTTGAGGTCTTAGGTCCAGAACCAGAGACTGGATCAGACCCAGCACATGACCTCTTGTAGGGGACAGTCTCTGGAGTTCAGGGGTGTGTGATTTGGGGTGATCCAAAGATTATTTGGGGTTGCAGGGGGCTTATATTTTCATCAATTCCTTATTCAAAGCCATGTCTAATGCAAGGTGCTTGGATGGAGGCCACATTTGAGGCCTTAGGTCCAGAACCAGAGACTGGATCAGCACCAGCATATGTCCTCTTGTAGGGGACAGTCTCTGGAGTTCAGGGGTGTGTGATTTGGGGTGATCCAAAGATTATTTGGGGTTGCAGAGGGCTTATATTTTCACCACTTGCTTATTCAAAGCCAAAAAGAGTCCAGTAGCACCTTTAAGACTAACCAATTTTATTTTATTGTAGCATAAGCTTTCGAGAATCAAGTTCTCTTCATCAGATGCCTGATCCGAACTGGTCAAATACAGAAGAGGAGGGGAGGGGAAAGAACAGGACATATATCACAAGAAGACAGGATGCAATTAGTGTGAAGGCAATCAAAACATTCCTTTGCTTGTAAATGTAAACATCTCCTTTTGGTGTGGAGTCAGTTTGCCGCAGTGAAGGTATACAATTCCTATGTAGTATAAGCCCTCGATAACCAACACAACACAACATTCTATAAAATAGCAATACAAAAGGGAACTCAATAAAATATTAAAAACACTCCCCACGGACATACAAGAATGCATCCATATGGACACACCCCAGGAACCACGACCAGGAAGATTCTACCTACTACCCAAAATCCACAAACCAGGTAACCCAGGACGCCCAATTGTTTCAGGAAAATGCACCATCACAGTAGGAGTCTCGGGATACATGGACTCTGTCCTCAGGCCCTATGCCACAAGCACACGCAGCTACTTACGGGACACCACTGACTTCCTCAGGAAAATACAGTCCATTGACAACCTACCAGATGACACCATCCTAGCAACCATGGATGTGGAGGCCCTGTACACCAATATCCCACATGCAGATGGACTGCAAGCCATACGGAATATTATCACGGACAAAACCACAGCACACCTCGCCACTGAACTTTGTCACTTCGTACTCACTCACAATTACTTCAAATTTGGTGACAACTTATATCTACAGGTGAATGGCACAGCCATGGGCACACGCATGGCACCACAATATGCTAACATATTCATGGCGGACTTGGAGCAACGCTTCCTCAGCTCCCATCCACTGGAACCACTACTATACTTAAGATTCCTGGATGACATCTTCATCATTTGGACCCATGGGAAGGAAGCCCTTGAGAGATTTCATCAGGACTTCAATAACTTTCACCCTACTATCAACCTAAGCCTGGACCACTCTACACAACAGGTACACTTCCTGGACACCACTGTACAACTACATAATGGACAATAAATACCACCTTATACCGGAAACCAACAGACCGATACTCATATCTACATGCCTCCAGCTTCCACCCTAAACATACCACTCGGTCTATTGTCTACAGCCAAGCCTTACGTTACAACCGTATCTGCTCCGATGCTCTCGACCGAGACTCACACTTAAGAGATTTACAACAAGCATTTTTGAGACTACAGTACCCACCAAATGAAGTGAAGAAACAAATCAACAGGGCCAGACTAGTACCCAGAAACAGTCTGCTCCAGGACATACCTAAAGGAACTAACAACAGAACACCACTGGTTGTCACCTATAGCTCCCAGCTCAAACCCATCCAACGTATCATCAGGGAGCTACAACCCATCCTGGAAAATGATACCTCTCTCTCAGAAGTCCTGGGTGGAAGACCTTTCCTTGCCTACAGACAGCCCCCCAATCTTAAACGACTTCTCACTTACAATCATGAATCGGCCAGCAGGGCCACCAGCACAGGTACCAGGCCCTGCAACAGACCCAGATGCCAGCTCTGCCCCTATATCTACCCAGGGAATACAATTACAGGACCCAATGGCATCAACTACACTGTCTCTGGCTCTTACAGCTGCTCATCCTCCAATCTGATATATGCCCTCATGTGCCAACAATGTCCTTCTGCTCTGTACATTGGACAAACCAGCCAACCTCTACGCAAAAGAATAAATGGACACAAATCTGACATTAGAAATGGAAACGTCCAAAAACCAGTGGGAGAACACTTCAATCTACCAGGACATTCCACCAAAGACTTAAAAGTCGCTGTGGTTCAACAGAAACCCTTCAAAAACAAAATCCAACGGGAGGCTGCTGAATTGGAATTCATATGCAAATTTGACTCTGTCAAGCTGGGACTGAATAGAGACTATGAATGGTTATCACATTATCACAGGTAACAGATTTCCTTTACAGAGGCGTGGTCTGGGGGAGCCCAGAGACGCCTGGTGTGGGCTTTATTTGTCAATTATCTCAGACTGAGTGCCTGTGGGCTTTTGGGGACCACAGTTCTCTTTGTCAGATGCAGCTGGCAGGGAGAGCTGTGGTTATCGAGGGCTTATACTACATAGGAATTGTATACCTTCACTGTGGCAAACTGACTCCACACCAAAAGGAGATGTTTACATTTACAAGCAAAGGAATGTTTTGATTGCCTTCACACTAATTGCATCCTGTCTTCTTGTGATATATGTCCTGTTCTTTCCCCTCCCCTCCTCTTCTGTATTTGACCAGTTCAGATCAGGCATCTGATGAAGAGAACTTGATTCTCGAAAGCTTATGCTACAATAAAATAAAATTGGTTAGTCTTAAAGGTGCTACTGGGCTCTTTTTGATTTTGCTACTACAGACTAACACGGCTAACTCCTCTGGATCTTATTCAAAGCCATGTCTTATACAGGGTGCTTGGATGGAAGCTACATTTGAGGCCTTCGGTCCAGAACCAGAGACTGGATCAGCACCAGCACATGTCCTCTTGTAGGGGACAGTCTCTGGAGTTCAGGGGTGTGTGATTTGGGGTGATCCAAAGATTGTTTTGGGTTTCAGAGGGCTTATATTTTCACCACTTCCTTATTCAAAGCCATGTCTAATACAGGGTGAGTGGAGGCAGACCACATTCGAGGCGTTAGGTCCAGAACCAGAGACTGTATCAGCACCAGCACATGTCCTCTTGTAGGGGACAGTCTCTGGAGTTCAGGGGTGTGTGATTTGGGGTGATCCAAAGATTGTTTGGGGTTGCAGAGGGCTTATATTTTCACCACTTCCTTATTCAAAGCCATGTCTAATACAGGGTGCTTGGATGGAGGCCGCATTTGAGGCCTTAGGTGCAGAACCAGAGACTGGATCAGCACCAGCACATGTCCTCTTGTAGGGGACAGTCTCTGGAGTTCAGGGGTGTGTGATTTGGGGTGATCCAAAGATTGTTTTGGGTTTCAGAGGGCTTATATTTTCACCACTTCCTTATTCAAAGCCATGTCTAATACAGGGTGAGTGGAGGCAGACCACATTCGAGGCGTTAGGTCCAGAACCAGAGACTGTATCAGCACCAGCACATGTCCTCTTGTAGGGGACAGTCTCTGGAGTTCAGGGGTGTGTGATTTGGGGTGATCCAAAGATTGTTTGGGGTTGCAGAGGGCTTATATTTTCACCACTTCCTTATTCAAAACCATGTCTAATACAGGGTGCTTGGATGGAGGCCGCATTTGAGGCCTTAGGTGCAGAACCAGAGACTGGATCAGCACCAGCACATGTCCTCTTGTAGGGGACAGTCTCTGGAGTTCAGATCTGTGTGATTTGGAGTGATCCAAAGTATTTTTCTGCTGCAGCTGCCGCCCTTTTCTTCTTATTGAAATGTTCTGGGGGCATCCTATTTTGCAGCTGTTTACTCAAGATCTGGGTTTTGTAGGATGACCCAGTATAGGTCCACTTAGAGTGCTGAGTCTTCTGAATATGGAGGTGTATAATATGTGCCCCTGCAAACTTCATTTTGGAGTTATAGCTTTTCAGTTTTCCCACAATATTTTTCTTTGGCTTTGCGAATAACGAATAAGGAATAAGGAAGTGCGAATAAGGAACTGGGAACTGGGAACCAACTTCAGCTTCGTGCATTTCAGAGTGTTTGTGTGAGGGAGGAAGAGAGGCAGATGGGAGAGGGTGCTGGAGCTGTTGTTTTCCCATCCAGAGCAAAGGTTCATGAGCACATGAATGTGCCTCCTTCAAATGCTAGAGAAAGAGGAGAGAAGCGGCTGTGGTATAAGGGAAGGATAAGAACGCGGCGGAAGAGTGGTGGAGGACCACTTTTAACTGCTTGGAGAGTGACAGGCAGCATGTGAGCAAGGACCATTATACACGAGCAAGCTTCATTTCAGTTTTAAGGCTGAAAATTAAGGGATTAAACTTAAGTGTGATAGAAGAGGTGAGTTTTGTGGAGCAGGGTTGAACTAGGATGCAAAAACAGCAAACGGCCCTGACCTGATCTGCCCCCAGCCTGAATCCCCCCCTCCCAGTGGAGGAAGGAAAAGAAGGGGAAGATTCCAACTCAGCTTGCACCCACCCCCTCTATGTGGGATGGGTGGGGTGGGGTGGGTGGGATACCTCACCATGGCAGCTGCTGTAAATCTCATGTTGTCAGGGGCCGCTGGATTATGGCAATGGTGGCTTATATCTGTCTTGTGGCAGCCGTGGCTCCCACCCACTTGAAGCATGGTGGTGGCTTCTGGCTCCGTGGAGGCAGGGCCAGTGGCAGGTAGGTGAGGCAGGCCCTCACTTCTGACAATGTTTTGTTCTCTCCACCCTCTAACCCATCCGCTCGTACAGGTCGTGAAAGCAATAGCTGCTTGACCCCCAGAATCTTGTATTCTGAGGCATATTGCTTTTGAATATATATGTTCTATTTAATGTCTGTGATTACTACCTGCTTCTAGGTCTTTCCTTCACATTCTTTCTTGAGCTGAGAGGAGGAAAGTGCTGCCAGTCGGTGAAAAGGAAGTGCCAGAATAGGATGGCATGTGCCATCTGCTCCCCGGTTGCAAGAAGGATGATGTTTTCAGCCGGTGTTGTAACTTTTCACAATGCAGTAGAGCAGAGTGAAATGTGTGCGCTGTCCTGTAAATTCTGGGTCAAGTGCCAGAGGCAGCGATGCCACCGTGTTCCTTCAGACTGCTAAAGCAGTCAATGGAATCCAGAAAGCCAAGAGGATAGCAGATGATACTGGAGCATGTTAACAAAGCCATGTAGACAGGTGCATATGCGCGTACATGATAATTCCACCAACAGACAAGAACATGCACTATAAACTTTCAACACAAAAAGGGAGGAAGGGGGAGAAATACTAGAAAGAAATATCTAGCATTGGATTCTTAACGGCAATTAATCATTGTTTTGGGTTTACCTAACAAAAATTTCCACCCACTGATCCAATAATCAAAAAGCATTTTTACATTTTCTTATTTGTTAACAAGTATAGAGCACTTAAACCTACCCAAAGGGATGTATGAAGATCACCAACAGCAGCAGCAAGAGGGATGAGGAGATAACAGAGGAAGGACTGGTGCACATGGACTGCAACATAGATGTGCATTTGGTGTACATATGACCTCTAGGTTGCCAACTGACTAAAAAAATCCTGCCTAGCTTGTTCTTGTGCCTTCAGGAGCAGCTTGCTCTGCAGGACTCAGCGGGTGAACATTTCCAAGCTCTGAAATAAATGTTATCATTTGTAAATATCTGCAGAACAAGCAACTACTCGTGGTACAGCTGATGTTGAAATGTTGACAAGCCTCCAGGACCACTTTCAAAACTACGATGCGGGCATGCCCTTAAGGACAGGATTTTTCTCATGTTATGATGGTCACATATTTCACCAACGGTGCTCAGGTGCATCATGCAAGCCCTTTCCTGGCTGCACCCAATATTGTCTGACGCAACCTTAATTTTATACCAAGCAGCTGAATAAAAAGAAATCCCTTGTATGTTCTTAATTACGAGTATAATAATCTGGGGCAAACAATTTCCTCTGTGCTGCCTTTGATGTGTCGTGACATCGAGTCGTTATTACAGTGTTACTGGACAGGGAAGATCGGTAGAAGTAATGAAAGTGACCTCTGTTTTGAAGCTGGGCACCAGCCATTAAGGCGCGGAACAGAGTAGAGTATTGTGCCATAGCAAGAAATGACTGTGCAGCAAGTCCAAACTTGCTTTAATAAACAGCCTTTGAACAGGCACCTAAATTATTCATGGTCATTTCAGTTACTTTTTTGCAATGAACAGATTTTTATTTTTTAATTTTTTTTAAAAGAATGCAGTTGGCTGCAAATGTTCTCTGATTCCAATAATGCAGACAAGCCCACTTGTAATGCAGCCTACCAAGAACTTCTATATAATCTGTACCCATTTCAAAGAGACTTGGAGGGGACTTCGTATCACCATGGCCGAATCCACACTTCCTTTTTGTTTCCAAGTCTTTTTCGCAAGCGGTGCGCTGTTCATGCAGATACTCACACGCTTTCCCATTCTGTGTGTTCCCCGCCATCACTGCGCCACAATTGCGCCTTCCTTCCAAACCACGTGATAGTGGTGGAAATCTGTTTTCTCCCCGCCTTTTTTTTTTTTTTGCACAGTGCAGAAAGGTCGGTATACTGGTAAACCAACTGTAGTGAGCAGCAGTTTGCGCAGGAAAAGAAACGGTCACCAGCCATGCGCATGTCACATGGGGACCATTTCCCTACTGTGTCTCGCCATTTTTAAGAGCGCAAGGAACCAAGCTGAGCAATCCTGTATTTCCCACAATGATCGTCTCCAGTAAATGGCAGGTGCGGAAAACAAATATATTCCTGAAAGCTTAGGACGCCGGTGGGAGATTCTACCATGTACGAAAGACAGAATGCATCATCTTGTGGTGCGAAGCATGCCAACCACAATCTGAGCCATCATCACAAATATCACACTCTGAGCATCCATGTTGTTAACTACTAAAAGCAGAAAACCACTCTGAGCAGCAGAATTTCCGGACAATGCCTTTAATGTGACAATCTAATTTCAAATTTGCCTGCCATACCAACCAGCCAATTGTTAGAAAGTGGTCTGTGACGAGCAAAAAACGAGCCAATCAAAAATGAGGGGGAGGGTACATTGCCATTTCTTAAAAGTATACCGGAAAATTGACCTTTTTTTTAATTAAAAAAAAGGGGGAAGTGACGTGCGCCGTCAATTCTGACGGCGGAGGATGGAACCGCCCACTGTAACGCTTTACTCAGTGGCATGTGGAGAAATTATTGCGCCATGAAGATGCACTGGAAGAGTGAATGTGATGATGCACAGCATGGTAGCAGAATGAACCTGATTGCCACGACTGCGCAAGATAAGCGGATGGTGAGTGAGTGTGGATTCAGCCCATGCCTGATTTTAAAAAATTACTTCATTTATAATCCGCCGTTCTCCCCAATGGGGCTCCAAAGTGACTTGCGTCATTCTCCCCTCAGTTTTTTTCCTCACAACAAACACTGTGAGGTAGGTTAGGCTGAGTGTGTGGGAGTGGCCCAAGGTCACCCAGAAAACTTCCATGGCAGAGTGGGGAACCGAACCTGGGTCACCAGCTCCAGCTCCATCGTATCACCATTATACTAGTATGCCCATCTTTGTTTCTCTCTCAGTCTCTTCTTCTAGGAGTCTCTCAGTCTCTTCTTCTAGGAGGTGATAGCTGGACAATGTGGGGTATCTGAAGAGCAACATTTATTTAGAATATTTTTATCACACCTCTCATGAAAGAAGTCTTGCCTGAGGCAGCTGACAGACAAAAATTCATTGTAAATCTACAGGGGGGGGGGAACTATGAGAATTCGACAATTGCCACTAACTTCAGATCTCCTGCCTTTATGCTGGCCTGCTGGCTTTCACTACAGTCACTGCACACTACCTGCTGGCCATTGCTGGCCACCTACAGCAACCAACCTACAGCAAACTCAAATGACATCTGAACTCTGATGTTTTAGCAAATACATTGTTGTGTAAGTTTCGAGGGGGATGTCTGGATTGGGGGAGATTGCCCCCAAATTAATACTTTTTAAAGAAAGATTTCTGCAAACCTAGGAGTCCTCCAGGTTTGCAAAACCCTTCGTCACTGTTATGATGAGAATTTAGGAATATTCCTCCAAGTTCCACAAAGAACTGATTCCAGCCTTTTGCATGGCTGGTTCCTCCTATCTTCATAGGAGGAACCAGCCATTCATTATTAGATATAGCAAGATAACAACAACAACAACAACATTCAATTTATACACCACCCTTCGGGACAATTTAACACCCACTCAGAGTGGTTTACAAAGTATGCTATTATTATCCCCTCAACAACAATCACCCTGTGAGGTAGGTGGGGCTGAGAGACCACTGGCAGAGCTGTGACTGACCCAAGGTCACTCAGCTGGCTTCAAGCAGAGGAGTGGGGAATCAAACCCGGTCCTCCAGATTAGAGTCCCGCGCTCTTAACCACTACACCAAATTGGGTCTCAATATCAATATTAATACAGAGTGTTCAAAGCATTTCATGCATTTTATCTTACTAATCCTTGCAATAATGCTGTGGTGATAGATAGGGTCACCAACTCCAGCTTGGGAAATTCCTGGAGATTTAGGGCTGGTGCTGAGAAGGGTGGCATTTGGGGAGGAGCGAGATATCCACAGGAATGTGATGCCACAGAGTCCACCCTCCAAAGCTGCCATTTTCTTCAAGGGAACTGATCTCTGTCTCCTGGAGATCAGTTGTAATTCTGGGAGATCTCCAGGTCCCGCCTGGAGGTTGACAACTGTATGCCACAGTACCTTTTTTATACTCCAAAGAGAATTTTCAGTTCTCATACTCATTTTTGGTTCTATGGTAAAAGAATTATGAGAAGTATAGAGTTAAGGAAGAGAGTTAAGGGAAAGTTAATATTTGGAAGAGAGGCCTCCTGGTGGTGTCTAGGAAAAAGAAGCTATGCTAGAGTTGTTAAGATGGCTGCTGGAGTTGTTGTGGTGAAGACCTTTATGTCCAAGTGGTCTACCCAGTTCAGTTCCTTCAGAAGCAGTTGGGATCAGTTCTTTGTGGAACCTGGAGGAATCTTCCTAAGTTCTCATCATAAGTTCCATTGTTGTTACGTGCTGGATGTACTCATTAAAATATATATTTTTAAAAACTTGCTACATGCTGATGTGCATACATGGCTTCCTTTAAATCAAGTGTGGAAATAAATAGTGCAATCCTAAACAGAGTTACACCCTTCTAAGCCCTTCCTCCCAATTTGTATGTCTTTTGAGTGCATCCTGGAAACATGGCCAAAAATTAGAACTGCTTTTCAAGCAGCTTAAAAATGCTTGTGGAACTCAGCCCTCCCCCTCTTAGTTCAGCTCAACATTGTTTTGTCTGAAATCTCATCTTTTGACTTTATACATCTTCCAGTCCATGATAGAAGTAAAAGTGAACGTGAAGTCTGAATACAGTGAACTGGTACCACCATTGGACCATTGGTTGCCTTCTGCAATTCCTTCATCAGCAGTGGCATGCTGTTCATTTGCAGTAATTGTGGTATATGAGGTTAAGCTTTCTGAAAAACATAATTTCTCAACCATTTGCAGGTACACACTAAAATCTAGGCCTGATTCACATGTTATTATAACCCCCATGTCTCTGACAACCCTTCTGCTGGAGGGTGGGTAACATTAGCTAACCCTGGCTATTTATGAGTTCCCTGGAACTTTTATATGCCTGGATATGGGGTACAGTGACGTCAACTACTGAATTTGGGATCCTGTGTCCAACTTGATTGTCTCAGAGCAGAACTACAAGTGACAAAAGGCACAGGTTGGACACTTGTCAGCTTCCCTCAAGTTTTGATGGGAAATGTAGGCAGCTTGGTGGAATGTTGGACAAGTGACAGTTGAAAAGTCCATTGGACAGCAGTCAGAGAGCCAAGCTGCAAGACTAGGATGCCTACATTTCCCATCAAAACTTGAGGGAAGCTGACAAGTGTCCAATCTGTACCTTTTGTCACTTGTAGTTCCGCTCTCAGTCTACTTTGTGAGAGTTAGCAAGCTATCCTGGAATGTTCTGAACGTATGTTTAGCCAGCAGTGGCTCATGTGATGGTTCATTGATAGGATTGTAACTGCCACCACGGAGTGCTGCCAAAGGGGAAGGGAATTTGGTGATTTTAGTGGCAATGGAGACACCAAGACTCCATACAGACACAGAAATACTGAATGGATGGCAGAAACCAGTGCTGTCAAGTAATATCAACACATGTGCTGGCTACTGCTGTCCACTCAGCAGCCACATGCTTACATGATCTCTGTCACTGCCTCCTTATACTCTCCAGTGTGGTGTGGTGCTAAGAGGATCTGTCTAGGATTTGGGAGACTCAGGTTTGAATCTCCACTGTGCCAAGGAAGCTCTCAGGGTGACTTTGGGCCAGTCACACACTCTCAGCCTAACATCATAGTCACTTCATAGACTGTAAGGACAAAGTGGAGGTGAGAAACACAACATCAGCCCCTTTGGATCATCAGTGGGGAGAATAAATGAAGTAAAGTAAATAAAATATCCAGTAAGAGAATCAAATCTCTTTTCTTCAGCACCATTCAGGGGCAATAACACTAGCAATACCACAATCCATCCTTTTGTGTAACCTTGAGGAGTCTATTGTTGTCTTGTGGCACAAACAAACCTCAAAGGTACTGACACAGAGGGTTAAATGTAGTGACTTTAGTCAGCTGAGGACAACAAGGTGTGTTGGAAAAGAAACCCTGATTGGTGTAGGTCAGCGAGGTAAGGCAGAACATTGTATCTGGCCACCGCCAGAGGGAGGTGGGGGCAGGGCTCCTTTGTATTTACAAGTGGCATCATGTGGTGGCAATAGAGAAAAGAAGGAGCTGGGACAGAGCCGTCGCATACCTTGAGTGACACCTCTCATTCCATCTGTAAAGCTTAGCTGGTTCATTTGCAAGCTCTGGACACTAATTTACCTTCTCAAGTCAACAGGCTTTCTTCATGGGCAGCCTGATCATATGTGTGTTTATTAATGTTACTTATAAGTAAGTCCCACTTAGGTCAGTGTGACTTACTTCAGAGCAGGGCTTTTTTTCTGGGAAAGGAGGTGGTGGAACTCAGTGGTGGAACTCAGGACCGCACAATGACATCACTTTGGGTCAGCTGGAACAAGGGAGGAGTTTTTTAAAGTTTAAATTGCCCTTGGCGAAAATGGTCACATGGCCGGTGGCCCCACCCCCTGATCTCCAGACAGAGGGGAGTTTAGATTGCCATTGCTATCTCCTGCTAGCTTTGCCAATGTCTTCTCCTCTTCATCTCTCCCGCACAACAGCATGGCGCGCAAAGCATTTGTTTTCATCTCTGACATTTTCTGCTCCAAGCTCTTGATATGTTTGTGCGGATGAATGAGATGCTCTGGTTCTCCCAGGGCTTTAAAAAAACCCGACTGTGACACGGTTGCCAGCATGAGCTGTTCTTTGAATCTGCGCAGGCCATTCCTACTTGCTGTGCCTAACTACAGAAACTCACGCTGGCACTTATGAAAAAGAAAAGAAAAGAAAACAGCATGTTCTTTTGACTTTGAATCACACTGCACCAATTTATATCCAACACATGATTATACAAGAGGGGGGGAACCCTCTTCAAAAGGACATTAACAGTGCAAATTTAAGCACCCTTAAAATACTGGATAATCAGATTGTCTTTTCAGCTACAGCCCAGTCCTCTGCATACATATGTGTGTGTGTGGGGGGGAAATGTCCCCCCACCCCCTATTCCTCTAATATTAGTTTTGCAGGCTGGAATAAAGCAACGGAACAGGAACCAGCCCCCCCCACCCCCTGCCAAAGTAGTAATCCTAAAGGGATTTGTATTTAAATAAATCACCACATACTAGTCTAAATGTAGCTCTATTTTCACACCATTACTCTTGCACAAAAGTAGTGGCCACAAATGGGGGAAGGGGTTGCACATTCCTATACATTTCAAAGATGTATCCATCATGTTCCACGGGACCCAGATGAGGATTACAATATAGATGCAAATATGTATCCACGTCCGGCACATATACATAAACCTTCTTTTGCATGCAGAAATCCCATGCTAGCTTGAGTGGAAGGTTTTTTTTGCACAGGGGAGGTAACTACAGCCTTAGCTTCATTCATTGTAAAACTAGGGATGCACAAACACCTACCCGTCCAATCCACACCCTGTTCACCAGTTGCAAACAGAGGGCTTTTCCGCATGCTCAACTTATTCCTGATTTTCTTAGCAGTCAATCCGCAAGCATTGAAATTGGTTTGGGTACAGCTCTCCCATGCACCTGCCCTTCCTTTGCATTTTTGTAGTTTTAGAGACAGTTTATTTTCTTCCTCACATGCCTTAAATAATCAAGCTTTTCAGGCAAGGAAGCTGTCGTCATTGGTGGCATAATTGGTGACATCACAGCACTCCCTCCTTTATTTTTTACATATGCTTATATCAATATAGTGATATAAGGGCTGAATTTTTTTTAAGATAGAAAATGAACACGCAGCTAGTCCAAAGACTGCATGGAGGAGTCTAAAAGGGGAGCAGCTCCATCACCCATACCAAACTTGCCTCGCCCCTCACACCATGGTCCAAGCCAGAGAACGCTGCCTGGGCTGACCCGGAGCCAGGAGATGGGAGGCTGACAATGGTTGGGCAAGCCAACCGCTGTTAGGATAGAGCCCAGAGCAGCAGCAACGGTGTGAATTTCAAACTGTGTTGCTTTTTCTGGTGCCAGAAGTGGCCCCCCAGGCCCCAAAATTATGCAATTTTTTTTAAAAAGCATCAATTTCATATTAATATATTGACCCACAATTGTAGTAGTAGGTGCAGCAGGTTCTCTGAATTCCCAGATTTCATTTTTTTTAGCCTCTAGCCCCTTCCCTTGCAGAGATATAAGGAAAAAAGGCATTTCTCTGTAATGGAAAGGGCTAGACACTTTTTAAAAAATGAAAGCAGGGACTTCAGAGAGTTTGCTGCACCTGTTATTAGAATGGTGAGTTCATATATAAATATTAATATATAAATATTAATTTTTTAAAAAAGTGATTGAAAACAAACTGGGAGGAGGAAGGTGCGGGGGGGAGTGGTTCAATGATGATAAATATGCAATCATCAAACAGTGGGCTGGAGGTAGGCAAGAGAGGATGGGACAGACAAAACCAAAACAAACATTATGCAGGAGGGAAAAAAATTGATTCAAAATTGACTTCCAGAAAAAGATTGGGGTAAAGATCCGGGGGTGGGGGGACAGGGCAGGGGGGACAAAAAAATGAAGTGAAAACTAAAGGCCAAAAATGGTATATAGAAATCAGGGGATAAACTGAAACAGTATGGGGCCAGAACCAACAAAAAAACTCAGTGCGGAAAACCCCAGAGACCTGACTTTTCTGTGAATGGTTTCATAGTTCATCTATTTGTTTGCAGGTTTTTGACAGGTTGTTTCACTGTATTCTTTCATAACCATGCAGAGCAGCAAAACTGGCTCTCTCACACAGCCTGACTGAATTCTACTACCCCCTCATCCTTGCTGGATAACTACTCTGCTCAGCAGGCAATTGTTGAAATAGTTAGATCACACACAAGTCTATAAGTCAGTCATCCTATCCAGTGTTCATCTCAATAGTCCGTAGTGACTTTAATGACTAGTGATCAATCGAGTCAGTAGCATTTTTGCACATGCACAGTTTTGGGAAAACTCAGCACAATTCAATTCAGTAAGTATTTGTGACTGCTCAGCCCAAACTGAACAGACAGAGTGCTTGCATCTAATCACCACATCTGAACTTGGTTAAGTTCAACCATCAAATGTGTTAGCAGTGAAATTTACAGCATCTCTCTGAAAGATAAGCAGTGATCAAGAAGAGACGTTTATCTTAAAAGGGCTCACATACATGCAGAACTATAGTCCACAAATGAGCCATGATATAAATGAATGAATGAATGAATGAATGAATGAATGAATGAAGGCCTTGGTAGTTTCTTAAGAACACTTAATAAAAAAAAACAAGCAGCAGGAACTAGGTACCAGTCACCTCAGTTTCTTCCCCAACCTCCTCAAGTAAAATTGACCTGTGCTGTTATCCCAGAGTATCAGTCTCTGCAGAGAAATAAAGCTTACTGGGTAGCTTTGAAACAGTAACATATGAGGATAGGGTGAAAGATCAAGCATTCCACTTTGAGTACTCTGAAGAGATGGTGGGAATAAATAAATTACACTGAAATCAATTGGATTTATCTCTATTTATTACTCCATAAATATAGTTAGGAACTGGGTTGAGCTTTTCACTAGAAATTTGCTTCAGATATGCCTCCTCTGTTCAAACAAGAGGATTTCGGAAGTAGACCATGAATAGAATTACAAAAGTGTGCATGCACAATAATTATAAAGGGGAAATATAATTAAACATACAGTTATCAACATTTGTAATATTGGGGCACCTTTGCTTTGCACATAATGCTTTTGCTTTCTCTGTCTGGTATTTCTAAGCACATAGAGATGATCATAAAAAGTGGGGCAGGAGAGAACATCTACACAAATGGTTAAATAAACAAACAAACAAATAAATTGTTAATGCTGGCATTCCATGAAGTGTGCAAATAACAAAGTTTGGCTTATTGATCTGAAGTGTCCCCTTCAGACTTCAGAACTTGTCATTAGCTTCTGCCTTCAGAGACAGAGAAACCGCACTGAAACATCTGTCTATACCAATAAGCTTGGCATTCTAATAAGAAAAAAAGGCCATTGTCTGTGAAGTGGAGAGAGAGATTGTTAAATGTAATGAGAATTAATGACTAAGAAAGCTCAGTAGTACTTCTTTAACCATGACGGGCTTGACAGTAATTCTAACTCTTGGGATGAAGAAATAAGCTGCCATAGAAAATGGGATAGAGTTAGCGGTGGGCAAGACTCCTCCCCTACATCTCAATTCAGAATGAGATTGGCTAAAAAAAAGACACACACACACCCCGGAAAAGGAAAGAAAATTGCCCTGTGCAGTATTCTACCATCCATATGTGGAAGGCACATATGGTTTCCCCATATTCCTCTGCACTTGCATCTTTTTTCAACCCCTGGAAAGATCATTCCTAGGGTTATAGGATCCATGTGGATAAAGAGCCATAAGAGCCAGTGGGTTGTGTGGCAGTTCCTCTACAGGGAGCTTGTGTGACCCCCAAAATATAGAGGAATGCAGGAAAGCTATACTGTACACATAGATCCAGAGGAGTTAGCCAGATTAGTCTGTAGTAGCAAAACCAGAAAAGAGTCCAGTAGCACCTTTAAGACTAACCAATTTTATTGTAGCATAAGCTTTCGAGAATCACGGTTCTCTTCTTCAGATGCATCTATTTCTGTACACAGAGGCATAGGATGCAGCCCACTGTTTGCAAGCCCACTTTAGGTCTTGACTCCTCCTGACACATTCCTAATGACATAACTGGAAATGCAAGAAGTCACAAGGGCCTTTCCTAACCTCCTTCTGTCTTGTGGATTGAATCTTGCCACCCCTCCTTTTCCTTTCCCCTGCTGATAAGTGCACAGCTGGCCAAGTGGGTCTCTATCATATTGAGAAGATCAGTGATGCTGTACTACTACAATTTGTTTTGCAGCACATGCCAGGTTCAGTTCCTGGCATCTCCAGCAAAAGAACCTTAAGTGGCGGCAGATGCTGGGAGACGTCTGTTCTGGCCTCAGGCTACCTGGATTGATGGTCTCCTTGACCGCCAGAATTTTCCCTGCCAATTATCACCAAACAAGGTCTGGAGCACAGGAACAAGCAAGGTCTGGAGCTGGTTCTAGAACCCAAGTGCTGTGGCCTTTTGAACTGGTTGAACTAGCAAGGCTCTCTGCTTAGCCCAGGGCTAAAGTATCCTGGAGGGTAAGAGGCCCCAGCTGTTCCTGGGCTTCACCTGGCCAGGGCTTGATTGAGCCCTGATTGTGCAAAGTGCTATGTGCGCTTAATAGGCAGCGATCTGGCTCAGTAGCTAGAACATGGGCTGCCAGCCTGGCACTTCTCCATTGCTGCATTGCCTCCTCACAGGCCCACCAGGTGGGGGAAGAACATGGGGGACTGGTATTCCGGGGCCTGACCCTACACGGCCAGGGATTGGCTGCCCTGGATTCTGGCATGTTGGCAGTATTGCTTAGAACTGAGACTTCAGGGGTAATTCCTTTGACTGAGGCCTCAAGATCCAGGGGCCCTGGATCTAGAAGAGGCTCTGGGTCTGGGAAGGATCCAGTGGCATTGGCTATTGCCTGAGCCTCAGAATGGGTCGTCCCTCAGAACAGGTTCTGAGGACGCTGCTCCTGAGTCTAGCTCATACAGGTTCACCACACATTTGCCGGTCAGAGCAGATAATACTGAACTAGGTTTCTCTTCAGATCGCATAAATCTTTCGCCTTTTTTTGGTTGTTGTTACTGAGCTAGATAAGCCAATGCTCTGGCTTGGTATAAAGCTGATTTGTAATATACACATAGACCTGGAGGTAGCAGCAGTCACACAAGGGAATCGTGACAAAGATGACTGGCACCAATGCCTTACACTGTCAGATGTTGACTGCGGCATCATTTTGGGGTGATTATATTGTTAAAAAGTCCATATGTGAGAAAATGGAAAACCATCACAGAACACTTGAAAACTAGCATTTTTCATGGATTTGATATGTTTTGGGGTTTCCTCACAGAGAGCGCTTAATTGTTCCTATTATGCTTTATCTCATGATTGGTCTACCAAGAGATAAGCATTGCATTGCTTTTACCAGAACAAGATTCAGGTCCAGTAGCACCTTAAAGACCAACTAGATTTCTAGGGTATGAGTTTCCAAGAGAGTCAAAGTTCCCTTCATCAGATACAAAGAGTGGAAAAGGAAGAAGTCCTTATAATCCAGGCAGAGGCCAGGGTGATTATGTAAATTAGAGTATCAGGAAGCTAGCTATAATACATGTTGTAGTTAGCTTGATAGAGCCTGAGTATAAAGTGCAGAAAATAAGCAGCTGTAATGTGAGAGAAACCCTACGTCCTAATTCAACCCTGGAGGATCCATTTTTCTGAATTTGCAAATAAGCTCAATTTTCCTTTGAAGTTTATCTGCTTCTACTATTGTTCTTACCAGTACTGGTTGCAAAGCAGTGGCTGGAAGTATTTCACTTGGAACAAAAGGTACAGCCAGGGAGCAACATTGCATGTTGCTGGGAGAAAGCTGTGCAGGGAGTTTCAAAACAATCTCTGGGACAATTTCTGTTTCGGACTGTACCATCTATGTCAATATCTGCTGTACCATCTATGCTACTAATATTCTGACCTGATGGGATCAGCATAGTCCCTGGGTGGCTTGTGGGTGTCAGGAGCATTGAAGTTACAGACACAAACAAAGGAGAAATAAACCATCTGCAAGTTCCCAAGATCTATCAGACAGTAACTGCAGCCTGCGAAAACATAACAAAGGACAGAAATAATTGAAAATCTATACTGTAAGGTGCTTGTGGCAGTGAATTCTGTCACCAATTTGTAGAGCTTGTGTGAACATGCCAACTTGCAAGAATTCCAACTGTTTAGAATACCATGAGAACAGAATGTCTGCAGTCCAATTTCTTTGAGGAAAGAGAAAGTTGACTGGATGGGATTAAAATTTCACACCAGCGCTACTGACAGGAGTAACTTTGTGAAGGTGGCTAAAACCAGAAATAGTGCATGAGGGTGGAGAAGCTGGGGGCAGAGAGCCCAAAAGAGTTGATAGAAGAGTGCATAACAATAGCCAATGGGTTAGGAAAAAGGAAACTGAGGGAAAGGGCAGAGGAGACTGAGAAATGAAGCAATCCCTTGGCTGCGGGCCTCTAGGGTCTAGGCAAAGTACCAAAAGCTTATAGCAACCTGTAGAATTTTGCTTTCCTTCTATTACTCTTTAAATTTAAACATTGTTTTTGTAATTAATTGGCTTTGTTTTAAAGTTAATATTTTTGTGCATCACAGTGCAGTCCTAAACAGAGTTACACCCTTCTAAATCCATAGATATCGATGGGCATAGAAAGGTTCAACTCTGTTGAGGACTGCGCTGTTAATCTGAAAAAAAGGTGTAATTTTAATTAATGTGATCCATCCTGAGAAACAAAGCCCCTCTCTGGTGAAGTTAATGGGAAAAGTTCCTATTGATCTCTGTGCATGGTGGATTACAGTTTAAATCTGCCTAAGAGTGTCAAGTACAGGCTGGGGACACGTTTTCCTTCCATTGTTTTTAGGAGCAACAGGCTATGAGACATTTAACTCTTCATTTTGTTATTCCACAGTACACTCTCAATTGATCCACAGGCCCAGAAAGAAATAGATTTCAGTGCAGGAGGAGAAATGTGGACAGTAGAGTTGTGCTCAGTTTTGTGGTATTTGAAAACCACATATAAATACATATACACAAAGATTTCATTTCAAATAGAAAACCATCAATGCTAATCATGATGATGTCTTTCCCTCTCCTAGATCTGCTGAGCACTTTATTGATTGCCTCAACCTTTCATGTTTTCTGATCTATTACATTTCACTCTGAATGACACATATGTAAGCATTGCTCTCCCCCAAGAAGAATTGAGTGGAGATCCTGATCCTGATCTCTGAGTAATACAAATTGTTGCCTTTTTCCAGTGACAATGACAAGTGGCAGTGGTTCCAGATCCATTATGCACTCAGTTCCCCTGTGAATGGCAATATTAACATGAATTAACCCTTAGTCTCAAGATGGACTGTCTGACCCTCATTCACTCCCTTAGAGCCTCTTTACATGTTCTATGGATCTGCTGGTTTTCACATAGTAAGGATGTTTATTTGTGTAAATTCTTTCCCACTTGTGTATTTATGAATGATTCACAGATCTCAGCTTCTCCTTTGTGATGCTGTCTCTTGGATGAAAAGTATAGATAGGAAAGGAGAAAAATGTCATGTTCTTTTAACAGAAGCTTAAATTGGATGTCATTTACCTGGCAATGTTATTTACAGGGCTTTTTTCTTCTGGCCAGTTGACCACCTAGGCACTAGCCACGCTGAAAGGTGAATATGTAAAGCAACATGGAGTTTGCTCCAAGATATATCTAGTGGTCTTCTTGAAGACAACAACTGCTTATGCAGTTAACACGGGAACCATGAATCCAGGGGGGAAAATGAGAAAATCTCAAATTACAATGCTTCCTTTTATGGAAGGGGAACCATGATCTTGCACCGCTGCTCATGTGGGTAGGCTAATATGTCTTCCAACCTTCCAGAAGGAGCCATAATTCAATGCATAGAACTGCAGTTTTCCCTAGCATTTTCAGTTGAGGGAGTTCAGGTAAGCCCATCTTTGGAAAGATCTTTGATACCTTTGATAACTGCTGCTTGTTAATACATGGGCTAAATCGGTCAATAGTCTAACTCAGTATATGGCAGCTTCTTATAAGCAGGGTTTTTTTTCAAAGCACAAGTCAACCCAGACATATTGTTGGATGCAATTGGAATAAAAACTGTAGAAAAACATTTTTCTCTACAATGATATTATAAGGAAACCCAGAAGAAACTAAGTGGAGTATACTTTCAATACTGATTCAATAAAATTAGAATAGTCAGAAAAGAAATGCTCATATGCCGTTAAGTCAGTAGAAGTACATCGTAAGATTCTTGGTACATGTATCTGATGTGTATGTTGATGCAGAGCTGGGCAGTAGAGCCACAGGAATTCCATGCTCACCTGGCTGAGCTTTTTCACAGAGGCTTAAATGGGATGTTATTTACCAGGTGATCACCTTGTTGGGCTTGGCCGCTGGAGTAACTCTCCTGCAAATGTCCGTAGGGAGTGGACTAGTGGAGCTGCAGGTACGCCTGCGTGCTGGCACCAGCAGCATGGCAGGCCTCAGGATTGTGCTGTTAACTGTCTGCCTTTAGGAAGAGGTAGTGGTATTCCACACAGTGTTTTGCTGATTCAGTTGCTGCTCACAAGCTAATGAATGTCATATTAGACTATTTGTATAGTGGCTGTGTTGATATTTTTAGCAATTGTTAATGGATGGCATCTTGTGCTGGCTGCTCTTAATTAACTTGTTTGCAGGTTGTCTCTTGACTGCCTTGGGTTTTTTGAAAAGGCAGGATAAAAATATATTTTAAATAAATAACTACAAATCAGCTGCAGGTATGGGATTGGGAGCCATAGCACTAAGGGAATATTAACTTTATCCTCTCCTCACTATTTCCCCAATCAAAAATGCCCCCTACCAGGAATGTTTTCAGGCATGTAGGAAGAAAAACAGACACCCATTCTTGTCTTTTTCTTCTTCTGCAGGGACAGTGGTGGTTCAGGGTTTTGACTAGGAAATGGCACCAGGGGACAGTTTAATAGCACCTTTCTACATACCATGGCTGTCCCCAATTCCCATGACTTCCCATCAAGGCAGCTTTTTGTGGTTGAATTTTACCTCAGGGTATGCAATTAAAGATCCAAATGCTGTGTGTACTTTTGCCAACTTTGGGTTGGGAAATTCCAGGAAATTTGAGGATGGAGCCTGAGGAAGCTGGGTTTGGGAAGGGCAGGGACATCAGTGGGGTATAATGCCATAGACTCAGCTCTCCAAAAACAGCCATTTTCTCCACAGGAACATATCTCTATTGCCTGGAGATTTCTTATTATTCCTGGAGATCTCCATCCCCCACCTGGGGACTGGCAACCCTAGACTGTACTTAGATCATTTGTTAATAAGGACAATGTTAGAATTTTGGAATTGGACAATATATACTCAGAGATACAGGATTCAAAATCATTGCCTTATCTGTTACTTTGATGTTGCTATCTACTGACATACATTTTTTTTTTAAAAATGGCTCACAGTTTTTCAGAACAATCTGTTCTTTCGTTCTTGCGGAAAACCATGAGTCAACAGGAGGGAGGAGGAGGTTGTAAAATCCTTCAAAATGCCAGGCTGTTCAAGTAGAATTACTTACTACATTGTAAGAAGTTGTTTCTTTAGCTCTTTGCTTGTGGCAGTCCCTCCACTTGCTGCCCAAGCCATGGGTTTCCCTGTTAGTACAATGGCTCCCAAATACATAACCAAATTCTTCAACCAGGAACGGCTGGGTTCTCCCCAACCCTTTTTGGCACAATGGTGGAAAAACAGGAGTAATTGAGGCAGTATAGCAGTGAGTCATCCAGTGCTGAATCATTAAATGATCGGGTTGTCAGGTTGCAACCCAGAGATCACTTGTGGTATTGTATCTTTACACCTGCAAATGAATCAAGAATTTTGGCAGAAATGTATGTGTCCCCCTCCCACACCACCTGTTGTCTGCTTCTTCGCCTACTTATTGTGTGGCACACCTGGACTCTTTTTCCTCATACACCTTAGGCAGGTTAATCTTGTTGTTGCCAGTGGTTCAGGCACAAGGGCCATTCTAAGAACAAAAAGAAAGAACGACTACTGTTCATTCTCAAGTGAGAAATATTGTCTGTGCTCTATGTCCTTTCAGATCTGCGGAGAACATCCATTTCATTTGTGCCCCAGACCCTCTAAGTTCTTGATTAGGACTGATCATGTTCTAGGAGTACAGAATGCTGAGGACAGATGAGGAAAACAAAAGGAAAATAGATGGAGATGAGAAATGGGTTTTACCAAGCACCTAAGCATTTACAGTATTCTCGAGGGGGATTTCCCAATCATTCATTACCACCGGCCTATGATTCCTCACAGACTCCCATCTTGAACTACTAATGAAATTTAATGCTCAAGCTAAGGGGCTGGGGGGAGTACAGTATCTTACTATATAACTGAGTAAGTGTATTTCAGACAACTCACTTTATACCCTGGTGCACCACCAGAGGGCACTGCTATGGAGGGAAGCCTAGGCAAGGCACCATGTTCTCCAGAAAACTTGTCATGGTGGGAAGCCCAGGCCAGGAGCAGGATGGGAGCAGGTGGCAATGCTTTCTCCCAGCAGGTATTAGGAGTGAGGCAGGTGGCAATGCCCATCACCCAACTTAACCTAGCTGATATTAGGTGGCAATGCCCACCCCCTGCCTTCACCCAGCTGGTATTAGGAGTGGAGCAGGTGGCAATGCCCTCTCCCCACCTTAACCCAGTTGGTATTAGGAGTGGAGCAGGAGGCAATGCCCACCCCTGCCTTAACCCAGTTGGTATTAGGAGTGAAGCAGGTGGTAATGCCCACCCCCTGCTTTAACACAGTTGATATTAGGAGCGGGGCAGGTGGCAATGTCTAACCCCCACCTTAACCCAGCTGGTATCAGAAGCAGAACAGGTGGCAATGACCATCCCCATTTGAACCAGGAGTGGAGCAGTTGGAAATGCCCATCCCCCACCTTAACACAGCTGGTATTAGTGGTGGAGAAGGTGGCAATACCCTCCCCCTGCCTTAATCCAGCTAGTATTAGGAGCGGAACAGATGGCAATGCCCACCCCCTGCCTTAACCCAGCTGGTATTAGGAGCGGAGCAGGTGGAATTTCCTCTCCTGCCTTAACACAGCTGTTATTAGGAGCAGAGCAGGTGGCAATGCCACCTCTGACCTTAACCCAGCTGGTATTAAGAGGAGATCACTTGGCAACAGGGCCAGATCAGTGGGGCAGGGGGGGTAGTCTGCCCCCAGCACCGCCAGAGCAGGCGCACCGGGAGCAGCTGCCAGCTGCCGGAGCACGCGGGCAGCAGCGCGGGCAGCCTCACAGCCCCGTGCGCTGCCTTTTTCCTGCCCCGTGGGACAAGGGGCAGCCGGCTTGCCACGCACCCCCTGTCCTGCAGGGCAGGCAAAGGGCAGTGCGGTTGCCCACACCATTCGCCCGCAGGAGAGGGGGCAGCCGCCTTCTCCCTGTCCTGCGGGGCAGGCGAAAGGCAGTGCGGGAGGCTGCGAGGCCACCCTCACCATTCACCTGCGGGGAGGTGAATGGCGCAGGCGGCTTCCCAGCCCCGCATGCTGCTTCCACCGCCCTGTGTGATGATGTCACCAAAATGTTGTCATCACACCACGCCGGGAGAGGTGCTGTGCGCGTGCAAGAGGTCAGACTAAGGTTGCCCCAGGTGCCTGCAACCCTAGATCTGGCCCTGCTTGGCAATGCCCACCCCGCTTCACCCAGCTGGGATCAGAAGCAAAGCAGGTAGCTTCACCTGGAATCAGGCACAGAGCAGGAGGCAATGCCCTTCTTCCCTTCACCCAGCCAGGATAAGGAGCAGAGCAGGTGGCAATGCCTGCGTTCTTCAACCTACCGGAATAAGCCACTGAGCAGGCAGCAATGCCCACCCTGTCTTCACCCTGCCAGAGTCAGGAGCCAAGCATGCAGCAATGCCCGCCCCCCCCCTTCACCCAGCTGTAGTCAGGCGCAGAATAGGAGGCAATGCCCCCCCCTTTACCTGGCATGTATCAGGCATGGAGCAGGGAACAAAGCCCACCACTCCTTCACATGGCCGAGATCAGGCAGCAGGCGTGGCACAGATGACAATGCCCACCCCCCCTCCTTTACCAGCTGGAATCAGTGACAGAGGAGGAGCGAATGCCTGCCCACCCACCCTCCCCTTTCTAGAGCCGATTGTATTTTTCCCCACAACGGGCTTTGTTGCTAGTCCCTTAATGTTAGTGTCTTCAGTCTGATTGAGCTTAAGGAAAGGGAGTGAACCTCCTCATGTCTGCCATGGGGAACTAGTGCAATCACAAGATTTTGGGAGGCTGCAAGCCAAGCGTCCTCCTACAATGGAGGTGGCTGCTTCTGAATAGGTGCTCGCTGCAGAAGCTTAGGTGATCCCTCCTAGCATTCTTCTGAAGCACCTTCTTCTCCAGTAGGACAGCCAGGATTGACTTTTTGCTCCAGAGAAGATATATTTTGGGGAGGAAGAAAATACGTGCCAGGCAACCCAATGGGAGGCACCATAGAACTCACAAGAACCACATTAGGAACCACTGCCTTAATAGACCTTGGCCAAATAGCATCCCCCTCAATTTTTGAAAAATAATAGCTAATGGGGGACAAGTCATAAATAGAAATGTGTGTGTGTAACATGCTGTCAAGTTGCAGCTGACTTATAGTGACCCCATAGGATTTTCAAGGCCAGGGACAAACAGAGGTGGTTTGCCATTGCCTGACTCTGCCTAGTGACCCTTGACTTCCTTTGTGGTTTCCCATCCATATATATTATCACATTAGTTCTTACAAGACGATACAAGGAGAGAGAGAGAATTATGGCTTTCCTAAGATCATCCAAAGGATATGTGACTTACACGAAAAGGGACATATGAAAAATGCCTTATGCTGTGCTTATCTATCCCACAATCCTCAGCAATGACTGGAAGTGTATCTCCAGGGTCTCGGCCATGCTGTTCCCAGCCCCACTATCATAGATCCTTTTATTTAGCAAGACTTGAATCTGGGTCTTTGGTGCATGTTTAGCTCTGCTGCTGAATTCTGCCCTCCCTAAAGTGTATGTTATTCTACTTTTAGCCTCAAGCCTTTCCCAGTGCTGATACCTGAAATTTTGAAGAGGTGATGCCAGGGATGGAACCTGGTACCTTACATTTGCAAAGCATGTACGCTATCCCATAAATGAAATTCACATCTGAGGACTTCCAAGTTCACTGCCACCATCCCATCCTGGCTGTCATATAGTACCAGTATGACAAGTAAAGCCTTTTTAACACTTTCCCATACGCTTCCTCCTCCCCAGAGGTACAGATACATATGGGCTGTTGCAGTTACTCAGTGCTGAAAAACAGATGATTGTATGCTAGGGTTGTCAGCCTCTAGGTGGTGGCTGGAGATCTCTCGGAATTACAGCAGATCGCCAGACAACAGACATCAGTTCCCCTGGAGAAAATGGCTGCCTTGAAGGGTTGACTGTATAGCATTATAGCCTGCTGAGACTCCTCCCCAAGCCACACCCTCTACAGGCTCCACCCCCCAAATCTACAGGGATTTCCCACCTAAAGTTGACAACCCTATTCATAGAATCATAGAGTTGGAAGGGGTCTTACAGATCATCTGGTCCAACCCCCAGCCCATGTGTGCTCATGTTCCAGTACATTCTCTTGTTTATAGCTCTTTCATTTGTTCCAAGGTTAAGAACAGGCCCTGATGAACCTTCCCCAGGTGAGATCTTTCCCACCAATAAAATATAATTATACCTTGAAACTAAATATTATGAAGCAAATATGGTGTTCCTAATCCTCTGTTTGCTGCTGAATATGAAGGAGGTGGGGTTCAGGGATAATTTGAGGCAGAAGAGGAGTACCTGTACCCCTTCCCCAGTGCCAGTTTCCCCAACCCCATCCACATGTCCCCTCTTCTTCTAGCTGGACTTCTTCCGGGTCTCAGAATTAGTTCACAGGAAATGAATAGGGAAGAATACTTGAATTTGAAATGGAGGAATATCACCCCCTTCCACTTCTCAGTAAATGCTCCTGCATTACATTAGATCAGATTGTAAACACGAGATTAGAAATCCTTGCAGTGTCTAGTTCTGATCTCATTCTGCTGTTATTAGAGAACCAAATAATGTAATGACGCCCATTAAGTTATCCAATTTCCATATGCTATAAGAACAAAAGGAATTCAGAGCACTCCTCCAAAAGGGAGAAGTTTTTTGCTTCCACTTTAGCAGAATGCTATCATGTTAGCACCCTCTCACCTTTCTCTTAAATTATAACACAGTAGAGAACAACAGTATGAATAACAGCAAGCCTGTAATGCCTGAATAATTCAACTGTTATAATTCAATGGAATCTGTCTCTTTCTAAAGAATTATATTTGCTGGGATAACAATATTTGGGGGGGGGGGAGTAAATTTATTCAATCCGCTGTTCAGAGATGGGGATAATAACACAAGTCAGTAGTAGAAACAGGAACAGGCATTCCGGGCAGATTGCAAAAGATGATTTCTCCCGTTATTCGTTAAGATGCCCGCTTCACAAGGAAGTGAAAAATAAATTCCTAGAGCAGCTGATCGCGCACATGGGCCAGAGGTCAAGCGAACAAAAAGCTGAATTTTCAATACAGATAAAAAAATTCATTTGAGAAGTGGCTTAATTTGCCTTTGCACATGTTTGGCAGAATTTTTCTTAAACAAATGTCATTTGTGAACCTGTAATTTTGTGAAACTGTGATTTTGTTATGGGCTAAACAAATAAATGTATTCTTTTGTCTTCTACTCAAGAGGCGTTCAGTATTTCCTACCTTAGCAAACAAGTATTCTGATCCCACAATGGAGTACTTTTCATTAGAATCACTGGCATCTGTTTGTGCATGTTTGGGATTCAGATGTAAGGTATCACTGATCAGAGGTTTCAAAGCCTATTGGGCTAGGCTTAAAGGTGATACGTACATATCACATACGTATGTGCCATCAAGTCACAACCAGCTTATGGCGACCCCAAGCAAGGGGCTTTCAAGGCAAGTGAGGAGCCAAGGTGGTTTGCTATTGCCTTCCCCTGTAGAGTCTTCCTTGGTGATCCTCCATGCTTTCGTCCCTCTCTGGCTTAAAGTGATAGACTCACATTTATTGCACAGGTAAATTTTTCCTGTGATGAATGCTGTATATTGCATTGCATATATATAGCAAAGGATGACTCTCTAATGAAAATGAAATGAAAATTCGCAAATATTAAAACATTCACCAAAGTTTTCCCACTCAAATTTCAAAATGTGAAATTTTGAATTAAAAATTAAAATGCTTTTGACTTCTTGTTATCTAGTTATTGGCTTGCCAGGCATCCCAAATGAAACCTCATCGATTACATATGTCTATGGACAAACACCAATGGTCAGATTTCAAAATCATAGGATGTCAAATACTGTAAGCTATGTAAAACTTGGACATGCAGGGAATATTAGCTATCAAGATTTGCAGAAAAGAATTGGGAAACTTAGAAGTTTGGGGAGCAATTTTATTTTTAGGTCCAACCCATAAAATCTCACTGCAATATCGAATGAAATAAACTAATGGTGGGTGGGAATAGAAAAAGGATGCATAATTACACGCAGAATGTATTGAAAAGAAGTGGTGAATCCGGTTGTTCAGACAGACAGCGCAGGCAGGGTGCAGGTATCACAGGCAGGGTGAGCTCTGGCCACAAGAGTATGACTTTCAAAAAGAGGCATTCTTTGAGGTGCAATTTGCAACAAGGCTACATCAACGGCATCTTCAGGGAGCCTCAAAGCCACAGGTCAAACCCATCAAATGTGCTGGAATAAACACCTACCTCGTCTCCACTTGAGAAAGCAGAATCAGAGTTATACCAGGGATGGATTCAGTCCATCTGTTTGATAGCCAGTTGGTTTCATAGTCAGTGAATTCAATTAGGGAAGGAAAACACAGCAACTACATAACCCAATTTTACTAAACACTTTATTTTTATTGTAGTCAATAAGATACCACAATGCCAGATGTGCGCATCCCATGAATGCATCATAGCATAACCAATTAATATGTGTGGGTTTTTTCCAGAGTACAGATTTTTTTTTCCTAACCTGAATGATGAATGGCTATAGAGTGCCTTGCCCTTTTCTCTATTTTCAGATGGTTTCTTAATGAGTTCCTTCCTGAGCATGGTTGTGATCAGTGCTATTTAATCCTCTTGCCATAATGTTATGTACATTCCAAGGCAGGGTAAAACACACTGTATCAATTATAATATAATTTATTCTAATGTATTCATTTATAAAAGGCCATATCGGATCAGACGGAAGATTGCAATTTGCAGATAAGCATATCATCAGTGAATCATTGGGAAGCATTTCCATTTTTAAAACACAAGAGCGAGTAAATTGAAATGCAGACCTACAAATGATTTGCATGGTTGCCTAGAAAGCTTTGGTTCCCTATTCAATCCATTTTTTTTAAAAAAAAATCTTTACTTAATTATCCATTTGTCTTGCTTTCAAATATAATTTTAAAAAGGTTAATTGATTAGATAAAGACACTGCACAGGTAAAAAAACCCAGTTCCAGGATTTATATATAAAATATATGTCTTCTCTTCTTGATGAAGGTTTATTTAAATTTCAAAAGCAACTAAAGCTTGCAACCTGTTACACCATATGCATGAATAAAAACCCTATTCATTGTGCCAAATTTTAATTATATAAAAGGATATTTGTGACAAAAGGGCACAAGAAGATGTTATCCAAACTAGCCTTTTTCATTTATTAGCCAAACCTTGGTGAGCCAAATCCTGATCACTGCGTCATACCAGATATATCTGCGTCATACCAGATATATAAGTATTCAAGTAAATTGCAGAGCTGCTTATATCACACAACGCTTCACACAGTTTTGATATCTGGTGCACAGGTTTGTGTGAGTGTACTAAAATTGCCAATTTCTTTCTATGTCTATATCTAAAAAGACATATTTGTATTTTCTCAGCCAGCTTCTCCCTGCAGCTAGGGGTGTCATGATGACCTGGGCCTGTCAGAAGAAGGTTCTGATGATAGAGAGGATAGGGGGATGGGGGCATGGATTGTGAGCCATCTCCAGTGATAGCCGACCCACTTGAAACTCCCATGAAAGAGCAGGAGGAACTCCAGAAATGCCTACATGCTTTTCTCCTAAGATGATTGCTGTTCCTTCATCCTCTGACCCTGATGAGCCATCCCCAGTTCAGGAAAGTTCCCCCTGCTTTCCTAAAAAGTCATAAAGCAACAGGAGCCATGTGATCCCTGCTGGCATGCACGTCTTTGGACTTAAGCATAGTCTTTTAAAATTTCCGACAATTCCAGTGAGATGGAGATGGAGACTCTCATCTCCCTGCAGAAGAAATCTAGCCCTGGTCCAGACTTCTGCTGGAACAGCACTCTTGTTTGTCTGCAAGCCTCTATTTTTCCCAAGTGATCTGTCCATGGTACTGACCATTTGTGGCTGAGTTTAGACGGGGTCCCCAACCTTTTTGAGCCTGCAGGCACCTTTGAAATTCTCATTCAGGGTGGTGGGCACAGTCACAAAATGGCTACTGCAGGAAGCAGAGCCAGCCACAAAATGGCTGCCACAGCTTACTTTTAGTCACACAGTGAAGATCTTTGTGCTGTGGTGGAAGCTGCTGCCAAAGCAAGCTTTTAGAAATCTGCACAGCCAATCAAATCTATAATGGCCAATCAGAAGCACTGCTGGGCAAAAGCCCCACCTGGCCCCTCCTAATTCTGCAAACACCAGAAAAGGTGTTGATGGGTGCCATAGTGCCCATGAACACCATGTTAGGGATCCTGGTTTAGACTTCTACCACATGGTGCCACCTCACAGGCACCAGCAGATAACACAATTAATGTCCCAATTGGAACCAAACTACATGTTACAATTTTTAACATGTTGTGTCTTGGTTCTCCATCCATGATTTTGTCTCAAATAATCACATGTCAGCTGTGAAGGAATTGTTCCCAATTAGGATTGGGAACACAGTGCAGGGGGAGAAGAGCTTCAGCCTCCACCATTTCCCTAAATGTCCTGGGAAGATGCTATTTTCCCTGTTGTGGGGGGTGCACAGGTAGCCAATCAGTACATATGCAGTCCCCACACAGGGTAAATAGCTCCCCCTGGATGGCAAAATGGTTAAGAGTGGAGAGACCGAAGCCTCTTTTCCTGGAAAATTTGCTAGTGACCCTGGCCAATTTTAAACTATATTTTGTGAATGGGTTGATACCCCATTACTAAACAACCAATTAGATTAAGCTACATGCTTCAACTATGTTGACGCTGAAGTCAATTCAAAGCAAGAGGGGAATGTTTCCTGAACGTGTGCGTACAAAGGCCATCAACTTGCAGGTGACTTAAGGTGACCGCATAGGGTTTTTAAGGCAAGAGACTCAGAGGTGGCTTGCCATTGCCTGTCTCTGCCTAGCATTCCTGGACTTCCTTGGTGGTCTCCCATCCAAGTGCTACTCAAGGCTGACCCTTCTTAGTAGCTGAAATCTGACAAGATCAGGCTAGCCTGGGACATCCAGGTCAGGGTGCTTCCTCAGTAGGTAGCCACTTTCATACACTAACCTTTTGCGAATTCACCAAAAACAACCAAAAACACTAGAGGGACACTCTTCTTCTATCCTCTTTCAGTTTAGTTCTGATAAATGTTAAGTGATGATTATCTGATTTCTAAATGTTAACATGATTGCTGTTTTCTAGGATTCTGAACCTTTGGAAAAAGTAATTGATCAGCTAAGAAATCTATCCAGATCTACTCTAAGTACTGCATTGTCCTGATGCCTGAAGTGCTTCATTAGATTTTCACCTCCTCCCCTAAAATGGAATTTCAAAATGATCCAATAGAAAACCTTATATATTTATTTAGCTCCTACTCAAAATGCTTTTATAAAATCTGTTCTGGAGTCACTTGCTGAATATCCTTACTGAACAAGCTGCCAAAGTGAAACAGGCACACCGCATCGTGACACAAACACAGACTGAGTGCTAACTCCATGGCTACATTGGCAGCACATCCATAATGCAGTCATAGAACAGGTTGTCCCTCTCCTGAGATCCTCGTGGCCTTCTGGAAGGGATGCCTCCAACTTTTATAAGACTTTATAAGACTATATAAGAGAGAACATCCTCCTAGGTTGTGAATTATAGTCAGTAAAGAGAGGTTACCTTATAACCAGTATGTTGTATAAAGGAAAGCCATCTCAGGTTTATGCACATAAGGTTGAATCCAGCCAGTTTTTCCAATGATGCAAAACTTTGTTGGCCACCAAACAGTGTATGATGGTCATCACAGGACCTGCATGAACAAAATCCAAGTGTGAGGGTTGCTATATTAAAGGGTGGAATTGGGAAGGACTGAGCAAAAAAGACGGTAGGATCCAACCCATAGTCATATTGTTAGTATTGGATACTGGCACAGTCTTCTGAGAACTGCACTACTTCCATTGATGTGGACCTGTGCAAGTATGGAGTAACTGTTGTTTCATTCATCTTGATGAGGTTTGTGCAGAAGTTCCCAGTGGTTTGAGTGAGCAAGTTTCCCTTTATTAACTAATAAAGTTAAGCTGTATTTACTTATTTAGATACCCATACACCATTTTTCTCCCTAATGGAGGCCCAAAGTGGCTTACCACTTTGTTCTCCCCACCTCCATTTTGACTTCACAACAAGCCTGTGAGATAGATTAGGCTGAGAGGGTGACTGGCCATCCAGTGCATTTCCATGGCAAAGTGGGAACTGGAACTGGGTCTTCCAGATTTTAGTCCAGCATTTTACCTATGATACCATACTGGCTTTCATTTAAAAACAAAAACAGTGTGATCCATTTTTGCCACTGAGTGTAGCTGGTCTCACTTTGTCTTTTGAATTTTGAATGTGGAAGACTCAAATGTCCAATGGCCAGTCTCAGACCATATGGTCTGATTCATTCCAAAGCTGCACAAGTTATTTGCCTTGGTTTCAGTGCTGTTGGAAAGTGAGTGGTTCCCCCCCAGCCCCAGCTTCCTTGTAACAGCATAATATATTCTTGCACCTCCCAGGGTTTCCTTGTGGTTTTTCCCCCTGATCTTTCTCAAATATGTTTTGGGAAGGATTGCAGTAAAGCCTAGATGGCTGCTGTGTAGGTGGGAAAGTTTGATTTTCCTACCCACATGGCAGCCATTCCCTGACCCTGTCCCCACAGTGGCCAGGCCGTCCCACGCAAGGGGACTTGTTTGTTTTTTTGAAAACAGTAGTTGAATATGCTATACTGACATACTGTTATAACAGTGTTATATCAATGTGGCTCTCTGAAGTTCCAGTTTTCATTTTTTTTAAAGTAAGTCTCTAGCTCCTTTCATTGTGCAGATACAAGGGGAAAGACATCTCTCCATCACAAAAGGACCTAGAGACTTTCTTTTTAAACAATGCAAGGTGGGATACAGAGAACCTGGCACACATTTAGTTACAACATTATATCAATATAATATTCTATTGCTGACTTAAAAATAAAAGATTAGAAAAGCCTCAGTGGCCCAGGGAAGGTGGGAATGGTTGCTGCTGAGGAAGTGGGACAGGGAAGCTACAGGAAACCCTACTATGTATCATGGACCAGTGTATAAATTCCTCCTTGGCTGAAGAATCAGAGAAGAAAGAAGCAGGGCATCTAACACCACCAAAGAAGGAGACACTTGGGGAACCTCCAGGAGCCCCCTTTGATGTGCCAGAGAAGCCCCAAGAGGCTGAGGCAGTCTTCTCACCCTGGGAAACAGCCCTGCCTTTGGATTCAGATGGTAACTCGGAACCCTCCACCCCAAAACCTGCTGATGGACCAGAGGTCTCTTCCCACTTGCCCCTCCAAGCCTCTCCAAGCAGTGAACCACCTCAACCCTGGCATAGAACTCACCACCACAATCAGGCAGAGCATCTTTAAGCACTGTTCACCTGCTTCTGGAGAGGAGGGGCCTGTATCTCCTCATTCTTGCAGTAGTGTTGAAGGCCTCAGTTTACTCGCAGCCTCTGTGATACAACATCTATGATACACTGTTGGCTCCAGCTTCTGTCTTGATTCCTGCCTAGACTCCCAAACCTCAATTCCAAGCAGGATACCATGTGGAAGCCCCACTGCCACTTTGCTGCAGCAGCAATGGGGAAAGCACACAGTCCTGTCCCCCTGTGTGGAAACCACCTCAGTATAAAACAACTTCAGGAGTTCATATTGAAATGGGATTTATTCGTTGGACAATTATACAAATGTTATCTCAAAGAAATGACTCAAACATAGCAATGATTTAACCAAGAGTGTAAAACACTCTAGGAAGTATTATATCACATCAATGCACTGCAGTGCTCTTCTTAGTGCTAAAAATGTTAAGGAGGAGACTATGACTCAGTAGCAGAGCAGTGTGCATACTTTGCAAGGTCCCAGGTTTGATCTCTGGAATTTCTAGTTAAAAGACCTGAGGGATGTCGTGATACATTTTTCCAGAGCACATCCCTGTCTAGTACTGTCCAGACTACTGATATGATCTGTGCTTCCCAGCCCATCAATACACACTAAGAGTTAAACCACAGGAAACGAATTCACAAACCCTCAGAGAGTTTGTTAATTTCACCTCTCTACAGAGCAGGCAAAGATCGCTCTTCAGAGGGTTCCTTAATTTCCTCTTTGCCTCCCAGAAGTCTCAGTCAATTATTAACAAACCCTCTGAGGAGCGATCTAGCCGGCTCTGTAGAGAGAGGTGAAATTCAAAGTACGCTTCCCAGCTAACGTGTCTCCCTACACTTGAGCATCCTCGTGTAATTTGTCTTGTGTGGTTTAGCTCTAAGTTTCACCAAAGGGGTAAAAAGTAGTTAGGCCTTCAGTTAGCAGGTAATGAGACAGAACTTTCTCTGCCTGAGACCTTGGAGAGTTGCTGCCGATCTGAGTAGGCTTGAGCAAAATGGATCAATAGTCTGACACCATAAAAGATAGATTAACATATCAACTACTTGTTGTCATGAAAACTCATCACCCTTTCAAAACCATGCAAAAAAGAGATACTATTTTCAGTGTTCGCAGCAGCTAATTAGCCAGGTCTATTCTGTTTGCTCATTCTCAGGAAGAACACTCTCAGACCACGTGATAATGGAATGTGGTACAGAAGTATTAGAAATGCTTAGTAGGTCCTGTTGGGAGCTATCCTAAGCAACTCTTCTTGAAAATAAGTCTCATATTATTCAATGCGGCTTACTTCCAGGAAAGTGCCCGTGGGATTGCAGCCTTCATATTCCAAAATTTTGATATACTTGAATACGTGTCAGCTCCATCTCCATTGGAACCCACAGTTATAATTCCATTTCAATATTGTCTCACAGGCGATCTTGGAGTGCCTTTTATGTGTTTTGTGCACGTAACAGATTTTGTGGCACTGAATCCATAGCAGTCTTAGCCCAGAGTCCTGTTCCATGTCCTATAACTTTGCATCTCATTGACAGCTGACGGTAGGTGGTCAGATTCTGGTTACCCAAGCAACCTCAGTGTTATGTTTCCAAAACAACTAAGAGCTTGAGAGTCCAGGAAAGAAGAAATACTTCTGGGAGAAAAAAATTTAAATGTTTTCAGTGACATTGTGCATACACTCTAGCATTTGGTCTTGAAGCAATCTTAACATCTGATCAATGAAGGATTAAGGCTTTGATGGAGTATATAAAGCCCCAAGCACCCATTCATGGCATCTGTGCTGTCTTAAGAGGTCACATAAAGAAAAGAATACATCCCCTCTGTCAGGCAACCGAGGGCCTCCCATCAGTGCTCACACTGGTCTCAGAAATCTGATTAGAGGGGGTTCACCAGAACTTTATTCCTCCCCTTCCAGCTAGCTCCCTCTCTTGCAGTCTGTGCAGAGTACTCAGGTGCTGTCCTCAGCCCCCTCTTCGCTCCATTGCAAGGTAACTTGGTAGGCTGCACATGCCCCGTCCATGTCCCAGTCCACTTGCGAGGATTTCTTTCCTCATAAGAAGCAGGGAGCTGAGCGATCTTTGGCTGTGGCAGGGATCCTGCCCAAAGGCAGCCTTCAGTCAGGGCCAGAGCTTCCCCACCCCCAGACAACAAATACTGGTCTTTAAGGTTGTCAAGTGGCCAGGAAAAACATGCCCTGCCCCTTTAATAGAAGTTTAGTATGCTGAAATGGGCAGGTGAAGCCTTTTCATGGCATGGCACTACATGGAGTCTCCTGATACTTCTGCAGACCAAACTGATATCAAAGGGATTGCTAGAGGGACCCTAAAACTCTTAGAAATGAAAAGATGCACCATAACCACAAAAGTCATCTAAAATTTAATTTAAATACATTACAAGTATTTTAATAAAGTACTATTAATATTCTCATATACATGTTGGCTTGGATCATGTGACATTGTTCCCTTTGAGCTGACCTTGTGCAGCCAAATGTGTTTGTAGCAGAGAATGGAGAGAAGCCTCAAGGGAACCATGTCATAGGATTTTCTTCTAGCCTCTAATGTGTTCCTTATTTTGGTGTTTGTCAGGAGATAACCTTAGGGAGCTGGAGGCCTGTTGTCTCTCATGATGGAACAGATCTAGCCAAGTATATGGAGACAGAAGGTTGGCTAAAGCTCTATAGTATTCTCACCACCACCACCAGTACACATAAATAGGGGATTGGTATGTATTACTGACTAAAGACTCCCAGGAGAATCACATTCTGGATAAAGTTACTTCGGAGTGTTTTGCCTCCGTAGAAAAGCTCATGCTGAATAAGACAAAGAGATTCCATCTAGTCCAGCATCGTCTTTCCAGTAATGGACATCTGGATGCTACTGCCCCATTCATAAGGCGACAGTTCTCCTCCAGTGTATTTAGACATACAGTGCCTCTGATTATAGAGGTTCCATTTACTTCTCATAGATAATAACAATTGGTGGACTTTTAAAAAGGAAATTGCCACTTAAGACAGTAGCCACCCCCACAACCCATGGTAGCAGGGAGAGGCCATGGGAGGAAGCACTGTGGCAGCTTATATGCTTTGCACGCAGGCTCAATCCCCATTCTCTTCAATTAAAATGTTTAGGTAGTTGGAGATGTGAAAGACCTCTGCCTGAGACACTGGACAACCACTGCCAGTCAGAGTAAACAATATGGGGTTTGATAGATGAATGGTCTGACTCATTATACACTGTGTGAGGAAATCTGAGAGATCTCTCAGATCTGCTGGCGAAACGTCAGGAACTACAATGCCAAGACCACGGTGATACAGCCCAGAAAATCCACAACAACCAGGAAATATTTCCTTTTGCACATCCTGTACCAGGGCAGCAAAGAATGGTGTCATAAGTGATGTCCACACAGTTAACGGCATGATGCACCCCCGGATTATTTGCTGTCAACGGGCACTGGAAAGTATTGTTTGATAGCACAAACTCATTCAAGAGAGAAAGAAGACTTACTGCTTCCTTGGCGTCAGTGGCCTGATCATCAACCTTTCTTCTGACTGTTGTTTGCGCCTGTCTCGATATTTTGCACCTTCTTTTTTTCCTGAATTGTCAACTGGAACTACATTGCTCTTACTTTGCAGAATGATGATTAACTTGGAAAAAGATTTAGAGATATGTAATAAGCAAGACTCAGGCTGTACAAGAACAGTTGCTGAGTAGGCACACAGCATCCTGGCCAAGCAGCAGAAAGGGGGGGGGGGGTGAAATAAATGCATTTATGCTTCATTACTGTTCTCATACACAAAGCACTTGAAGGGGTAAACTTTATTCACCCCCCCCCAAACTTCAGTCATTCTGGCGTACACTGAAAGTTCCATAACATATCACAAAATGGAGAACACATTTATGAATAAAATTATTTATATTAGGAAGCTGTTATATATCTATTTCTATAATTTCTATGTTAGCTGTTCTACAAAAGCCCTGTGGGGCATGTGTACATAAGGCAGTATGAAAATACTAAAATACACAGGATAAACCAATCAGATGAACAAGCTAAAAAGCATGAAATCAACTCAGTCACAGTCAGCAAACATTATTAAATACCATTTTAAAAGGGGTTAAAGAGATATAATAAAAGCCAAGTTTGTTTAGAGCATTAGTTGCACCATACTATCCTCATGTAATCTGCAATTTGCATTCCAACCCTAAACCCTGGGTTTCAGACGGCAATTAAACCCTATGATATCATGGAGACAGGCCAGCATCAGGGCCTCAGGTGGCTCATGGCTCAAGGTGCCTGGGATGAACAGGGTCACACAGTTCAGGACTGCGACTGTAAAAAGATGGGATTGAGGACCAGACACAGAGTGGGACTGCCAGAGGGATTTAGAACCTGAAATTGCTTCTCTCAAGTAGCATTTAGGGTCCTACATTACTAAAGGAAAGCTCAGAGTTTGAGCGAGTTAGATCTCCTGCAGATTTTCTCTTATTTTTGTGGCATCAGATGAGCCTTGTTTCACTGTCCTACTGGTAAGTATGCCACTGTGAAATTTGCTATAAGAGTAAGGGGGGGTGGATTTGGAAATCTTTCCCTCCCAACTGAAATCTCCCCCTCTATAAATTCTTTGAGAGGAAAAATTCTTACACCGCCCTTAACTGACTCAGCTGACCTCAGCATTCCATGTCCCCTGGAATATGTTCCATCTCCATTACAGGCTCCAGATTTCTTTGGCAATTCCAGCCTGTCGCAGGTCTGGGATATGTTCTTTTTCTTCATTTACAAAATCATATTTTTCCAAACACCAGGGGAGTCCCCATAGTATTTAGAAACTCCCAACTTGCCTGTTAGTATCCTCGTTTTGCTGCTTTCGTGACTGGCATTTTACTATCCAGTTTAGTAAAGATGATATTGTCCCCTGTTTTCATCCTAAGATTGGGGAATAATGAGCATATTGTATTTATTGCAAGCATGTGTCTGCAGCATTCACACTCTGTGTTTTTAAGTGTATGCTTGAAACAACTTCGGTGAATACCTGAAAAATATCATATGTGAACAGGCGCTCTCTATCCTGACTGCAAATGCCAGGGGTATATAGTTATTTGGTCTTTCCTTTACCCTTCTCTTTTTGTGATTCTCATCCATTTCTTCCTTTGCGAAGTGAAATGAAACACTCTGAAACTACAGAATAGTGAATGGTGGCATTAATTATTCCTTTTCTTGTGCAGCAATTCCACAAGAGCAACAGAGACAAATGGAGGAAGTTGAGCAAGATTTCAGTTCAGTAGCACCTTAAAGACCAACAAGATCTCCAGGGTATAAGCTTTCAAGAGTCAAGCTCCCTTTGTCCTTTGACTTACTTGAAATGCCTTTGCTTTGAAGAAGTGGGGGGCGGGGGGCAGAGAACTGTGAAAAGTCACAAATTACCCACGGTGTGTCCTGTTGTATTTCATCCCCTCTTCTACGGATGACAATCGCCTTGTTATCTTACATCTCTGGCTTGTATCTGTATATTACATCAAGCCAATTAAGTCATATGGCTTGGCCTACATGTGCAACAGAATTAGGGTGATAACACCTGAGGTGGTAACTTTCAGGTGAGGGGTGCCAGTTTTGAATATTCCCTCAAATAAACAGCACCCACATTTTTAAAAAATCTAAGTGCATCACAGTAAAATGCTACTCCAGCCTGCTTTTGATTGTTCTGATTTTCCATTTGTGAGATGTTTCATAAAGAAGCTTTCAAAACTGTGACACGCCCCCTCGAGCAACCTGAAATAATGCACCCATTTTACCACCTCTAAGATTTTACCAACTCATGTAGAAAAGTCTAATATAACAAAGTGTGGCCAGTTATAATTACCTGGAGGGCAAGTTGAGGAATATAATTTACCTCTCTGTGCCCATTCTCAGCATGTGTAAATTAAAGATCCTTGAAAAACAATTAGATATTTAGTGCAAGCAATGTATGCCTTGATATCTATGCTCAGTGCTATTAACAGAGCTTTTCTTTTTCAGTGTTTATTATTATTACTTAGCATTTCTCTATAGAAGACACAGGGATGCTCAAATGACTTACTTTCTGTGTGATCTGATATTCAAATGTACTCTTGTCTCTGTAGCAGTGCTTGTGTATCCACAATGGGAGAATAAGTGTAAGATCTTCAGTTAAGCATCCCTGTGTAAGATGTCTCGTGTAGAGAGTTTCTGGGAGTTAATATTCCTACAAGGATCACCCACCTGACAGCAGGTTTAAGTCCAACACCTTCTTAGCTTTAGCAAAGTTACAGCAGGTATTCATAATAACTCATCATGCCTTTGGCCTGCACTGGTGTTTTTAGTGTTAAATCTAAGCAGCCTCAAATTATCCAGTGAAACTTGTAAGTACCTTGAAACACAGAGAGAGATTAATGGTGTTCTTGTATATTATAATGGTGTTTATATACAGAGATAATGAATTACTAACCACCAGTGATAGTGTGCAGGCATCCATGGCTTGTATCATACATTTACTTAGCAACGTTCATACATAAAAGCAGACATTTTGTTAGTGCCATTCAAAGCTCGTTGCTATTATCAAGAGAGAGAAAATGCTGTTGGCAGGCCCGAGGCTGGATTCTAAATCACCTCAGCTCAAAGGACCGAAGGCACGAGGGGGGTTCAGAGGCAAGGGTGGCTTTTTCCTCCTTGCCACAAGGTCCAAGCTGGAGGATATCTAGAGAGATTTCATAATGTAGATTTGAACACTAAAGGCTGCCAGTTGTAATTATCAGGACAGCTCCTGTGGCTGAGGGTAATTATCAGGAGGGCAAGTTGAGGAATATAATTAACCCTGGAGACCATTTAAAATGGCTTCCATTTTTTTGTCACTAAGAAGACTTTTTTTCTTTTCCTCACGGAAGCAGTTTTGTGTGGTTTTCCCATTACTGTGACTTCCCTATTTTCCCCACGTTTCCCCTGCCCCAGACCACTGCCTCCACACATGGAGGCACTTGAGTGGCCCAAGGTCACCCAGCAAGTAGGGGTGCCAGGTCTCCCCCTGTAGCAATCCTATGGCAACCCCCACTTCCTGATACCACTCTGTCAGCTGGCTGGAGAAAAATTAATTTAAAATGGTAAAACCATAGAGTTTCTGGCAATTCCTAGAGTGGTTTTCCTGAGGGGTGAAGTCACACCCAAAGCCAGGGCCATATTATTCATAAGGCTGACTAGGCTGAAGCCTAGGGGCCCTGCAGGGAATAGGGGCCTGTCAATTCTTTTTTTGCTGAGGCACTGTTACCTGCGCCTTAGGGCTCCAATGGTTAAAGGCACTTTACACTCTGCGCTGTAGCAATACGTGTACATATATATTTATCCATATATATACTCTCAAAAGTATATATGAATAGAATTGTTCAGGAGACCCTCAAAATGGATATAGGACTATGTACTCTGGTGTAGTATCTACTGTACCAGGGTCAGGCTGTCAGCTGTAGTGGGATGAAAGATTGAAGTGCCGGAGGAGGCCCAAAATACTTGAAAGCTTATGGGCCCGGCCATGGGTCAAATCAGCCCTGCCCACAGCACACCCTTATTCCTGCCCCCCATCTCCCATCGGGTGCAGCCACTGACTGGCAACCCTACCAGCAAGTGGGGATTGGAACCTGGGCCTTTTCAGACAGACACTAACTAACCATTTCACCACACTGGCTTTAAAAAAATAAAGACTGTGTGCATTCTCTTTTAGGGGCAAGGTTTCCATGGGCCAGAGGATGCAGCCAACATATCTTCCCTCTACCAGCGTTTAGCCCTAAGGTGCAGCACTGCTTGGCTTCTCAAGCCATCTAAAAAGTTTTCATAATCAGGATTAGTGGCAACTGAAGACCGCTGACATACACAGAAAGATCAGACAGAGAAAATGCTAGCTATTTCACAAAGTCTTAGGTCCAAACCACCTGCAACCAGCACCACATAGAAGACACTTCAGCCAACAAGCATAAATGCAAATAATTTACCTCAGAATAATTCTAAATCAGTAGCTCAAGCACCACAGAAAAATACTCTAAAACATTCCAGCCTTAAAGCTTACATAAATTATTCATAAATAATTATGAAAGTCTTCCTTCTCTTGTTTCCAACAAAGAATGACAAGTCATAAAATGAACTGCTGCAGTAATTGTGAACTATGGTCTATAATAGTTTTTGTCTGGTATATAATACTCCACAGAAAGAGGGTGGAGGTAGCTTAAATTATCTGCTTGTTGGCCATAAAATATGTCTTCTGAATAGAGTGATTGGGCAGCCAGAAATGTAACTTGAATGGAATCCACAAGGATTAAAAACACTGCCAAAAACAGTGTAGTTATTTTTTTATTATTTGTTGCCTTTTTAACCCACCCTTTCTCCAAGGAAATGAAGGCAACTAACATGTTCTTTCCCCAGTATAGGCTTGCTGCAACTCACAGCCAAACTATACATTACATTTTCCTCATGTTACCCCTGGGTCCACAATGAGGAATTTAGATCAGACATGCACCCAGAGTTCCATGATCAGAACTCAGCTCCCAGTAGGGCTGCTAGGCTGAGCCTGGCAACCACTGGAAAGGCTGGGGACAGGGACATGGGTGATGACTGTAATGTCACTGATGTCACTACATTACTTCTGGATACGTCCCAGAAGTGACAAAGGGTAGCTCTAGGAATTGCCAGTAACTCTGGTTTCCACTGATTCCTAGAACTACCCTTTGTTGCTTCTGGATTGTATCCTGAACTACCCTGTTCTTAGGGTGGTTCCCTAGTTGTTGTAGCTTCTGGATTGTATCCAGAAGTACCAAGAAGTGACATTGCAATGTCAGTAATGTTGCTATTTTAATTTTTTTTCTCCCATCACTACACAGAATGGCAGCAAGCAATCAGGGTTGCCGGTAGTAGAAACAGTTATATTTTGTTTGGTAGCAGACTTACCCAGTCAGAAATGTTTTCCTCAACGTGCAGTGAATAATCATCAGGCAATTAAACTATAGAAAAGAGAGAACTTACAGTTTATTGAGGTAGATTCTGTTCACAGCAATATCTTGGAGCAGAAAGAAAGAGTCCAAGTCTAAAGCATTACTTACCCTATATCACAGCCACCTTGTGCAACGTCGATGCTGGATGTCAGTGTGTGGATGAGGCCTTCATGGAAGGAGCTCTGAAGAAACCATCCTTTCTCTTTGGAAGGCTATGAGACAAGAAGAAAATCTTCCAAAAGAAACAGAGAATGGAGGAGGAGCCAGGATGTTTTTCCACCTTAGACAAAGAGAAGCAACCTTCATATCAAGAAAGTCTCACAGAAAAAGAGAGAGAGAGAGAGATGTGGCACCTCTAGTGTCGAAGGCATGCTGAGTCGCCTATTGCAACAGCTAGATCCCCCTACCTTGAAGCCAGGGGGGCTTCTGGTGGGCAACGCCACTTCTCTTCTTTCATGTGCACACTTCATGTGCTTCCAATATTGTCACTTCCAGTTTAAACCTAAGCAATAGGATCTCAGTGTTTTCACTTTGTTTTGTGCCAATTCCTAAAGAATTGGCCATGCTGAGACACCATATCTTCTGATTTAAACGAGAAGTAACCAGGAGCCTGTGGAACATGCATGTGCCATTTTGCCACTTGCCCCGATTTAATCCATTGCTCCCACGCTCCACAGTGGCCCCAATCTGGGCCAAACCAGGCCCAATCCTGGTGGCTGCTGTGCGCGGGAATGCACAGCACTGCAGGGAAGCATGCATGGAAGGTGCGCGCCCACCTGCTGGCCAGGTAAGTGGGGGAAGGGTGTGGGGGGCGGGGGCGGGGGCGGGGGATCCCCTGCCCCTGCTGGGGGTCTGGCATCCTTACTTGGCACAACCTATTACTTCTGCATCATGCCAGGAATGACATCATTCCTGGCACTACATAGGCACGTGCAGGGTCATTCTGGAGCATGTGGGAGCAAGTTTCACTCCCACAACTGCGTTCCGGCACCTTACTTCCTCCTGCCAGCCAGGTGAGAGGTTGTGGTGAGCAGAGACTGGGGGCAGGGATCTCCCAGCAGAGCCTGGAAAGCCTAGTCCCAACCTGAAATGGCTGCCATTTTTCTCACTGTCGCACTCTTAGGTTTTTGAAGGGATTTTTAAAAAAAATCAGTAATTGCTATAATGCTGTATTGATATAGCAATTATTGACGTTTTAAAAACAGCTTTCATAGGGGAATAGGACTGTAGTCTATTGCAATGTTTATTGTATATATCAACTTGAATTTCCTACTTTGTATTCTACCTTTGTAATCTGCTTTCTGTATTGTGGTATCTCATGCCTCAGATAAGGGTGTTTTGTTCTGTTTTTGCATTATTTTCTAATTCTGTAATCCTAGCACTATTGCATTGTTTATCGTACATATGTAGGTATTTCAGTTATACCCTGCCTTCCTTTCTCCCCAGTGGGGACCCAAAGCTGTTTACATCATTCGCCTCTCCTCCATTTTATCCGCACACGTTTCATCCTACCCTGTGAGGCAGGTTGGGCTGAGAGTATCATGTGACTGGCCCAAGGTCACCTGGCAAGTTTCCATGGCAGAGCAGGGATTCAAACCTGGAGCTCCTAGATCCTACACCGCACTTGCTCACAACAGTCTTATGCTGTCTGATTGAATTGTTTTCTATATTTTGTAACTCTCCTTGAATCTCAATGAGAACAGTAGGCTATAAAAGAAGTAAATAAATAACTAAAACATTTCCCTTGCAGGCACACACTGAGGGGATGAGGGGGGATGATCAAGAAAACATTACAGGGGTTCAAAACACTCTTCTGCATCTTGGCCACCATTCATATTGCCCCTACCTTGCAGCTACTTTTAAAGGCTAAACTACATATTGGGGTCCTAATCATGAGTCACTAACATTAGGTTTTCATTCTGAAAAAAGCTGTTATCTGAAACCTGCTTTTATGTTAGATTGATGGATGGATGGATTTATTGATTGATTGATAGATAGATGATTAATAGAACAGAGCAAGAGATTCACCATTAATCAAATTTTAAAAGAAACAGAGTGCTGTCCTAAGCAGAGTTACTCCAGTCTAAGCCCATTGAAATCAATGGCTTAGACTGGGTTAACTTCCCTTAGGATTGCACTGTTAATATATTAATATTACTACCTGGAAAGGGATTTTTTAAATAAGCAGGCATGTTTGAAGTGGCATTGCCCTCATTTTGGATAACCAACATTTTCTGTATTGAACAATAGAAGTTTCTGTAGCACTGTTGTGTTATGTGGGCATTGTTAAAAATCTCCTGCATTTTTTTTAAAGTGAAAGACAATAGACTTTTAAAGAATGTGTTTCATTTAACCTTCTCTCAATAATGCCTTTTGGTTTATATCAGGCTTTCACTTGGTGCAGACTGATGAGCAAAAAAAGTATATTTAACTTTGTTTCTAGGGCTGGGAGGGCAAACAATTTCAAAATGCATTTGGGAACACATGCACCGTAAACGCTCTGAAGAAAATGGAAGCCCCAAACAGAGACATCAGCATATGAGCTCTGCAGGGATCCCTCTGTGGAATCTCTTTTAAGAGATCCCAGTGTGAGGATTGAGAAGACATTCTCTGAGAGTTGTACGGTGGGGGCATCATGTGTTTTGAATAAAAGGCAATGAAAAGAACTGCCAGCCTTGCTCACACCCGAGTGCAATTCAATCCCTTACATGGCATTAAATGATCAAATTTCCTTTTTCTTCAAAAGCACTTTATAAAGTTGTACAAAAATATTTTACAGTAAGCACCTCCTTGGAGGTGGTCTAGAAAAATGCAATTTAATGAAAAGCTGTCCGATAAGTAGGCACTCTTGCAGAGCATGCCCCAGGGCAAGACTGATATGTCCTCTTGGACAATGTGCTACATCTTGGTTAGTGTGGTCACATGAGGGTACCTTCAGTGGTGCACACCTCTTTTCCATTAGTTAATTTTTAATTTGGGTTTTTAAAAAATTATTTGTCTTTTTTTTTTCCAGCAAGGGTAAAACTCAACAAATATCGAAACTCCACACCTATGTCAGATTATTTCTGGACACGAAAACCTGGACAAAGCCTGAGGTCATAAACTTTTTCTGACATTGGCAATTGGCATTTTTCTGACATTGGCAATTCTGCTGAAGAAGAGAATTCCACAGCTGAAAGAGTGGCCACGGAGAGAGTCTGTCTACATGCTTCACCACTGCAGAGGTGATCATGCATAATTCAGTCTGGGCTAAGAGAAGATGTCTACGAGGACTGAAAACTGAGTTGAAATCTGGGGCTGTTTGATTTGGTCTTCTCTTCCACCAGCATGTTGGCCAGACCATGCTAACCAAAATAATAGAAAAAGGAATCCAGAACTATACACTCCCCATATACCCACCAATTCATCAACCATCTGGAGAGAAGCACTAACATCTATGGAAAGTAGCAAGTGGATAACCCTACTAATTGAATCAACAGTGTTGTGCATTGTCAAAAGAAGTTTCTGTATGTGGATCATCTTCTTGGCTGAGAGCCACATGGACAAAAGAGTTCTGCAAAAGTGATTTTAACTGCTAAATCTGTTCATCCCTTACCAAAAGCTGAGTTTATGGTCTGGAGTGGGGTCATACCGAGCATATGAGCAGCACTATCCGCTCTGGCATTTTTATGCATCAACAGCTAATTATGTGAGTGCAGAAACTCACAAACAATATATTTAAATTTCACCCAAAATGAAAGCAGGTACCCTGAATGGCTGGGGAAACAGGACATTAACAATGTTAATCCAATCACAGCCTAAGCGATTCCTTTGTGTGTCCATTTTAACTCAATCTATTTTATCTTGTTTATTTACTTTCTTAATTTATACGCCACCTTTCTCCCCAATGGGGACCCAAGGTGACTTCCATAATTCTTTTCTCCTCTATTTTATCCTCACAACAACCCTATGAGGTAGTTAGGCTGAGACTGTGTGACTGGCCCAAGGTCACTTGGCAAGCTTCCATGGCAGAGTGAGGATGTGAATCTGGTCCGCCCAGATTCTGGTCTGATTTTCTAACCACTACACCACCTGGATCTCTTTTGTTCCCCACATCCAGCCAGTCTCTTAGCAGCCCCTAGCAGCTCCCTGGATTTTCCAGCCCAAATTCAAACCCCCAACAATCCACAAAACCAACGACACAAAAGGGGCTCTTTTTGCCCAGCAATTCAGATACTGGCACATTTGGGGACCTGAAGCAGGCATTCTTGCCTTCCCCAAGGACTATCTCCATGATCTTTAAGGAACCTCAGACCCTCTTCCTTGTCAGACAGGCAAACTACACCCTTTATTCTCTCTTTTATCCCCCTTAGCTAGCAGTGCCCCCCCCTGCATGTGCTCTGCTGGACCAACTGTTTAGTTTTGAATATGCTCTCTCACTCCACTTTTTCAATGCTGTACCTTTTACTCTAAATTGTACACATGCATTCTCTGTGGTGGCCCCTACCCTATGGAACGGCCTGCCTGAGGAAGTCAGGAGAGCCCCCACTCTCCTGGCTTTCCGCAAACAACGTAGAACTGAATTATTCAAAAGGTCTTTTTACTCAGATAGGAGGGCTGTACTGTAGGGAGGTGGTCTCAAAGAGATGCTTCACTAACGAGTTTGGGACCAGATACTTCACTATGTTGCCGTACATACTATCTGTTGTTTTAAATATGACCCTACTGGGTAGTTCTGTGTTGTCTAATATCAGCCCTAGAATTGCTTATACTGGCTGTTTCCACACGTACCGGCATAGTGCTACCTCTTGCAATGAGGCCGTCTTCCTGGTGCGGTTTCTGACGTCATCACACCACGAAAACAGGATCGTGGTGCGATGACATCAGAAATCGCTCCAGGAAGATGCTCTTGTTGCGAGAGGTTAGCGCTATGCCGGTACGTGTGGAAATGGCCGCTCTGTTTCGGCATTTCTTTAACTCTATTGGATTTTTGCTAATGTGATGTCTTTGTAAACTCTCAGTTACGTACCCTATGGCATTGTTTATTGAAATATCCTTGATATTGACTGTACTAATTTCACACTATGTAATCAGACTCAAGTCTCAGTGAGAAAGGCGGACTATAAATGACATAAATGACATAAATAAATAAAATAAAAGTGTATGATTTGTATGCTTGGCCCACAGAAGATTCCAGGTTCAGTCCCTGACAGCTCCAGTTCAAAGGATGGGGTGAGATGAAAGATTCTGGAGAACTATTGCCAGTCAGAGTAGACAATACTGACCTTGCTAGGCCCATAGTGCAATCCTAAGCAGAGTTACTCTAGTGCAATCAATGGGCTTAGACTGGAGTAACTCTACTTAGGACTGCACTGTAAGAGTCTGATCCATTATAAGGCAACTTCATGTGTGTATAGAGAAACCTACGTTCTGTGCTGGATAGTCGTAAGAGGAAGAAAAGGGATCCACATTGTGTGTTGTAACCAGGGTAGCAGGCCTTTTTTAGGACTACAAAATTGACCTTGCAGACGAGCCTGCTGGGCTCAGAAGGGGATAATGATAAGATGAGACAGATGGAGATTTCTGGTCTCTGGAGTGTTCCTTTCTAAAGTAAGCAAGCCAAAGGATTCTTTGTTTTTGCACAATCTGCTGGAGATTTTGTATGCACTTTTGGTTGTCATTTACATATATTTCCTATCAAGAAGATGCTTTGTGAGCCCCACTTTGGCGAACACTCCAGCATGTGTTTTTGCTTTCATGTATTGTGGACAGAGTTTTGATAAGTGTGTTTTTTAGGTCTGAACTTCACACACAGGCTGGATTTTTGTCAGCGGTGCCAGGAATAACAAAAGTATAGCTCACATACAGTACGTTATCTTGCGTTCAAATATTTCAATCAACTCTCCACTGGCCTATGCTGAATTCTCCTTTGCAGTAGATTACTCAGACCTCTCTATGCAAGTGTGCTGGTGAAAGAAGGGAGGAAAAAAATCTGAACAATGAAACCAAACACTGAATGGGTCCAAAGGCTGAACCTGTCATTTTAGGCTGTATCCAGATGTTAGAGGATTGCTTGGATCAACAATACTTGTGTGTGTGTGTATGAGAGAGAGAGAGTTTCTGAGAGAAAGGGGACAAGAGACATTTCTGAGGAGGAGAGTTCTGAGGAAAGTTGCCATGTCGAGGAGCCTCCAGAGAGCTGCACTCTGAGGAGATCCGTAGCATTCCCAAGAGGCTCAAGAGAGCAGCAGAGGCGGGAGAGCCAAGCTTTAGCAAAGGAATGATTGTGAGAGACTTGCAGAATGCTTCAGACAGTAAAAGACTCTGTGGCTCCAACTTTAAATTGTGTTGCCTAAGTTTGATGTTATATGCAAGTTCTACTTTAATTACCCATCCCTCCTTGTTGAATAAGCCCTGCTTGTATTCTGAGTTCTGTTTGTGAAGGGTAAAAGGTAATTATAGGCTCTGGGAAGCTGCTTTGAAAATGTTCCTTTTGTTTTGCCTACTGGTAATTTCCCCCCTAGTTTAGGAGCAGAAGAAGCCGGGGGACTGGAGACACTGCCACTTTCTCCTTTTATCCCTCATCTTTCATTAACTAGCTCAGGTCCCGTAAGTTCTTTCTTCATACAGGTTGGTGGGAGAAACTGCCAGAAAGGAATCATAGGTGCCAACCCAACATGTCCTTTGCTGCATAGAATGTAGTAACCTAAGGCAAGGCAATAGAATTCTGGGCTGTACTTGAAAGGGCAGGTGAGGAACAAATTTTTGACTGCCCTCTCCCAAATTCTCTACATGTAATAAACTGGCACATCAGGAAGTGGCTAATTCTTTCTTGTTTCCTTCTTTACATGCAGGGAGGGGGTTATGTAGAAGAGCATTTTTTTTACTGACACCCCATCAATTTTCTGAAGTGTTTAAGATTGCTAGCACTGCCTCAGCACAAGATGGGAGATTCTGAGAGTGGTGCCTAGGGATAGTGGAGTTTAGAAAGGATGCAATGTCAATTCTGAGTGCCACTCTAGGAATTTTCCATAATCTCTGTAGTAAAGACCATAAAGACATGGGGAAATTCCAAGAGCATCACTATGGAGGCCACCTTCTGGTGATTTTTTATTCCTTTCCTCAATTTCTTGAAGGTGGGGGATTGGGGCCAGGGCAGGAGTTTACTCTCCATGGGCAAGCAAACGGAAAATCTAGAAGTCAGAATGCTGCTTCTTGAGTCTCCTGTTTCATATTTTAATTCATATGTAGGAAGCCTTTGAAGTCCTTCATTTGAATCTCACCCCATCTATGAACTCACTGGGTAACTTAGGCAAGCCACCATGTTTCATTGGTCACCCCCATGAAACAAAAGAGTTCTGCAAAAGTTATTTTAACTGCTAAATCTGTTCATCCTTTACCAAAATATTGCTGATAACATTACCGGCCTACCATGCAGGGGTTTTAGAAGACACACTAAGATCATGTATATGATGAAAATGCAAAAGTGTTATTATTCATAATGAGTCACAGCCCTGGTTTGAACATGAATGCTTTCTGAAGTCCTTCAAAAAGTTTATTTCTCTCTCTTTCAGTATAAATGAGTTAACATGTTTTGAGGACAGCTTTAAAGTTCAGAAAGTGCTTAGATGGAGAAAGGGTTACATAATTTCTATGGTTATTAGATGCAGGAACCGATCGATAAATATAACAGTGGTGTTTTCCAGTTGCTTGATGGATAACATTTTTCTCCTAATAACAAATTTATTTTCTTTGAGGAGATGAGACATTACGCTTCTTTTAACTTGGATTTTATGACATGCTAACAGGGCAAAGTGCTGCAGAACCCTCACTGTGTAAACTGTTACCAGCTGTTCATGATGTTGCTTGTCTATGCTGGACTCAGGACTAAAAGGAATGTGGCCAGAGAGGCTTCAGTGAAATGGACCATATTCTGTAAAATCAGGAACTGAATAAGAAGAGCCTTTGTCATCTTTTTTTAAAGTTAACATTTAAAGGCACTAACAGTGCAATCTTTTTAAGGCTACTGACTTCCATGATTTTGTGTGTGTGTGTGTGAGTATGCGTGCACACGTGCCATCAAATCATAGCTGACTTATGATGACCCTGTAGGGTTTTCAAGGCAAGAGATGTTCAGAGGTGGTTTGTCATTGCCTGTCTCAGCCTAGCGACTCTGTCCTTTCTTTGTGGTCTCCCATCCAACTTTAAATAGCCTGTGACTGGACTATTTTAATTGATTGTTTTAAGATTATTATTGGTTTTATAATTTTATGGTTAATTCACTGTATTTTATGAATGCTGTTAGCTGCTCTGAGCCCATTTGTGAGGAGGGCGGGGTATGAATCAAATAAATAAATAAATAAAGTAAAAGGGGGTAATTCAGTTTAGGACTGCCCTTTGATTAGAGCAATGATCCCTGAAATGAAACTAATTCTTAATATGTATCTATGTGCCATCAGTTCCCAACTGACTTATGAGGACCCCAGCAAGGAGCTTCCAAGGCAAGTAAGCAGAGGTGGTTTGCCATTCCCTTCCTCCACAAAGTCTTCCTTGGTGGTCCCTCATCCAAGTACTGACTCTGCAGAGCTTCCGAGATCTGACACAATCCGGCTACATCATGCCACCATCCCTCCCAATTTCTTAATACAACTAGTTTTAATTCCGATATATCAACTCAAGATATTAAAATACATACCACACGACTGAATACAACTTCATTTTGTACTTTACTCATGTCTGACCTTAAGAGAGCTAGTAAATTGTACAGATTGATCTGGGAAATTCTTGGTTTAAATCTCACTTCAGCCATAGATGTGTTTGCAGTGCAGTGCTAAACATAATCCCACCTTCTAAGCCCATTGAGCTAAGCAAGCCTATGAAATCTGAGGCTTACTCTCAGGAAAGGATTTTTAGGATTGCAGAATCGAAATGGCATCATTCTGCTTAGGATCACACTGTAAATGAGCTCTATTTAGTTACAAAAGCTTACCAAAAAGGCCTTAATTGTTCATTGCTCGTGTAAGCCAAGTCAGTCTGTTATTTAGCCACACAGTGTATTTTTCAAATATTCAACATAAGCAATAATAAACTGGAGCAAACTGTATTTAAACACTGGAAGCATGATTAGTGTAAAGCTGGAGAGACTAGTATCAGTTTTGATTTGAATAGAATTGAAAGTAGCGAGCTAACATTGCCTGTCATGTCATGTCCATGCTCAATGGTATTTTTACCTCACCATTTTCTCTACTCAAACAGGTGTTGCAGGTTTCTGAAGCCCCACACAAACCTGCGACATGTGTTTGATCAAAGTTTATAGTAGGACAAAAGAAATCAAGGCATTCTTTACAAGCACTATGGCTCTGTCATTCTATGTCAAACTCGCTGGGGGGAAAAATATTCTATAGCTCTTCTTTGAAATTCTGATGTCTTTCTCATACACTTTCCCAGTTGTCATTTTTGCTCACTGCTCAAATAGTATTCCCTACCTTTGTTGCTTTGAAAACTTCTCATTTCATGCCCTCCCCGCTGCTTGGCATCCAACAGATCTCTAATGACAACAGAATCAAATTATATCAAACATATATTACACACTCTACCAAATTTCTTTTGTCTTGCGTGGGGGGATTAAAAATTCAACAACAACCACAAAACATTCAGTGTTTCATTTGAGGTTTTAAGCATGGCTATCAGTAACATTGCAGAACCTGTGTGAAAATTGTGTAGAATTTTCTATCTGGACTGCATAGGTATTTTGCATGGTGCTCACCCTATTAGCTAAACATTTTCAAAGGCAATGGTTGTTGGGGGTTTTCCGGGCTGTATTGCCGTGGTCTTGGCATTGTAGTTCCTGATGTTTCGCCAGCAGACCACGGCAATACAGCCCGGAAAACCCCCAACAACCATCGTTCTCCGGCCGTGAAAGCCTTCGACAATACATTTTCAAAGGCAGTTCACAATCATTGGGAACTTTATGACCTAGTACTTACAGCGCTCCAAATACAAATTCCATTCAATTTTATTGGGGGGGGGGGTTGTTGCTCAGGTTTTATCAGGTTTATTCCCATGGGAGCCTCATTTCAGTTTAGCGACGTCCAGATAAGGCCTGAAGCTATCCTGGAATCACAGCTGATCTCCATATGACAGGAAATAGTAGCTTCAGAGGGTGGACTCTATGACATCAGATCCCCACTGAACAATCCTCTACCCCCAAACTCTGCCCTCTCCAAGGACCACCCCCAAATATCTAAGGTCCCTTGCATATGGGCACTTTGGCTTCTGAAGGCAACCAGATTTTTTTTTTAAGGTTTCATGTTCCTTAAGGATAAACTGCACCGCAAAAGATTGGGGGGAATAGTTTTTGGGAAACACAAATTAAAATTTCTTTAACTGGGAAGACAGCGTTTTATCTTTAAGGCTTCAGAAACTAAAGTGAGTTAAAGCGTCTATTCGAAAGGGACCTATACAGCCTAATACTAACTACCATAGAGCAAAAGAAAAGATTCATACTTCCCAAAGCATGCTGCTTTAACAGCTCGATGTTGTGTGAAATAGGTCTATTTAAAGATCACTAATATATGGCAGAACATGGTTTTGAAATTTGGGGGGTTTACAATTGAGATAAAACAATAGGAAAAACTAGCTCGGGGGGCTGACCCCCAGGGCTACCCAACTTGTTTCACCATGATATAGTAGACAAAATAAGAAATAGCAATGCCTAGGAGGGGAAAGATGATCTGACCTGTTCTGTGCCATGAAAAGCAGCTTATTTGGAGAACTCACCACAAGTGTAGCGAGGACACCAGTTGAGACTCGTCGTGATTACACAGAGATTGACTGTATTAAATGATGTGATTAGATACGTTTGTTTGATTCTTCTTAAGTCTTTATTGATTCTGTACAGTTTTATTGATTATTGTCTATAGAAAAACAGTAGTTATATATTATCGGTTGTTCTCTTTAAGTTATGGTGGCTACATCTTGCCCCTGAGGACGTGCCAAACACGAAACAGTGGAATCAAGCCGGCACTGTCTGTCGGGCGTTGTGGGCTACATCTACTGCAACCCACTGGCTACAGCTCCACCTGGAAGAAATAACAGCATTATTGACTTTATTGACTATACTTACCTATCGGATGTCTTCCTCATTGGACTTTAATGACTGACTTCTTTGACTTACTTATTGGATATCTTCCTTATTGGACTTTAATATAATTTGTACTGTATGAATACTGTGTCGGTGCACAAAGTTTTATTGGTGATGTGCACCGGTTTTTGAATCTGCATTTGATTCTTGGTGATTCTTTGATTAGACTTGGAGAGTTTTTACTCCATTATACTATTTTTGATGCAACCCGTGATTGATTATTTTTTCCTACTCGCATGCCTGTAGGTTGACATTTTACACTATGGGATGGGGACAGAGGCATCCTCCTTCCTCTGATCATTTAGCACGAGTGAAGAATAGCACAAGCTGTGTTGTACCATACCTCTATGCTAAAAGATCTGGACATACTGCCCTTCCGTCTCTGGGCACAATTCAAAGTACTGATTCTTGCCTTTATGGGAGTATCTGAAAGGCACCTGATCCCATGTTGTCCCTCCTGCCAATCTGTCTCCAAAGCTCTGCTCTTTGAGCCTGTGCCTGCAGAGATGAGGCAAGTAGCAACCAAAGATGGGACTTTTTCAGCAGTGGCTCCTTGCCTGTGGAATGTCCTACCTTTAAGGTTTATTTGGCACTTAACTTACTCTCTTTCAGGGGAAAGGTCAAAAACTCTTAACGAAGGGAGTCTGATCTTTTAAAAATTGTTTTTTATAGTCTGCTTCTAATCTAAGGACTATTTAACAAGGATCCCTGTAGGCTGCTAAACGTTTTGTGCTCTTTATGCTCTGGCAGGATATTTTTTTATGGCTGAATTTTTAATACTTTGTTAAGATTAATGATTTTATGCTGCTTTTTATTTATTTATTTTTTACTTTGTGAGCTACCTCGAGCAGTTTTTTTGAAAAGGTGGCCTATAATGTTTCTAAATATATAAATTCATAGACACTGCAAAGGAAGCGCCCTCCTTCCTCAAGCACATCACAGCCTGGTGCTTTGTTGTCAACTTGTCACATTGTAGTAGCTTGCACAGTCACATTCAGAACTAACTATGCAGCCAGAGCTCATTTCTATCACAAGCCTTGAAGCACAGCTTTGTACACAGTATCCATCCTATGGAGACCTTCTCAAGTGACCGCCTGGTGGCAGCAGTACAATGTAGCATTTGACCCCTCGGATAAAGGTGCCAATGCACCTGAGACCACATCATTACTACAAAATCATAACACTATTATACCAAGTTGATTTACATTCTCCACCTAATGGAAATGTATTTTGGTAAGAATGTAGCGAATTCTGTATTAAAGATCAGAGAACTTCATTTCCCAGGATCCCACTAAACCGGTTTATATCTATAGCATACGTACATTCTGTAAGCCTATGAATATGCACGGAATGAGCCCTTGATATCAAGCAGAATACACCATCCTGCTGCCCCTTATTGAGTACCTACCATGCATGCTCTGTCTTTGTGGTTTTGTGCTGGTGAACAAATTGGTTCCTCCAACGGTGTTTATTAGGCAGGCAGCATTCCAGCTTTTGTCTTTTGCAGCTTCTCTATTTTGAGTTTTGAAATTCTTAAAGTCTTAAGGTGCTGGAGCTAGAGTTGTATGGCACCCTGGAATTCAGACAGGCTTTGTAGCATCCCACATGTAAAAAGCAGGTTTCCTAGGAGACAGGGAAATGTACTTTTCAAAGTGAGTCTTTCTAAAATGCTTTTATGCTGTATGTCACCCACTGTACCCAAAGGGAACAAGTTCCTCACACCACTTGTTCATGACCTTGATATGCTGATCATCTTGCACAATGTGAAATAAACTTAACTCATTTTATCTCACAAATGTTGGAGGCTATGGCGATTCACTCTTGGTTGGAAGATGGGGTGTTGCGGAAATTGGTGTAAAAGGCAGGGCACTTGAGGGGGCAGAAAGTTTACGTGTGTGCGAAGACTGTGTATTTGGGAGTTTGTAAAAAATTGGGTCTAAAGAGGCAGATACAGTGTTTTGTTCGAACCTAATGCAAAGCCATCATTTGGTGTTACATGAGTGAGCCCTCTGTAAGGATGAATTCGTCCCTTAACTTAACGTGAGAGGTGCATTGCTGCTCTTGAGGACTGTTGGTGGCCAGGAGCAAGCTGAACACAGCTTAGCCTCATCATCACCACAGCCCTGGGCCCAAGCACGGCCATCTCACACCTTCATTCCTTCCCCTCCCTCTTCTTCTCACCTGCTTGTAAGCCAATTTGTGACTTCCATTTTAGCACATGCCATAGTTTGCTGTCACACAGCCCAACCAGCTTCCTCACTCAACCAAGACCGCAAAAAATGGTTTGTTAAGAGGCGATGCAAAGCATAGCTTGTCAGTTCAGATAGAACAGGAATAATAGCACCCATTTTGCAGCTAACGTGTTCAACAGTCAAATTTACTGTGTTCAACTATGTCAATCGTACAGTAGCCAGTACATCAGGTCTATTTGGACTGGCGCTGAATGACTCAAAGGGCTGCTGAACAGTTTTGGGAAACTGACCATGTGCCAAAACAGGCATTGTTAAGAAATTCCTCTTTACCTAATTTCTCCTTGAAATCCCGCAATCTGTTTCTTTTCTTCTTTTTAGGAATTTGGAGTCAGTTTCTGATCAATTCCATTTTGGTCAAAGAGAAATTTGAAGAGGGGAGGGACAGGAAGGGAGGTTCTGCAAAATAGCCTGTTGAAAAACTAGCTCCCTGTTCATGACCGGTGATCAGTGTGTAAGCTGAACCGATGGGTCTTCTAGAAGTCAATAATTGGATCAGAGCGGTAGGAGCGCATGAAAATAAGAATGATTCACATAGCACCAATCTGTAGTTTAGTGCTATGTCTAAATTAACCCTCAAAGTAGGTGTCAATTTTTGAACTATTGCACTAGATTTTCAGAGTTAGGATTTTACATTTTTCTAAGTGTCGCTTTGGCCAAAAACAAACGAGACCGTCTTAGCCAAGGAGTTCAATTTTTTTCCCCCCAAACAGAAGGTGCTATGAAAAGTTGTGGACTTTCAATTGTGTAGTATAATTTATTTGAGAGCAGTGTGTGTGTGTGTCTCTCTCACACACACACAAATACAAAACAATAGGGCCTCCAAATCACCCCCATGCCAAGTTTCAGTATAATTTTTTATAGTCTGCTGAAGAAACAAATTATTATGCACTACAAAACAGAACTGGCATTTTAAATTTAAAACAGATGACATCAGCATTACACATGGAACCAGACACCATCAAATCATATGCCACCTCATAAATATTCAAGCTGGTGGGGCAAAAGCAATGTAAAGTGCATTGCTAGCCAAGAAGGTTCTCCGGGGGCCAGCACAGGATGGGTGGGGGGAAATTCTTTTTTTAAAGGCTTTTAAGCAATGCAAGCATGCGGTCCATTTTGGACAACCCACAGGGAGCTAACTCCACATTGTTTGCACATTTCTTTCAGAGTCTGTATTACACTGTGGATTATGAGAATCAAGAGCACATAACCAATGAGAATGAAACTTAGAGATGGTTCTGAGTTTTCTTTAGGAATGATCATTCAATGGAATCTGAAAAGCAATTTATTAAAACACTAGGAAAGGCTAAAATAAGAGCAACTTAGGAAATTAAAAATGATGCTTGGGACAGGATATGACTAAAATATATAAAATTGTGGAAGACTGGGAAAATGTAAATATGATGCAGCTGTTTAGCCTTGTAGACAATCGAACCGTAGGAAGCCCAGTTAAATTAATGCAGTTTCCTTCTTCACATAGTTAACCGGATCAAAAATGTAACCAGAGTTAAAAGTAGTAGTATTTGGAGAAGTTGCAACCTCATTGTATGCCTTTTTATTAGAAAGGAAGTCCCTCTGCTCAATAAGGCTTATGTCCAAGAAAGTGCATATAGGATTGCAGCTTTAGTAGCCAAAAGTATCTGAACAACAGTGGACCCCCAGATGTGTAATTTAAAAGCAGAACAATTGAACTGCCCCACTCAAGCAATCTCCTGTGCAGGAGTTCTAGTACACATAGCTTTGCATTGGGGAGGGGGTAACATAGTCACGGGAGTTCTAAATGAATGGGGGGAAATCACCATTCATAGAGGTGATAGAAATGCTAGAGACATCTTTTCACAAGGTGACAGCATTAATAGGTGAAATTGCAACAGCTCAAGAGCAAATGTTATGAGTAGAGGTGGGCATGGACTGGATAACGGACCAAAAAAATGCACAGGCATTGGTGTTCACAAACCGACAGTCCGTGGGATGCACCGTTTTTCACAGATGCAGTGAATTTTGGCCGGTCCATCTGTCCATCGGTCCATCAAAACAGACATCCCGGCGCCAAGCAATGTATTCCCTAGTAAACGTAGGAGCGTCCCGCAGACCTTCAGCCACCCTCAAAACACACCATTCGTAGCCCAGAAAACCTTGATAGGAAGCTCTGGCTGCCAACCTGAGAGCCCCCATTATTCTCTATGTTGGCGTCTAGTATATAAGGCAGAGCCACGGAGCTACTCTTTCACTTCCCAGCTGGCGGTTACCGAGCGAGGAACTGCTTGCAGCCGGGCATTTTTTTCATACTGTGCCAGAGAGAGGAAGGATAGGGCTTGTGTTGCAACAAGGCTCTGGGTGGAAACAAGCTTATTGGGTTTCTCACCTGATGGCTCATTCTTGTTTCTCCTTTTTTTCTTTCCATTCTCATTTGCCTCTGGGGTGGAGGGCTAGCCTGAGACTGCGCTGCATTCTAGTCTCTGGCAAGATTCCTCAGCTGACGGCTCGCCCTTTTTCTTCAACAATATATCGCCCTTTTTCTGTTTAATATTTTTTTCTTTCCATTCTCATTTGCTTCTGGGGCAGTGGGCTACCTTAGGCTGCACTACATTCCAGTGTCTGGGTGCAGGGCAAGCTTCCTCAGCTGACGGCTTGCCCTTTTTTTGTTTAATAATTTTTTTCCCATTCTCATTTGCTTCTAGGACGGATCGCCCCTGTCCTCCCATCTCCCCAAAGAAATCCACCCCCTCCCTCCAAAGATGACCTCCTCTCCTGGATTGTCTGTGTCTGTCCTCGTGTCCTTTCAAAGAGTATTCCTCCTCCTGTCTCCCCCCAAACCTCTCGTTGACTGTCCCCTCAGAGTCCTTCTCTCCCTCCCCATTCTTGCCCCAGAGCAGGTTTTCTGCTCGTAGAAGGCGTCATTGCACTCTGGGGGCCGTCATTCGGTTCTCAGAGGAAGCGTCTCTGACACCATCCCACATTTCCTTCCCTTCCAACTGTTTGGTGCTGTGACTCGAGCCAATGCAAGTCAATTGGCGTTTGCGGCTCCTATTCTATGTACTGGAAGTTTCCTGAGGGTGGGTGCTTTGGGGGTCTGTAAGTCAGACATGTGCGGTGCAATCTTGGGCAGACTTGGAGGGTGGCTGGAGGACAGCCTGCCAAAGACTTGCTTCGAGTTTGGCATCTGTGAATGCTTCAGGGGCGAGGCCAGGGCCTCTGGAAGTGACGGACCATGGATCGACAGACCATTCCACAAACCCGGGGCAGTCCGTGGTCTGTAGAAATCAGATTTTCCTTGTCCGTGCCCATCCCTAGTTATGAGATGAAATCCTCTTTGGGGTTAGCATTCCTGAAGCAATGGAGTCAGATGACTGCTGCAGGTAGGAAACTGGGCTGGATGGAGTATTTGGTCTCCCTTAGCAAGCATGTGATTAGAATGCCTGGAACCTGGGAAAAATAGAAAATAGCTGAGTTCTTTTTGAAAAAAGCAACTATGAAGAGCATGAAAAATATGAAAATAAAGCAACTGTAATAATGAATCCACAAACCAAACATCCACAAGAATGGAATACTATCAAAGGCTGGCATATTTTTGATTTTTTTTTTAGAATACTGTATAGTTGTACATTTGTAAATAGTTTTTAAGTATTGTATACTATTTCATTGGCATTGCTATATTAATGTTAAAGAGACAAGAATTACATATTCAAATGTTTTAAATCTGTTTAATGTTTGTTTATTAATTGTTGACTGTAAAATTGAAACATTAGTGAATAAAATATAATTTTTTAAAAAAGAAAATAAAGCAGCAACTGGAAAGAGAGGAATACTGAACAACAATGGGTACAATTTGGCTATTAGTCAATGCAGGTCTCTCAAGTTCATTTCTGAGGTCAGAAAGGGGTCTGCAAAAGGGGGGAAGGGAAGGTGGGGAAGATCTTGGGTCATCAACTCCACCCACTAGTAGTTCACAGGATACAATCCAGGGAAAGGTACAAGGGAATTGCTCCCTCCATGTCCCTAACTGTCCCTGAGATTTGAATATAAAAAAGAAATATTAGTTCCAAAGCATAACATACATTAATCTTCTGTTCTTGTTTGGGGTCCTCACGTAGCCACTCCTAGGTCTACACTGCATAGCTTCATTAATGCTACAACTTCAGGTGCTCCCAAATAGAGATGGGCACGAAACAGGGAAAAAAAGAAATGAGAGTTTTGCATTTCATCATGTTCCATGAATCATGGAACACGAATTTCCACGAAATTGTCCTGTTTCGCAATACAATTCATTAGTTTCATGATTCATCAGAATCCGGGGCACTTCAACGGCCCTCTTCATACCCAGAGATGCCAAACTCACAGGGAGACTTCAGCAGGCTTTCCTCCAGCCACCTTCCAAGTAGCTCTCTTCAGGCTCTCTTTGCTGACTTTTCCCTCCCATCCTCCTGGCCTCCTGCTTTCTGCCGCTGCTGGAAGAAAATTCAAGCGGAGTGGATCTGCTTGGGTTTTCCTCTCTTTAGGTTCCCTTTGCTGACTTTTCCTTCCTGTCCTCCCATCCTCCTGCTGCTCTGACATGCCTTCCCCTCCGCCTCCAAGTTCTCAAAAGAAAAGCTGAGCAGAGCAGATCTACTTAGGATCCGGTCTGGGGAGCTTGGGGGCAGGGGTGGGTGGGAAGGCATGTCAGAGCAGCAGGAGGATGGGAGGTAGAGAGTCAGGGAAGGGTTCCTGAAACTGGCAAGCAGTGAGCAGTGGCAGAAGGAGCTGTTGAGGCTGCTGCTGCCGCTACTCCACCATCCCATTCTTAAAAATGGAGAAGGGAAACAGAGAGGGGAAAGAGTCTCCAACTACAGTTCCCAGGTAAACGCACAGATCTGCGTTGCTCAGTTCTCAGGTTGGCAGACAGAGCTGCCTATCAAGGTTATGTGGGCTAAGATTGGGGTTTCCATGGCAACAAAAGGTCTGCAGATATTCCGGGCCTATGTTGCTTAGGGAATCAATGGATTGGTGCCAGCCTGTCTGGCATCACGAAGCATTCACAAATCGAATGAATCGGCCCCCAAAGTTGTGGATTTTGTCAAAAACGTGGCCCCATGAAACGCGGTTTCACGATACGAGAATCAGCCCAATTCGTCATGAAATTTGATTCGTATTTTGATTCGTGCCTATGTCTACTCCCAAACCCTTAAGAAGAGTTAACCTTGCCCTAGATGACAAGGAGAAAATTCCACGGGTCCCACTGGAGAACATGCCAAAAGTGATAGACAAGATCAAGGAGTTTGGAGATTTGGCAGGTTTCTTCATTAACAAAAAGAAGTCAAAGATATTATGCAAAAACATGACTAAGCAGAAACAACAATTGTTAATGGAAACAACGGATTGTGAAGTAACTAGTAAGGTGAAATACTTGGGAGTTGAGCTGACTGCAAAAAATATAGATTTGTTCAAGAATAATTATGAAAAATTATGGACTCAGATAGAGAGAGACTTGATCAAATGGAATAGATTGAACCTGTCATGGTTGGGCAGGATTGCAGCAGTTAAGATGAATGTGTTACCAAGAGTAATGTTTTTGTTACAGACAATACCAATCATCAGAGACTCTAAACAATTTGAAAAATGGCAGAGGAAAATATCAGATTTTGTTTGGGCAGGCAAGAAGCCTCGAGTGAAAGTAAAAGTTTTACAAGATGCAAAGGAGAGAGGCGGAATGCAACTGCCCAATCTGAGACTTTACCATGATGCAATCTGCCTAGTTTGGCTAAAAGAGTGGATGACATTAAAGAATAAGAAACTATTAGCCCTAGAGGGATATAAAAAAATTTTTGGATGGCACGCATACCTATGGCATGACAAAGTAAAGGTCAACTCGATGTTCCTGCATCATTTTGTAAGGAGAAGTCTATTTACAATCTGGAAGAAGTATAGAACTTACCTACAAGAAGGAACCCCCTTGTGGGTGGTTCCATATGAGGTGATAGATCCGAGAGCTGTGGATAATGAACAACAATGTTTAACGTACAAAGAAATAACTAAGATTGAAGTATCTAAACTTAGAATAAAGACGCAAGAAGAACTATCACCTAACTATGATTGGTTTCAGTATAGACAGATTAGAGACTTATACAACTCAGACTTTGCAAAAGGGGGCATACGAACAGAGAACTCGGAACTAGAGCAGACCCTTCTTAAAGAAGACAAGAAAAGAATATCCAAGGTATACCAAGTATTGCTGAAATGGTATACTGAGGATGAGATAGTTAAAACACAGATGGTGAAATGGGCTATAAATTTCAATAAAGAAATAACAATGGAGGCATGGGAATACTTGTGGAAAACTACAATGAAGACAACGACATGTATCAATATTAAAGAGAACATTTTCAAAATGATCTATCGTTGGTACATGACACCAAAGAAGATTGCGCTAGGGAATTTGAATACTTCTAATAAATGCTGGAAATGTAAGAAACATGAGGGCTCCCTCTATCATATGTGGTGGTCGTGTGAGGTAGCTAGGCAGTTCTGGGGAGAAATAATAAGAGAAATGAGTGAAATTTTACAGTTTCAAATAAATAAGAACCCAGAACTCCTGCTGCTAAACTTGGGAATGGAGGGAATCCCAGCCCATCATAGGACGTTGATTTTTTATATGACTGCAGCAGCTAGACTTTTGTATGCGCAGAAATGGAAAGTACAAGAAGTACCAACTATTGAAGATTGGATCTACAAATTGCTGTATATGGCTGAAATGGACAAGATGACAAGAAAACTGAGAGATCTGGACTCAGGGCAGTTCAACACAGACTGGGAGAAGCTGAAACAATACCTGGAGAAGAAATGGGAGGTGGGAGGAAAACTGTGGCAGTTTGAGAACTACTGAAATATAATAAAAGTATAAAAGAGAGGGGTGACTTTACCGGGGGAGGAAGAGAAATGTGAATTTATAAGCAGTTAGATTAATTGATTGAGATATATATAGATATGTATAGGTCAACTGATAGAGAATAATTAATGATAAGGTTTAAACATGAGGATTGACTAACTAACAATATTTTCTTTCTTTGACAAGATTTATATGCACCAAACTGAATGTATAGAAGAGTTAAATTGATTGAGTATCTGAGGAGTTATATAGAATTACCATAAAAAGTTGAAATGAGTAATATATAGAGAACAAATCAAATTGTTTGATTTAAATGTGGGAAATTTTTATGGTTTATGATATATAGGTTTATATAGAATTATTCAAAACTGGAAAATGGGATAAATTGTTTATCTAAAGACGTATAGTTTGGGTGTATAATAATTAAAGGAGTTAATGATGCACTGCTTAATATAATGGAGAATGTATATCTGTTTTAGACAGAGGAATTTAATAGAAGTAAGGGAAAAGGGACAGAGGGTGGGAAAGCTGTTGGAAGTCAACAAAAGGGGGGGAAAGGGAGGGGGTTAGAAACGAAAAATTAGGGGAAAATTGATTGTAATGTAAAAATAAAAATGTTCTAACCCAATAAAAAATTTTTCAAAAAAAAAAAAAAGAGAAAATTCCACGGGTGTCACTGATCAGGAAACTGTTTAGGAAAGGCAGATGAACAGCAGAGAGCCTGGGCAAGGCTGCTTCAGAGATCCTTCTGAAATAAGAACTTTCAGAAAAAAATAATCCTTGTTCCTGTTTGTTGATAGAAATCTGAGGCTTGCAGTGTCCAAACTAGATCACATCACGTCTTCAGAAAGGGCCCATAGATTGGCTGCTGCTGTCAGAATCATCATGTATCATCGTACGCCTTGTTATATGATTTACCATTGAAACCAGTGGAATCTGGATTGCATTCTCTAAAATTTTTCTAACCTTAGGGATCCCTTCTCTCTCTCTCTCTCTCTCTCTCTCTCTCTCTCTCTCTCTCTCTCTCTCTCATTTGCTTTGAGTTCATCAAATGTCAGCCTAGATTGTTGAAGGTAGAAAAGGAAATGAGCTCAGACAGGCCTCACCGCAGATTTACTTGCCACTAGTGAAAATGAACTCATTGCACAGAGATAGACTTAACTTTTATTTTTATTTTTTTTAATGAAATGCTCTGTGTTGTTTTGCGCTCAGCGGAGAGCCTTTCCTGAAGGTTTCCAAATCCTTCCATAATGATAGAGAGATGTTACAGTAATGAAAACACTGTGGGTCTTTGTACTGAATCCCCCCTCAGATTCTGAAGGGCGGCCACTTTTGGCTGCTTGTGCTCACAGAAGAGGGCTGGAAAGAACAGGGCATTCCTGCAAGAGACTTTGTGGACTTTAATAAGGATTTCCTTGGCTCCTTATAAGATCTGTAAAAATTGTAGCCTACCCAGAGCCAAGGGTGCTCCGGTGCCTCCCTTTATAGCTCATGGTTTAAGATGTGTCTGTTTTGTGGGAATTCAGGTTGAAGAGAGATTCTGTGCAGACTCATGAGCTCAGATTTTCTGTGCAATTAAAAAAAAGTCACCTTAATCAATGGGGCTTATATGAACATACATGCACTGGAAGCTTCTATTGTGCAGTCCAGTATTTTTTAATCCTTATGCTCCCCCCCCCCAAAAAAAACCCTTAGTATACCTTACAAACTTAGTGCCAACCGTGTATTCCGCAAATACTGACTCTTGCTGTACCCCCCTATTGCTTTGTTTATAGGATGTTCCAGCCATAGTTCATATTGACTTAAACTATGTAATCTGCCTTTAATCTCACTGAGGGAGGCGGACTATAAACAGACAGACAGACAGACAGACAGATCCCAGAGGAGTTGGCCGTGTTAGTCTGCAGTAGCAAAATAGCAAAGAGTCCAGTAGCACCTTTAAGACTAACCAACTTTATTGTAGCATAAGCTTTTTAGAGCCACAGCTCTTTTTGTCAGCTGCATCATGCATCATTCCAGGAAGTGACATTATCATGTGGGGTTAAAGGGCAGCTGGGAGTGCTCCCGCGGGCTGAAATGTCATGTCTGAGCCCCATCCATGCCAATGCTGATGCTGTTGTTCTGAGTCAATGTTTCATGCTATAAATTGATGTCATATTGCCATTGCCATAACTGTTTCTTTCACAGGCTTATTGCAGGTGCTTTATCTAACGGACTGTAGAAAATTTCAGTGCTTCTGACCTTGTAGACTGCTCACTCCCATACACTGCTATGTCTCGAATTTGATCTCTTGCTTTCTCAGTGTCTCGACCTGATAGTACAAATATGCGAGATGTTCTCAGGACAAGTTTGCACCAAAAGTCCTGTTTACTGTTGGGAGGGGGAAGGAGCAAATGTGTATGTTAAGAGGAAGAATTTTCCCACATGTTACTATTCCTGTCAATCTTGCTCTTACTGCTTAGGTTCTTACCTTGCTTCTGAGTAATCCTATGGACATATCTGTGGAAATGATTTGATTTCTGAATAAAGCCATTTAACCAAGAGCCTGGATTTCTTGTTGCAATGGTACAGGGATCTATCTGCCATAGCCTGTCATCCATAGCTTGATATGAAGCACCTGCTGTGGGGCACAATTTGGCCTGAAACAGGCCCACTGCAGGCGGGTAGGCTGTGGGCGCGGGGGCATGCTGCGCTGCCCGGGGAGTGCCCCCATCCGCCGGCCAAGTGGGCGCAGGGGGAAGGATGGGAGCAGGGGATCCTCCGCCCCAGGCAGGGGAATGGCACCCCTATTCAGGACCCAAACATTCCCTGGAATTTGGCACCTCCCCTCCAGATGCCCCATAACCCCCAAAGGAGGCCCACATCACAGTCTAAGGCCCTTTAATTCCTCTGGTTATCATTGTATCTCCTGGTTCTCAAGAACAGATCTATCCCAAACTTTCAACCCAATGTTATTTTTTTTTTACAACAATGACATTAATAATGAGGAAGATTATTAGTAGTCTATCAACTGGTAACAATTCTCCAGTTTGATGACATACTATATCAATTATGCATTACTTCCTCTCCTCCCTGCCCACTTTTCACACATGTTTAATCTATGCTTAGATTTTGTGTCTTCAGACAGAATGTGCCTTCTTTTTCTTTGATTCTCGATGAAGTACTTAGTCTACTTTAAGAGCTCTAGAAGCAAATTATTATATTATCAATTACATTTTATCCTATCTTTCCTCCAGGGAGCTCAGGACAGCCTCAGAGGGTCTCCTCCTTCTATTTTTATTTCCACAACAACTCTGTGAGATACTTTAGACTGAATGATAGTGAGTGACCCAAGGTCAGTAAGCGTCACAGCAGATGGTGGATTTGAACTGCTAAGGCTGGACTCCAACTATCTAACTGGCACAACCATTACACCATACTGGCTCAGAGACAATGCCATCATACAACACAACGAATTTTTCAGCGTTTTAATTTTGCCAGATTTCTTATCTGTATTCAGGCTATGTTGAAAGTCAAAGCATTTTACATTTTTAATTTTTTTAATGTAAGCTTGTTAATTCTAGCCCTGCTCTGTCTTTTTGATTTCTAGCACATGGTATTTCTCTTCTGACATGTGCCAGTAGCAGATCCTTCAAAAGGCAAAAACAGCACATGGAAAGCCTGTAGATTCCTCCCAAAGTACGTAATGGAAACAGGTGAAGTATAAACAGCAAGCTAAAATGCCCATCTGGTCCCTGTTAGGGTATTCCAACACTTTTCCTTATTTAGGGACTCATTAAGGGGCACTTAAAAACAAGGATGTAAAGACTTCCATGACAGAATCTTCAAACACATAATTATATTTATTCAGTCCGGAGAAAATTCTTCAGATCACCATTAGAAAAAAGAAAACCTTTCGTACAACGCAGCAGTACATGTTGGATTAAATTTAGTGCACATGCTTTCTAAAAATGGGAACCTGGCAACAGGCAGAAGCTAAAAATAGGACCATGAAATTCAGCATCAAGAAATATATGCAATTGTTTGAAAAGAAGATATAATGACTCTGTTGAAAGGAGCTCCACAGCATATCACTTAAGCACCAAGTTACAAAAGAATATTAGTTGTGGTACATCCATCCTTATATAAGACAGCTAATGAAATGTCAATTTCCAGCAAGTATCTCTAAAACGTATCAGCCAGCTACATACCACTGAAAGGCTTTGACGTCAGTACCTCATTTTTGTTGCTTTGTCTTGCAATAGCTGTCCGTGGACCTCTGAAAGTAGAATTGAAGATTTCTTCAATGCATCCAGCTATCTGACCCATGAGTCTCTATGATACTGCTAGCTGTGACATCAGAGTAGACTGAACCAATAGAAGCCACCAAGGCTTTTTGGCAAGAAAAAAAAATGGGCCACTGTGACCACTAAGGGGGGGGGTCACTGTAGTTCTCAAGTGAATTGAAATTGTTGATTAAGTTGAATTGGCTTTAGAGGAACAGTGGCAAAATGTAACAGTCAGACTAGAGAGAAGAGTTGGGGAATACAGGAGGGTTGATGTGTTAGTGGTCAGACTTGCCCTCACAATATTAAGATGGCTTATGAATATGGCTATACCCTAAGCCTCTCTCTGTATGCGTTTAAACACAAAATACTGCCCAAGCAGGCAGAAATGTGGTAGCCAGATCCCTGCCAGGAGTCAGAACGTTACTAGCATGTGAGATGTCAGGTGAGGCCAGCTTTCACCCTTCACACCCCGGAGATGTGCAAAGATCCTAAGACAAAGGGGTCTTCCCGGAGTTCCTGAATTAATCATTGTAACACACCCTACCGATCTCTCTTTATCCACTCTCCTATTCTCAGGTGACTCAGGGCTCTAATGTCCTTACCCACCCATACATCATGGGTCGTCAGTCATCACTGAATAACTTTAGTTCCATCCAGGAAGATTTTATCAAACCTTCCCAGTTTTATTGTCTTTCAATAACTCACCAGTTCATTGTCTCACCCTGGAGACAGCTTTCCAGTCCTTTGTCCCACCCTGGGGACAATCATTAAGTTATTGTTTGGGGGCAGAAGACACAATCTTGCCCCAGGGTGCATTCCATGGCATCCAAGCTCTTCCGCTCAATGCTCTCTCTCTTGAACACTCTCTTCTGGATGGTAACTATCACCCAATCCCTCAAACTCTATCCAATTTTCACCACTGCTTTCTAGTTAGCTCTGAGTATGTGTTGTGTGTGTTTTTGCATGCTGTTCATCTTTATTATTTTCAATTAAAAAACCCTTTTCGATTGAAACATCTGTCTGTTTATTTAAATAGTTCTCTAGCAGGGACAATCCTCGAATGCGTAAGTGGAGATCTCGCTAAGTTATCCACTTCTCACTGCTTCTCCTTGCACGCTAATTTCCGCAACTCACAAAGAGACATACCCTGGGGTAACACACCCTGGGGTAAATGTTACCACATTTTGGGTAACAGATGATATTTCGCATTTGCTCCATTGACAGCAAGGGATCCCAGCCCCAATGAAGACTGGTTAGCTTTACCCATTTCCAAGTGAACACTGCCGTTCGGTGATGACTAATGCCTGGCAAATATGGCTTACCCCATAGAGATATGGGTAAAATGTTTATTTGCATCATGGACTTGCTACCCAAGTCATATTTTCAAACGAGAACATGAAATGATGGCCAAACTTCCTTTTCCCGGCACCCTTGCCCCAGTCAAGGACAGAGAGGCTTTTATTTGCAGCTCGTTCATATGTCTGGGATCCCCAAGATGACATGTTGCTTGGCTCTTATAGTGAAATCAATGGGCTTAGACTGGAGGAACTCTGCTTAAGATTTCCCTGTTAGTTGTCCAAAAGGAAGGTTATACAAATTGCATCTGGGTGACCCTGAAAAGCCAATTAGTGCAGAGGGTAGTGAGCAAGCAGAACCAAAGGTCAGGCTTGAACTAAGACAGTATTATGTATTTATTTATTACTTCCTCCTTGGCCATATTCCCTTCATTCATCTGAACCACTGATCACCAACAAGGTTCCCATGGCCACCATGGCACCCACCAACGTATCCCAGCACCCACTGGATTCTTCCGCAAAGCAAAGAGCCCATCCTGGCTCTCTTTCTCTTCACTACCACAGTAGAAGCCTCAGAAGAGTCCAGGAGACAACATCTTAATTGTTTCAGGGACCACTCATTTGGAAACAGCTGCCTCCATTATAGGAGAATGTGAGGTTTGAGAGAGCCAGTTTGGTGTGGTTAAGAGCAGCAGGACTCTAATCTGGAGAACCAAGTTTGATTCCCCACTCCTCCACTTGAAGCCAGCTGGGTGGCCTTGCGTCAGTCACAGCTCTCTCAGCCCCGCTCACCTCACAGGGTGATTGTTGTGGGGATAATATAACAACATACTTTGTAAACTGCTCTGAGTGGATGTTAAGTTGTCCTGAAGGGAGGCATATAAATCGAAAGTTGTTGTTATTGTTATTATTATTCCTATGTTGAAGTTCCTAACATTTTTAAATTGGACCTAACTCTTATGGCAGCCATTATGTGATTGGTCCATCATGGCCACTTTGTTGTGGCTCCCACTACCTGTTCTCAAAATCCCACATATACCTACCAGTTCAACAAGGATGGTGACCAAGGATCTGGCCCATCTGCTTTCCCCCTCATCTTTACCTTGCCCTTTGTTTTGACCTACTGTCCTCCTGGGCTTCTACTTCTTCTGTATCTGAAACAGAGTTACCAACCTCAAGGTTCTTCTGGAGCTACAACTGGTCTCTAGACTACAGAGATAAGTTCCCCTGAAGGAAATTGCAGCTTTGGAGGGCGGAGCCTATGGCATCACATCCCTACTGAAGTCAGTCAGGTCCCCAAACTCCACCTTCCCCAGACACTTCCCCCCAAATCTCTAGCCAAAGATGGCAACCCAATTCTGAAATAATGTTCTTGATAATTAGTAAGGACTAGTTGCCTGGCTAGATATTTCTTGTCAAATCCCTTTTGAAACAGCAGATACTGCAAATGACAAACAATAACCATTAAAGAAAAGCTTTTATTTTCTCTTTCCCTGCCAATATTTTTAATTGAGGAGGAAAAGCAAAATATACCTTATGCATACTTGCTTTATTCTGCAAAATCTTTTGCATTCAAAGGATTGGCAGCTTTGGGGTCTTTGCTTTGCACTTTAAAATGAAGTCCCCCTCCACCGCAAAAGTCAGTGGCAAGAGATTTCTTTCCTTTTCCGTTTCCATCACACAAACCACCTTTGTAGTAAACATCCTATTAAATTCATCCATAAGACTTCATATTTGATATAAGGCTTAATTATGCCCCCAGTCACTCATTCTTAGAGAGAGAAAGAAAATGGAAATTAGTTATAATAACTATGCTTGCTTATTTCCGTTTTTTCCCTCTCTAAGATGAAACTGCTAGTCCCAATTACTGGAATTTTCTCTGAAATAAACAGCATGAGATGAATTAACTAATTGTTCATGTTTTACATTAAAGAATATTTACCAAGGCAAAGTACTATGTGAAAAAACATTCAGAATGCATGGTTATCTTTTGGAGTTTAAGATGCTGGTGTTAGTGCAATCACTGAATGGGTTTCTGTGCTAAGTACACTCTAATTGTTAGCACATCGCCCACATAGCTGTACTCTGTGACTGGCATACATATTTCATATCTTCACAAGGGAGTGAACAAGGGTACCTCACACCCAAAGAAGTGTTCTTTTGTAACCAGCTGTTGCAGGAACTCAAGGTACAAACAGTGGTTAGCCAGCTCATTATAGATCAAAGGATGTACCCTAGGGATCCTTCAGAGATCCCATTCCTCTGATGAAGCTCTGTACCACATACCAAGCAGCATTCCATTGGAGAAGTCTCTCTCAGTGCTAAGAACAGCCTGGAAATGCAACCCTAGGCTGCATCTAAAGAACTGAAGAGATTTATTAAGGAAAACTTATTTATAAAAAACAACTTTTCTTAACTTAAGAGCGCAGGACTCTAATCTGGAGAGACGGGTTTGATTCCCCACTCCTCCACTTGAACCCAGCTGGGTGACCTTGGGCTAGTCACAGCTCTTTGGAGCTCTCTCAGCCCCACCGGTTTTTGTTGTGGGGATAATAACGGCATACTTTGTAAACCGCTCTGAGTGGGCATTACGTTGTCCTGAAGGGCGGTATATAAATCAAATGTTGTTATTATTATTATTGTTATTACTCAAAAGAGAACTCAAGAAAGAACTGTGAAGGTGCAAAAGTGGGGCTGTGCCAGGAGCTGACTTGGTTCTTCATGCCTCCTATTGAATTCTAGGGGGTAAATAAATAGGCTGCCATCTGGGACACAATGGGGGACAGGGAATTTACTACTCATTGCAGACATAGTGGTCAGTTCCCATGGTGCGGGGGGGAGGGAGGCAGAGTTCAAATTTAGTTTGCTGTAATCAGTATCCATGTTTTTACTTTATCCAATATAAGCAACACCGTTGTGGGTAGGATCAAAACTTGCTCCCCTCCTCTGCTGTTTAAGACATCCTGGCCTTCATCAACAGGGCACTTGTGTGGCCCATACTGCCACATCTCCTCCTTTTGAAGAAAAAACGCAGCGTTGAGGGAAGGGGCCGATTTCCGGGGCAGCTTCTTCCAACTCCCCCCACCTGTCAGACAGCGGAAGCCTCCGGATGGAAGGCATTGAAGCAAATTATCACCCTTTCCTAAGGTTGCCAACTCCAACTTGGAAATTCCGTAAGATTTGAGGGTGGTGCCTGGGAAGGGCAGAGCTTTGAGAGGAGAGGGAGCTCAGCAGGGGTGTGGTATAACTCTAGGACTCTTATGTCTATTAGACTCTTTGATATACTATGGTGTTCACCCTTTGAAGCTGCCACTTCCTCCAGGGGAACCCATCTCAATAGTCTGGAGATCAGCTGTCATTCCAGGAGGACTCCAAGTCCCACCTGGAGGTTGGCAGTGCACCTCTACCCCTTTCCTCACCCCACTGCAGCTTCTGGTTTGGGAGGGTGGGGTCTTGGGGACAGCGAGAAGTGTTCCCATTTCTTCTTTTGCCTTGGAGGCCATGCTGGGTTTGGAGCAGAAGTAGAACACTAATGGCAAAGTAGCCTAGTGGATAAAACAAAACCTGCACAAGTGTGTGCGTGCTGAGGAATAAAGATCCACATGGAACTGGGCTTTATTGGCAAAGAAATAGGGGTCCGTTATTTAAGGAACTCCACTCAGGATAGCAAAGGAGTAGAGGGAGCATTCTATTCTAATTATCTAGACTAGGATGTTGAGAGATGCAGGAAGCAGGTCCTGCTGTGACACCTGCAAGATGGAGAAGAGAGTGAGGAGAGGAAGACGGAGGATGGAAGGAAAGTAGCAACCTGCACTTCAAAGGGATAGCACCACGCCAGAGAGAGAAAGGATGGAAAGACACCCCCCTACACACACACACACACACACACACACCTATCTCTCTGGCTCTATATACTCCCCCTCTGTAATCTTTACTTTCAACAATAAGGAAGGAAGGAAGGCTGTCCACAGCTTTCTCTCTGTGGGCAGCTCAGGTTGAGAAGCAAGGCTGGAGTCAGTTGCTTCCTAGGACCAAAAAGAACTCTCCATTGTGTCACATGACATGATCCCTTTGAAGTGTTGTACCATTTCCTGCCCGTCCACTAAGAGGAGGCTGCTGTGTGAAACAGGATGCTGGACTAGATGGATCTGTGGTCTGATACAGCAGGGCTCTTATATTTCTAAGCAGGGCTTTTTTTCTGGGAAAGGAGGTGGTGGAACTCAGTGGGTTGCCCTCGGAGTAAATGGACACTTGGCTGGTGGCCCCACCCCCTGATCTCCAGACAGAGGGGAGTTTAGATTGCCCTCTGCGCCGCCGAGCAGCTTGGAGGGCAATCAAAACTCCCCTCTGTCTGGCAATCAGGGGGCGGAGCCACCAGCCACGTGACCATTTTCAAGAGGTTCCGGAACTCTGTTCCACCACAGCCATCATCACACGGGCTTCTATTTAGCGTGAAAATGGCACAATTTCCTGGCAAACACCCACCTTATTCCAACACTGATGTGATTTTCTCTCTTCTGCTTTGTGCTTGATAGTTGCGATATTTTGCGCCTCAGTGTGAATGCCTCACATCGATGTTTTTCGCCTCGCCACGCTTTTTTTCTCTCCTCAATCCCAGAATCCATTTCTCCCACGACTCCCCTTTTTTTTTGGTAATAATGTCCTTATATCGCTATAACGACATCACACAATGAAATTTTTCTGCTGAAGAAAACAAGTAAAAATGACTGAATTGCCATTAAAGAAATTTTTATTTTAACCCAAAACCACACCTCGCTAAAAATGGCCATGTTCAGTCATTTTCTGTTTTTTTTTAACATTACGATGTTATAGCGATATAATGCCTTTATTTTTTTGCGCGGGAAAATTTTAAACTCCGCAACCGTTCTATCCGACTTCCGCTTTCAGTTTTGCATTACCAAGAGGATCTTAGGCGCGGAAGACTGCAGCCTCATCCAGCTGACAACAACTTCAGTTGTGCACACGGATTTCAGATTATTCAGGAAACAGCAGTAGATTAGGAAGCTGAGAAAAGAGTGTTTATCTAATGTTATTCTGTTATAGCGGAATTAAACGCCAATTTTTTTTTAAAAAAGGGGGAGGAGCTGCTTCTGCGCCCATTAGAGAGAATGGAACAGAGCGCTTAGGTGTGGACAGCTGGGAGTGCGAAGAAACGCGAGGTGACCCAAAGAAACGTTACTGTGCCAATATCAGCGATGATGCTATATGCTGTAAATTTAACGGAACAGATGCCCGTGTGACGACGGCCCATGTTCCTGCTGAAAAAAAGCCCTGTTTCTAAGTAGTTTTACTATCAGAATTTTAAAAAACCTCTGTAATCATCAAGGCCAGTGAGTTACTTTTATTTGCACTTGATTCTACCATGAACCAGGGTCATTTAGGGGCAACAGATTCTATCCCTGGATTAAATCAGTGAGTAATTTTCTTCCCATTATTACAGTACATTTTGTCTTATTACCAGTCTCTTTCCACACTGCTATTTTTGTTTTCTTCACCTGGATAAAGTGTGATGGGACATGGCAAAACTCATCTGCAATGTCTCTCACAAAGGCTCCATTAAAACAAATGGAAGTTCATGAGAGTACATTTCAGCAAGTTTACATAGGAGAAATTCCCAGTGGATTGCATCCCACATTCTGGCACCAGACTAATCTGTAGTGATATTTTTCCCCTTTCCCCCTTCTGCCTCTCCATCATCACACAGACAAATGTATAACAATATGAAAAAAATAAACAGGCAAAAACAACATGGATATATTGCAGACAATAAAGGACTGTAATAAAATCCAACCGTGAATCAAACTAACATTGAAGCCAAAAACACGAATGAAGAATTCACCACTCGATCCCAGAGATAAGAGAGATTTCCTTAAAAGAAGTAACATGTCCTAAAAAGTTACATTCTGGAATTCATACCTGTCTTTTCAGAATACAAAAAGAAGCAGCCTATTCGTAGTGTTTTCTAATACCACAAAAGGCACTGTGGCAAGTGGCAGCAGTGGGAGTCTGCTCTTTTGTCTTTTGTCTTCTTCTTCCTGGGGATGGGGGGGGGGTAGGTCATGGGCCCCACCACCATAGGGCCTAGAGAGCTGCCCCTGTTGCCCCTGGTGATAGTATGAACAAATTCCAGAAGAGTAGTCATAAGGTAACAAAGAGAATCTAATACTATCTTAAAAGACTGTGACTGATTCCGCACACGTTGGATAATGCACTTTCAATGCACTTTATCAATCGTTTGAGGTGGATTTTTTGTTCCGCACACAAAAAAATCTGTTTCAAATGATCTATAAAGAGGATTGGAAGTGCATTATCCAACGTGTGTGGAATCATGTTTGTTGTGGTATGCATTGAACAGCAGAAAAGTCTCTACTGAGTGAACTTGATCACAGAACCCCCTTTGGTTAAGCATGATGCACTTCAGCCATTTTCTTATCCATATTCCATTCCAGCTTATTTTTGTCCAACTGAAAATATTTCGTGGTTGTATGGAAGGAAGCTGCTCTGAGGAACACCGAGCACAGGCTAGAGATCTAGAGCAACTACCCTTTTATGTCAATACTGTAAGAGCTGTTTAGTTGAACCAGTTTCTTTTGTTGCACACATTCCTGTCTCCTGCCTCTATCACTTAGTGCTAGTAATGACCCATCTATGAGAGGCCATAGCTTGCAGCATGGTATAGTGGATAGTGTGCTGAATTAGGATTTAGGGGACTCAGGTTCAAATCCACACTTAGCCATGGAAGTTCACTTGGTGCCTTTGGCCTAGTCACCCTCTCTCAGACTAACCTTCCTCGCAGGTTTCTTGCTGTAAGGATTACATGGAGGAGGAGAGAATAATGTAAGCTGCTTTGTGTCCCCCACTGGGAAGAAAAACAAGGTATTAATATGTTAAATAAAATAATGCAGAAGGCCCCAGTTTTAATTCCTGCTGCCTCCATCAAAAAAGGATTTCATGTAGGAAAGCTGGGAAACAAGGCTAGAGGAACCAATAGTTTGACTCAGCATGTTGAAAAGGTAGAAGTAATTAACCAAAACAGTGATTTATTGATTTACATAAATGGCCTGATCCGTTTTGATGCTCTTTTGCTATCTGGTGTAGCCCTTCCTCTTTTTTGTGTGACTCCATATAAAGCACCTTTGTGAGTTCCTATGGTATGTTCTACAGTTTGCAGCTACAAATATCACACACACATTCCTTTCCTTGGGAATGTAATCTTATTTGTGCATCTCTTAATGAAGATTGAAAGCTCATCTGTATCTCAACTGCATTTTGAGAAGACAGTTATTTAGATTTCACATAGGAGTAACCTTTGCCATTCTCCTGTTTTCAGGACCATTTGGCAACATTTTGTCTGAGTCGCCTCTAACAAGAATTGCTTTTTTTAAATCATCTAATTTACAAGCTGAGAAATAATTTTTCTATCTGATTGTTCTGGGCACTGTCCTCACCTCAGGTTGCACTGTGATGCCAGGGCTGATAAAGCGATACTGAGAACTATTAAAAAATATCATCAGCAGGATGAACTAACCTGCTATTAGATTGCCCTAAGAAATAAATAAGACTTTTCATTCCTTTTGAACATCTCATCACTTCATTTTGCTGTGTGATCTTTTTCACATTATGAACAGCTAGAGTCTTGCGCATTCTCATCTAATTATGCTTCAGCACCCACTGGTTCAATTCACATCCCGCTTGCTCGTCATGAGCAGGCAGTCAATAGGCTGCTGAGCTCTTTGGATGTATCCAAATGACTTTGGTTGTGTCTGACTGAATGATTAGACCATTTTCTTCCGTCCAGCTTCTGTCAACTCCATTTCTTAAAAGACTCGTAGTCTGTTTGAGATTTCTGAGTTGAGACTCACTACTTCTATGTCCCCGTATGCCTTTGGCATATTTCTGCCCATCAGCCTAGCTAATCTTGCAATCAGTTCCTGGGATCACTTTTCAAATAGATGCCATTAGCTATAGAAGTGCAAAAAGCAAACAATAGAATGCACCGATGTCATTTAAAGGATACAGGTACAAAGAAGGGATGAACCACCACCACCACAACAGCTGATTTATATACCACCCTTCAGGACACCACTCAGAGTTGTTTACAAAGTATATTATTATTATCCTCACAACAATCACTCTGTGAGGTAGATGGGGCTAAGAGACCTCTGGGAGAGCTGTGATTGATTCAAGGTCACCCAGCTGGCTTCAAGTGGAGGAGTGGGGAATCAAACCCGGTTCTTAACCAATACACCAAACTGGCTGATTCCGTGCTTGACAAGTAGGTTACGTTTATGACTTTCCATGACTCCGGGGATTCGTATATAGCAATTAATGTTTAGTGGAGTATATTTGTTACTTATTACTGAGATACTACCTGGCCCTGTAGCACAAGTGGATAAAACTGGATATTGCACAGGCACAAAGCTGTTTAGTTGACTCCCTCCTCTAGCCCTAGAAGGCAAGGGGGAGACAGAATAAAGAAGGAGTATGTCATTCTTCCCTTCCAGGGGTAATACTAACCCAAGTGGTTTTGATAAGCAGTGTTACGTGGGAAGGGTTAAACCCCTGCTCCCCCATGCCCAAGTCTATGATCTGAATTGCCCGCCCACTGCAATTCATCTGTAGAAAAAGCTGAACAGATTTGTTCATGGATCTCCCAGTGTGTCATCCAGTTGGGCTTGCAAAGTAAGCAACACAGTGCAAGACAGATCAGTGGTCTGACTTGGTACGCAGCAGTCTCATACATTCATCTTCTTCCTTTTCTGACATCCAAAGATGAACAGCCATGCACCCCAAATTTGTGATACCAATGGCATTATCTGATTTTTTGTAACCCAACAAATGTAATGATCTTGCACTATGCACTCGCTGCTTTTTGCAATTAATGTGAACACTCCAAGAGTTTTCTAGTCTCAGGTTTACAGGCCATCCTTTAGACTGTATAGGTAAAACATCTATAGCCTCAAATTACAGTTTGACACCCACAAGAGTCTCTGGCCTGCTCAACCTATTCATTTTTTTAAAAACTTATCTTTCTACAGAGCCTCTTTCTCTCCAGCTCATGTTTCAGATTATTGTTCTCCCTCTTGGCCGTCTTGACACTATATAAACTCCCCACATACACTGTCATCATTAAATAAAACCACTTTCACCATTATTTGAGGCCATACTTATCTTGCAATCCCAGAGAGAGAACAGGCAGGATGAATTAATGCTAACAGTTCTAAGCCCGCAGATAATCTCTGGGGCTATTTTGTTGTACTCCATTCCTAGAAAGGTCCTTACCGACCACTTGCTGCTCAGCTCCAGGTCTGGAAATCATCACTGTTCAGAGCATGTTCTTAGAACCTGATTTTTTTTCTGCATAATTTATTTTTAATAAGGCACTGTTACAAAATTGGCTGTGATTCTTATGAGTTGCCAGAGATTTGAGAAAATGAAGCAGGAAAAGCTGACTTTGCACAAAGGCATTTCAGTCCATAATTCCTTTGCAAGCTAAAAAATGACCCTGCCGAGACCTACCTAGATACAGAAATCTTCATGGGCAGCAACAAACTGAGCAGTGCACACAACTATGTGCATGTTTCTTCCATTTCAACAGAAAGTACCTGACTCAATACCCCAAACTATCAGGAGTCATATTTCTTGACTGAAACAAGTAAGCACTCTAAAATATATACATTTACCCATTCACCTTTCTCGTTCTTTCTTCTTCTTTTAACCTCTGCTTTTTGCTTAGATTTACTATGAAGCAACTGCTGGGAGGACTCTATTGTTTGTCTGAATATGTGAAATTTGCTACAAATCAGTGCATTCTTGAAGCCTAAAAATGGTGAAGATGTGGTTGGTTTCTTTTAAAGAGCATCAAGGAAAATAAGAGACAGTGAGGCACTGTGGCTCAGTGGGAGAACATTTGGTGGGTGTGCAGAAGTTCCCAAGCACCTCCCGTTTGAAAGACCCCAGAGACCAGCTGGAGAGTCAACCAGAGTAGACGATAACTGATAGATTAATGGTTTGACTCAGAGCCAAACTACAAGTGACATCTTACACAGGTTGGACACTAGTCGGCTTCCCTCAAGTTTTGATGGGAAATGTAGGCATCCTGGTCTTGCAGCTGTAATGGAGAGCCAAGCTGTAAAACCAGGGCACCTATATTTCCCATCAAAACTTGAGGGAAGCCGACTAGTGTCCAACCTGTGTAAGACGTCACTTGTAGTTTGGCTCTCAGTAGAAGGCAGAATCATGTGTATCTTTTAGAGCTGTATACACAAACCAGATGGCAAGGAAAGGAAGACACTGGCTTAGCCTTTCTTCATGAGTAGAGAAAAGCCTGCCCTCCTCCTCTATTTCCTTCTTTTCCATCAACTGAGCTCGTAAGAGGAAGGCAGTGGTATGCCAGCCAAATTGCCTGCACAATTGCCTGCACTCCTGCCTCATCAACTGACCCGCAGCAGGGCATGGAGGGTTGACACACGAGATCCATCTATGCCCTGCCCTGTGGCCTTATTTATGAGGAAAGAAGGTAGGTAGTTTGCCTTTGACAAAATCATCTTCCTCTCAATACATTTGCAGACAGGACAGATGGGTGTGTGAAATAACCTGTTTCAATTCTTCTTCAGGATGAGCCTCTTTTTCCTTTCTCCCCCCCCCTTTCACCAAGCTGAACAGGGTACAGTTTTTTAAGATGTCTCTTCAGACATCTTAAGGCACCTCTAGATGATACATTTCTGCACAGGTATGTGCTTGCTTTAACTTGCTCCCTGCAGTTACACGACAGCTGTGGGGAACGGCTTCTTTTTTAAAAAGCTTGTGAACAGAACCATGGGGTGGTGTGGGGGAGGGGGAGGGGAGGCTCCCGTGCTCAGATTCTCTGTGGAGCAGCAAAACCTGCAAAATAACTTCCCCCTCCCCCGTCATGGTTTTCAACATGAGAAAACTGCATTGGTGGGAGGGCAGGAGCCTCCCCCACCCCATACACACATTGCCATCCCCAGCCCATTTGAGCTCTCTTTTTTTTAAAATAAAAATCAGTTCCTCTTCCCTGCAGTTCTCGCCCCAAAATGACCAGGAGCACGTTCACCAGAAGTAGACGCCTGGTGGGCATCCCAGAATTATATTTTGACTGGGTCTGTGGATTTACTGAGCAACACAGGTGATGAGCAGCCCGTTGTGAAAAGTATTACTGAACATATTTCTTAAATTATAAAGATGGAAGAAGAGAGATGTGGTATACTGGTACTATTGCTTTAAAGATAACTCCGATGGGCCTTCCAGAAGGAGAGGCCCAGGTTTTGTGACCATAGCTGGAGGCGGGGCCTGTTCAGTTAGTTGCCTATGTGTGTTCCAGTAAGTGTCGTTCTTGCAATCACTGCTGCCTCTGCTACTGATCCTTTCTCTCCCTACAGACACGACGCTCACTTCATTTATCATTTATTTTTCTCACTGAGACTCAAGGTGGATTATACAACTGAAAACAATGCAATACAAACAGTACACAGTGTGAGAAAAATAACATGCATATAAACAATGGAAGAAAAACAGGATTGCATAATTAGAAAAGACACTGCAAAAACTAGGTAAGACATAGCTAGCACAAATCAGGATTACAAAACTGAAGAACAATACAACGAAAGAGTATCATATATATACCATGACCAACATAATGGAAACTGTATTGTTGAAGGCTTTCATGGCCAGAGAACAACGGTTGTTGGGGATTTTCCGGGCTGTATAGCTGTGGTCTTGGCATTGTAGTTCCTGAGAGATCTCTGTCTTTTGGTGCTACACCTCTGAAGATGCCAGTCACAGCTGCTGGCAAAACATCAGGAACTACAATGCCAAGACCACGGCTACACAGCCCAGAAAATCCACAACAACCATAATGGGAACTGCTTCAGCCAAGGTCCCCAACATGGTGCCCACTGGCACAATGATGCCTGCTGAGCTGACACCTTTCCTGGTGCCCACCAAGTGTTTTTAGAAAGTTGGTAGGGCCAGGTGGGGCTTTTGCAAAGCATTGCTTCTAACTGGCCATTGGAGCATTGATTGGCTGTGCAGATTTCTGACATTTTTTTGGCAGAAACTACTTCCACAGCATAAGGATCTTCCCTGTGTGACTGAAGATCAGCTGTAGCAGCCATTTTGTGGCTGGCTCTGTCTTCTGCAGCAGCCATTTCATTGCTGTGCCCACCACACATTATCAGAATTCCAAATGTGCCCGCAAGCTCAAAAAGGTTGGGGTCCCCTGGTCTAAACCTTCACAGGCAATAACCATAACCCTGTTTCATTTATAAAAATGACCCGCTCTATTATGTTTTGTGTATTCTGTGAAACCTTAGCAAGGGACAGCCCCTTTTTTACCACTAATCCAGAAGTGGAGCACTAAATAGTGACTTCACTGGATTTTGGTGTAAACATCACTACATCTTCCAAAGATTATATGCAGAGAAATAGAAGATAGTGCAAAATATATTTAGTGCTAAAACACCCCTAGAGATGTTAACTTCAAGACAATTAGGGCATTATAGGGCAAATCTGAACTGTGCTCAGAAGGAAGCTGCCAAACCAATGCAGATGCTGGCGCAGAACTCTCCCGGCATCTGGTGCCATTGGGAAGGAAGCCCGTCACACTCTGTGTTGGCTAGAGCTTCTTGACCATTATCAAGGGCATCCTTCTGTAAGGCATATTACAGTAGTTTAGCTTCAAGATTACAAAGGCGCGAATGATGGTTATTGGATCTGACAAGAAAAACTATTATCCAGGAAAATTACATTAAGAATACCATTATTTGAATTATTGTGCCATCGATCAAATGGGTTAGGCTTTATATAAAGCCCCAATGAATAAGGAATATATAAAACAATAAAATGGTAAAAACAGTAAAAGTGGTATACTTGCAAGTAGCTGTTGCTAAGAGATCCCAATCCAGCTATAATAAATCATGCTTAAATCCCAGGGTTTAAATTACTGACTTTATAGTGATGGCCATCAGCATGGATGGCTTTAAATAGAATCATGCAGAATAGGACCTTGGCCACAATCAACAAATTGAAACAGTGTACTCCGATAGTGCTTTCTACATTCATAATAGTATGATAGTTGTATATCTAGAAAGTACAGGCAAAGTAGGTAACATACAAAGTGAAGAGTATTGGGAGGAGGGTCTGCAGACAGCTATACACATACAGGTAATGACAGATGTAACAGTGAAAGCCAGCAGTGGACATTGTCTGCACTGGTCAATGGAAACTCTGTTTAGGATTCCATCATGAGCCATTTGCTATTAGCATGTATCCTTTGCTATTTGCTATTGTGAGGACCAGTGTCGTGTAGTGGTTAGAGTGTCAGACTAGTTTCTGGGAGACCCAGTTTCAAATCCCCACTCTGCCATGGAAATGTCCTGGGTAACCTTGAACCAGTCATACTCTCTCAGTCTAACTTACTATCCAGGGTTGTTGTGAGGATACAATAAAAGTGAGGAGAACAAAGCTGCTTTAGGTCCCCATTGGGAAGAAAGGTGAAAAAGGTATTAAGTAAGTAAGTAAGTAAGTAAGTAAGTAAGTAAGTAAGTAAGTAAGTAAGTAAGTAAGTAAGTAAGTAAGTAAGTAAGTAAGTAAGTAAGTAAGTCCTTCAGAAGACAATACAAGTACCATAGCAGTTTGGTGAGGATGGGGAGGTCAAGTGGGCAGGACTGATTACAGTTATTTTAAAAAAGCATGGGATGAAATAGTTACACCTCCTACCCCCACCCATATAGTTGCTTTTAGCCCCCTAAAAACCCACAAGAGTTCCTGTTCACAGATATCCCCTTGGGGAGGGGCCATGGCTCAATGGTAGTATATGTGGTTGTAATACAGAAGGTCTCAGGTTCCGTTCTTTGCATTTTCAGTTAAAGTGGCATGTAGCAGGTGATGAGATTACGGCCGTTTCCACACAGCTTACCTTGTTCTGGAAAACAGCGAAATCTCACGCGAAATCTCGCGAGAAGACACTGTTATCGCATCTTCTCGCACAATAACAGCATCTTCTTGCGTAATTTTGCCCGATAACAACGTCTTCTTGTGCGATTTCGTGCGAGATTTCACTGTTTTCCGGAACAAGGTAAGCCGTGTGGAAACGGCCCTTATGATGAGGCTTTATTCTATGTTTTAATTGTACACGCTTGTTGGAAGCCGTCCTGAGCCCACTTGAGAGAAGGGTAGGCTATAAGTTGAACAAAATAAATAAATAAAGACCTCCGCCTGAGAGACCCTGTAGAGCTGTTGCTAGTCTGTGTAGACAAGAGTGATCTTGAGAGGCCAGTGTTCTGATTCAGTATAGGGTAGCCTCAATGTGTTCACATGTTCATATCTCAGGCTACATCTCATTTGACCATAAGAGAATTCCTCTGTTCACCAATTCAGGGTAGAGCTGTGGGTGCCCAAAGGAATGTGGCATGGCCTTTACACAGGTGTTGAATGTCCGCATCACAGCACACGGGGTGATGGATCACACATATCAATTTCTCTTTTTACAATAAAGTGGCGAACAATGCCACTTTCCACTTTGGCATACGTTTCCTAGCACTTTAAAAAGTTACCTTTTTTGTACGTTGTTCTTGGCCTTCAGTACTAATAAAACGTCTTCCCCATCTTGGTGGAGTCCATGAGAAGAAAGAGATGTCTGTTTCTAATTGTTTTCTTATTGTTGGCTTTAGACTTCACATCTTTTCTGCTGATGTCTGCCTCGAAATCCTTTCTGAGGGAATATATGGTTTCTGCCAGGAGATGGTGATCAGTCCTCATGGCAGGATGTTTATCTGAAGAAAAAATGTTTTGATCTGTGGCTGTCATCTTGCATGTGTTAATTCTGATGCAGTTTGGCTTGATGGATTATTTTACACTGCTGTATCTTGTACTGTAATTATGAGGCCTTTTAAATAATATTAGGCCATTCTTTTTTCACTTCCAATTAGATTACAATGGTAAATATTACTCTTTCAGCAATTTGCTTTTAAGCAATTCCCATTTTAATATGATGTAGAGGATTCTGAATTTACAAGCTCTGCTGTTAAACGTGGTCTTTTCAAACAACAGACACCACCACAGAGGTGCCTGGTTATTTTTGCTCATAAGTAGACATGGGCACGAACCAAAAAAATTTAATGAATCCACGGTTCGTGGTTCGGTGCCGCTGCCGATCCCAAGGTCGCAAACCGCAATGAAAATTTTCTGTTGCCGAACCGGTTTGCAGTTCGTGGGGCTCAGAACTGTTCCTGTTGCACTTAGAGAGCCCATATTCCCAGGGAGTGTTTTGCAGGCTCTCCTACAGCCATCACCCAAGTTTGGACAAGATTGCAAAAGGGATCTTGGAGTTATACCCTCTCCAATCCAAGGCCCCCAGGAAACTCTCACAAAAATCCAAGCTCAATTATACTCTCAGTCTCTTTCCCCAAAGGCTAGCGGCAAGCAAGAGCTGTGTCCCACTCCACTGCTCGCTGAAAGTGAAACCCAGCCTGGGAGCCCACGACTATTTATAAGCAGAGGTCCCATTGAGCAATGCAGGAGGTCTGTGTTTGGCCATCAGAACTGCCTATCAGGGTTTGCAGGGATGAGATTGGACTGCCCATGGCTACAGAACACCCCCTTCTCCCTCCCTCCCCTGGGTGTCTTCTCCCAACTTGTAACTGCTTTGCAGCTCCGTGGTTAGAAGGAAGACCTACTGATCAGGGTAAGCTGGGCTTCCATTCGGGTTTCCAGGGCGACAGAAGGAGCGCAGACAGAGCTCAGGCATTCCTCCGGCTCCGTTTCCAGGGGAATTGATTGCTGGCGCCTGACTGTCTGGCTTCCCGAACCGCAGCTGAATGCACTGAACAGGTTCGTTGGACGAGGACGATCATGAACCGCCGGATCGCGATTGTGCAATCGCCAATTTTGTGGGGTTTTGACGTTCGTAATGTGGTTTGTGCCCATCTCTACTCATAAGCAATGTGTTGGGAATTTTCTTTTAATGAAAAAGTACAATCTCTGTATAGTGCTTTGAAAATATAACCCCAAAAAGAACAAAAAAGAAAAAGAAGCAGAAAATATACAGCTTTAGATTTCTCCTTCCCTTCAGGCATATGCAGGACTTGCCAAAATGGATCAGTTCTTTAGTATTCTGCGTTCGGTATTGTTGATACACTGGTCTTCAAAGACAAGTAACATTGTGAATATATAGCTGTACAGGCATCACTTCTACAGATAACATGGCTTGGGAAATTGCTTCCTAGATAATACATTAAGAGCTGGATTCAGCAATGCATGCCAAGAAATGAAAACACAGTTCCACTTACACAAGCGATAAAGCTATATATGTATATACCGAAACAATTATCGATCCCCCATAACGACTTGCATACTGTAACTTCATCTTTTACCATTTAATATCCCATGGATGAACTGAGTAAATTCTGTTCCTTATGCTATGCAAAATCATAGATGAGTGCAATAAAGTACAATGGCCTTTAAAATACTGGAAATGCTTAACTTTTCTATTGAAAACAATAGATGTATTGTCGAAGGCTTTCACGGCCGGAGAACGATGGTTGTTGTGGGTTTTCCGGGCTGTATTGCCGTGGTCTTGGCATTGTAGTTCCTGACGTTTCGCCAGCAGCTGTGGCTGGCATCTTCAGAGGTGTAGCACCAAAAGACAGAGATCTCTCAGTGTCACCTGAGCTTATCAGTTTTCTTTGGGCTGGATTGTGCCCCAGTGCCAGCAAATTTAGCAACCAACTACACTCACAATGAAATATTTACAGTGCTATCCTAAGCAAAGTAACATCTTTGGGCTCAGAAGTTTGTAACTCTGCTTAAGATGCTGCTGCTGGCTTGACTGGATGAGGATGGGGAGATTTTCACTGGGAGGATGATCTGGTATAATGTAAGAAAATCTTTGCCTGGTAATATGGAAGGGCTATGGCTCCATGGCAGAACACACTTTTATTTATTGTTTATTTAGTAGATAAACAATACGGCCCTCTTGATGGCTTGCGAGGTCACCTCACCCAAACTCCACACTGAGACATCCTGTAAGACAAAAGCATGGTAAGCAGGCAGCTCATGTGCTTCCATCCACCAGCATCGTCCAGGTCTCTTCCGCCCCCTTCGCTTGGCCAACATCCACCAGCTTCTGTCTGCCCGCATCCACTGGCTTCAATCCATGAATAGCCGCCAGCTCCCATTCATCCATCACCAGTCATCCATCATCCACACACGCCAGTATCCATTTTGACTGCGCAGGGTGCATGCCAGCATGGGACACCCCCGTTCACATCACATTCAGCCCATCACCTTCACTCCCTTCCATACACAGACACTCAATGAGCTCCACCCAGCTTAAGGGATGGGCCCATTCTCATTCACTCACACACTCACTCTCCATCCATTCACAGTCATACACAAACACTCCCCAGCTTCCGTCCAGGAATATCCACCCGCTTCCGCTAGCCAACTTCTGCCAACTTCTGTCAGCTAACATCATCAGGAGCTTCAGGCTGTGGAACTCCTCCAGGCTTCAAGCCGCCAGTCATCATCACCCCCTGCTTACACTACAAGTTCACCTGCTTTCACAGGAGAACTTGCCTTCTTGATCTTCTCCCATCGACAGGATCGCCCTGCTCTCTCTATCCGCTTCTGTTGTCGGCCTGGAACTGCCTGATTGCCTCTGTCTGGAGGAGACACAGAGGGACAGGACTTAAGCGTCTGTCTTAGAACTCAGCTCTCCCAAGGAAACTACATGAAAGCAACTGCCTCAGGCCACACCTTCCATTTTGTGGCTCCTAATTGTCCAGGTGCCCCTGAGATTGGCATTCACTGAAGCTTGCAGTGTCTCCAAGGCAACAAGTGCTTTGATGTGCTGTGACTGTCCTGCCACAATAGCCCAGAGGTAATGTGTGGCTAAATGTCAAGTATATGAGCCCCTCTCCACACCTGCTGTCATCTCTATGATTCAGTTACAATGAGTTCATATATCAACCCCCAAGAACTTTGGGAGAACATCCCATTTGTCATTGTGTCTCCCTTCTCTGTTATTTCCTCTTTCCCTTCCCTGGCTGCTCCTTCAGCCTTTCCCCTTCCTTCCAATCGACAGCCATCCTACTTTTATTTGCTCCCCACTTTTCAGCTCCCCCTCTTTTCCTGCCCCTCAGTGTCTCCCCATGAAAAGCCTGGCTAAGCTATGTGGTAGTTGTCAATAGGCCTGTCACTGGCAAGTCCCCCCTCCATCAGGGACATGACAATTTGGGGAGGGGGACTTTCCCCGGGATTTTTCAGCCTCCCAGTCCACTCCTGCTCCCCCTCCCACAGCTTAACCTTAAACTTGTATCCATCTACGTTCATACTGAGCTTTAGCTTGTCTAACACTTTCCATACACACACTGGTTATTTGTTTATATTCATCTTTGGTTAGAAGGTCTTCTTTCCATTTCCTAAATGAGTCTTTTTTATTTCTCAGCTCTTTTCAAAACTGTTTATGGAACCACCTTGGCTTCTTTAGGCTCCTCCCATTGTTCCTTCTTGTATGAATCATTTGTGATTGTGCCTTCATTATTTTGCCTTTAAGAACCTCCCACCTCTCTTGAACTCCCTTCTCCTTAAGTACTTCTGACCATAGGATTCTTCCCAGCATAACTTTAAGTCTGTTAAAATTTGCTTTCCTGAAGTCCAACCTATATGCTGACTACGTACAGCATTTACCTTCCCCAACACTGTAAATTCCAAAATTACATGGTCACTACTATCTAGGATGCCCACTACTTTCACCTTGTCAACCAGTTCTTCCTTGTTGGTGAAAATCAAGTCCAAGATAGCAGATCCCCTTGTTTCCTTCTCCACTTTCTGAAAAATGAAGCTGCCAGCAAGACAAGTCAGGAATTTATTCGACCTTTCGATTTTTGGCAGAGTTTGACTTCTAACAAATATCTGGGTAATTATAATCTCCCACGACCACTGTGTCTCGTCTCTTTCAGAACTCTGTAATTTGTTCTAGGAGTTTCTCATCCAAGTCCTCTGCATGGCTTGAGTGGTTTATACCAGATCCCCACCATAATATCATTATTATTTCTTGCTCCTTTTATTTTTACCCAGAGACTCTCAACTGAACTCCCATGCTCAGATACATGTATTTCCTCACAAGTATATACTTCCTTTACATATAATGCTAATCCTCCCCCTTTCCTTATTTGTCTATCTCTTTTAAACAAGCTGCATCCCTCAATCCTAGTATTACAATTGTGAGTGTCATTCCACCAAGTTTCAGTAATGCCTATTATGTCATAGTCCCCTTCCTGTATTAGGACTTCAAGTTCCTCCTGCTTGTTTCCCGTACTCTGTGCATTAGTGTAGAGACAGCAGAATCCATGAGTTATATGCCCTGAGGTTTTTATTTCTGTACTTATCTGTGAGTTAATATTTCCTAGCATATGTGCCACTCCCCACAAATCTTTAGTGTTCTCATCTCCTGTTGTAGGCTGTGAATTTTTGTCTCCCCCATAAGATTTAGTTTAAAGCTCTCCTTATCAGGTATGCAAAGCTCTTATCAAACACATTTTTTCTTGCCTTTGTGAGGTGCAAACCATCTCAAAGTTCAGAACCTGATGGTGCAATTTAGCTCCTTCCCTCTTTACCAGCAAGTCTAATCACCTAGTTGTTCATCTTATTAACTGGGTATGTGTTTGAAATCAGCATCCTCATGACCATTCATAAATTGATAACATTGCTGTAACCAGCCATGATATCCCAATGAAATGTAGAAGGAATTTCTGAAATGCGTCCTTAAGCCTTAGAAAAGTAGGATTCTATGAAAAGACCTTCTTCTTCTTCTTCTTCTTCTTCTTCTTCGTGCTTGCTTTTTCCAGAAACAGTTACAAGCCTTAACAAGAAGAACTCCAGATTAATCGTGATATTACTCTTCGGCCCGTAGATACTGTGCGTTAGTCAGATGAGATCACTAGGTAGAGGATAATCAGTTTACCAGATGTGCAAACCATACCTATTTTTTTAATAAAAAAAATTACCCTGTTTAAATAGCTATGCCCACTGGAGGTTTCAACAAGTAATAAAATATGTGTGTGGAGACATATGTTTATTTTAATAATAGACTAGTGATACTTGTTACTTCATTTGGGGAATAATTGTCATGATTAATCTACTGCTGAGCTGCTACATTTAGAGGAGTCAATGAAAAGAAAGAAGGGTCTAATAAGGAATTTGCTCTGAACAAATGGATTCCCTAACATGTATTGAATTTGGATAAAGCATCTGATTAGATCATGATTTATTTTATGGGTTTAAAGAGAACACATTCCAAGTATTTTCAGAGTGCTTTATGGGCCCAGAGTCCCACAAGTGCTTAATATGGCCTTCTTATTTACTAGAATAGGAATGGTTCATGGGGAAAAAAGAAGTGATATATCACTACAGTAAGTGAGGGATTTTTGGATGGAATAAACAAAACATTATCAGGCGTATTTGACCAATAGACCTATGTAATAAATTATGACTTGGCAAATGTCTTGTAAACATGGATTTTAATGTCTTCAACTCACATTTTTTATGACTACATTTTTAGCCATATCAGATATCACCAAAGAGTGTTTTGGCTCTGTTTTTTAAATATTAAAGAAAGCCAAGCCATATGCAAGTAAATATTTTTCATAGACAGCAGAGATGATTTGTTTTCAAGTCACTCTAATACAAATTTATTTTGCTTGTTGGTTCCCCCTTCCTTCCCAGTTAATAGGAAACTTGCTTGTTTTTTTTTTATAGAAGGTTGCATTCATTGTAGATAAATACATTGGAATCTGACAAGGGGCTGTCACTGTCTGTTCATACTGGCAGTAAGAGCAATTAAGTTTGAAAATAAAACAGAAGTAGATATTCTAAGAAATATATTTTTGTTCTGTTATTAGCTTAGAACATTTTAAATTTTATCCAGTATAATGCAACTTCCTTTTTCTGGCACATTAAAAGGCAGTTCAAGATTTGACTTCTGGCAGGAGGGCTGCTGTATCTCAGTGATCAAAATCTGCTTTGTATGCAAAAGGTCCCAGGCTCAATCCCCAGTTGGATTAGATATGATGGTAGATATGATGTGAAGAACCTCTACTAAATAATCTGGAGATCCACTGCCAGTCAAAGTAGACAAGACTGACCTCAAAAGACCAATGATGTGACTCATTTATGAGGCACTTTCTTGTGGATCCAAGGACTCCTTTCCATTAACTTTGACAGGAAAGGCCTTCTCCTAGTGGCCCTGAGGTAGGAAGTCTTTCTCTGTCTATGGAAGACTTAGTAGAAGAGAGTCTTGGGATCCGACCTGTTCTTCATTTATTTAAGATGAGGCTGACCAACTAAAAACATCTTCAGGAAGTTCCCAATCTGTCCCAAGGAATACAATAAAAACAAAAAACAAAAATTAAATGCAATTGTCACAGCATAAAAAGCATTCAAATTTCAACATGAGTGTTTTTGAGCAAAGTAGCTGCAGAAAATCAGAGCCACAGAGCCACAATCCAAAGTCTATATATTGTCAAAAGCCTAGAAAAATAAAAATACCTTCATCTAGAAACTAACATTGCAATCATAAGGAGAGTTTCTCCAGTCTAAGCCCATTGATTTCAATGGGCTTAGACTGGTGTAACTCTTCTTAGGATTGCACTGAAAATCTCAAAAGAGTGGGTACCAGGCCATTGACCCTATGCATGCTGCATCTAGTGGTCTGAGATGGGAATGTACCTCTCTATCCTCAGCAACAACCAAAAAATGCATCTACCTGCTTCAGTTGGACTCATCCGAAAGTTATAATGTGGCACAGATGTACAGCTTCATTGGCACCAACTCCACATATGGAAACCTATTTCTACTTAGGATCCTCCCTTACTGAATTGGAGTAACAGTTGGGAATTCATGCGTTTTTTTAAAAAAATGATCTTACTAAGCTGAGGAAGAAGTATATTGCCCTCTGGTGTTTGTCCAGAAAAATGAGAGCATCGTCACATATAAGGCACCTGCTATGACTTCCTCAGGCTGGCAAGTCTCAAAAGTTAGGAACCTGAATGGACAGGGTTTTCTTGACAGCAGCACTTTGGATTTGGGATGTCCCTTCTCATCCCCAGATAAGTTCAGATGGTGTCATCCCTAATAGCCTTTCATTGGCTACTACAGATGGACATTCTCCCAAGATCTTTAATATATAGCCTCTTTTCTTTTCGGCAGCCGAATTAGGGAGCTGCGATTTTTGGTTTATAGTATTGGTTAATGTTTTGATGTCCTGGAACCCATTGGCTTTGTCTGAATGTTAATTGATTTGTCGTGTAACATTGTTTTTTACAGATTGTTAAATTTTTAGATTTGTAATCTGTGGAGTATATGATAAGATAGAAAGACAGACTTTAAATGTTAATAAATAAATATAGATCAGTAACGAGGCTAGATGAAATATTTGTCTGAACGGGCATAAGATAGTTCCCCGTAACGTTTATTTGCAGCAGTTGTTTAGAAGTCTGTTTCAGCTTGTGACAATATCATTCCAATTTGCAGCCAAGAAAGAAGAACTCACCAGTCCAAAGTGTAAGATTATACTTTGACTTATTTTCTACATGCTTCATTCAGTAGACACTTATATATATAAAAGATACTGATATCTTAATTAAAATGCATAAATATACAATGGAGATGCCTCAATAACCTTATGACTATGAGGAAGTCTAAATAAACCCATACTTTTGAAACATTTTTTACTTTATTTTATTTAAATATTTGTACCCCACTTTTCTCCCTGATGTTAGCAGTCAGACCCTTCTGCTGAGGGGTAGTTTATAGATATGAAATCATAAACACTCTTCCTCATATAGAGTAAGTGCAAGACACTGCTTGACCTGAAATAAAACAAAATGGATGCCAGCTAGGTAGGTGCTTGAAAAATATTTTAGAAGGAGAATCAGAGTGGCTTGCTGACTAAAGACTCGCTCCATGCCCCAGAGAGATACATAATTTAGGACAATGAGTCTTTCAAGAACCTGACTACTCTCATCCACGCCCTGCCTCATTTCCCCTCACCCATTTACCCAGAGTAAGCACCACCTAATACTATTCATCAAACCTGGTAGCTTTCCCCATCTAGTACTCAAAGGCTCATCAAGCACTATTTACACCGTTTAACTAACTAACTAACTAACTAACTAACTAACTAACTAACTAACTAACTAACTAACTAACTAACTAACTAACTAACTAACTAACTAACTAACTAACTAACTAACTAACTAACTAACTAACTAACTAAATAATCCCACCTCAGGTAGACCTATTAACCCTCTCCCAAACTCATTATCCACCTTCGGAAAACCCATTAAGTCATTGTTTTGGGGGTGAAAACATCACCTCATACTAGGAAGCATTTTGCCCTATATCTGACTCTCTAGCCACCAGTGAGTGTGTATATATCTTTGGATATGAACACACACACCCTAATCTGTTTGGGTCTTCTCTTCTTCTCTGTGAAATGCTGATCATTTTGCTGCTGCTTCTGCAGACCTCTATCTTTGAAACCGGTAACTATAGCCAGGGCCAGCGCATCCATTGAGGTGGTGCCGGCAGCTGCCTTGAGCACTGACCAGGGGCACGCACTGTGGGGCTGACGGCGGCAGTGCTGGTGGCTGAATGAGAGGACTGGGAAGCCGCTCCCATGTGCTGCCCCAGCCACCTGCCACGCCTGGCCCGCACATGCCTGGCCAGGAGCGCGTGCTGGCAGCGGCAGCACGGGGCAACTGAGCACGCAGCCTCCCAGCCCTCCTGCTTAGTTGCCCCATGCTGCCACCACCACTGCCAGCACACAGCTGTGGGCCAGCCTGGCACAGCAGGCAGCCGGGGTGGTGCAGGGTGACTGATTGGGAGGGTGGGAGGCCACGTGCACGGTCCCAGCTGCCTGCCTTGCCAATGGAGAGGCTGGGTTGTAGCGGCATGCTTGCAGCGGCACGCTGACGTCACATGCAGTGACATCATCATGCAGTCTGGGTGTATGCATGTGTGCTTTGCACGCATGCACATGGGGGCAGCAACACTCCCGAAGCTGCCCCCAGGTGCAGGCATCTGGCCTCAGGTGCCAGAAAACCTGGCACCGCCCCTGACCATAGCCTTTCCTATAACTGCTTTCGCCCCATCTCCTCCCTGATTTCCTCTTTGTTAGTCTCATATGTATCCAGTGTGTGGTTTTTTCCCTCTGTTTGCCCATTCATTTCTCTTTCAATAAAAAATCTTTCAAGTTGAACATCTGGCTGGCTTATTTCAAGAGTTCTCTTAAGGAAATAATCCCCATAAACATAGGTGGAGAATCCCAGTTACCCCCTCTCGCTTGCCTCCTTTAAGTTAATTCCCCCAACAAATTGGAAGACTGCCTATTTGGGTAACACTTGACACTGTGGCAAAGTGGTGTATAACACCAAAACTCAAGATCAACAAACTAGCAAAACAATAAAATTAATCAGTGGTTGGCTCATCCCAAAGCACAGCCTGTTGAGCCATGGGCAAAGATGGTTCTTAATTTTTAATTCTTGCCCAATGCTCACATGCCTGGCTAAGTTTGCCAACCTCCTAGTGGGACCTGAAGATCTCCTAGGATTACAACTGATCTCCAGACTGCAGAGATCAGTTCCCCTGGAGACAATGGCTGCTTTAGAGGGTGGACTTTATGGCATTATATCCCACTGAGGTCCCTCCCCTTCCCTCCCTCAAACTCATCCTCCCTAGAGTCTACCCCCAAATCTGTAGGAATTTCCCAACCCAGAGTTGGCAACCCTATGTTTGGCTGCACACCATCTTGTAACAGGAAGGGAAAGGCAAACCCACAGCACACAGAAAGATGGCCAAAATGTTCCTCCCATTCTTTCCCACTCTGCCGAAGAGCTTCTATTATTATAGATGGATGTTTCAAATTCTGATATATTACAAAGGCTTTGTGAAATCAAACTACTAACCTATTGAAAAGATCCAGTTGCTTATAAATTGGAATATAAACAATGTGCCCAAGAGCAATACAATTTCTGCCTTGGTAAAAAAATCAAGACTGTGTTGATTCCTAAATCAAATTTCAATTCAATTGCCACTGCTAGCTTTAATGAAGAAGATGGCTTGTGAAAAAGAACCTCAGAGGGTTTTCTGCTTTCAAATTCTGAATCAACAAGGATGGGCAGGACTGAAAATTGGAAGCGCAGCAGAAGTTTGGAAAAAATTCTGTGTTGCTGTATAGATGATGCCTGTAAATACATGCCAGAGGATTCCACAAAGGAAACTTGACACTGTGGCAAATTTTGGCAAGAATCTTTGGCATGCAGATTTTCATAGTAAAGCAAATAGCACATCCAAACTCTGTGGCACTTCCTGGATGTATAGCTAAATGGCAGCTGGCAAATATGGCAAAGTGGTCATAGTGTTAGTTAGACTGGGGGAGATTAAGGGCCAAATACCCACTCAGCCATGAATCTTGCTGAGTGGCTTTGGGCTGGTTGCAATCTTTCAGACAACTAATCTACCTCACAGAAATGATATGAGGGGGGGAAATGGGATTACCTCATATATAATTCCATGAGCTCCTTGGCAAAAGGCCAAGATACAGATACAGCAAATAATATACAGACATTAGATTTATCTCTTGAAGATTACCATCACTGAGATGTCAAGACAGCAACATCAGTTAACTGTGGGATGTGGAATTCAATATTTATTCATCCCTTCTGACGTTCTTGAGATTGTTAAACAACTCCCTGACAGAATTTGGCTTTCCCCCTCTGCAATTTTGCATTGCTTAGCTGAGTCTGTTTCAAAGGACACAGTGTCATAACACAATACTTGGGAGATGTAACCTATATTTAAAAAAGGAGAAAGAAGTCCCTCGGCAGTTGTTAAGACTGGCATCTGTCAGCAAATGTATCTTCAACCAGATTCATGCAGGATTTATACATGAACATCTCACATTAGAATCAGTGAGAACTGTGCCCATAAATCCATCTGTAGCATCCCCACACCAAACATCATTGAGATCTCAGTATGCCAAAATATTCTTTTATTTTGGGTCTTCCTCTTTTTCTACTGCCTTCCACTTTTCCTAGCATTATTTTTTTTTTTGAAAAATTTTTTATTGGGTTAGAATCCATTATTTTTACATTTACATTCAATTTTCCCCAATTTTTTCATCTCTAACCCCCTCCCTTTCCCCCCTTTTTGTTGACTTCCAACAGCTTTCCGACCCTTTGTCCCCTCTCCCTTACTTCTATTAGATTCCTCTATCTAAAACAAATATATATTCTCCATTATTCTAAGCAGTACATCCTTAACTATTTTTAACATTGTATGCCCAAACTGTAAGTCTTTGTTTCCATCTTAGATAAACAATTTATCCCATTTTTCAATTTCAAATATTTCTATATATCATAAACCATGTAAGTCATACATTCATTTAGATCAAACAATTTGACTTATTCTCTATATATTACTCATTCTATCTTTTTGTAATAATTCTATATATCTCTCATCACGTAGTCAATCAATTTGACTCATCTGTATCTTCAGACATTCAGTTTGGTACATTTTACAAAGCTTACCAAAAAAAAGAAAATATTGTTAATTAATCAATCCTTATATTTAATCCTTATAGTTAATTATTTTCTATCTATATTCTGTTTGTTAACCTATATATATCTATATATATGTCAATCTATTAATCTAACTGCTTATTAATTCACATTTATCTCTTCTCCCCCCGGTAAAGTCTCCCCCCTCTACTTCAGTGCTTCAGTAGTTCTCAAACTGCCACAGTTTTCCTCCCACCTCCCATTTCTTCTCCAGGTATTGTTTCAGCTTCTCCCAGTCTGTGTTGAACTGCCCTGAGTCCAGATCTCTCAGTTTTCTTGTCATCTTATCCATTTCAGCCATATACAGCAATTTGTAAATCCAATCTTCAATAGTTGGCACTTCTTGTACTTTCCATTTTTGCGCATACAAAAGTCTAGCTGCTGCTGTCATATAAAATATCAACGTCCTGTGTTGGGCTGGAATTCCCTCCATTCCCAAGTTCAGTAGCAGGAGTTCTGGGTTCTTATTAATTTGAAATTGTAAAATTTCACTCATTTCTCTTATTATTTCCCCCCAGTACTGCCTGGCTACCTCACACGACCACCACATATGATAGAGGGAGCCCTCATGCTTCTTACATTTCCAGCATTTATTAGAAGTATTCAAATTCCCTAGCGCAATCTTCTTTGGTGTCATGTACCAACGATAAATCATTTTGTAAATGTTCTCTTTGATATTAGTACATGTCGTTGTCTTCATTGTAGTTTTCCACAAGTATTCCCATGCCTCCATTGTTATTTCTTTATTAAAATTTATAGCCCATTTCACCATTTGTGTTTTAACTGTCTCATCCTCGGTATACCATTTCAACAGTACTTGGTATACCTTGGATATTCTTTTCTTATCTTCTTTAAGAAGGGTCTGCTCTAGTTCCGAATTCTCTATTCGTATACCTCCCTTTACAGAGTCCGAATTATATAAGTCTCTGATCTGTCTATACTGGAACCAGTCGTAGTTAGGTGATAGTTCCTCTTGCGTCTTTATTCTAAGTTTGGATGCTTCAGTTTTAGTTATTTCTTTGTACGTTAAACATTGTTGTTCATTATCAACAGCTCTCGGGTCTATCACCTCATACGGAACCACCCACAAGGGAGTTCCTTCTTGTAGGTAAATTCTGTACTTCTTCCAGATTGTGTATAGACTTCTCCGTACAAAATGATGCAGGAACATCGAGTTGACCTTTACTTTGTCATGCCATAGATATGCGTGCCATCCAAATATTTTTTTATATCCCTCTAGGGCTAATAGTTTCTTGTTCTTTAATGTCATCCATTCTTTCAACCAAACTAGGCAGATTGCATCATGATAAAGTCTCAGATTGGGCAGTTGCATTCCGCCTCTTTCACTTTTCCTAGCATTATTGACGTTTCCAGAGAATCTTGTCTTCTCGTGATGTGACCAAAGTACGATAGCCTCAGTTTTGTCATTTTAGCTTCTAGGGAGAATTCAGGCTTGATTTGATCTAGTACCCACTTATTTGTCTTTCTAGCCATCCATGGTATCCATAAAACTCTCCAGCACCAAATTTCAAATGAATCAAAGTACACTATAGCACAGATGATTTCAAAAGCTTAATGTGTTCTTGCCCTGCTTCTTGGGAATTGTAGTTCAACCGAGAGAATGAATGAACGTGATCTAATACCAGGAACTGCACAGGTGTAAAAGTTTGCTGTCATATGTCAGTTATCTTATATGATGCATAGTCTGCCCATAGATTCAGAGGAGTGCATCTGATGAAGAAAGCTGTGGTTCTTGAGACCTTAAAGCTGGTTAGTTTAAAGGTGCTACAGGACTCTTTACCAGTCTGACCATTATGACCTTGGATCATGTAAGCCAAGTAAAACAGTTCTTATGCAGGCCACCTAAACCAACCAGTGATGTTACTTCTAAAGCCTCGCAGAACAATGTGGCCTTGGCAATTTAGCCAGAAAGCTTTAATTTTTGTCAAGGTCAGAAGAAGTCATTGTGAATGGCTATCAAACAACTTCCTAAGGCTAGCGTTTAGATTAATAGAATTATCATATCAAAGTAATGCAAGTGATCTTTATATAATAAAAGTGGTATTACCAAGAGTTTCCTCTTATTTTCTCAATGCTCTTCTTAGTTAAGTCTTCTAAAAATGAATGCTAATGATGGTTTCCATTATTGATAATGAGATTTTTTTTCTAACGATTTGCCATTGACTTGTTATGCAAAGATTTAAAATCTCCCCACACATTTTTCTAGGAATATCTCTCCAGCAGTAAGAAGTATTGTTCCACTAAATATCCTACATAAACCTATTTTTTTTTAAATGGGTCACATGCTGGGCATGCTTCCAGAAAGAAAATAAATACATATTCCAATGGGTGTGCAATTCACGATACAAAGTGTCAAAAGTAATTGTTCTCTTGGCTGCAGTGCACTTATTCACTCAAATCGTGCGCAAACAGGCTTGAGAGAAATTCATTGTTTCAAGGAAAATTACTCTCTAGTTGCCTCAGTTCACTGTAATGCCAGAAAGCCGAGAGATTCCTTAATGGTGCTTTTCAATATAATTGACTGACAACCTGATCCTATGAGGGTTGTTGTGTCAGTCAAGATGCAGTGCAAAAACCACTACACCAACTATGCCACCGTACAGCTGACAGGAGGCTGCTTCATGATGCCAAATTGGCTAGGTGACACAGAAATGGAGCATGATGGGTGTACAGGTGGTATTCGTTTTCTACAGGCCAATCTAAAGATGTCATGGAAGATTCAATGTTGGAGATATCTCATCATGGTGCAAAGCTTTTGGAATAAAGCACCAGTTGACACACAACATACCAAGACAGTCTTGATGTAGTGGCTAGCGTGTTGGACTAGGACCCAGGTTCAAATCCCCCCCCCTTCTGCCTCAGAAAGCCGTTCCATGACCTTGGGGCTAGTCACTTTTTCTCAGTCTAATCTACCACACAAATTCATTGTGAGAATAAAATGAAGGAAAGAAGGTTGATGTTGCAAACTGCTTTGGGTCTTCACTGAGAAGAAAAGTGATGTATAGACCTCGAAAATAAATAAATAGAATGTCCACCATTTCCTGATGTAGGATACTGTGTAGGACACCCCATCAACCATCTTGGCTCGCTCTGCTTCATGCTCCATTCTCAGCTGCACATATTTTAAGGATGTTTTGTTGCTTGTAAGCTACAATGTCCCAAAGGACCCTTCTCATGTACAAAGCAGTTGTAGAGACGGGAAAGGCAATAATGCAGAAAAGGGGGAGGGAATGCTTAACAATTCCCAACTAGCACATTTACTTCTAAAGCTTCCCTCAGCTGCTTTTAATCACACCAGCATTAGTGATGGAGGAGAATGTCTTCAAGTCATAGCTGACTTATGGTGGCCCTTGGTGGGGTTTTCTAAGCAGAGACTTACAGAGGTAGTTTGCCATTGTCTGCTTTTACAAACAGTCAACAGTTTATGAAGATGCAGAAATAAAAAAAGATTGCAATGTTCACACTAGAAGTACTTGAATGATTAAGCATAAATCTGCTGTTCTTCATTTTGTAGCTTACTTTGAGAAATTCTTGTTGAAAGTTGTGTATAGAAAGCATCTAAGTTATTTTTATTTGTTTCAATAGGCAAACATTCATTTTTATTACAAGTATCCCATTCATCCACAACATTTTATGGGGATAATTACTGTATCAAAACACAGATAGGCACAGTCAGACAAGTATTGGACATACTTTGACCTGCCAGACTTCGTTCGTATTCCCCTCTCCTAGGCCATTTTAAATTCCCAGCCTGTACCTGAATGGTTGTTTCACCAATTTTGATTGTTTTATGCCATCCCCACACTGGAAATCTGTCAAGAGCAAACCCCCTTTTTTCAGAGCTATTATTCAGCCAAATTCAAGTCAGTTTCACATGATCTTTGGATACATGGCTAGCCATCTCCTATCAGCTCACATTCTGTTGAACTTTAGAACAACAATTGTCTATGGATTCATTTGCCTGTACATGGACTTTTCTCCGGTGAATTCTGTTCTTCATGCAGAGTATCATCTTTTTAAAAATTCTTGCAGGTAAGAACCAAAGGATCCTGGTAAGTAAATTTCACTAGCTTTGAAAATCTGTGTTAAAGTTCTGGTGCCTGTTGGTTAGTTTTCTATCTTGAATTTTAATTATAAACATTTTAAAAGTAGCTAGATCAAAAAATTTTATCTAATGCTTGTTTGCTTTCTACGGTCAGGTTGGTCTGGGTGGCCCAGACTAACCTGACCTTGTCATATCTTGTATGTTAATCAGGGTTGGCCCAGACTTGTACTTTGATGAGGTGGTTGGAAGACTAGGGTTGTTACACAGAGGCAGGCAATGGCTAAGTCACCTCTGAATGTCTCTTGCTTTGAAATCCTAAGGAGTCACAATCAGTCACCTGTGACTTGATGACACTTTCCACTACATAAGAGAAGCACTTCACATGTCTTTTTTTTTGTTGCTAAACTCTTCCTGCATGTTACAGACAGGGCCGGCGCCAGAGGTTTTAGCGCCTGCGGCGGCGTGCGCCTGCGCCTCCGTGTGGCGTGATGACGTCATCACAGACGTCATCACGTGCCGCAGGGGGGCTGGGCGGCGCACGGACCGCCGAGCGCAGAAGCTGCGGGCTGCTGCTGGAGCGGTGCGCACAGGCTGCTCTGTGCACCGTCCCAGCAGCAGCTCATGGCTTCTGCGCTCGGCTGGGGCGGAGGAGTGTGCAGCGGAGCTGGCGTGGGCTGGCTACAGCTGCTGCTGCAGCCATCCAGCCAGCTCCGTGCCGCCGCCGCCGCGCCCCAGCTGGGCGCAGAAGCCGCGAGCCGCTGCTCGAGCGGCGCACAGAGGCTGTGCCCGGCTGGGGTGTGTGGCGGCGGCGGCAGCAAGGGGCTGGCTGGCTGGCTGGCTGGCTGCAGCAGTAGCTGCAGGCAGCCCAGTCATGCCAGCTTCGCTGCGCGCGCCTCCACCCCCAACACCCCCTCCAGCGCCCCTCCAGCGCCCACGCGCCCGAGGCCACCGCCTACCTGGCCTCCATGGGCGCGCCGGCCCTGGTTACAGAGAGATATTACCTGTAATTGTAAAGGCTTTTTGGACAGGTCCTGAATAAAGTACCTAAGTATTCTTTGTGCATCTTGGATAATTAGTATTAAACATCATGTATTAGAAAATGTCACCCACCACAGCTTGAAGTTCTCGTTGTCTGAAGGCCTTCTCATATAGTTAACCTTCTCTGACTTCTCATCTGTGCTTCATTGTCTATGTAGAATGTTTATTATCTCACCATACCAGAATAGGTTTTCTTTGCTTACCACAAATAGTGATGGACAGTTTGAGTGAGGAAAAATTCCCTCTTCCACCAGGGCTACTGCTTGTATTTTGGTTAATTGCCATATTATAGTGTCACATAGTGGCATAAATTTGCTTTACATACCCTTAGAACACTAACTAAAGGTAAAGGTGCAAGCACAGAGTCATTCATTACTGATCCATGGGGGACGCTGCATCACAATGTTTTTCTTAGCAGACTTTTTGTTACGGGGTGGTTTGCCATTGCCTTCCCCAGTCATCTACACTTTACTGGGTACTCCTTTTACCGACCTCGGAAGGATGGAAGGCTGAGTCAACCAGAATAAGAATTTACCCATATACTCTTTCCAAGTTGTGTACTTTGGGTAAGCCCCTCCTAGCATTCTATTTGAGGGAGGTGTCCAGTGGAGTGCCACAGAGCTCTGTCCTGGGCCCTGTGCTTTGCAATATTTTTATAAATTATCTGGATGATGATGTGAAAGGATTACTCATGAAATATGCAGATGACACCAAACTGGAAGGAGTATCAAACACCCTTGAAGACAGGGATAGAATTCAACAAGATCTGAACACGCTGGGAAAGTGGGCAGATTTGAATAAGATGAGATTTAAGTGCCAGGTTCTCCACATGGGTTACAAAAATCCAAAGCATGCATACTGGATGAGGGATACACTTCTGGGTAGCAGTGTGTGTGAACAAGATCTTGGGAAACAGGTGGATAGGAAGCTAAATATGAGCATACAGTGTGATACAGCAGCAAAAAAGGCAAATGCAATCTTGGGGTGTATTAACAAAGGCATTCAAATCACAGAATGTTATTATCCCACCATATACCTCATTGGTCAGGCCCCTCCTGGAGTATTGTGTGCAGTTCTGGAGGCCTCACTTCAAAAAGGATGTGGACAAATTGGAACAGGTGCAGAGAAGAGCAACCAAGATGATCAGGGGCCTGGAGACCAAGGCCTGCGAGGAAAGACTGAGGGATCTGGGAATGTTCAGTTTGGAGAAAAGGAGGTTGAGGGGAGATATGATTGCTCTCTTTAAGTATTTAAAAGACTGTCAGAGGAGGAAAGGGAGTTGCTCCTGTTGGCAATAGAGGATAGGAGTCGAAACAATGGGTGGAAGGTACCGACTGGACATTAGGAAAAACTTCTTCATGTTAAGAGTAACTTGGCAGTGGAATCACCTCCTTGGGATGTGGTAAGTTCCCCCTGATTGGCAGTCTTCAAGGAGCAGCTAGACGAATACCTGTTGGGGATGCTTTGGGCTATTCTTGCATTGGGCAGGGAGTTGGACTGGATGTTCTGTAAGGCCCCTTCCAACTCTATGATTCTATTTCTCAGAGACAGATTTTCAGACAGAATTTGCTTCAGGATAAAAACACATCAAAGATCTCTGATAGATTTATGCTGAGCCCTCCACTCCACCTGTAAACCAAAGTAAATTGCAATATGCCTAGTCTTATCAGAATTTATTTCACAGATAAAAATGAAAGTTAAAGGCCTTCGATGTCCTATTCTATGTATACTGGATAATCAAAATAAGCTTTTTAAAAAAAATCTGATACACAGACATTCCCTGAATCTATTAAAGATTTTCATCCATAGAAGGAGCTTTGTGAGCACCATATTCAAATCACTTAGACGTGTAATTACAATACATAAAAATTCAACAGCTGGAAAGTATTTTCTACTGTGAACTATGCACCATATGCTAAGCAAGGTCTATGTGTTCAAACAAATCCCCTCCACATATTAGCAGTTGAAAAGGAACTGAGTGATATAGAAATGAGTCCATATTCTTTACTTTTGCATAAAGCCCTTGATATTCTCATGTCCAGATGGCATACATGGGGAATTACTTGTTAAAAGATCAAAATTATCTGATGGTAGATAACATCTTGTGGTATGTAATTTCTCTCTCTGCTCATTCTACCTCGGCAATCAAAGGACGTTCTGAATATATAATATGAAAAGGTTGAATACATTAGGATTTTATTTTATTATGTTTAAGATCCTTTACAGGCAAATCGTAATGACCTATACGCTGGCAATATTGTCAGGGAAGAAATAAACAGGAACCATTATGTGCTCTGCAATAGCTCTTGTCAATGTAGTCTCTTATATTAGCCATCAATTCTTTCTCTGAAAGAGAGTGAATGTTACCAAAGGGCCAGCCATCATTATTTCCAGATAGTTCTACAAAATACCCAAGGATTACTTACTAAATAAATCCTTTTCCCTTTCATTTGACATCTGCTCTTTCATATTATCCACTCCTAACAGACTATGTGCAAGTTGAATCTAATGTATTGGACCATGATGTGAGGTAGTGTGGTACGGTATGATATGCTACAGTATCTGTTGCATTTTTATTAAGCCTACCATTCAAGGAGTCCAAAGTAGTATATTCTTCTCAAATTACAATAGGAGAATCGGGAAATCAGGGTCCTTTGTTGGGGGCATTCAGTCCATGCAGGTATTGAGTGGAGGGGAGAGGCAGATTCCACCTGTTTCCTACTTCTTTTTGGAAATTTGCACCCTTCCCTCCATATGTCCCACACCTGCCAAAGGTACCACTCCCATAGTTAGAGAACCTCACAATATAAAGCCAGAGGAGTTAGCCGTGTTAGTCTGTAGTAGCAAAATCAAAAAGAGTCCAGTAGCACCTTTAAGACTAACCAATTTTATTTTATTGTAGCATAAGCTTTCGAGAATCAAGTTCTCTTCATCAGATGCCTGATCCGAACTGGTCAAATACAGAAGAGGAGGGGAGGGGAAAGAACAGGACATATATCACAAGAAGACAGAATGCAATTAGTGTGAAGGCAATCAAAACATTCCTTTGCTTGTAAATGTAAACATCTCCTTTTGGTGTGGAGTCAGTTTGCCGCAGTGAAGGTATACAATTCCTATGTAGTATAAGCCCTCGATAACCACAGCTCTCCCTGCCAGCTGCATCTGACAAAGAGAACTGTGGTCCCCGAAAGCCCACAGGCACTCAGGCTGAGATAATTGACAAACAAAGCCCACACCAGGCGTCTCTGGGCTCCCCCAGACCACGCCTCTGTAAAGGAAATCTGTTACCTGTGATAATGTGATAACCATTCATAGTCTCTATTCAGTCCCAGCTTGACAGAGTCAAATTTGCATATGAATTCCAATTCAGCAGCCTCCCGTTGGATTTTGTTTTTGAAGGGTTTCTGTTGAACCACAGCGACTTTTACTTTTTTTTTTTTTTTTGAAAAATTTTTTATTGGGTTAGAACATTTTTATTTTTACATTACAATCAATTTTCCCCTAATTTTTCGTTTCTAACCCCCTCCCTTTCCCCCCCTTTTGTTGACTTCCAACAGCTTTCCCACCCTCTGTCCCTTTTCCCTTACTTCTATTAACTTCCTCTGTCTAAAACAAATATATATTCTTCATTATATTAAGCAGTGCATCATTAACTCCTTTAATTATTATACACCCAAACTATACGTCTTTAGATAAACAATTTATCCCATTTTCCAGTTTTGAATAATTCTATATAAACCTATAAAAATATATGAACCATAAAAATTTCCCACATTTAAATCAAACAATTTGATTTATTCTCTATATATTACTCATTTCAACTTTTTATGGTAATTCTATATAACTCCTCAGATACTCAATCAATTTAACTCTTCTATACATTCAGTTTGGTGCATGTAAATCTTGTCAAAGAAAGAAAATATTGTTAGTTAGTCAATCCTCATGTTTAAACCTTATCATTAATTATTCTCTATCAGTTGACCTATACATATCTATATATATCTCAATCAATTAATCTAACTGCTTATAAATTCACATTTCTCTTCCTCCCCCGGTAAAGTCACCCCTCTCTTTATACTTTTATTATATTTCAGTAGTTCTCAAACTGCCACAGTTTTCCTCCCACCTCCCATTTCTTCTCCAGGTATTGTTTCAGCTTCTCCCAGTCTGTGTTGAACTGCCCTGAGTCCAGATCTCTCAGTTTTCTTGTCATCTTGTCCATTTCAGCCATATACAGCAATTTGTAGATCCAATCTTCAATAGTTGGTACTTCTTGTACTTTCCATTTCTGCGCATACAAAAGTCTAGCTGCTGCAGTCATATAAAAAATCAACGTCCTATGATGGGCTGGAATTCCCTCCATTCCCAAGTTTAGCAGCAGGAGTTCTGGGTTCTTATTTATTTGAAACTGTAAAATTTCACTCATTTCTCTTATTATTTCCCCCCAGAACTGCCTAGCTACCTCACACGACCACCACAAATGATAGAGGGAGCCCTCATGTTTCTTACATTTCCAGCATTTATTAGAAGTATTCAAATTCCCTAGCGCAATCTTCTTTGGTGTCATGTACCAACGATAGATCATTTTGAAAATGTTCTCTTTAATATTGATACATGTCGTTGTCTTCATTGTGGTTTTCCACAAGTATTCCCATGCCTCCATTGTTATTTCTTTATTGAAATTTATAGCCCATTTCACCATCTGTGTTTTAACTATCTCATCCTCAGTATACCATTTCAGCAATACTTGGTATACCTTGGATATTCTTTTCTTGTCTTCTTTAAGAAGGGTCTGCTCTAGTTCCGAGTTCTCTGTTCGTATGCCCCCTTTTGCAAAGTCTGAGTTGTATAAGTCTCTAATCTGTCTATACTGAAACCAATCATAGTTAGGTGATAGTTCCTCTTGCGTCTTTATTCTAAGTTTAGATACTTCAATCTTAGTTATTTCTTTGTACGTTAAACATTGTTGTTCATTATCCACAGCTCTCGGATCTATCACCTCATATGGAACCACCCACAAGGGGGTTCCTTCTTGTAGGTAAGTTCTATACTTCTTCCAGATTGTAAATAGACTTCTCCTTACAAAATGATGCAGGAACATCGAGTTGACCTTTACTTTGTCATGCCATAAGTATGCGTGCCATCCAAAAATTTTTTTATATCCCTCTAGGGCTAATAGTTTCTTATTCTTTAATGTCATCCACTCTTTTAGCCAAACTAGGCAGATTGCATCATGGTAAAGTCTCAGATTGGGCAGTTGCATTCCGCCTCTCTCCTTTGCATCTTGTAAAACTTTTACTTTCACTCGAGGCTTCTTGCCTGCCCAAACAAAATCTGATATTTTCCTCTGCCATTTTTCAAATTGTTTAGAGTCTCTGATGATTGGTATTGTCTGTAACAAAAACATTACTCTTGGTAACACATTCATCTTAACTGCTGCAATCCTGCCCAACCATGACAGGTTCAATCTATTCCATTTGATCAAATCTCTCTCTATCTGAGTCCATAATTTTTCATAATTATTCTTGAACAAATCTATATTTTTTGCAGTCAGCTCAACTCCCAAGTATTTCACCTTACTGGTTACTTCACAATCCGTTGTTTCCATTAACAACTGTTGTTTCTGCTTAGTCATGTTTTTGCATAATATCTTTGACTTCTTTTTGTTAATGAAGAAACCTGCCAAATCTCCGAACTCCTTGATCTTGTCTATCACTTTTGGCATGTTCTCCAGTGGGTCTTCTACAATTAACATTATGTCGTCTGCAAATGCTCTGACCTTATATGAATAGTCCTTTATTTTTATTCCTCGTATTTCCTCATCTTGTCGAATTTGTATCATCAGAATCTCCAATACTAAAATGAACAACAATGGAGATAACGGGCAACCTTGTCTTGTTCCTTTACTAATCGTCAATTTTTTGGTCAATTCATCATTCACTACAATTGCTGCAGTCTGGTCTCTATAGATTTCCTTGATTGCTCTGACGAATCTTTCTCCCAGTTGTAGCTTTTCCATAGTGGCAAACATAAAGTCCCAGTTTAAATTGTCAAACGCTTTTTCAGCGTCTACAAAGAAGAAACCAACCTCTTTGTCACAACGCTTGTCGTAGTATTCAATAGCATTGATCACTGTCCTTAAGTTGTCTCTTATTTGTCTGTCTGGCAAAAAGCCTGCTTGTTCCTCCTCTATGACTTCCGAGAGCCACCCCTTCAATCTCTCCGCCAATATCTTCGCAAAAATTTTATAGTCATTATTGAGTAGTGATATAGGCCTATAATTTTTCACGCTAGTCAGATCTTGGCCCTCTTTTGGGATCAATGATATATTCGCTTCGCTCCAAGTGTCTGGAATTCTTTGATCCCTAAAAACTCCGTTCATCACCTCTTTTAGGAATGGTGCCAGTTCATTGGCCATTGTCTTATAAAATTTAGCCGTAAGTCCATCTGGCCCTGGCGCCTTTCCTAGATTTGCGGATTGTATTGCCATATTTATTTCCTCATCAGTTACTTCACTGTTCAGCTTATTTCTCCAAGCTTCCGAGATCTCTGGAAGTTTGGTTTTCTCCAAATATGATGCTATTGATTCTTTGTTTACTTCTTTTTTATTATACAGCTTAGCGTAAAATTTATAAAAGGCTCTGCTAATGGTAGTCTGCTCCAAATACGTTTTGTTTTCTTCACAAATTTTATTTATTATTTTCTTTTCCCTTTTCTTCTTTAATTGCCATGCCAAATATTTCCCAGGTTTATTAGCACCCTCAAAAGCTTTTTGATTCAGTCTTTTAAGGTTCCACTCCAATTCTTTGTTACTCATTGCTGTTAACTGTTCTTGAAGAATTTTGATTTCCTGATATATTTTCTTTTTCCCTGGTCTCTTTTTTAACTGTACTTCTTTGGCCTTTATTTTCTCCTCAATCTCTTGTCTTTTCTCCTCTTTCTTTTTCCTTGCTCTACCATTTAAGTCCATTAGTATGCCCCTTACAACCGCCTTGTACGCGTCCCAAACTTTACTGGTTGGTACTTCTTTATTCACGTTGTATTGTATAAAAAACTTAGTCTCTCTTCTCAGTGTTTCCATATTCTCACTTTCCTGTAACAGGTCCTCATTTATTCTCCAGGCTTTCCTTTTTCTCCTTTTTCCAAATTTCCACATAATTGGGTTGTGATCTGAGCCTACCATCGGCATTATTTCTACCTCCTTAGTCCATAGCGCTAAGTCCTTTGAGGCCCAGATCATATCAATTCTTGATAATGTAAGATGCCTTGCAGAATAAAAAGTAAACTGTTTGGTTTTAGGATATTCTCTCCTCCATACGTCTTCGAGAGTCTCTTGTTAAATCAACTCAAAAAAAAGCTTTGGCAATAGTCCTCTTTTCTTTTGTGCTTTTGTAGTCTTTTTGTCTAATTCCAAATCTGTCACTCCATTGAAATCTCCAGCAAGAATTATCTGGTCATATACAAGATCGTCTAGGTGCTTCCTTAAGTCCTCAAAGAAGCTTTCCTTTGCACCGTTAGGTGCATAAAGTCCGACTACCAACACTCTCTTTAAGTTCCAATTACATTCCACTGCTACAAATCTAGCTTCCACATCTCTCATAACAAATTTTGGCTGCAGCTCCTCTTTTATATACAACACCACTCCTCTTTTTTTCTTGTTGGAAGCCGCTACAAATTCTTTGCCCAATTTTCCAGATTTTAAATATTTTACATCCTGTTTTCTAATGTGGGTCTCCTGCAAACAAACAATATCACATTTTTGTTTTAGTAGCCAATGAAAAATATTTTTTCTCTTATTCGGTGAGTTTAGTCCATTTACATTCCAAGATAATACTTTACACTCCATATTCATGGTTTTGTTGGTAAGTCTTTTTCATTGTCCTTGATAAATCTCTCCATCTCCCGCTCAGATCTGATGCGTTTTTTTGCCCCTCCAAACTCAAAGGACACTCCTTCCGGTAACTCCCATCTGTATCTGATATTCATGTCCTTCAAAGTCTGAATTAGCACTCTATATTTTTTCCTGTCCAATAACACTGATCTGGGCAGTTCCTTCATTATAATAATCGTCTTGCCATCAATCTCCAATGGATCTTGAAATTGTTTGGTCACAATCCTCTCTTTCATATTTCTAGTTGTAAACTGCACAATCACATCCCTTGGTAATTTCCTCTGGGTTGCAATTCTCGAGTTCACACGATACGCCACATCTAGGATAGCCACAATTTCCTCCTCCTCCTTCCCCAGGTAATCAGCCAACACCTCAGTCATCTGTTCTTGCGCTGACTTCCCTTCCACTTCTGGCAGACCGCGAAAACGAAGCTGCTTCTCCATGTGTTTAGTTTCTGCAACTGACATCCTCCCCTTCACCAGCCTCATCTCTGTTTGTTGCGTGTCTATTAAATTCTCCATCGCGTCTTCTACTGTTTTAACTCTCTGCTGCGTTCCTTGTAATTCACTGCTAATCGTTTCCACACCTTTTTTCACTTCTGACAGCTCCGACTTTACTGTCTGTGTAACTTCCTTGACCTCTTTAATAAGCTCCAATTTCGTGTCCTTAAGTTCTTTCATCATGTCTATAAGTTTTTTGTCCAAGTTTTCTATTGCCGATTGCCACTCTTTTTTCGACATCGTGGGGCTTGCTTTAGCTCGCTCCCACGAATCTGCTCTCTTCCTCAGCTCCGTGGCGTATAATTAAACGTTTTCCTTTTTTTTAAATGTCCCAATCTTTGCCAAAATTAATTTTTTATATCCAAAATGTCGGGCGTCTTTTCTCTATGGTTTCTCTATGTTATTATAATCCAAGATGGCCTACTTCCTCTTCCGCTGAAGCCACGACCCTTCCACTTTCAAAGATGGCGATTCCCCACTTCCTGTCCTTTGGCAAGGGCCGCTTCCCTCCAGCCACTCTATTGTTGTTACGCACTTCCTGTCTCCCGTCTTCCCACAGCAGGTCTCGCGATGGTGTCTTTTTCCCACAGCTCCAAAACCACAGGTATTCAAAACAATAGTCCGATTTTTGTAATAACTTCTTTAAACTTAGTCTCTTTTAAAATACAACTCCTGCCGAGTCTTCACCTCCTTTTCGCTAGTCTGTTGCAGTTTAAAAGTCTACTTTCTTTCCTCTCTGTTTTTGTCAATCTGTCCCGTTTCAAGAGATAGCGATCTTTACCTTCTCTCCAGCTTTCTCGGGTTGTAATCGCTGTTTCGATCTTAAATTCTCCTCTCGACTTCCCTCCCCGATCGAAGCTTGGGTATGTAGGTCTTATGCCAGCCGAATTGGCCCCAAAATTGCCGCAGAGATTATAGCCGACCCGTCGCAAGGTGGGACCTCAAGGATCGGGGGGGAGACTCCTTGTGTAGAGCCCCCCCTCGTCCGAGATCTAACTCACCCTAGGGTCTTGAGCGTTCTTTGCCTGCTCCCCGCCTGAGAGCAGTCGGCCGCGGGTTATTTTCACCCCTCCGGCCGGTTAAAACGGCAATCCGGTCAGCTCCACAAATGGAGCTGCGTTAGACCTCCATGAATCCCAAACCGGAAGTCTACTTTTGTTTTTGTCCGTCATGGCTGACCAATCATATATTTTTTTCCAATGTTGTAAATTACCTTCCAAAGGAGACAGCGATTTAAAATGTCTATAGCATTGCAGTTAGGGTTACTAACCTCCAGGTGGGTCTTAGAGTTCTCCTGGAATTACAGCTGATCTCCTGACTACAACGATCAGTTTTGCTGGAGGAAGCTTCAAAGAACAGACTGAATGGAATCACTTTCAATGACAGCTTTACAGCTCTGATCAGAGATAAAACATTGTCTACTTTTATGGTTAAATGGAAACCCCTTATTGACTTTCTGCGTGAGACAAGGAAAAATGAACATGATTTGTGGCTTTGATTTTTAGGAAGATAAATTTGGGAAAAATAAATAGAAGGGGGCAGTATTGGAAAAGGTAAATTTTGGAGATACCCAAACTAAAAGTATAATGGTTGTTGGGGGTTTTCCGGGCTGTATTGCCGTGGTCTTGGCATTGTAGTTCCTGACGTTTCGCCAGCAGCTGTGGCTGGCATCTTCAGAGGTGTAGCACCAAAAGACAGAGATCTCTCAGTGTCACAGTGTGGAAAAGATGTAGGTCATTTGTATCTACTCAGGAGGGGTGGGGTTGAGCTGAGTCATTCTGTAAGAGTTTCCCAGGGTGTGGAATGCTAATGGCGGGAGGCTTCACTGTATCCTGAGGCGGTTCTTTTGCATATGGATTGGTGCTTGATGTGCTAATCTTCTCTGCAGGGCTATTGTCGGGTGTGGAGTGTTTTGTTGGCCTGGTGTTTTTCAGAACTGGAGCCCATGCTCTGTTCATTCTTAAGGTTTCTTCTTTCCTGTTGAAGTTTTGCTTATGCTTGTGAATTTCAATGGCTTCCCTGTGCAGTCTGACAAAGTAGTTGGAAGTGTTGTCCAGTATTTTGGTGTCCTGGAATAAGATACTGTGCCCTGTTTGAGTTAGGCTATGTTCAGCCACTGCTGATTTTTCAGGCTGTCCAAGTCTGCAGTGTCTTTCATGTTCTTTTATTCTTGTCTGGATGCTACGCTTTGTGGTCCCGATGTAAACTTGTCCACAGCTGCAGGGTATACGGTATACTCCTGCAGAGGTGAGGGGGTCTCTGCTGTCTTTTGCTGATCGTAGCATCTGTTGTATTTTTCGGGTGGGTCTGAATACTGCTTGAAGGTTGTGCTTTTTCATAAGCTTTCCCATCTGATCAGTAATTCCTTTGATATATGGCAAAAACACTTTTCCTGTAGGTGACTGTTTTTCCTTGGTTGTTTGATTCATCCTGGGTTTGATTGCTCTTCGGATTTCATTTCTGGAGTAGCCATTTGCCTGAAGTGCGTGGTTTAGATGATTAATTTCCTCATTGAGAAAGCGCGGCTCACATATCCGTCTTGCACGATCCACTAATGTTTTCATTATGCCTCTTTTCTGTCGGGGGTGGTGATTGGAGTTACAGAATGACTCAGCTCAACCCCACCCCTCCTGAGTAGATACAAATGACCTACATCTTTTCCACACTGTGACACTGAGAGATCTCTGTCTTTTGGTGCTACACCTCTGAAGATGCCAGCCACAGCTGCTGGCGAAACGTCAGGAACTACAATGCCAAGACCACGGCAATACAGCCCGGAAAACCCCCAACAACCATCGTTCTCCGGCCGTGAAAGCCTTCGACAATACATAAAAGTATAATGTTTGTTAAAATATAAGTGTTGTAGAGAAAAATGGAAAATGAAATATATATCTTTTTTTTAATTTCTAATTTTTGTCTTCCTCTCTTTTTTCTGTATTCTTTCTTCTATACTTGTTTCTTTTATTTCTTTGCCCTTTCCACTGGGCTTTTAATCTTGCTAACAAAATAAAAATTTCTCTTAAAAAAAAAATCAACGGGGCCCAAAGGTCAGTAAGGATCAGTAGAACCAGGTGCTAAGGTCCCAGTCTCAACAAAGTACGCCTGAACATAGCAGGGGTAGAGCTGTCACCCATTTCCCCAAACTAGCTCTAACTCAGAGCCAAGCTACAAGTGACGCCTTACACAGGTTGGACACTTGTCAGCTTACCTCAAGTTTTAATGGAAAATGTAGGCGTCCTGGCTTTACAGCTTGGCTCTCCATTACAGCTGCAAGACCAGGATGCCTACATTTCCCATCAAAACTTGAGGGAAGCTGACAAGTGTTCAACCTGTGTCAGGTGTCACTTGTAGCTTGGCTCTCAAAAACAAGTGAAACCAAGCCTTACAGGGCATTACATGGGAATCAGTTGTACTGAGTAGCCTATAAAAAGTTACACAGGGAGCTGGACCAAACCAACCTAGGACAATAATTTCCGTTGAAGCCAGGAATCTGGAAACACCATATAGAGATGAATAAATATTTGTTTATTAAAATTGTGCATAAAAGATGTTTGGGGAAAGAGTATAAAAAGATAGATAAAAAACAAAGCTAAATAAAACTTACACTATACATACTGGCTGAAACTGCCATTCTAAGACATGACAGTATCTTGAAGGTATCATGCAGCATTCTTAGTCAGCAAGCAAGTTTCGAGTCCAAGGCATTCAACCGCCTTGTAATCCATAAGGTCCTTAAAGAGAACCCACAGAACAAAGGCAAGGGCTAAAATCTGAGCTAGAAGCTATGGCTGAAAGCAGGTGCTAAGAACAAAACCCATAACTGGCTTTTCCAGTTTATGCCAAATTGCCTAGCAACCTGGGTGGATCTCAGCTGCCAACCCATGTCCCATAAAGTCATGAAGTTGGCATTCTGCAGTTACGTGAAACCCGCACAGCACTCTGATGAGCACGTACCATCTCCCATGAGAACTTACAGATGGGTCAGATAAGCCTAATTAGCTGGGACGTTTCAGCCTTGCCTCCCTAACCTTGGAGATTCCAGTAACACCGCTATCAATATCCAGGCAATTAGAATGGTGAAATTCTGATTGGCAACATTTACCCATCATGCATCAGACTCTTGCTAGCTGGCCTAACGCTTCTTCAGGCCATATTGTTCACAATCTGGAAGAACAGATGAGTAGTACCAATGTCGTAACTCCTCCATTTGCTAGCATGATGCTATGCACCTTGCCACAGCATAGCTCAAGGTTTTATTCTAGCACCTTTTATTGAGACAAATTCATCGTGGCTTAATACCCAAATCCTGAAGTTCCTTTGACATCAATTGAGATGAAAAAACCCACATCTATCTGTACTTTTCACTGACATTCCTCTTCTGTCATGTGTTTTTCTGGCTGAAGATTCCCCCCCCCCTTCTTCATCCCACTGTCAGACTTGTTCCTGTGAAGCAACAACAACATAAAGGCTGAAAGGAATGAGGCAAAGGCTTGGAAGAGCAAGCATCCTAGTTGCTCAGAGCAGTAAGCAAATTGGACCTGGAAGTTATTAGAGAGCCAGAAGTTATGAGAGAGCCAGTTTGGTGTAGTGGTTAAGAGTGCAGGACTCTAATCTGGAGAGCCGGGTTTGATTCCCCACTCCTCCACTTGAAGCCAGATGGGTGACCTTGGGCGAGTCACAGTTCTCTGGAGCTCTCTCAGCCCCACCTACCTCACAGGGTGGGGATAATGTTGTGGGGATAATGATAACATACTTTGTAAACCGCTCTGAGTGGGCATTAAGTTGTCCTGAAGGGTGGTATATAAATCGAATGTTGTTATTGTTGTTGTTGTTGTTGTTGTTATGCCCAGAAGAATCACTTCTTTGACTTGCATGGCTGCAGTTCCCTTTGGTGTGACCAGACCAGGATGCACGCATACAGCCTTCTGTTGAGCAATGCAAGTACCTCTGTAGGCTTTAGTCTTCTTGATACACGTTCCTCTTAGCTCTGCCTCTCATGTCTGCTTCCAGTTTCCTTCGTGTTTTCTCTCTTACTTCCCTTGAGTCCTGAGGAGGAGGAGTTTTTGGTATAGGGCCAGATGCTGTGGGCACTTGATAAACATTATCACTCGAAATTAGAAGCTATTGAAATCTGTTGGGCTTGCACAACTATTCTGTTCCTAACTTGTGCCCACTGAGCAGAGACAGAAGTACTCCTAATTTCCTTGCGCTGGTGGAGCCCAATGATGCACTGTGGTAGGGAAATTGCTACGCAATGGTACACTGAGTGTGCAGATGAGATGCATAGGATGGCATTATGAGTTATGATGACCAGGGCTTTTTTTCAGCTGGAACATGGTGGAACGGCATTCCGGAACCTCTTGAAAATGGTCACATGGCTGGTGGCCCCGCCCCCTGATCTCCAGACAGAGGGGAGCTTAGATTGCCCTTTGCGCCGAGCGGTGCGGAGGCCAATCTAAACTCCCCTCCAGAAGGATCTCTTCTGGGCCACCAGCCATGTGACCATTTTCTCCGAGGGCAACCCACTGAGTTCCACCACCTCTTTTCCCAGGAAAAAAGCCCTGGTTATGACACTATTGCCAGACACTGATTGTAAGGGCAAGTGATATTGCGATTGGTGGCTGCAACAAAATGCCTAGAGCCATTGTGGGAGGAGTGGACAGTATTGGTATACTAGTGTGTCTTTCTGCACCTATCAGGTTGGATCCATTGGAGAGTCTCTATAGATGGATTTCCGTCTGCAGAGTATGTCTTTCTTGCCTCTCCCTTCCACTGTAGCCCAAAATGTCTACCCAGTGCTGCTCTTGGGCCTCCTGTCCCCAAGGAGAAGCATTTGGGCTGTAGAAGAAGGGGGGTAGGCAAGTCATACTCCATGGATGGATATCTTTCCATGGGAATGTATTGAGGGACCCAAGTCATTGTGTGCTAGCACAGGATAGTAACTATGTTATGTTCATTTTAGCTGTTTCCCTTCTACTGACAAATAAGGCCAATATTTTTTGGGGGGGGGGTGCTTTATAATAATCTATCCTAATGCTACTCATAACGATCCTTAGCATTTATAAAGAGCATATCAAGTGTTCAAAGAGCTTTATATATATTTTCTCAGTATATAATAGAACTATCAGATTTGTGCTTAGATTTTCAGTTCAAAGATATTATTCTTCATTGGTAATTTTTAGTTCCTAAACTGTCTGTGGAGTTATTATTTGGCTTTCAACTATTTTAATGAAAGAAGGGTTTTGTGTTCATGCCAGTTAGCAATGCATCTGTCATCTTTTTTCAGATCTATTGGACCAAATGCTACATAATACCTTGTAGAAGCAGATGTCTGGAATACACTTCCAAACAAGGGAGATTTGGTCTCATTTAATGAAATGTAAATAGCGTGGTTTCATGCATTTGATCTCTGCTGGTGTTTTTGGCGCTTCAATAATTAAAAAGGGACTTGGGGAATTCCCTTACAATCATTCTAAGTCTGGTCTCCCTGTGCACATTAGAGCATCAAGATAGAAATTTACTCTTTAAAAGGAGTAGAAATCTTGATATCACTACAGTCAAATGTTCATTGAACTCAGTAGTATGTCTGGATTGGCACAAGTAGAACATCTGATTCTTAATTCCCCCAAAGCAGATATTCCATCACTAAGTGTTGGCTGTACCCCCATAGTTTTTCAGAATTCTTAGCTTTGTTATAGGATAGTATAATGATGCCTACATCTTGAGACATATCCTCTCGATGTGGAATATCAGGGGGGAAAGATGTTGAGAATATTTTCCTCATCTGATCCAGAGGAGTTAGCCGTATTAGTCTGTAGTAGCAAAATAGTAAAGAGTCCAGTAGCACCTTTAAGACTGTGCAACTTTACTGTAGCATAAGCTTTCGAGAACCACAGTTCTCTTTGTTGGTTAGTCTTAAAGGTGCTACTGGACTCTACTATTTTCCTCATCTGACTCCCATTTGAACATTATTTTCAAAATGCTATGTAGGATTCTAGGAGCTGAACTGGAAATAAATCTCCCTTAGGTAATCCATCTAAAGTCTACCAGTCTCCCAAGCACACAAATGTTGCCTGATTGTTTAAGTCATGGAGACTTCCTAAACAAAGGCACTTCCCATATCTCATAAAAAGAAAAAAAAATGCATTTATTCAGTGCATTTAATTTACAAATATTAAATGCTAAAGGAATTTAATTTTCATTATGAAAGGTTAATGATAACTTTGCTATGCATAAAATACTAAATATGGTTGTGTTTAACAGAGAGAAGCCAAAGGAAAAGCCAAATGGCCCAGCTAAAAGTTTTATATTAAACTCCAGTCTACAGTATGAAAACATAAAACATGGTTTCCAGCCCTGAAAAACACCAGGCTAACAAAACACTCTATACTCAACAATAGCCCTGCAGAGAAGATTAGCACATCAAGCCCAATCCATATGCAAAAGAACCTCCTCAGGATACAGTGAAGCCTCCCGCCATTAGCGTTCCACACCCTGGGAAACTCTTACAGGATGACTCAGCCCAAACCCACCATCCTGAGTAGATATAAATTACCTGCCAACATCTTCTCCACACTGTGACACTGAGAGATCTCTGTCTTTTGGTGCTACACCTCTGAAGATGCCAGCCACAGCTGCTGGCGAAACGTCAGGAACTACAATGCCAAGACCACAGCAATACAGCCTGGAAAACCCACAACAACCATCGTTCTCCGGCCGTGAAAGCCTTCGACAATACAAAACATAATTTTCCCTGTTGTTTTGGGATTCTTTCCTTGGGGGGATTTTTATTGTTTGTTTGTTTCATTTATACCCTACTTTTCTCCCCAATAGGGAGCCTCATAACAGTCCTGTGACGTATGTTACGCTGAGAGCATGTAACTGGGCCAGGGGCACCCAGCAAGCTCTTATGGCAGAGTACGAATTCAAATCCAGAACTCCCCATTCCTAGTCTCACACTCTAATAATCAGATGTAGTTTTTAAAGTTTTAAAGTTTGTAGTGGTATTTAATATGTTGAATTGTTGTTATCCGTCCTGAGCCCGCTGATGCGGGGAGGGCAGAATATAAATGTAATAAATTAAATTAAAATTAAATTAAATTAAATTAACTACTACTCCACACAGGCTTTCCATATAAGTTCTCCTTCCGAAGGGACAATTGCTACAGTAGGAAGGGGTTGACGAGAAATCCATGTGTGCTTCTGTAGACCCTGTCCACTCCCCCTGGCTACAGCACTGTTGTTGCTGTTGTTTTTGCTGAGGTGAGGGATATAAGAGACTCCGGGCACTCAGCAGGTTCAAAATGTTCCCCATATGTATGAACACACTCGTTTTAAAAAATGTACATTTCTGCAAATCTTTACCACCACCACCACTTTAATTCAAAAGAACTCTATGAGATGGAACTATGGTATGAAATATGTATTTCCCTGCTGGAAAGAACTCGATGAATCAGTCCTCTCATTACTATCTTTATTGGCGTACTGAATAGGAACATCTGCGTGAGTTTACTGATCTAAGTTGCTGGGTACTGAAAAAACTTTTGTACAAAGCATCGCTCAGTAAATTCAAAAGCTTTTGCAAATGTAAAAAATCCACCTACAGCCACACATACTGTAAAAGGAAATAGCACAGGGCAATCAAAAAATCCCCACCGAGTATATTCAACTAAAGCTGGCTGCTTCCTGAAGTGCCACAAAAGAAGGTAAAAGAAATTATACACTATTTTATTATATGACAGCAGCATGTGTAAGAAGACTCAGTGTTATGTCCCGTTACAATTACTTTCCCACAGTTTTAAAACCAACATTTTCATGCTCTGATGAATAAGAACACAAATTTAAAAGTACAGCAGGAGTGAGATTAGGAATGCAAGGAAGACCTCCAGACAAAGTTAAAGGAAGAGGGAAGTTCACGGGTTTTTATTGGTAAATTCTAGACAAAGAAAGATCTAAAGTGAGAAATCAAACCCCAACAGGGCACATACTAATACATCCTTTTTGTTAGCAGCATTGCAAAATAAAATTAGTAAAAAATCCTTAGTGTTATTTCCAGTGCAATCCTAAAGAGAGTTTGGCTGTTCTAAACACAGTGGATTTAGGAGAGTGTAATTTTGTTTAAGGTCAGACTGTTAATGTAATACTGGAGGGTAGGTCCAAGGCCACAATCCAAAGAGACAACAAGCCTTGCATGTTTCACATCCTTGGAATTTTGATTTTCCTTTGAACTTTAGATCCCCATGCCACATCAATGACTGCTATAAAAACTCCCCTGAATTATAAGTGATTTGCCACACTTTTCAGATACACACTCAAAGCCATGTTCAAGGCTCACAGGAACTACCACTGTAGAACTCTCATACATCAGAAATATTTACACTGACATTCTTCATTGGAGAATGACATGTGAAGCCAACACAATCTACCCACTGTTAGGCTGCTTCCACATGGGTATTCCCCCACCCCAGCCCAGCGTGGAACACCGCATATGCCTGCTTTATTGAGGAGCTCTCATGTGACACCATTTTCAGTTATTTGCAACTGGATTTTCCTGTGTGAGACAGCAACATCCACTTGCAAATGATTGCTAAAATGAATTGAAAGTGCACTGAAAGCGCATTATTCAACGTGTGTGAAAGCAGCCATCATCACAGCTGCTGGAATTTCAGAGAAGTATTCAGGGAAAGTGGAAATAAAACTGGCACATGCAGCTTTAAGAAATACTTAACCACCAGTGCTCCAACATCACCTGGATAAACAGATCTAGGATTGCAAGAGCTACCACAGAACCCATTGTTTTGATGCTCAAAACATTTACAATATCAACATGCTGCTAGAGGAAAACTTAAATATTGGGAAGTTCATGGGAGAGGACAATGATGGACAATCCATGGGTGGGAACTGCAGCAGTATCCGCTAAGTAGATGGGGGAAAGTATCTTGTGTTTGGCAAGGACTGGTGTACAATTAAACTGTTTAGTAACTGCACAATGTTTACTCATCCTGCGCTACTGTAATCTTCCAGCTTGTACTTTCATAAGACAATGCCTCTATCTGGGTTTCAAACCTCTGTCAATATTATCACTTAAACAGCCACGGCTTCCCTCAAAGAGTATTTGGAATTGTAGTTTTGTGAGGTGTTCTGGATTTAGTGTTGAGCAACCACACTAAACAGGATGGGTTCCAGAAATACCAAAATCCAGAGGGTGACACCCCAGGAACACCACAACTCTACAATAAATATATCAAAATGAATTTAATTGTAATATCATTTCCATTGTATAAATACAAGAGTATACAAAAATTAATACAATATTACAAAAGCTCATTCAATAATACACAAATCGTACAATTACATATATAAATGCGGCTTATAATATTTTCATGGCAGAGAGGAGGCCAAGATGAAGGGAAACCGAAACGAGCAACTTTAGCTGGCGGGCTCGTTGCCAATTACCGGGAGATCCTGCGGGGGATCCTGTTTTTGTACCTCGGAATTAGCCGCTTTGAATATTTACAGTTGCACTTACAGCTATTTTGAACTTGCCACTTTTCCGTCTTCATGTATAGGAGTACGGGTTTTAAGAATTACCCCCTCTCCAGCTACTTGCATAGGAGAGGACTTAGCTGCGCAAAGGAACTGGTGTTTGCTACTAGCAGTATTTTGGGAGATGTATGGATTTGTATATATGTAATTGTACGATTTGTGTATTATTGAATGAGCTTTTGTAATATTGTATGAATTTTTGTATACTCTTGTGTTTATAGAATAGAAATGATATTACAATTAAATTCATTTTGATATATTTATTGTAGAGTTGTGGGGTTCGTGGGGTGTCACCCTCTGGATTCTGGATTTAGTGTTGCCAGGCCAAGTCTGGCAATCAGTGGGAGACTTATATGGTGGGGGGGGGGAGGCTCACCAGCAACGTAATGACATTGCTGGCAATGAGCTGATGTCACTGCAGTATGCCAATAAATGACATCAGTGCATTACTCTATGCTATTGCCCTCACACAATTACAGTTCCCAAGAAATTCTGAGAAAAGGAAGTTACTAGTATACCTATAATGTGGATATTTCCCTTATAGCTGTATATGGGCCAGTCTCTGAATATTTCTTTCTAACCTCTCAGTTTCCTAATCTAGCTCTTCAAGCTGTGATTTTAATGGTCAAATATTTAATCAGCATTCTTCTAAGGACAGTTCCATGTATCCCCCCCCCACACACACACCATATTTTTCTTACCTGACTACAATATCTAAGTCAGGAGTCCCTGATTTTTTTTGACCCGTTGGCCATTTGGGGAATTTTGAGAACAAATACTGGGAGACAAAATAAAATGGCTGCCATGGGCAGCTGGGCCATTCACAAAATGTTGGGATGTTCCACAGGGGATGCTGCTGTTTCCAAACTGATGCTCCCTGCAGACACAGGAGAAATGCCTCATAGGCTGTTCTGAAGCACCTCCTATTCCAGTGGAGTAAAGTCAGGATTAACTCTTTGTTTTAGGAAAGAGATGCTTTGAGGAAGAAGCAAGAGAGCACCAGAAAACACATCAGCTGATGCCATGGAGCCCATGGGCACTATATGGGGGATTTATGATCTTACTGATCTGGGGATCTTATAGTACACATTAGTTGCAAATATGATTGCCATCTGAAAAATCTTGAGCAGACTTTAGAATTTTCTCCCCCTCCTACTGGGTCTTAGTTTTTCAAATATATCTTCATTGAGGAGTACTGGATACAGAGCAGAGCTGTCACTCAGACCCATTTGGTCCATTGACAATAGCAAAGGTGCTCCACATTCTAATGGAAGATTCTGCTTCTATTGTTTATACTACTCCTGAACCAAGTGCAACAGAAGGAAACCTTCTGCCTGCAAATTGTGACCTAATCATTTTATAAAGTCTCATCTTTTTTCTTCTTCTTATGATAAAATAGCCAGGCTGTCTTATAAATTCCTGCTGAGGTTTATAAGCCTTTAAGATACTTTATAATACTGCCACTTACGCAAAACGCTTTATCCTTCAACAAAGTCTATATTACTTGTGATTGAATCGCCACAGCATCTGAAAGAATAATTCTCCCGTTTCAAGCAAAGATAACTCTCCATTTATGTAGCTCCGTTTCACAGGATGATATTTATTTGTGATTTTCCCTTGCCATAAAATATCTATTCCCATATGTTCCTCTGGGGTTCCTTGCATTCATTATGTACATGATGGTTATTTCTCACAACGCTTCGCTTTAGATAGAAGGGCATAATGTGCTGGAGCCACAGAAAAGCTTGCATGCTGTGCAAAGGATTATTTCCAATTTTCAAAGTGCTGGAACAGGAACAGCAATTCAAGCAAACTACAAAGTCACCCCTTTTCAAGGAGATATTTTGGTTGGCTATCATGAAGACCTTTTAAAAGAACAGTTTTATGAAAACTGCAACCTGAAAAGGGGCCATTTTAAATGTATTAAAGCTCTTATCATAACAGAGATTAACAGGTAGTCTGGAATACTGAAGCAAAAAAGGGGGGGTTGATTGCTTAAAATGCGTGATTTATTCTAATTGCAAAAGTTTGGTTGCTACATAATTTTAAAATTTTGGAACACTAGAAAGCAAGTGTAGTGTCATCTTTCCCAGCAGCCTGAATCAACCTCAGTCCCTCCTACTAGCTCATAAACGATGAGTAGATAAGCCCAGCAAACACTAAGAAATACAGAAGTTCAAAGAGAGAGAAAGATTGAAGCCCAGACTTGCTGGATTCTAACAAAAGAAGATTCAGTTTCCTTGTTCATTTATTATAGTTATATTTTGTTCTCATAGGGAGAGTGAAGGAAATGTCAGAGAGATGTGGTGGTTAGCATGTCAGACAGGAGATCCAGTTCAAATCCCTCCCCCTCACCTTAGGCCCATGTAGGGTTGCCAAGCCAACACCAGGAGCTATTGGGGATGGAGCATGGGAGGGGATGTGCCTGAGAAAGATGTCACTGCCTCTCCCACAATGCTCTAGGAATTAACCCAATCTCTATGATAAATACAAGCGATTGGGTCAGTTCCTAGAGCGTCACAGGGTGTGTGTGACATCACTTAGGGATGTTCCTTGTTGGAATTTATGTCACAGCATCAGCAATGTTGTTTCTCCGCTTCCTTCTTTTCTGAAATGAGTGCAAGCAACAGAGGGGGTGGGGTGGGAGTTTCCTATCACTGGGCACTTGGGAACTCAGCGTATCACATAGTTGTTGAGAGGACAAAATATGTGTGAGAAGGAAGGGCAGATGTGGTGACTGACCAATCATTCCCACCCCCATCCACCCCCAAAGGCCAAAAACTTCTTAAGATGAAAAAGTTTGTCTGCTTTACCAAAATCCCAGGGTGCTGCCAGAAAGGAGAGGTTTATTAGGAGTTTTATTGTGTTGGATTTAGATTGTGATTTTTTAAAAAAATATATACATTGTAACCTGCCTTGAGTTTCAAGGATAGGAGATAAATATTTTAATTCATAAATAAATAAGGCACATCTAGGGAAGACGTACAGATGCTCTTAAGTATAACAGTTCCGCTATAAACGGATCGGCTAGCAGAACAACCTGTATATGGTTTCCTCCCACATTTAGATTGGTTCTTAAACTCCCTGCCTGACCAGGTAAGGAGAACGGTCCTCTAGCTTCCCACAGGAATTAAGGCATCAAATAATATATAGAAAGAGACACAGGCACATGCATCCATTTTAGGTTTTTTTGTTTGGTTTCAATTAATTTTTATTTTTATTTGCTATGTTGTTGCTATGTTTTTTACTGAATGCTCTGCACTGACCCTGTTCACCCTCAGCCTTTCTGTCAGGGAGGCAAAGAAAGAGTTACCTTTCTGTCTCTTGTGTCTTTAGTTTGTTCTTCGCATATTAGGCCAATGAGAGTCATTCACATCTTCTGTTACTTGCCATGCCACTGAGCCACAGGCCCTCCCCATTCCATCAAAACGACCATAATGGGAGGTCAGGCAGGTAGCAGCCATCAGCTGCTTTCCTGTATATGATTTTCAGAACAGCTGGTGCAATCTTGTCCCTGTGCTGCTCTTCATGCAAGTAGAAAGAAATGCCAGGGGAAGAGCTGATGCAGCCGAATTCAGGATCTTGCGAGTAGCACAGCTTTCTGTCATGCCATTATCATCCTCCCATGAAAAGCTAAGTTGCTGTTCCCTACAGGGTTCTGAGTGTGCCTCTTGCTTGCCAAAAAAAATCATAACACAGAACAGAACTTGTAAAAAACACAGTATTTAATTTTTCAATCATGCTGCGTACAAATGCTGTTGTCCTACAATAATATGATCACGCTAAAGATATTTGTGAAACATCTCAATAGAGAAATTCCCGTTTCACTATTTTCTATTTTTTTAAAAAAAAAAATTGCATTCACATGGTTTGAAATCTGGAACTGCCCTAAATTAACTCATTCCCAGACTAGCTTTCTCATTTGATCATCCAATCCAATGGTATCTGTAATTTACTAATTTAAAAAAAATTGTCTTCCCCAGCCCGAGTTCTATTCATGGTCTGTCCCATCAATGTTGGTTCTTATAATCTTTCGTGTCTTGTACTGTGCCGTGAACGCAAATGTTACACTGGTTTGGCCTGAAATGCTTGCTGGGCCTAGAATCACTCTGAGGGCTCATTGAAGATAAAATACCTTCTGAAGCTCTTCCTGCTTTACATGAGATGTTCCATCATTTGAAGCTCCCGCTCTATCACCCAAAGGACCCATCATCTTAATCCCTAGCTTTCTAGACTAGGTGCCTAAATCAACATTCATCCTCCCCACTCCTCTGTACATTTTCATTGTTTTCAAGAGGCAGTTATGGTTCTTCACAAAGCAATTTTCAATTTTTTTTCTATATGTAAGTTTTTGCTATGCACTCAGAGAATATTAAACATCATTCCCTCATGCAAATAATTTCGTTCCTGCATTAACATTTTTATTGAATGTTGGAGTAAGAGTAACACATTTTTGCAGTAGAATAGAAAGTAAACAACAGGCTTAATATCTCCTGGGCAAATAGACTCCCCATCTCCGTATCCAATTAGCCCCCAAGCTGAACTTTATCAATTAAAAGAGATAGTATGAAGGGGGGGGGTTACAAATGAGTGAGAACCAGTTTAAAAGAACAACAGACATTTAGAGACTATGTTTAGAAATTGTTACCAAATTAGATTGCATTACTCTGTATACACTTCACTCTTTAATGGATAGATATCTAAAAAGACTAAACCAAGTAAGTATACAGAATTCACTCTTTAATGTCATTCACTCTGAATACATAATTGACTTATGGTACATCTAAAGGAACTTGATTGATGTTATACTGTAATAACCACTGCAGCACAGTGGTTAAGTGGTTCGGACACGAATCAGCACTCTACTGGTTCGAATCCTGCTACTGCCATGAGCTCAATAGATGGCCTTGGGTAAGCCACTCCTGTCAGCCCCAGTCCCCAGCTGTATTATGGAGATAATAATAACACTAACTTGTTCACCACTCTGGGTGAGACACTAATCTGTCTAGAAGAGCAGTATATAAGCGCAGTTATGATCATTATTATTGTGAGATCTTGAGTTCTGTTGTCACTAGTGACATTCTAATTTCAAACAGAAATCAAAAGTACACTAGATAAAAAACAGCGCCCATCATATAATGCCAGAGAATTCACCCTCCAAAACAGCCATTTTCTCCAGCTGATCTCTGATTTTATTAACAGTAGCAAAGGAAACATTATTAAGTTCCATATTTATAATTTTCTCAATCTTGTACGTCACTATGAACTCTCCAGCATCATCTAGGGTTGCCTTGGGGAGAAAGGTGGGACATAAATGAAGTAAAAATAATGAAGTCTGGAAGAAAAAATACCTCCTCCTTTCCATAGAGGCTTGATGGGATGTTATTCTCCAGATGATGTCACTTAACTCCATACCGTGAAAAGTTTCATCTGCCCATTTTCACACATTAAATCTTTATTAAAGGGACAGGACATTGTGTCTCCAGGTTGTTGGAAACCCTGGAATCTTCCCAACAGGTATGCTTACTGCCACACCTGAATTTAATTATTGTTGAGGAGGAAACTAAGATTCCTACCACCCAATCCCAACTACTCCAGCTAATATATGTCTTGCTTTATTCTATGCAGCTTGCTTTTGTGACACAAGCTTTACGTTTTGAGAAAAACAATGGTATTATGGTTTGAGTCCTACCAACCATGAATAAAAAAGGAATTCACAGAACAGATCTCTCCATTTTCTTCTTGTAGCCTCCTGCCCCCTTCAGAAGTTACTCCAGAAGCCTGAGAGCTAAGCTACAAGTGACGGTTGACACAGGTTGGACACTTGTCAGCTTCCCTCAAGTTTTGATGGGAAATGTAGGCATCCTGGTCTTGCAACTGTAATGGAGAGCCAAGCTGTAAAATCAGGACACCTACATTTCCCATCAAAACTTGGGGGAAGCTGACACGTGTCCAACCTGTGTAAGGCGTCACTTGTAGCTTGGCTCTGAGAGATAGGAAATTTTAACGAAAAGAATACTCACACTTATGAGTGACTCTAGTCTTCAGGGAAAGGTGCATGCAAGAAATAGAGGGGGAATTCTGCTGGTTGCAGAATTCTGGAAACATGGTATCCCACCACCATTAGCTCAATAACTGATCTCTAGACACAAAATAGTAGAGTCCAGTAGCATCTTTAAGACTAATCAACTTTATTGTAACATAAGCTTTCGAGAACCAGAGTTCTCTTCATCAGATGCATCTTTAGACAATATAATACAGGCGGAGAGGAAGTGTGTTTCTTGCTTTGTTCTGCATGCACTGCAAACAGCAACATGTGCTAGAACCTTCTGTTCCCCTTTGAGGATGCTGCAGGTCACACCACATAAAACATTTTCCCCAGCATTCTCTGAGTCACATTGTCACATTATTCAACCGTGTTCCCACAAGACAACAATCATTTTGCAGAAGAAGAAGAAGAAGAATGGGTTTTATACCCTTCACCACCCGAAGGAGTCTTGGAGGAAAGTGTCATAATTCAGCATGGGTTTTAGGTCATTAATAATGTGTTGGACTGGCTTGAGTTGTGGGCTGTAGGTGACCACCAGCTGTGCTGTTATTTTCTTTGGGCTTGTCTTGTAGAAAGCTGTCCCTGAGTGTCATTCTGGTCTTTCCAATTATCTTTCCCACTATGGCGGGAGGATACTGTAATTGCAAAAATGTCAGTTGCAGATCCTTTAAGTGACTATCTCTGACTATCCCAGACTATCTGGGAGACCCAGGTTCAAATTCCCACTATGTTATGGAGGCTTTCTGGGTGGGTGACCTAGGACCAGTCAAACACTCAGTCTAACCTATCTCACAGCGTTGGTGTGAGTATAAAAGAGAGAAGGGGAGAATGTTGTAATACTTTGGGTCCCCAATGGGGAGAAAAATTGGGGTATGAATGAAGTAAATAAAATACACAGTAAGTTTCCAACACACAGTTCTCCCTGTTTCATGTTTTTTTTAAGGGAAAAAACACATACAAATTTGATTATCCAGCTTACCTTTCCAGTTTGTATTTGCTTTGTTTTCTCTTTCTACACACTGAAGGAGGCAGACAAAAATGCTGAAATGTTACAGCATGAGGTTTTAATTTCCTAGAGGCATTAGATCCTGTGACAAGAAGAAGAGACTTTTTTTTCTTGTCCATTACCTCTTTAATTAAACAGATTGCTGTGTTAGCAATGTATATTTTAATATAACTTCAGAGACAACATTAGTTGTCATTATGTTCAAGTGCCTCGGAGGATTATAAGAATACTGGGTTGTCGGGAGGGGGGCACAATTAATGACCCATAAAGCAATGTGGGTCTACTTTCTCAGGCATTTTCATTATGTGCACACTCTGGGACAGATGAAAAAACGAGAACTCAAATATTATAAAGATCTGCCTAGAGTAGTACTTGGCAACTGATGGCTCCTGTCCTGTTCAAGATGAAGAGTTGCTGTCTAGCGGACAGGCTAGTGATGAAACATCCAAAAAGCAGTATCATGGAAAAATCCATAGCAGGAAGCAGGCATGAGCAAGCAATCCGATGTCAACAAGCACTAAGTTTCTTTGTCCCCTAAAAGAGGCAGTCAATGAATTAGTGATAGGCTGTGGGTCAGTGGTAGAGCCTCTGCTGGCATGTAGAAAGCCCCAGGTTCAATCCCCGGCATCTCCAAGGACCAGACAGTAAGTGACATGAAAGATGTCTTCCTCAGACTCTGGAGAGCTGCTGCTGCCAGGCTGAGTGGACAATACTAACCTTAATGGACCAAGGGTCTGATTCAGTGTAAGTCAGCTTCATGTAATAGCGCTTTTGGCGATGGTCATTCAGGTCCTGCAAATCTACTTCCAACTACTTTGTCAGACTGCACAGGGAAGCCATTGAAATTCACAAGCATAAGCAAAACTTCAACAGGAAAGAAGAAACCTTAAGAATGAACAGAGCAGGGTTTCCAGTTCTGAAAAACACCAGGCTAACAAAACACTCTACACCTGACAATAGCCCTGCGGAGAAGATTAGCACATCAAGCACCAATCCATATGCAAAAGAACCTCCTCAGGATACAGTGAAGCCTCCCACCATTAGCATTCCACACCCTGGGAAACTCTTACAGGATGACTCAGCTCAACCCCACCCCTCCTGAGTAGATATAAATGACCTGCCAACACCTTTTCCACACTGTGACACTGAGAGATCTCTGTCTTTTGGTGCTACACCTCTGAAGATGCCAGCCACAGCTGCTGGCGAAACGTCAGGAACTACAATGCCAAGACCATGGCAATACAGCCCGGAAAACCCACAACAACCATGATCATTCAAAGTTGGCTGAGTGTAGAATTTTGTGTCTCTCTGACCTGCTAAGGATTGTCCCTTGATTTGTGCAGACCTGTGTTGCTGCCCTGTGACAACTCATCCATGGACCAATATTATGGTAGAAAAGAGAGTGATAACCTTTCTGAAAGGAAAAGCTTGGCAAGCCTGATCCTGCCTATTGTCTATGTATTACCAACCACATTGTTTAAGTTTTTGCTAGTTTTTATAAAGCACTAACAATGTTGGGAATGTTATCAGCATGCAGATACCTGAAACAGTTGATGTTTTTCCACTTGGTGAAAAAGAAACGTGATTAACTATAACCACCCAATTTCACCATGCTATGCTGTATGAATTTGAATTTTTAAAAAAGTTCAAAAGAAGCTGTATCTTACACACAGAAGACTATTGATAGTTTTAGATTGTTCTTTTAAATGGAGACTTTTTATTTATTTTTACATCTGTTGTAAGCTGCCTTGAGTGCTGTAAGGTAGAAAGGCAGCTAATAAAGGTTTTAAATCAATGTTGTACCTTGCCCTGAGCCCGCTTGTGGGGAGGGCGGGTTAAAAACAAACACACACACACACACACACACACACACACACACACACACACACACACACACAAACAAACAAACAAACAAAGTCTCATTCCATCTAATGTGTCACTCAAGGGAGGGATTAATTCCTTCATTTGAAGCACTTCTTTTACTTTCTTAACAAAGAAGGCAAACATAGAAATTCTAATCTTCTTTGGCTACTTTCCTTTTTTTAAAGTTTCCCTTGGTTTTAAGTTTTTATTGTAGACATCTCTCTGACCTCCCTGGCTGAAAGTCAACAACTGACTGGTTTTGATGGATTGACTGACCTTGGGCCATATTCTTTCCAAGTGAAATCGTATATGCTATCTTGAAAAATGTCCAACATCTCTTCTAATTGGGCAAGGAATAGTATTGGGGTGGAGACTGTTCTTTTTGCTAGTACCAAACATCTTGTGGAAAGCTTTCTGGCTTGAGCAGAGGTTAACTATTTTCAGCAGTATTTGAACAAACCATCCGTGTTCTTTTGTTTCAACCAATGGTTTGCTTTGTCTGCACTTAGCAAGGATGTATGAAAAATGTACTTGTTTAGGAGACTGGTATAGAGAATAAATACTTAAAAATCTGAGATTGAGTATCCTTAGTATTTTTTAAAATATTCCTTGTCTTTAATGTGATGGCTATTTCTCATAATACAAATGATGCTCAATCTCAGATTTTTTGGAATCGCTGGTGGAAAGTTAGGATTTTGTTACGAGAAAATAGGGTTGGAACTGGTTAAAAGCTATGAAGCTGCCATTTTTCCAAGGTATGCACAAAACGTGTCATGTTTGTTCCTGGAGATATTTTGTCTGGCATAACAAATGACTTTTCTCTGCTTGGAAATGTAGAATGGTTAATTTGCTATGGAATAAATGCTTTAAAAATCTTTAAACATAGTAATTCATCCACAGCTTTCTTTCTAACAATAGGGGACTTTTAAGATTTGATTAACAATTTGTCAACAGTTATGACATTCATAAGTCACGAAAGCAGTATTTTGTTGAAAATAAATTTGGGATTTAACTTGATGGATCTACATATAAATAGAATTGGTGGACTTGAGCCACAAGGACAAAATGAATCTGGCTGGTCTCCTGCCAGTGCGGGGGAGCATATGGTCCATCCGCCTCCCCATGCTTAGGTTCACCAACCCACACCTCCACCCTTTTCTTCCCTTGTGTATGGTGGGCAGGGAAAGGGGGAAGGGTGCACTACCTGGAATGTTGAAATCCATGTTGGTACTGAGTTGTATTTTACTGGTTTTATTTGTTGTAATTTATCTGTGATTGTAACCTGCCCTGAGCCTGCTTGCAGGGAGGGCGGGCTAAAAATCCAATCAATCGATCGATCAATCAATCAATCAATCAATCAATCACTAATCAGAAGATAAAAAATCATGGGCCTACACCAGTATTTTCTAAGTTCTGACAGTTGAGCACAGCTAACATTGGAGACACACACTCCAGCTCTTCACTTGAAAAGGATTTAGAATGTGGAAAAGTAAGATTTAGTAAACCATAAATTCTTGAGAGCTGATGTGGTGGTAGTTAAGAGTGTCAGACTACCATCTTGGAGACCCATGTTCATATCCCCATTCTGCCATGAAAGCTCTCTGGGTGACCTTGGGCCAGGCATTCTCCCCCAGCCTAACCTACCTCACAGGATTGTTGTGAGGATAAAATGCAGGAAGGGGAATGATGTTGTAAGCTGCTTTGAGGAGAAAAGTATGATATAAATATACGAATGAATAAAATAATAAATAAGAAGTGTGTCACCATTATAGCATGCTGGCATTTTACTACCATACTTAATGAGTTTATTGAAGAAAACACTATTTTAATACCATCTTTCTCACAGCAATGATAATGTTTAGCACTGCTTTAAGTTATTAGTTGTGTCATAAGCACAACTACTTTCCCCCCAGCTCTGAGGGGAGCAGTTGTGTCATAAGTTATTAGTTGTGCCATTAGTCATATCACTTAAAGTCCTTCTAATTTTCCTTCATTCACCTCTAATTTTTACCGTATAAGTCAATAGCTGGCAAACACTTGGAAGTGTGAACTCTCTGCTTGTCTCTTTTCTTCAAAACAGAGGCACCAGAGCAATGTCATTGTAATAACAGCATTAACCACTCCAACCAGAGAGAGAGAGAGAGAGAGAGAGAGAGAGAGAGAGAGAGAGAGAGAGAGAGAGAGAAGGGGGGGTGGTTTCATCAAATGTTTATTTGGGTCAACTTTAGCAATGGTTTCCAGATATCTGAAATAGTATCCTTCTTTTAAGTCAGTGTCTCCTTATCTTAGTTCTCATCATAAGCTTAATAAAAATATATATATTTGCACAATTCATGCAAGTCTGTTTCCTGAAATTACTGTTCAGTCTTTCTGATATCAGCACTGAGGAATTTTTTATTTGGTTTGAATGAGGTAAACCTAACTATGTATAATTCTGAAGAAAGCTAGCTAGAATTACAGTAATGTAATGCTTCATACATTTTTCTATATAATTGCAGCCTTGGTTGTACATGTATTTAACACGTGGAGTTGGGTGTTAAATTAGCAATAAGAATCATTGTTGTGTTTTATCTGTGATCCCATTTCAAACCAAGCAGCAAGTGCCACTTCTGTACCAATTTATCCTTTCATCACAGCTAACATAGGGACAGTTCACAAAAGCCAGTACCTCGCTTGATTTTTCATCACTTGATAGGCTAACACTTCATGACTCATTGCTGATGTCAAGCTTGTAATTTCCCCTCAGCTCTGAGGGAAGCAGGTACCTCACTTGATTTCTCTTTGGCCAACATTTACAGTGACCATTTATTTATTTAGGATATGTGTATATGCCATCTCTTTAGAATCCTGCTTGAGGTGGCTTACAGTTAAAAATCACCACAATATTGTTGAGCCGAAGTTGGCTCCCCTGTGTGTTTGCCAGTCACCACACAGAGGCTGGAGTAGGCAGAATGACACGATAACTTTATTATAACAAAGGAGAGGAACAGAGCTCTCAAAAGCAAGCCACCATGCTCCTCTGACTTGGGTCAGAATATTCAATATAACCCTCATCAACCACACATTTGTGCTTGCTAGCACACCAATATAATAATATTTGATTTATATACCGCCCTTCAGGACAACTGAATGCCCACTCAGAGCGGTTTACAAAGTGTTATTATTACCCCACAACAATCGCCCTGTGAGGTGGGTGGGGCTGAGAGAGCTCCAGAGAACTGTGACTCGCCCAAGGTTACCCAGCTGGCTTTCATGGAGGAGTGGGGAATCAAACCCGGCTCTCCAGATTAGAGTCCCGTGCTCTTAACCACTACACCAAACTGGCTCTCTATATTCTAGGGTTGTCACTGAGTAATGGTGGGGGACTTCTTGATGATGCTCCCTGTTTCTCCCCCCTTTGCTCAATGGAGCTGTGGGAGAAAAGCAGGACCAGGAAAAAGCACAGGGAAAGTCACTTCCTGCTTCAGAAAAGCAAGTGACGTCATTACACTCTAGGAATTTCAAAATCTCTATGGTAAACCCCCTTTCAAAACCAGAGATTTTTACCATAGAGATGTTGAAATTCCTAAATTATTGTGGTGCCATGTCCTGTTTCAAAACTCGAAGTGACTTCCAAGAACTCTACCTTGCTATGCAGCCAATAGCCAGCAATTGAAGTGGGGAAAAATTGTGTGCTTCTTCGTCTCTGCCCTCCTATAAATGATAACAGCATAAATCTAGCCTAGCCAAGATATGAATATTTTGAATACAATCATCTAGTTATTTATGTATTATAGAAGTATGGTTACTTAACTTGTGCAAATAGGTTGCAATCATGGTGTGTTCTGGCAACATCTTTTTGTAACGACAACATTTCGATTTTTCCAGCAAGATCCCTAGTGTTCCTATAATTGAAAATTAATGGGCTTAAAAATAAACATGGTGTGCTTCTAATCAGAATTCCTTGGTGTCATGTCTGAGAGACATTTTAATTTCAACAGCCATATTTACTTCCTATAGTGACATAATCATTCCCCTCTTTGTTCTGCTACTGTTATTGGGAATGGGGCTCCTTGCGGGTAAGTGGGAGGAATTAGTGGTAAGGAAGAAGGCTATGCAAGAGGAGTAACAATAGGATACTCCAGTACTTACGAGGTCCCCTCACCAAGGCAGCAGATGATACTTGGTGCTTAAATAAAAGAGTATTTTTATTTAAAGAGGAAAAACCAACATACATACAAGAGGCAAAATAAAAACGGTTTGGTACACACAGAGAGACAGTCCTAGGAAATTAGCCAGAGGTTGGAATAGTGTGTGTGAGAGGGGCGGCGGCGTATATTTACCGATCAGAGGAGCAGGGTGGTCCACGGAAGAAGAGATCTTCAAATGTCCCATGTTTTTGGCCATGGAGGAGGGCTCAGAGAGAGAGAGAGACTCTGAGGGTACTACGCTGGGTAAGCGTGTACAATTTGAATGGGGCAAAGCAAGGGTTTTTATAGGGCAAAATGTGTCCTGAGGCTGGGGAGCCCCCTCAGCCATTGGAACAAAGACTGTAAAGGTCATCACCTGGGTATGACAAAGGTTTGAGTACCTTTGATTGATGCTGCCGGGTGTGACAAAGGAAATGTAAAGTTTCTCCTGGTGCTTCACCAAATGTTCTTGTCTAAAATAGTGTGACTAAATCAACCTCAGTTTGGCTGCTTTCATTCTGTGAAAATATGTTCGAATGTACTGACCTCAAAGTTAGAAAAGAAGTTGAGAGTTTCCATGATAACACAAGGTAGGATGAGTATTTTTTTAATCTACACACAATATGATAACTTTAGATGAGGTCAACTTGTAATATAGAAAGTCAAGAGAGTAAGGTAGTTAGAAGATTTGAGAAATGCTGGGTGGCAGCCGGCAAGCTTTATATTTACTTATCTATGTAGAGAGAACCATTCTTAATGGCCACCCAGAACAATGGGATCCTTTTAGCCTAGAGTTGCTTGGTCGTGTTGCATTACTGGTGTAATAGCTTCTGCAGTAATAGGGCTACTTATAAAAAACAAAACAAATTTGTAGCATAGATACAACCATAGGCATGAGATGAAGTTTTGCTATTAACCATCACAACATGACCCAAAGTCAATGAAGTCCAAGTTGCTTCTCTCCTTTGCGTAAACACAAATAGTACAGCATCAGCGTTGTATACAGAAGGTCCCAAATTCATCCCCAGCATCACCTGTTAAAAGGATCATGTAGTTAAGTGGTGTGAAAGACCTCTGCATCAGATTTTGGAGACCGACTGCCACTCAGAGTTGTCGATACTGGCCTTGATGGACCAGTGGTGTGACTTGGTATCAGGTAGCTTCACATGTGGTCACGTGTTTTAAGAATGATCATAATTCAAGCAAAAATCTTGTTGGGACAGTATTGTGTCCTTGAGAAAATGCGGAATTATAGCCAAGAAAGGATAAAGGATTATTGGGGAATCTCTGGTAATTTCTGTAGCTAGAATGAAAGGCAGGTGAAGGGAACAGAACACGAGGTTCCATCTGTAACTACCTCATCTCTTGCTTTATTGGTTTTTTGAAATGTAAACACACATTCTCCAAATTTCAACCTGGGAACCCATGGAGGAATAGAGAACTGCTTTCAAGTTTAAGGTAAGAATTAAAACCATATGCCTTTAACTCCCCTCTTTCCAAAACCTTTGGTGAATTAGTAAGATTTAAATTATTCGTTTTTTAAAAAAAATCAGTAGAATGATTTGAGAGCTGAAGGCTCAGGTCCAAACTACAAGTGATGTCTGACACTAGTTGGACACTTGTCAGCTTCCCTCAAGTTTTGACGGGAAATGTAGGCAGCTTGGTGGAATGTTGGACAAGTGACAGTTGAAAAGTCCATTAGACAACAGTCAGAGAGCGAAGCTGCAAGACCAGTCCAGGATGCTTACATTTCCCATCAAAACTTGAGGGAAGCTGTCAAGCGTCCAACTAGTGTCAGGCGTCACTTGTAGTTTGGCCCTCGGAGAGGATAGGCTGTGATTTGTCCCAGCCTATCCTGACTAGGATCCTCCCTACTTCTAGAGGGCCTCCTTTGCTACCTGTCACATGGTTTCGCTTCCACATTCCTTTGTTTCACTCCTTCTGCATTATCTCCATCCAACTGCCACTTCCCCTGCCTCCCTACCATCCACCAATTCTCTCCCAGTCTTTTTTCCTGACCTTCTTTGTTCGCCCTCTCTGGGTATCTTCTCATTGCTCGTCCCACCTACACTTGCCTTTTCTTCCACTAGCTCCCCTAAATTTACCCTTGCCATCTTTCTAACATCCAGGCACAATTCCCAAAGCAAGATGGATCCATTAAAACTCCAGTGACAAGGCTCCAAAAGTCTCAGCATACATAGGCCTGGCAAGGAAGAACAGCTTGGTGGTAGTGATTTAGTCTAGAATGGCCCTCCCCAGGCCTCATGCACTGGGATAAATAAAAGAGATAAAATATAACATGATTTATATTCATTTTCTTGTATTAGGTCCAGTATTCTCAGAGAAACAGTCTGTAGGATGATCTTGGCATAGGCCTATATAAAGGACACAATAAATTTAGATATAGTGACAGCAGAGATAATAAAGGTCCAGAATAAGGGAAGGGTGCTATGAAAAGCATTTTGTCTTCCATATATCACATGTGCAAATAGCTGGTTGTTTTTATAGGACAGAGAGTTTGCAAGTGATAGAGATTTCACTTAAGACCTATTAGCAATGACTCAGGTTCTATTTATCAGAATGTAATTAGAGATTAGCAGCTGGAGTCCCCATGAACAAATTCAGCCCACCTAAGAAATATCAGCTGGCCTTCTGTAGCCTGCAGGCCTTTAACTTAAGCGGGGGTGCATTTTTGGGCCTCCACTTTGGTTCTAACATGGGCTTAGGGCTAGAAAATGGAGTCTGAACCCTGCTGAAGTTAAGCTAACCCATTAAGCAGCAGCAAGCCTACCAAGGACAATGAAGCAACAGTGAGTTGTTAAGCGGCAATGGAATGAAACCTGCTCCTCTCTAAAGTCCACCACAGGCTGATTAAACCAGAGGGTCATTCTCCCCAAAGACTTTGGAGCCTCCTTCCTGGATAATTTAGCCCTAATGAACTAGACAGGTCTTCAAGACATTGAGCAATAAACTGGCCCTCTCCTGAATCTTATTATTCATATTTATTATTTATTTAGATGTTTCTCTAAACCTTCTCCAGGAAGCATTTTTAACTTTTATGCAGACCAGGAAAACTCCCCTTTTCCATATCAGCTTCCTCTCTGCTTTAAAGTTGGGTGATTCTCCAGAATTCAGTTTTCTGATAGTCTTAATGCAAAGTAGAACCTAGCAGGTGATCAGCCTTATCGTAGATCCATCATCCTCCCAGAGACAGTCATCTGTCACTTCCAGTCTTTTATTCACTTATCACTGTTCCACCTTACGACCAGCACATTCCAGATCATAAATATCTGTATTATAAATATAGCCCATGAATCCCCAATACTCTGCAGCAGCTTGTCCAGCTACTGCCCCTGTGTGGCACAGGTTTCTGGGAGACATGAGCTGGTCTCTGCCTTTACACTCTACTCTTCTGCTCTTCACGTCAAGACTGTACAAGATTTCCACACACTACAGGGACAGGTTGTATGCTCCCCCCTCCTTTCTTCTCCCTTACAGCTAGGTAGCTTTTAGGGGAGGTTTTCGGTTTGCTGCTTTGCAGCCTAGGCTGATGGCGCGGAGGAGGGCAGGCGCAGGCGACAAACTGAGACCACACAACGGCTGGGTGAAAATAGGCCACAACTTTATTGCGAACAGCAGGTAAGGAGCAAAGGCAGTCATATGGATCGGATTCCCAAGCATCGGCTGGCCCGCCTGCCAGCCGATGAACCCTCCCCCCTCAGACCCCCAGCTGAGAGGGGGCACCCAAGGAGCGGCATTAAGGGGGAGATCATCCGGGTGTACACCCCTGCATGATTCCCCTGCCGCCTAGTGGTGAGTCCGACCTGGCAGCCCCCGAGCTGGGCATGCACCTCCGTGACTCAACCCCAAGATTCCTTATGGGAATCCCCTTACAGGAACCAGGGCGGAGGCCCTGATTCCCCCAAAAGAGATCCGATCCAATGACCAACCGCCAAACAAGTTGTGACAAAGAACAATCCAACAAACCGATAAGCAACAGGGAGTGGTGGGTGGGATTCCGCAGCCCGAAGCCGAGTGAGCCGAGGCCGGGCAGGGGCCTGAATTTATACCCAGCCAGCGGACCAGAGGGAAGACTGCCTCCCTGAGGTCCGGTGGCTGGCCCCGCCCCAGCCCGCCTCCCGGCCGCCGCGGGTTGGCTGGCCGGGATTCAAATCTGATTGGCTGCCGGCTGCCTGACTGAGATCGGGTCAGCCAGCACGCCGGCTGCCGCGCCCGTCCTGCCCCCGCGCCAGCAAACTGAGCGCCCAGTGAGTCGGGCGCTCGCGCTTGCTTTGCTCTCTCTCTCTCTCTCTCTCTCTCTCTCTCTCTCTCTCTCTCTCTCTCTCTCATTTCTTGTAATAGTTGTTTAATTTGGCTTATGTTATATGTTAAAAATCCTTTTCATTTTAAGAGTGCTTATTCCCCCCTCATTATTCTGAGTTCTGGGCTGGATCTAGACCTTGGTCTGTACAGGTTAAAGATCCCAAAATATTGTTTTAAATACCCCACTCTACCCATGTTTGTTCTGAACCAGCAAAGGGACACCTTTGCTTGTTATAGGGCCTCCGTGTTTATAGTAATTTGGGTAACACTTCCATGCTGTCAGGCTTTACTCCCTATATCTTAGATGCTGAGAAAGGAATAGGCAGAAGGACTGAGAGATTTAGGGGAGGGGCCCTGCAGTACTGCAGTACTGAGAGATTTAGGGGAGGGGCTCTGGCTTAGTGGCAGAGCACTGGCTTGGCACGCAGAAGGTACCAGGTTCAATCCCCAGCATCTCCAGTTTAAAGGACAGGTAGGTGGTGATGTGAAAGACCTCTACTAAAGACCTTGGAGCATGGCTGCCAGCTTGAAAGAACAATACTGACTTTGATGGACTAATAGTCTGATTCAGTACAAAGAAGCATGATGTGTTAAAAGTACATGTTCTGGGAAAGAAGAAACAACCATAGTAGTAACCAATTCAGAGGCAAGGAGGGTATGTATAAAGTATAGTATGGTAGCCAAGGGTACAGGATTTGCTAGCATTTTATAAAATTTGGAAGGCCTGATCCTTCACCGCAAATCTGCTCTTCAAATTGTACCTCCCACAAATGGAATTGATGATACAAATTAAAACCAAAACATTTACAAAGATCTTGTGTCAACATCTCCACCAAATAGCCTTCTGTTCTGATATGCATCCGGTTGGCATATAATCAATCTTGACATTGCTTAATCTACCACTCTCGTTGTTCTGTACTAGCCTAGTAGTACAGGGAGTATATTGGACAGCATACAGAAAGTAAGAGTGGAATGTTCATGTAACAGTTACAAAATGGTCTAATCTGTTCTTCACAACTGTAAACCTGATATCCTGTATTCTTATGTTGCATAACTTCCCAAGCAATATTGAAATGTCAGGTGTAACCCTTTCCCCTAACATTTTTACTCCTACATTGTACAGCAGATATTCCCACTGGGTTTTCTCTACTGTCTTTTAGGTTGATGATGTACAATTATTTGGAGGTGATTAATGAATGGCCAAACTTTACACAGTTAAAATGTAACAAGCAAAGGGCGGGGGATTGCATAACTTCATAAATGCAAGGACCATTCTGGTTATCACCAGGTTGACTATAATCAACAAAGCTTGGCAGTTTCTATTCTGTCTCTCTCTTTCTAAAGTTTCAACATTACTTAGCCCTGTGCATATATTTAAGTGAATTAAAATATGGGAATATGTGATTGGTGGGTTCCTATCAACAGATGGATCCTTCCCCTTCTGACCAGTTAGAAAAGGGTCCATAAAAATTATTCAATATACATCCCAAAGTATTCCTTCTTTTATAGATCACTGTTGAATTGGCAAGTCTTCTAGGTCCTTGTGCATTCCTGGAGAGTAACTGAGAATATCTGAGAGTAACTGAGAGTAAATGAGAATATCTACATTAACTGGTGGAGTCCTGTTTAGGTGAAATGTGCAGATGTTGTCACTTTGCAAAAAGGATGTAAATTGTTTATATGCACACATACTAATCATCGCTGCATCCTATATATGCCCTGGAGGATGCTTCGATCAGCAAAAAACCAGCTGTTGGTGGTTCTAGGGAGGTCTGCCTGTCCTCAACCAGAGCCAAGGCCTTTTCAGTCCTGGCCCCAACCTGGTAGAACTCTCTGTCTATTGAAACGAGAGCCCAGCAGGATTTGTTATCTTTCCACTGGGCCTGTAAGACAGAGATGTTCCACCAGGCAAATGGTTGAGGCTGGGCCAGCCTCCACCAGCCTTGAATGGTTTAAACCTCCCCATTACATCCGTCCACCACTCTGTTGTAACTATCTCAACTGCTAATTGTATCGGTTGCTGCCTATGTTCCACCCAAAGTAAGCTAAATAAATAGCCAAGTAGTAATTGCTGCCATCTTGGAATTTATTTATTATTATTGTAATTGATTAAGATTTTAATAATGTTTTAATAATTTTTATGGATAACTATGTAAAACTATGTAATTTGTATTTATTGTGTTTTTAAATGATGTAATCCACCCTGAGCCCGCTAGCGGGGAGGGCGGAATAGAAGCCTAATAAAATAAATAAATAAACAAATAGTGCATGTGGAGTAGTTCTTAGACGTTCATGATATGGTGGAGGTGATCAATCTCGCAGACTTTTATTATACTACAGTGTGTAGCTGTTGTATGCCACAGAGGAAAAAAAAACAGAATGTTGAGAAACTGAGATGCATTTCAGAAAATAACAGGGAAAGTATCAGCACTAGATCTCTAATCGTTACTGAGATGTTGAAGATGAGGATGCTTTCATTACAACAAAGGTCACAGACTATATTAACATTTCCAGTCCCACATATTTTATTGATCAAGTGTTTATCCTAGTGGGACAAGAATAAAGGCAAGTTAGTTTCACCTTATTAGGAAATCATGAGATCGTAAGAAATCAAGATTCAACATGAGTTGGGCACGATCCAAAAAAAATACCGATTAAGCCGTTCGTGGATCCGGGCTGCTGCCGAACCCAGGCCACCGATTTAACCGATCAAGTCCCATTTCTGATCCGGAATCGGGAAGGCCAAAGCAGGAGGGCGCCCCGCTGTTTCCAGCGATATAGGAATGGAGGCTGGTGGCAGCGGCTGCCAGGCCCGGCGGGCAGGGGGAGCATTCACACACACACACACACTTAAGAGTAGAGGGGGCGGAGTTTTTAACCCGGCAACGAGCACTGCCAGGCGGAGCCTCCTGCGCTGCCTTTTGCCTTTCTCCAGGACAAGGGGTGGCTGGCTTGCCCACGCGCCCCTTGTCCTGGGGAAAGACGAACGGCACGGGTAGCCTCCCAGCCACCCGAACTGCCTTTTGCCTTTTCCCAGGACAAGGGGCAGCTGGCTTGCCCACGGGCCCCTTGTCCTGGGGAAAGGCGAATGGCACGGGTAGCCTCCCAGCCACCCGCACTGCCTTTTGCTTTTCCCCAGGACAAGGGGCGGCTGGCTTGCCCATGCGCCCCTTGTCCTGGGGAAAGACTAATGGCGCGGGCGGCCTCCCAGCCTCCTGCACTGCCTTTTGCCTTTCCCCAGGACAAGGGGTGGCTGGCTTGCCCACGCGCCCCTTGTCCTGGGGAAAGACGAACGGCACGGGTAGCCTCCCAGCCACCTGAACTGCCTTTTGCCTTTTCCCAGGACAAGGGGCGGCTGGCTTGCCCACGGGCCCCTTGTCCTGGGGAAAGGCGAATGGCACGGGTAGCCTCCCAGCCACCTGTGCTGCCTTTTGCCTTTCCCCAGGACAAGGGGCGGCTGGCTTGCCCACACGCCCCTTGTCCTGGGGAAAGACAAACGGCGTGGGCGGCCTCCCGGCCTCCCGCGCTGCCTTTTGCCTTTCCTTTGTGCCCATGGCTTCAGAACACCCCCTTCCCCCTCCCTCCCCTGGGTTGCTGCTCTGTGGTTGGAAGGAAGCCTGCTAATCAAGGAAAGCTGGGCTTCCATTCATGTTTCGAGGGCGACAGAAGGAGGGCAAACACAGCTCATTCCCCTGGCTCCGTTGCCCCGGGAATAAATTACTGGCGCAAGAGTGTCTGCAATTCTGAACAGAAACTGATACATCCGATCAAGTCCCGAACAAGCAAACCCCCGACTGCTGGATCGGTTGCCATGGACGGAACCGATTAGCTGAGTCATGATGTCGCAAACGCCAAAATCGGGGTTTTTTTGAAATCGTAATTCAGATCATGCCCATGTCTAATTGTGACAGTGCTTTCATAATATGAATTCCTGCCATTTCTGGCTTTGGAAAGTTATTCTCATAGCTGTTGACAGCATTATCATTAATAAGAGCAATATGGAGGGGCTGTGGCTCCATGGCAGAGAATCTGCTGGGCTTGCAGAAGGTCCCAAGTTCAGTCTCCAGCATCTCTAGGTAAAAGGATCAGGTAGGAGTAGATGTGAAAGACCTCCATCAGGGACCCTGGAGAGCTGCTGCCAGGCGGAGAGACAATACTGACTTTAATAGGCCAAGAGTCTGATTCAGTATAAAGCAGTTTCATGTGTTCAAGGTGTGAATCAGTATAAAAAATAAATAGAGAGGGTATTTAAACTGCATTCATGCTAGCATATTATAACTGTTTTAAAATGGTATTTTCATGAGAAGTTCTGGTCCTACGAGAGTACCGACATTGTTAAAGACATAATTTTTGTTTTGCAGCTCTGTGAAAACTAATTTAAATCTCATCCTGAAAGCAACTGTGGTATTTTTTATTTCCTGTTTTACAACAATCTAAGTTATTGGTTAAAATCCCAAGATTTAATTACATTTTTTCTAGAGAGGGAATTCCCTTCAAAGTCTACATTATCGGCTTTAATACAAAGCCAGAGAGAATGAGTCACTCCAAGAGACTTCTGCTCTGCTGGCTATGAAAAATATATTTCTCCATTAAAAGTTAAGAGCTGAAATATACTTTAAATCACCTACGTCACAGGGCAGTGTGCAAATTGAATGTTATAATAATAATAATAATAATAATAATAATAAATGTTATAAACTTTTGAATTAAGCAATATTAAGATATCATTAATCATTTAGATATAGGTTAGGCGGGTGGAAAATATTATTATATATATATAATAATATAATATCAAACTAGAACAAAAACAACAACAAAATGAAATAAATAGAACACAGAAGGAAGGGAATTATGTACCTTTAATTCTTTACAGACATGTGATTTGTGCTCCTAATTTATGTTATTAACTGTGGTAATATCCTAATTCATAAGTAGCTAGTTAGATCTTCTGTCCACTGGTATATGGGTAAAGACCACCTATTCCAAGACTGCACTATGAGCCTGCTGGCTACAGAGTCAGCATTTATTAAACACGGTTGTAACATTTCGTACAATTGGGACAGGAGTGCATTTTTTGTTGGCAGGGTGCCTATGCAGCAATCAGGACACTGAACTGATTAAGAAAAATAAACGCTTTATGAAGAGAACAAACAAACTGGATAGAAAGAAGAGAAAATCTAGCTGCCTTGCTAGTCGAGAGAGTTTTTCTTCAGAGTTCTAGAAGGAAGGACTAAGAATAGCATTCTGCAGACAAAGAAAATCCTCTTTTCAGAAAGACAAAGTGATTCAGAACAATGCAGATTCAGCCTCACATTGTATTTGCACACTATTTAGCCCTTAAGAAATTAAGTTTAGGCTGTGGCAGTTATTTACCATCTGCTCCCCTACAGTTTTGAAAGAAGGCACTCCCATACATTCCTACCTAGACAGAGCTTGCCTGGCCACTTCAGGATTTGGGGTTTTTCTTCTTTGTACATGATGTTGCTTTCGGCAACATTTTTATTAAAGGTAATAGGGCTATATTATAAGGGAATGCTTCAGGAAGGTACTTCAGTGAAGGGAACAGAACTATGGACTAACCTACCGTGCATAGTATGTATATTGTATGTTTGCTAGATGGTGTATCTTGCTCTCCCTGCAATTCTTCTAGTTATATAATACCATTTCCTCCTTTGTACAATGTGTTCTGTCTAATAGTCATGCTTTCTTTTGAGATTTCTGTAATCCTAGTCCTATTACATTACTTATTAGATGTCTTGTCCTATCATTTGCCTTGATTTATGCTGTGTAATCCTCTTTGAGTCACAGTGAAAAAGGGGAACTGTAAGTAAATAAATAGGCTAAAAGGGCATTTACAATTAAGTTTATTCATACACAGATTTCTACCCAGGATCCTGCAATAACTGGGCGAGTCCACATCATATCCACAAGTGAACCTGTGCTTTCTCCACATCTTGAGCGGAGTACAATTCTCACATGTGTTTTTTAAAAAAATAATTAAAGAAGTACTACTTTTTCTGTATTAATCTTCATTTTAGGTCTATTAGAAGATTCTTTTATGATTTCTACTGCTGTCTTCCACTGATGTTTCAGGACTCTCCACAAACAGAATATACTTTAAAATCTCACATTTGTTTCTATCAACAATCACCAATCGTAGTCCAACAGAAGAAGAAAAGTTTAGTTGTGTTGCAGTGTTGGTCTGCAGTAGAACAGCAGGGTTTGAGTCCAGTGGTACCTCAGAGACCAACAAGATTTTCAGAGTAACACTCTGAAAATCTTATTGGTCTCGGGGGAAGAAAAGCATCTTGATACACTACAGTGGAAGATCATAACAGGTTCAACGACAAAGTGACCAGAAACTGTTAAGGAATATGGCCAAGAATTTGGTGGAGTTTTGTATTTAAACTCACAAGCTTCTCAAAAACTTATTTTTTTGAAAATGTTAACTAATTTAAAAATGTTTCAGTTTAACTAATTTAAAAATGTTAATAGGATTATATATTATTAAATTATGGCACGTTTTTCTTCAATGCCTTGTTTGTGGGTTTCCTGGATGCGTCCGGCAGTCACTGTTGGAGACAGAATGCTGGACTAGATCCATTTGTTTGCTATTGTAACCGCCATGAGCTAATTTGGTTTAGCTCATTAAGGTGGAGTTAGTATCTGGAGACGGGCAGCTAAGGAAGAGGCTAGCTACTGGGAGCTTGGTAACACTTTCCATGCTCTTTACCTTGAATAAGGGATGTAATTCCCAAGAAGAGGATGGAAGCAGGGGTTCCAGTTGTTTCAAGTTGGAAGGATTGCGGCAAAGGAATTTATCATTTGGTGGAATCTAACAAGTTGAAAACCTTGAGTGGTTTTCAAAGACATTGTTAGTTGAAAGTTTCTGTATGGTTGCACTTATGGGTTTGTTTAAAGAAAAGAGAAAAAAGTTGCATTGTACTAATTGTTAAAAGGTTTGAATTTTTTTTTCTTAACTTACATTTGTATGAAAGTTTGCTTCCTAAGCCCCATAGAACCCATACGAAGGAGGTTACGCTAGCAAGTAAACCAACAAATATATACTGTAAAATGTGTAAAAATCTACAGAATGTGCTTGTCTATAATTTTTAATCACTCTGAGAATGTGACTTTACACAGACGCTAGTCACAGGTGGCGTTTTTCTAAGCCCATTAGCGACACATTGCTATGTGATGAACGAAGGGCAAGAACTAGAGCAATTCTTTTTTACAAGTCTTTACGCATCTCTGGAGTCAAGATGTTGACATTCACATCTTGATAATAAGCATGACATTTTCACAGTTACGTTAACATCTTGAAATGTCAGAGCAGAGTATGACAGTCACAACACATCATAGCAAAACAGCCAGTGGATGTAGGGGGCCTCCTCTGTGGCTTCGCTCTGCACCAGTTGTTTGCCTTTGTGACCTACTTCATGGAACAAAAGTGATATTGAATTTTAAAAATGGGCCAGGATGCTAAAGCGAATCCCTACGGGTAAAAAATACAACTTTCAAGCAATGATGAATGTGAATATAAATTCATCAAAATATCAATGAACTGTTCTCTGTTTTAGATAGTGGTCAGCCTTCAGCATGCATGTTTACGATTCTAAGCCTAGTCCCCCAAAGTTTAGCATCTGAAGTGTACAAGGGAGCAATCCTAAACAGGTCTACTCAGATGTTTGTCCCATCTTAATCAATACGGATTTCTCTGAAGCAAGAGTCCTTAGGCCTGCAACCACAGGGGAGTGGGTGGGGAATTATTGTGCAAATACACCATGTGACACTATGAAAGCTTCAGACTTCCTTATCCTGTTCTCTTGGGGAATAAACTCAAAAGAGAAATAATTAAATGTCAAAGGTGGTGAAAGAAATGTTATTTGCAATATTTATACCCCTGCCTTTCCTCCTACAAAGGGAACAGACAGCTTCCATATACATAGTCACTTACTAGAGTCACCCTCGGGCTGCAGAGGAAAAGGTCCCATGAGATGATATGATGGGGGCTTCAATAGAATGCATTTAGGGACTTATTTAATAATTCTTGTAATATTCCCTTTGTAAATATAGCACGTACAATTATGATGCGGGGGGAATTAAGATCATTTGAAAAAAAATAATCACGTTGGTGAAAATGGAGTGTTAGCATGCCTCCTAGACACCTCTCTCAAATGCCCACCTTAACAGAAATACAACAGAGACATTGTATTGTCCCAGATGTGAGTAAATATATCCCACTTTTCTCCTCAATAGGGTCCAAAGCTGCTTATAACAACAATAAACACAATATAGATAAACCAAAACAATATGGTTTTAGTGGGTGAGGATCCAGTTGCTGGCAGTGTTGCTGATAGGATTGGAAAAAATATCCTATCCCTTCAGGGTTGCCATCCCCCCTGCCCCGCCGCTGCCCTCTGCTGCTGATCACCTGACCAACGGGTGGGGGTGGGAAAGGGAGGAACAGAGGGGACAAGGGGAGAGACAGGGACACAAGGGGCCTGGACACAAGCCAGGAATGTACAATATGTGTGCCTACATCCCCAGCTGATGACATCATTACTGGCGTGACCCAGAAGAGATGGGTCGCATCAAGCCCAATTCGATAAAAAACAGCCACAAATTCCTATGTTTTGAACTGATTTTAATTGAATTGGCCCTGGCTTCCATGTTGCACTGGAAACAATATCATTGGCTGGGAATAGGGGACCATACACGCACACTTCATACCTGCACATAGGCCCTGTCTATGTGGGGGGGGGCCCTGTCACCCCCTGGCCCCCACACTTCCTCTCCCCTCAATTTTAGGTTGGGGGAAACTCGCAATCCTGTGCCCTTTAATAGGGTTTAATGTGTGGAAACGAGTAGCTGAAGTTTGGTGTAGTGGTTAAGAGCGTGGGACTCTAATCTGGAGAACTGGGTTTGATTCCTCACTTCTCCAATTGAAGCCAGCTGGGTGACCTTGGGTCAGTCACAGCTTCTAGGAGCTCTCTCAGCCTCACCCACCTCACAGGGTGTTTTGTTGTGGGGATAATAATGGCATACTTTGTAAACCGCTCTGAGTGGGTGTTAAGTCATCCTGAAGGTCAGTATATACATCTAATGTTGTTGTTATTTATGGCATAGAGGTAAATAACACCACCTGATAAAATAACATCCCAGTAAGTTTCTATTGCCCTGACCTGGATAACCCACGCAAGCCCAATCTCATTAGATCTCAGAGGTGAAGCAGATTCAGCCTTGGTTAGTAATTAGATGAGAGATCTCCAAAGAAGACCAGCGTTGCTATCCAAAGGCAGGCAATGGCAAACCACCTCTGTTAGCCTCTTGCCTTAAAAAGCCCAGCAGGGGTTCCCATAAGTAGGCTATGATTTGACAGCACTTTCCACCACCAAGACTATTCAAGAGGCAAGATGTTTTCTCCAGAGATTTTTTGGCAATCCTAATTAGTGGCTCGTCCACAAGCCCTTTGGATCATTTCTCTGGCCACACTCACACTTTATAATGCCAGCAGGAAGAAGACAAACTTAGCCCAGGTAGAACTCAGCGGCTTGATGGCAGAAAGCCAGCAAGATTTTCCTCACTCCTCCACCCCCAGTCCATGAACAATATTCATGGCAACAAAGATAGTATGCCTCAATATAAATGAGTGTTACCAGTCTAGCCCTATTTAAGAACCTTTATAGATCCATCATGTACACTATGTAGTACCCAAAACTTCAGATAGCACAAACTGACAAGGCCATACTAATCATAAAATATTAGGGTTAAGAAGAGACAATAGCTAGTAGATTATTTTAGATTACTAACATGATACCGAAGGCTAAACATGATCTTGTAGTTCAGTAGTTTGCACTGCTATTGTTATCAAGCTTGCAAACTCAAAAGTATTTACTGTAATGCAGGATGACTCACAATGTTACAGAGACCTCCTATGGTACTTTTAGAATGTATGAGTGCACACATATATGGCTTTCTTTGTTAAAACATAATTGGGGAGCATAATGTGTGCATCTTATTCTGAATAAATGTAAGTGATACTACTACCTAAGAGCCTAGCAGTACAATCCCAAACAGAAATCAATGAGCTTGAAGGGTGTATCTCTATTTAGGATTGCACTGTAAAGCCATAATCCTGTGTACCTGGGAGTAAGCTTCATTCAACATAATGAAACTTACATCTGAGTAGACATGTATAGAGTTGTGTTGAAATTCCTCCATGTGTTCTGTTGAAGTCTTTAGAACAATCAAGAGGGTATTTTTAAATACGGTAGGTGTGCCCCAAACTGAAACTGCAGTGGCATGTAAGGAGACATTCTTGGTGACTGCTCTTCAGTTTTGAAGTTCCTACCCTCTTGGAGTACGCAAAAGGCAAAGCCTCATAGAGACGCCGTAAATAAGGCTCGAAATCATCTTCCGTCACAACATCTTGCTAAACAGAAGCGACAAGCACACAGAATGGTACGTCTGCCTCAGTTATTTTAAAAATATTTTAAAACAAACATGAGAGGGTACTTTTCATAGACATAAAAGGGTGCTTGCTTTTGACCTACCATACCCTTGATTATTTGCTCACAAATAGGACCATCTGTGTTCTCTCATTCTCACACTATGTTCAAATGACCTAGTAACCTTCTGTCTTCCATTAGGATAAAATAAGCATAATGCCAGTACAGCATTGCCATGCCTTAAAATTTTCATCTCTTGAGATGCATAGTAATAACTTGTAAGATGATGTTTTCTTTTTTTGCTCCAGTTCCAGAGCAGTAACATCACAAGGTGAAATATGTATCAGGGAGGCAAATCAGACATGATGCGGGATGGGGGTGTGGGATCCACGTTTATTTATTAATACCCATTGAAGTGCTAAGCTGATTTCCAAAACACGAGCATGACCTTATGGTAAAACAGATCCAACAGGCTCCTTTGTTCTACTTAGGGACGTATGGAACTTATAAAGTCAGAAGATTCTAATGAGGAATTCACCTCTCCAGACTCATCCTCATCACCCCGCCCCCCCCCCCCCCCCCCGGCCAGAAAAAAAGGCCTTCAACTGCTACCACTAGCAGTAACAGAGAGAAACATACCATTTTTAGTTCTCCTGCCAATCAAATACCTCTCTTCAAGTACCTCCATTCAGGGGGTCTCTACATCATCATCATCATCATCAAACACTATAAGGACTTTGTATCAGACATGGGATGGGAAAGTTGTGCCTCTTAGTCATGCAGCAGCCCTTTTCTACCCACAACTGGTGTGTGGCGTGTAGTAGCATCAAATCCCTCCCAATGTTTTCACATTCTCAGACTACCCTACATATGTATATACATGCTGTCAAGTCACAATTGATTTATGGTGACCCCAGCAAGGGGCTTTCAGCGCACATGAGAAGCAGAGGTGGTTTGGCATCACCTTCCTCTGCAAAGTCTTTCTTTTGTCCACCTCCCATCCTAGTACCGACCTTGCTTAGCACCTGAGATCTAATGAAATTGGGCTATACCATGCTGTCTTCTCTCCTCCCAACTACCCGATGAAATTGCTATTGCCTGTGTTGTGAAAATGATGGTTGACAACTTTGATCACATTCATATGTGACCGCAGCTACATGGTCATACTGACTGGGTGTGGGGACTCTTACAGATGTGATTTTAAGATGTAGATTTCTCCAGTTGAAGCAATACAATGATATTCACACGTTAACTTAGAGGGCAAAAGTCAACTTTTGAGGTATGACATTTGAAAATAATTTTGTTTTGTTTTCACTCTTGAGAGCCAGTTTGGTGTAGTGGTTAAGAGCAGCAGGACTCTAATCTGGAGAACTGGGTTTGATTCCCCACTCCTCCACTTGAAGCTAGCTAGGTGACCTTGGGTCAGTCACAGCTTCTTGGAGCTCTCTCACCCCTACCCACCTCACAGGGTGATTGTTGTGGGGATAATAATATACTTTGTTAACCACTGAGTTGGGAGTTAAGTCACCCTGAAGGGCAGTATATAAATCAAATGTTATTATTATTATAAATATGCATCTTTGGTGTGGTGGTTTCCAGTTTACCTATTGGATCAATATTTAATTTATCTGTAGATACCTTACTTTTTATTATAGAAAATCATTGCAATGAATGCCCTGGGACTTTCAGTCATGAAAGAATTCAAGAGCTGAGCCTGGTCCATTGCTGAAATATGGAAACCATGAAAATCTGACATAGTACTCCTGTATCCAAAAACCATATTCTTGGCACATTTTAATGTTTCATTGAGGATCCAGATTACCAACACCTTACTGCTATCACTACAACTAAAGTATCTACAGACGTAGTGATCTGTACTCTGGTTTACATCAAGTGAACGTGTCTTTTCTCAGGGGAAAAAAATAGCTGATAGCTCCTGTGAGAGGCAAAAGATTTGACCTCCACAAATCCAAGATGTTTAGAAAACTTTTGACCTTTCATGGCAAAATGTAAGATGCTCCATTTGGAATTCATTTATTTCTGCTGATTCTATTAGTTAATGCTTTCTGCATACTATTAGAAAGAGTTTCGACTGACTGTCCATTTATTATTCTTTCTTTTGCTCTGTGCAGTGTTGATTTTTTAGGACCACAAATTAAACAGTTACATATGAATTGTGTAAGATAACAAAAGATAGTATAGACGATAATAAAGGAGATGTTTTGAAACAACAGACAAATCTGAACTTGCGTTTCATTTAAAAATGTGTGTTTTCTCCTCTATCCAGACACCTTAAAAATAATACATAATTGTTTATTTTCCCAGTATGTTTATTTTTCCATTATGTTTTCCTAGGATAAAATTCAGTCTTCAGAGTTTATAACCTTACAATTTAAACATTAAAATGAGGGGGCCCCCATTCTCCAGTTCAGGTGTAGACTGACATGATTTTCATCTCCTGCATCTTATGAACTCTTTTTACCCTGGATAGGTGACTTAAGCCTATCCTTACCATAGTTACCAGTTTGTGTCCAGTATAAGCACAACTGGCATAACTGGATAATGTTAATTATACCACATTTATTGCCAAGAAAAATAACCCTGGGATTGTGAGGCCATTTACTATAGAATTAATATCTGCTTAACCTGGGGCTGTACAGAGGATAGTTAATCAAGGACCAGTCCACACATACAGGTGTAGGAATAGAGGACTCTGTGTTTCACTTTTTCTTTGTTCCCTTGCTCAGCCCCAAAGCTTGAACAGAACATGTGTATTCTTTTATTCATTTATTAAACTTACTTATATTTTGGAATGCTTTAAGCCTGGTCTGGAAACACACCATGCCTAACCAGTCTTGCTATCTCAAGTGTGGTAATGGGGAGGGGCAGTGGGTCAGGTCATCATTCTTGGAATATGACAAGTTGAATGTGCAGAACTGCTGTAGATCACCTCAGCTCCTGCTCACAGAAGTGTAGCGGGAGGTGCAGCAACTAGGCAGAACTTTTGACAATGCAAAGACCATGCTAAACATATGACCCAGTTTATTTTTAGCACCTCTGGGGAGTGAGGGGGAGGGGGCGGCACCAAGTGGAGACATGAGGCTTTTCCAACCTCCTGGAGATCAAACAAAAGAAACAGGAGGGGGTTGCGAGTTCGTTCCTTCACATACTCAACTGCTGTGATTTGTAAGACTGAATAGGAAGTTGATTTATAACAAGTTAGACTTTGGTTGCCAGCTCCAGGTTGGGAAATTCCTGGAGATTTTGAAGATGGAGCCTGGAGAGGACAGGGTTTGGGTAAGGGGAGAGAACTCAGCTGGATATAATGCCATAGAGTCCACCTTCTTCTCATATTCTCCAGGGGAACTGATCTCTGTTGCCTGGAAATCAATTGTAATTCTAGGAGATCTCCAGCCACCACTTGGGGGTTGGGAACCCTAGCATTGTCTGTCTAGCTTAGCATTGTCCAAAACTAGCCAGCCTAGGTATGAAGTGAACAGCTATGGGAAAGGAGAGCCAGTTTGGTGTAGTGGATAAGAGTGACAGGATTCATATCTGGAGAGCCAGGTTTGATTCCCCACTCCTCTGCTTGAAGTCAGCTGGGTGACCTTGGGTCAGTCACAGCAGTTCCACCCATAATCACAGGGTGATTGTTGTGAGGATAATAACAACACACTTTGTAAACTGCTCTGAGTGGGTGTTAAGTTGTCCTGAAGGGTGGTATATAAATTGAAGAAGAAGGTGGTGATGGTGATGTCGATGGTGATGAGCGGAAAAGTCACGATAGCAGAAAAGGCCTTATTTCTAGTGGCAACTCATCTTACTTCTAGGCACCAGCTAGGTTTGTCAGGTACCTGTAGGTGATGGGCAAACTCCCAGTGGTTTGTCCTTCTATCCCTCAATCACTGGCGATTGGTAGGAGGTGGGAAACTGCCTGGCAATCACCTGCCACTGGCAGGCAATCTGATCAAACAGGTGATGTGTGTGTTCCCAACTGATGCAATCACATCACTTCTGGTAGTGCAGGGTTGATTTTGGCCCCTAACATGCTGAATCTTAAAGAATCGGCCCTGAGTGAAGTGTGGGAGCACTCCTGCAGCCTGTGCAATGGCATCACTTCCAGAAATGACATCACCACATGCCAGCTGGGAGTATGAATGTGAAGAATCAAGCCCATGACATACTGTTCCCCGCCCACCGGTTATCAGGGAGACCTGGCAACCCTAGCTTCAACAAAAGAAGTTTTGTGGGTGCCCACACTGCATAAACGAATAGCTGACACCACCTTGTGTCTAGGGGAGTCCAGTTCCCAGCATGCCAAACACTGATACCAATATGATGTCATGGGCAAGAGTCTGGTGATGTCATATCAAGCAACAATACCAATAGTAGTACTTTACTAGGAACTTTATAATATGGCACAGTAAGTTGTGCTAGAAGGTGTAAATTGGATGGAATGTGATAGAAGGAAACAACTGCTATAAAGCACCTAATAGAACTTGATGGGTGTTGTAAAACCCAGAGACACAGAGCAGAACCACAAGTGACAAAAGGCACAGATTGGACACTTGTCAGCTTCCCTCAAGTTTTGATGGGAAATGTAGGCAGCTTGGCGGAATGTTGGACAAATGACAGTTGAAAAGTCCATTGGACAGCAGTCAGAGAGCGAAGCTGCGAGACCAGAATGCCTACATTTCCCATCAAAACTTGAGGGAAGCTGACAAGTGTCCAATCTGTGCCTTTTGTCACTTGTGGTTCTGCTCACAGAAGGCAAAAATCTGGGTTTTGGGCATACTTCATGGGTGTTCCTCAAGGAAATTCTGCCACAAACATGCAATTTAGCAATTATTATGAAGTGTGGTGCAAGAGGTGAGAGTGTTTGAGTAGCCTCAACCCTCTCATTTTTGGGATCTGGTATGTTTCCTGTCCCGATTCCATTATTTCTTATGGCACAATTACAAGGCTACAGCACAATGTTTATAAGATGGAACACAATTCAGGAACACAATCATTGTGTTATAGCAATATTAGCTGTATGTGTGAAAGTGAGTGGTTATAAATAATCACCAGACTTTGAAGGTATGGACTACCCACACATGAACAAAATGAAAATTAACCATGTACAAAATGTAAAATGTTGCAGAGCGCTAAGAATCAAATCATTACCTCTCACCTCCAATTTACCTATACAGTAGTTACCACAAGAGAGGATGCAGAGAAATTTTAAAAGAAGGCATCAAGTGGCTGGTGGTCCGAAGATTCCAATCTGAGAGACCTAACAATTAAGCCCCCAACTTGAGTTCTTGGATCGTACTCAGGGATCTCTTTCTACACGGCTTTAATTTATCTTGGAAATAAAGTATCAGCCCAGAATTTTACATTCTTTTAACAGGATGATCTGCAAAAATATTTGCTGATTTTATATATATATGAAAGAGACAGCGAGAGAAAGAGAACGCTATTGCTGCACTATATAAACTGCCAGAGTAGTTATTTCTTATGACTTAATGAATTGTTTCATAAAGAGAAGAAAATCATTCTAATTTGATTTTAAAACATCATGATCACTAGTTTAGCTGAGGATATTACCAGCAGCCTTGGCCAAGTCTCTTTAAATCCCTTTGTTTACCATAGCACTAGAATTTGTGTAATATTGTTTTCCTTCCTGAAATATGTCTGCCAATGATCTAAAATGGATGTAATGTAATATCATAAATGTTTTCATCATGTGTGATTACTCATTTTCATGCCATTCTGAAATCCTTGGCAGATTGCCAACTTGATGATAATGCTTCCCCCCCACAAAATATTAATAGGCAAGAGACGGAGGCCTTAAAAGGATCAGAAATTGAACTGTTTATGAAAACCGCTACTTGAACTATCTGGAGGAGGAGCCTCGTTTGCAATCTAGAGGCAGGGATCATTTTCCCCCTGTGGCTGGTCATGTCTATTACTGCAGGCTTTTGTGAGTTAATTGCAGCTTTATAATGTTAATAAAATCAAACAAAACCAATAAACAATTAAAAAAAATGAAATAAAAAGCTATACTAATTAAACTAATGTGCAGTTCCATGAGACCTGGCATTAATTTACACCATTGCCCTCCATTGGATATCTAGTTTTCATTTTTCTTTACATAAAACATTACAACAATGCATTCTCCAAGGTTAACTGGTAGTCATTTTGAGGCTGGTACCCGTGTAGAAAAAACTAGCTTGGGTCCTGTAATTATGATGGGGTGGATATAGGGTGGCCAGGGGTGTGGAGGGGACGATGTGGCACTGCCCAGGCAGGAGAGAGGACCAGGCACTCACTTTATTTGACTCCTTGCATGTACACAAAGTACATGCATGTTCCCAGCACAGCGCAATGACATCATTCCAGGAGGTATGTCATTGCACCTGTGGGAAGTGTGCTATGTTGTACACTTACTACAGGCTGTTTTGGTGTGCTATGTTGTACACTTACTACAGGCTGTTTTGGATGTGCAATATGATTTGATTAAAGAAGGTCATTATAGGGAGGGTGTGCTGAACTACACCTTGCACTTTGCTTTTTGCAAACAGAAACAGAATACAGGATATGTTCAAGCTGACTTAGGGTCAAGCTAAATGAGTAGTTTTTAAAGACCCAGGCCCAACTTGAATTCCCTGCAGCCACACAGGAGCTGTCGGGAATGGCTGTTAGAAAATAAAGGAGAGCCCAAACAGCCCCAGAATGCCACCACAGGGGAGGAAGGGCTCCTGTCTCCCCCCTCAAGTCATTTTCCAAAATAACAAGCAGGGAAGGGTCTCCATTTTTGCTGCTCCACGTGGAGTTTTCTGTGCAAGTGAAGCAGTAAAAACAGGGAAACAGACTCCCACCATGCTATTTTGACACCGGAAAAAGATTTGAGGGGGGAGGCAGGAGCTCTTCCTTCCCCTGCAGTGGCATTCTGAGGCTGCTTGGGCTCTCCTTTATTTTTAAACAGCCATTCTCCACAGCTCCTTTTGGCAGCACATTCCTCATGTTAGTGCCACATTGTAAAAGAAGTACTTTCTTTTGTCTGCCTTTAGTCAGATTTTAAAATAAAGCAATATATCTAGGCCATCACATTCTTCTGGAATAAAAACTGTTCTCCAAACAACAGCAATTAGCTTCCTTGGAGGAAATAGTAGCTTTGAAGGGCAGACTCTATAGTATACCATTGAGCCTAGCAGAATGGAAGTCCTAGAGTGGCTACAAAGACTGAATATTCTGCCATTTTTCCTATAGTAAACCATCAGGATAAGTTGATGGTTGCTTGTAAATACACTGAAGGCAAGAGAAGGGGGGACTGGTGACTTCCTATGGACCTTCAGAGTGGATTTTTCACTTAACAATGAGACATACCTGACGAGGATATTAAAACTTTTCCTTAAGTTGAGTGGAACATAACTGGATAACAGCCAGTTATTGAGCATAAACGTTGAGGACCAAACGGTTAGGACCATACAGAACAGATGAATACAAGTGATGTCAGATGAGAGAAAAGGGCAGGGAGATATGAAGTGGGAAATTTTAAATTTAAAAGTGAAATTGGTAGGAGGGTGACCTCACAGGAAAGAGGCGAGTTGGACCTCTGACCTAAGCATGTCATCACAGGATGTGACATCACAGAATGTAACATCTAGGCTGAGTTCCCTCCTCAACTCTGTTCTTCCCACATACTGCCCCAAAATCTCCCCACATACTGCCCCAAACTGGAGTTGGCAACCATATCAGGGCTGCATATACTCAATGCTCTAACAATGATCAAAATCCTGCACAAAGAGAAGCTGAATTCTGAAGCTGAATGTAGGCATATCTGCATGTACAGTATGTGCTTACTGTGCATAATGTATTTTGTTTCTGTTTGTCTTGGCGATGAACATGAATCTGTAGAAGACTCTGAAACCTCGGCTCCTGCTTGCTGGAAAACATACTCAGTAGTAACTTTGGCTTCTGAAATTCCAGAAGCTATTGTCCACAATTGTATCCCACTTTGTCCAAGAATCTCAGGAAAATATAAATAAGGTTATTTTATATCCACAACAATCCTATAGGGTAGGTTAAACTCAAGGTGAAGACAAATGTAACATTTGTTGAGCATAGGGTTGCCAGGAACCTGGAGTCCCTCAATAGGGGGCCCCCAGGTCTCTGTAGTCTCCCAGTGGGGGATTGGAAGCTGGTACTTACCCTGGCTTTCTTTCTCTGCGTGCGCACGTGCTCCTGGCTTGCGTGATGGCATCACTTCCACAAGTGACGTCATCACATGGGGTGAAAGGGTGTCCTGGATCAAAGGGGGCCCTTGTTGCTGCTACTGGCTCTCGCTGTGAGTGCGGCTGCTTGCTCTTGCTGCCGCTCGCCATGACTGCAGCTTGCTCTCATTTGATGCAGCAGCGAGAAGCAGTGGCGGTGGTGGTGAGAGCTGGCGGCGGTGGTGACGGCAAGAGCACCCTGCTCTTGAAGCTGCAGCGCAGGAATGTGCCCCCTACCCAGGGGCGTGCCGCGCTGCCCAGGGAGGGGGCACTCCAAGGAGTGCGCCCCCCACCAGCCAGGTAAGTGGGTACAGGGGGAAAGGGTGGGATCTGGGGATCTCCTGCCCCCGGCGGGGAATAGCAACCCTAGTTGAGTGCTGGGTTTGGAAGGACCCTTATTACATTGTGCTTTTTCTTCTCCACAAGCGAGCTTTCCATTCTGCAAGCAAACGGTAACTAATAATGGCTGTGGATAGTATAGATTCATAACATTATCAAGGCTCTTCTCCCTCAATCTTTGAGCTGCTGTAGCATAGTGGCTAAGTGGCTGGGTTGCAAATCAGCATTCTGCTAGTTTGACTGCCATGAACTCTGCAGGTGGCCTTAGACAAGCCACTTCTCTCCGCCCTAGCTCCCCAGCTGTATTGTGGAATAATGATAACACTGATTTTGTTCATTGCTCTGAGTGGGATACTACTCTGTCTAGAAGGGCAGTATATAAGCAACTATTGTTATTATTGAAACACTTAAAATGTAAAGTGTTTCCATTTTTACAAATAAAGAATTTTTGTATAAAGAAATATACATGAGCTGCTTTTAAAAGGCATATAGATATCTAGAAGATGAGAAATAAAACAGATCTATATTGAAATCCTAAGCAAAGTTACACTCTTTTAAATCCACTGACTTCAATGGACTTAGAAAAGTATAACTTTGCTAAGGATCCAGAGGAGTTAGCCGTGTTAGTCTGTAGTAGCAAAATAAAAGAATCCAGAAGCACCTTTAAGATTAACCAACTTTACTGTAGCATAAGCTTTCGAGAACCACAGTTCTCTTCATCAGATCTCTTCTAACGAAGAGAACTGTGGTTGGTTGTTGTGGGTTTTCCGGGCTGTATTGCTGTGGTCTTGGCATTGTAGTTCCTGAGGTTTCGCCAGCAGCTGTGGCTGGCATCTTCAGAGGTGTAGCACCAAAAGACAGAGATCTCTCAGTGTCACTCTGTCTTTTGGTGCTACACCTCTGAAGATGCCAGCCACAGCTGCTGGCGAAACGTCAGGAACTACAATGCCAAGACCACGGCAATACAGCCCGGAAAACTCACAACAACCATCGTTCTCCGGCTGTGAAAGCCTTCGAAAATACATAGAACTGTGGTTCTCAAAAGCTTATGCTACAGTAAAGTTGGTTAGTCTTAAAGGTGCTTCTAGAATCTTTGCGAAGGATAGCACTGTGACATTGATTTGAAAGAATGTACATTGGCTGCATTAATTTTAAGCTTGGAGGAAGCTGAATTCACACCATGGATGAATCAAACTATGTAAATTCTCTTAGAGTCCATGATTTTAAAAAGATTTTTAAAAGCCCTGTTTTATGCACATTGTGGTATCCGATTAATATCACACTCCATGAGTGCTGTCATTCAATAATAATTCCTGTCAAATTGCTTCATAGGTTATTAACACAAAAATATAAAGACATCAAGTTCCTTCTGGTAAAACACTCAGAACAGCCTTCCCGTTAAAGAATTAATCTGTTAGCAATTATACTTCCCGGGATCAGCATGTAATGTGCCACAGGGATTTGAGTCTCTTCAGCTTAAAAAGAGTGACTTTCCTGCCACTGTTTTTTTTTTAAAAAAATGTATGTGCAAGAAATTATATGAGAGGCAGAAATGAATTGTGACACTAAGGACATTTAGATGTCAGGAGCTAAATAAAATAAGGCCAGGGCCCTGGCATGTAGAGAATGTTTCTTGCAGTACTGCAGCAAAGTTACACCCTTCTAAGTCCTTTGAACTCAATGGGTTTAGAAGAGTGTAATTCTGTTTAGGATTGCACTGTTAATTATCAAGGCTGCAAACCACAAAGCCCTCCTATGGGTGGGAATCCTATCCTCCCTAACCAGGGAGGAAGACCCAATGAATGCTAAAAATCATGCTGCATTGTTGTAATGCTATAACACTTACTAAGAGAGTAATGAAATGGGGGTAAATAGGTTTAGGATTATGTTTCACAACTCTTTAGGATTTAAGGATTATGGTATCATTTCAGTATTTAATTGTATTGAACTTTATTCAATGGCTGTCCCATAGGGTTGCCAAGGCTGTGCCTGAAACCCCTGGGAGATTTTTGGGGTGGGGCTACATCCAACTCTGGAAGTGAGATCACTTCTGGCCAACAGTCAAGAAACTCTCCCAAATGTCTTTAGTAAAAAACAGAAATGTGGGGGAATCCCAGATTGTTGGCTGAATACTATGTCACTTCTGTGGTAGGATGCCATTCTGCGCCATCTTTTCTTGCACTGTGACCATCGTTGGTGATGCGCAGGTGAGCGAGCGACAGGCAGTTGGCAAGCCAACATCAGCAGGTGGGTAGATTTATATGGGAGTAGATGGTATGTATAAATGACAAAAGAAACAAATGAACTTGGAACACCAGTGAACAATATGGGCAAAAAGAAAAGGTTTGCAATGACAACATATGAAAAAAGCAACAACAAAATTTCCCAAAGGGCATATTCGCACTTCCCTACAACAATCCCATAAAAACAATAAAATCATAAAATTATAACAATAAATATCTAAAGCATTAAAGCAACATTATAAAAGCAGTAGAATCCCTATATCTCTATTAGCAGAATCCCCACATTGCATGGGAGGGAGAATTCTAATACTAAACTGGCTGGCCCAGGGTGCATAGCAAATAGGGTTGCCAACCTCCAGGTAGTGGCTAGAGATCTCCCAGAATTACAACTGGTCTCCAGGCCACAGAGATCAGTTTACCTGGAGAAAATGGCTACTTTGGGGGTTGGACTCTATGGAATTATGGCATGCCAAGGTCCTTTCCCTCCCCAAACCCCACTTTCTCCAGGTTTCACCCCCCAGAGCTCCAGGAATTTCCCGACTTGGAGCTGGCAAGCCTAATAGCAAAAGGAAGAAAACCGTCCACCCACAGACAAGGGAGGGATCTTGAGGAAATATGAAGAAAAGTATGACCATATAACTTAACCAAAAGAAAAAAGTCTTCAAGAAGCTTGAAAATGGGCCAGAAGAAGCAAACATAGAGAGCCACTATGGTGCAGTCCTAAACAAGGCAACACTCTTCTGTCCACTGAAATAAAGTCAGTAAGCTAAGAAGTGTATAACTCTGCAATTACATCACTTAAAGGGAGAAGAGAGGAAGAAATCAAGCATTCTCTATAGGGATGCCAGTCCCCTGTTGGGGGCAGGGGATCCCCCACTCCCACCCTCAACCCCCACTTATCTGGCCGGTGGGGGGAACACGCCTCCCAGGGCATGCTCCCGGGCAGCACGGTGTGCTCCTGCGCACTGCAGCAGCCCAATTCAGCCCGAATAGGGACACCACGGAAGGTGGGAGCGCTTCGCAGCAGCCCAATCCAGCCCCAATTCAGGCCAACTTGGGCCACTGCAGAGCACAGCAGTGCTCCTGTGCTCCACAGCGGCCTGATTCAGGCCTGAATCGGGCCAAATTGGGTCCGATTCAGCCCCCCTGTGGAGCACAGGAGTGCTCCCAGGGTAGCATGTGGCCTGCGCACATGCACCTGTGCTCTGCACAAGAAAAGGATATCAAAAGGTAGGTGCCAAGCCTCCAACCTCCTACCCAGATGGCTGGGGGACCTGGCAACCCTAATTCTCAAGCCCCTTGAACATGCTTGAGAAGGAGAACTGGAGGTATTGATGGGATCAAGGGGGGGGAGAATTTCTAAATTGTTTTTCCTCCTGCAATTCCTCACTGACGCTCACCTTATAAAACTAAATAACAGCAATTTAAAGATCATCTAACAGTATAAACAATACAGTCAGATCAAGGTAAACCCAAGCACATACACGGTAAGCATATAATTTTTAACACATTAGCATAGGTACACAGAAATACTGGCAGTGAAGCACAGAAGAGGTTAGTAGCCATGTACATTCATACGCTTGAAGAAAGTAAAGGATATAATTTGCAAACTCTAGTATATTAATAAAACTATAGATGCAGCTAAACTGCTAGCTTTTGTTCACTTGTTGAAGATCCTAGTACTACCTGGGTACCGGACTGTGTACACCCATAATTTCAAGAAATGACAATGAGTACTATGAGGCACACACACACAAATTTAATACATTTCTATGCTGCCTTTCCTCCCAACTCAGGGTCCCCAAGGTGGTGGTGTGAACATTAAAACATTTCAAATGTTAAACATTTCAGGCACTAAAACATTCCAGACATTAAAACAATGTTTAAAACACAAATATATATAAATAACTTAAAGCAATTAAATAAAACATATAAACACATATGGATAGACAAACAGGGAGAGCTAATAAGAGCTAGTGAGTGAATGCTAAACAAAACAACGTCTTCACCCACTGGCAGAAGAAAACGATAGGGGGAGACAGATGAATCTCCCTTAAGGAGGAGTTCCAAAGTTTCAGTGCCACAACTGAGAAAGCCCTTTCTTGGGGAGCTGGCTACCCTTTCAGCTTCAGATAACAGTGACACCCCAAGCAGGGGCTCTGATAGTATTGCCAGCCTTCTCTACCTGAAAAGCAGGGGGTGGTAGACAGGTACGGGGCCCTGACTCATCTTCCTCACATTTTCACTATGTTTGGGGCTAATTTGGCCCCGCTGAGACTCCGTAGCTTCTGGTTTTCAACCGGAAGTGATGTCATCAGTACCTCTGGAGTGCACATGGCATTTTGCCACATGCTTTGATGGCTCCCAGGCTGCCTTCCCCTCACCATCTAGGTAAGCGAGGCCAGGAGGCAAAAGGTGGAGGACGGGAATTCCCCACCCCCACCAGGGGGCTGGCATCCTGAGGCTCTGAAGATGACTATATCAATTGGATAGATTCTTATGGGGGTAGGTGGTCTGTAAGGTGTACTGATTTTAAGTGGTATAGGGCTTTAAAAGTCAATACCAGTACTTTGTATTGAGGCTGAAAGTGGGATAAGGGGTTGAATGAGGTATATCCTTTGTCCACTTCAAAGGCTATGCTGGGACCTTAGGCTTGCCAACCTCCAGGTGAACACACTGACACATGAAGCAGCCTTATAATGAATCAGACCTTTTGGTCCACTGAGATCAGTATTGCCTACTTGGACTGGCAGCAGCTCTTTAGGGTCTTAGGCAGAGATCTTTCACATCATGTACTAACTGGTCCCTCCAACTAGAGATCCTGGGGATTGAAGCTGGGGCCTTCTGCACACCAACCAAATGGTCTACCACTGAGCCTCCCAAGGTGGAGCCTAGAGATCTCCTGGAATTACAACTGATCTCCAGACTAGAAGGCCAGGGCAGCTTCAGAGGGTGGACTCTATGGCATTATATCCTGTTGAGGCCACTCCCCTACTCAAACCTCACCCTCCCCAGGCTCCACCTCCAAAATCTTCAGGGATTTCCCAAGGCAACCGTAGGGGACCTGAGCAGACAAAAACTGTGTGGGACGGGTGCTTTAGTAAGAAGGAGCAAAAAAGCTGCGCGGATTTAATGCCGAGTTTGCAAGCAACTGCAAGGGAGAAGACTGACTCTCTACAGTACTGACACAGCTAGCCATCTTAGCGACTTAGTGGATTGAGAACCTGGGCCAAACAGCCAAGTGATCTATACACACTTTTCTGTTTGTTTGTTTTTTTTTGGAAAAGTTTGTATTAGGTGAGTACAAATTACAGATAAAGTTTTTATTTAAAAACCTAAATATCAATTTTCCCCCACCCTTTCCCTCCCCCCTTTTTCTCGGACTTCCAACAGCTTTCCAACCCATATCTTATTCTATTACTTACTTATCTATTCCCTTTATATATTATTATCCCATATTTCCTTAATAAACTAAATAATATCCATTAAAATCAAATCTATTCAAAACTTAAACTTAGCAATACTTAAAACTTCACTTTAAATGGTAAAGATTCCTATCTCTAATAATTCCCCCAATTAATAACTTTCAAATTGCCATAATTTCCCCTTCACGTCCCACTTTTTCTCCAAATACTCCTTCAATCTCCCCCAGTCATTGAAAAATTCTTCAGAATTCTGGTCTCTCAGCCTTCTTGTCATTTTGTCCATTTCTGCCATGTACAGCAACTTTTGTATCCACTCTCCAATAGATGGTGTTTCTTGCACTTTCCATTTCTGCGCATATAGTATTCTTGCCGCTGTTGTCATATAAAATAACAGTGTAGGAACATCTTCCATATTCAAGTTCAGTAGCAGGAGTTCTGGGTTCTTTATTATTGAAATCTGCAAAATCTCATTTATTGTTTCTAAAATATATCCCCAGTACTGCCTAGCAACCTCACAAGTCCACCACATGTGATACAATGATCCTTCATGACTTTTACATTTCCAACACTTATCAGACATCTTAGCATTTCCATAAGCTATTTTTTTTGGTGTCAAATACCACCTATATATCATCTTAAAAACATTTTCCTTAATACTGGTACAGGTTGAAATCTTCAAAGTATTTTTCCACAAATACTCCCATGCCTCCATTGCTATGTCTCTTTGACAATTTATAGCCCACTTCACCATCTGGACTTTAACAGTTTCAGCCTCTGTATACCACTTCAAAAGAATTTTATAAATTTTTGAAATTTTCTTCTTGCTTTCTTGTAGTATAGCTTCTTCCAGTTCTGAGTCTTTCCATTTAATTCCATCTTTTGAACGATCCGAGTTATATAAGTCCTTTATCTGCCTATATTGAAATCATCCATAACAAAAAGCTAGCTCTTCTTCTGTTTTAATTCTTATCATATTTTGTTCCTGGATAAGAATCTTTTTATAGGACAGACATTGGTCTCTATTATAAATAGCTCTCGGGTCGATAGTTTCAAATGGTACCACCCACGAGGGGATACCCTCACCCAAATGACTTTTATATTTTTTCCAGATTGTGAAGAGACTTCTTCTAACATAATGATGCAGAAACATAGAATCAGCTTTCAATTTATCGTGCCACAAGTAGGCATGCCATCCAAACAATTTTTTATAGCCTTCCAAAGTTAGTAGCTTACAATTCTCCAGTGACATCCAATCTTTAAGCCAAACCAAACAAACTGCTTCATAATATAATCTGATATTCGGCAATTGCAGTCCGCCTCTCTCTTTGGCATCACACAAAACTTTCATTTTTACTCCAAGTTTCTTGCCTGCCCATACAAAATCGGAAATCTTCCTCTGCCACTTTTCAAATTGCTTACTGTCTCTGATAATTGGAATTGTTTGTAATAAAAACATAATCCGTGGTAACATATTCATCTTGACTACCGCTATTCTTCCCAGCCATGACAGATTTAATTTATTCCATTTAATCAAGTCTCTATCAATCTGCTGCCATAGCTTTTCATAATTATTCTTGAACAAGTCAATATTCTTCGCTGTAAGCTCAATTCCTAAATATTTTACTTTATGCGTTACTTCACAATTTGTAATTTCCATCATTTCTTGTTGCTTTTGTTTGGTCATATTCTTACATAATATCTTTGACTTTCTCTTGTTGACATAAAATCCAGCCAGATCTCCGAATTCCTTTATTTTGTCTAGCAGCTTTGGCATATTTTGTATTGGATCCTCGACAATAACCATCACATCATCCGCAAAAGCTCTAACTTTGTAGGTAAAATCTGTAATCTTTATGCCTCTTATAGCATCATCCTCTCGAATCTGAATCAATAGCATTTCCAAAATCAAGACAAACAACAATGGAGATAATGGGCAACCCTGCCTTGTACCCTTTCTGATTTCCAGTTTTTTAGTTAAATCATTGTTGACTACAATTGCTGCACATTGGTCTTTATAAATCGCTCTTACCGCTTCAATAAAACCTTTTCCCATTTGCAGTTTCTCCATTGTGGCGAACATAAAACTCCAATTTAGATTATCAAAAGCTTTCTCTGCGTCTACAAAAAAGAAACCAACTTCTTTTTCACAGTGTTTGTCATAATATTCTATCGCATTTAAAACAGTTCTCAATTTGTCTTTGATTTGCCTATTTGGAAGGAAACCTGCTTGTTCTTCTGCAATAAATTCCACAAGCCCTTCCTTTAATCTCTCCGCCAAAATTTTTGCAAAAATTTTATAATCATTATTCAGCAACAAAATAGGTCGATAATTTTTAACATTACATAAGTCCTGGTCTTCCTTTGGTATCAATGATATAATGGCCTCATTCCAAGATTCTGGAACCTTTTGTCCTCTTAAAATTTCATTCATTACCACCTTCAAAAAGGGTACCAATTCATTTGCCAATGATTTATAAAATTTAGCCGTAATTCCATCTGGACCTGGTGCCTTACCTAATTTAGTCGACTGAATAGCTTCTTTTATCTCTGTCTCTGTAATTTCTGCATTCAGCTTTTCCTTCCATTTTTCTGATATCAATGGTAATTTAATTTTATCTAAATATTGTTCAATAGCATCCAAATTAACTTCTTTCCTTTGATAGTTTTGCATAAAATTTAAAAAAATTTAAAAGTGTGTATACACACTTTTCTGTTTATGCCATTTGCCTCTGTGTTCCTTCCGTCTCTTTTGGAGGTTGGAAAGGTTGCAATGAACATGCATCGTATGTCTATTTGTATACATGTACACTTGGGTCCTACATATATTGGTGCATGTCCACAAACCAGCGCTCAGTCTAGGGCTGCCAGGCCTCTGCCTGCAACCTTTGGGAGATTTCTGTGAAAATACTGGCAAAGAGGAAGAAAAAGAGAGCAATGCAAAGGGCAGAGGAGGCTGTTACGGAGACTCATTTCTGAGTCTTGACTCACAAGTTAGGAAATGCTGGTCTACAGATCTTGTCCATTTACTGGGGTACCTCTCTGAACCATTTCTTACAGCACAGCCCTATTGCATATGTGTTCTGTGCCATAAAGTAAACAGGAGACTTTTTATATAAGATTACTCTTAAATGAGTTTATGCTCAGTTTACTTGGCAAATTCAAACAGCGAGTAATTTCTGGTTAACCAAAGTTTAGATAATATAGGGGTTTACTGTACCATGTATTCACCGTGATGTACCTATTTATTTTGTGTTGTTCAAAAGCAAAATTTTCCTAACTTGGAAGGGGCGGGGGATGCATTAAACACTCTTTTGCTTGCTTTGGTAAGAGTATGTTTTCTTTCTCAATAACTATGCATTGTTTGTGATAAAGAGAACAATATACCAAATCCAGAAAATAAGATGTCAGATCACATTTATAAATATAAAGTAACATTTCAGCCATCCATTCAATCTAATGGTAACACCATTTTTTAAAAAAACCCTGACAATATTAGCCCTGTTGTTATTATACATTTTTTATTACTACCTCGCATAAAGAGAGAGTGTGCTACCTACCTGTGAACCTCTCAACATACATGGGCCCATTTTGTGTGACTAGAACAATGTGCGTATTTTTTAGTTTTGGTACATGCAAAAGTATACCCTAAAAAATCTTTGTTTCCCATCATGTGTACTGAGGTTGGAAACTACTTTGTCCTGTTCGCAAAAAATGGTGAACATATATACCAATTAAAGTTGCCATTTGCCTGCTCATAGCTGGCAAACCCCACTAGCATTCGCCACCCCCCACTGGTGCTCAATGGAGTGGCAGCGGAAATGGGGGGGACAGTGTTATGCAATGCGGTGATGTCACTTCTGGCTGGAATGGAGTTGTGCAGTGCTCTAGGAATTTCCCCAACCTCTCTGTCTTTTTACCATAAAGACTGGGTAAAATCCTAGAATGACACAGTGATGTTGCTTGTGGGTTTCTAACTGGAAGGTATGTAACAGCATTGCACACCACCATTTTGCCAGTTTCCAACCCCTAAATGCTCCTACCACTGTTACAGCAGGGCTGGCAACCCCACATAGCACAATCTCCCCGTATGCATGGTTGGATCACCAAAATCATAACGACTGTACAAGGCTAATACTATAAACTCAGAGGGAATCAGAAAACATTTTGTCCCCACCCAGCCAACATATATCTGCACTGCTGCATAGGCAAATGTCAACATGAGTACATTCTGGGGCTAAGAACCAGATGTGCCATGTGCATGATTATAAAGCTTAATGTGACCACTGGGGGCCGGGGGAAATCCCCAGCCCCAATGTATTTATGCTTTGTCACACACAGACAAATCAATTATCTAATAATATTTATCTTAAATTTATTTATTTTTAGAATTTCCAGTCTACATTACAATCTATTAGATTTAAAAAGTACCTTCTGACTCAGGTGGAGGATTCTTCTCTGAAGAGAAAGAGCTGGACTTCTTTAGGCACCTTTCTTTGAATTAAAAATCAGGGGAGTATTCAAATACAAGAAAAAAGAAACAGACACGGAATTTAAAACATGCACACTCAGTTTAAAAACAGTACATCAGTGAAAATGTATAAACTTCTGGTGTCTTCCAACTTTGGGTTTTTATGCAAAAAAAGGATGCACAGCTGTATGGTGTGGATGTCCTTAATAGTATTTTATAAGTATAAGCAGCAGTTCTGATGTGGCCTTACCATCTGTGGGATAGCTTTTTGAATGCTTACACTGGATGTATAAATGTGAACTTTTTTTGCATCTGTATGTGTCATCCACAGAACTCCCTCAGATTAGCTCACAAGTTATAGCAAATTCTTGGACAATTCAGATTCAAGCGCTTGTCTTCCAATAAATTACATGGGTAAGCCATTTTATAAAACATCTACACCTTGATAGGAATCTTTCCCACAAAATTATTATTATCATTATTGTTGTTGTTGTTATTAAATCTTATATTCCACTCTCCTCACTTACATGGGCACAGAGCAGATAACAACCATGAATAAAATCACATATAAGACCATAAATAAAAAATATACAAATTGGTAAACATCTCTTGACGACAGACCCACATTACCCAGCCCCAAACCAGACATCTTACGGGAGAGGGGGATGGAGAATTAAAGATAATCAACTGGTGGAAAAACCCAGGGTGGGGGGGGCACAGTACCCCCTCCCCAACAGGAGAATGGCAGGAAGAATTAGAGGTTGCTTTGAATAATGTACTGTTTTTAAAAGGACACCTATTTTTTAAAGTAAAATGAACAAACATTGCAACTAACACAGCGCCAACAATACAGCATGGATGCTTAACAGAGACAAGACCAACAAATTACTGGGAAGTGTTAACAGGTATTACCTATTGGGCCACAAACCTGACTATAGCTGTACCATGCTGCCATCTTGAGGCTGAAGTCTTCAACAGCCTCTTTAGATACTTCCCAATATGCTCCTAAAGGCTGGTTGTAACAGTCCTAAGAACACTTACCTGGAAGTAACAAAGTAATGAGACTTACTGCATGGCACACGAGGTATTTATAAGGGTTGCCAGGCTGCAGCCTGTAACCTCTAGGAGCACTTTGAGGTAAGGTGTGCTGGTATCACGTCCAGCGAAAACCAGAAGTGACATCATGATGTCAGGGGAAGAGGCTGTAGGATTGGCAAAACTCTATGGTTTAACCACAGAGTTCTACCAAATCCTAGATCCTCCCTCCCCAACATCATGATGTCACTTGTTTCACTGGAAGTCATGTCAGTGCGCCATCATGATGCAGGCATGCACCCCCCCCAATTTGTTTCCACTGGCCTTTCAAGCACCGGAGGACAATGAACAGATTTGCCAGGAGGTCTCCCCTCTCCCACTATACTGGGAGACCCGACAAGCCTATGTATTTGTTAGCTTTGTGAGGTAAACAAAAACAACGGGAGCAATCCTAAGCACGTCTATTCAGAAGTAAGCCCCATGTTATTGAATGGGGCTTACAGGAAAGCGTTCTTAGAATTGCACTTAAAAGACAAGGATGGCTCTAGGGGATGACCCCAAGAAAAGAACAGAGGAGTACAGCTGAAGGGCCCAGGTGGATGCTCCCAGAGACAGCTGAGGTTGTGGAAGAGGTTTCTAGCACTCAAGAGCAAAGGCAAAGGGCAGCATTCTCCAGGCAGATCAAGCCCAGAAGAATATTCTGTTCACAGCCCATCACCAACAAACACACAGCCCACCACCTCCCATTTCTTTTTGAAATTTGGTTTAGCCTGGATGCAATGATCCATACAGCTAGTCTTGTATGCCCAAGGCAGTTTTGAAATGGTGTTTCCCAAATAGCAGCCTTTCTGCTTCCATTCTCCATTGCAAATCTTGTCTCAGAAACAATTATAACAAATAAATTCAAAGGGGAAAAAAATGGAAAGGCCCAGTAGGCATATCCAAGTTCTTGAGAATCCTGTCCAAAAGTAACTTTTTGGATACTGGTCATTAGAAAAAATGATTCCATGTGCACAGCTTGCATAGTGAAGCATACTTCTTATAAAATTTAAGAAAACAAAAAGAGAGAGGAAAGTTGCAGTTGGACAAACACCCACTTAAGGCAACCATCCAACTGGGGTTGGCACAAATGGAGTAATGTGCAAATAAATTCACTTCCATGCAAGCTATATGTATGCAGCAGTAAAGATACATGCTTCATGTGATTTGGCAGAAAATCTGCTTTACCCTGACCATAGATGCAATAAAAGGGAAACATTGTCACACAGGAATGGATTCACCACCACATCTCCCAATGTGTAAGTCAGCTTGAAAAATCAGCCGTGGTGATGGTGGTAGTGAATACAGAAGGATGCCCCACTGGAGGACTGAATCCAGCGGCCAGCTCCATTCTGTGACAAACAAAACGTGGCCTCAATCTCACTCCAGAAACTATTGGGGGGGGGGGGCTGGATTGGACTGAAGCTGGAGTGTTGGTGTGGGAATTTTAACAATACACATACCAGGCAAAGTTGTTTCTGTTTTTAAAGAACGAGTAAGGGGACAGTAAAGTATGTAGCTCATTAACGTTTATATAGAAAGTAGACACATGCATACTAAATATTCAGTTGAGCTTTACAGAATCCAACCTTGTTTGAAAATCTATAGGGACTGCCGGGTTTTCCAACATTAGGCAACAGTTGAGGTGGCAAATAGGGTGATAAGTATGCTAAATAATGTATTAAAACCCAGAATGTACTTGGTGGTAAGTGCTTGAGTCATATAAGGTTATATTTAAATACAGGGAGAAGGACTTTCTGGGTTTTATGTTATTGTTTAATTTATAGCTCGCCCTCCCCACGAGCGGGCTCAAGGCGGGTTACAGCAAAAGATAAAATTACAGAAAATAGAACAATAAAATCACAAACTCATTCATCACAAGCATAATTTCCAGAATCCTAGATGGGGCCCCCTTCCCTTCCCTGCACATCAGACACATAAGGGTGGAGGTGTGAGTTAATAAACTCTAACTCCTCATGCATGGGAGGGGCGGGGGCAGATGATCATATGGCTCTCTGCTGGTAGGAGACCGGCAGGGAGGCTGATTAGATGGAACCAGTGCTGGCCTCAACCATATGCTTGGTGGAACATCTTAGTTTTACACGCCTGGCGAAAAGATACAAGATGTTGGCAGGCCCGAGTGTCTTCCAACAGAGAGTTTTGCCAGGTCAGGGCCAGGACAGAGAATGCCCTGGGCCAGGGACCACCAGTAGGTGTTTACCTGCAGATCTAAGCGCTCTCCTGGGTACATACGGGGAGAGGTGGTCCCTCAGGTATGCTGGTCCCAGTCCATTTAGGGCTTTATAGGTCAAGATCAAAACCTTGAACCTGATCTAGAACTCCACGGGCAGCCAGTGTAGCTACTGCAGAGTTGGAGTCACATGTGCCCTGAATGGAATTCTCATCAGGACACGTGCAGCAGCATTCTAGACCCGCTGCAATTATATGCATATACAGCCAGAACTATAAAAATTGTCTACACCTGGTACAAATTTGTTACTTGGTCTTTCTCACCTTCCCACCCCATTTCCGTCTCATAAGTCCTGAAAGAAAACTTATTATCTCTGCAACGGCATAAATACTGTATCAAATCGGCTTTCCACTTGGGCCACAGATCCCTGAAACCTGGCAAAGCGGGCTTATTGTTCCTCCCTATGTCTGGGTTCTGGTTAAAACAACAATACATAGTATCGCTTTATAGTTATAGCTGACTTATGACAAGCCCTGGCAGGGTTTTCACAGCAACAGAGGTGATTTGTCATTGCCTGCCTCTGCAACCCCGGTCTTCGTTGGAGATCTCCCATTCAATTACTAACCAAGGCCAACCTTGCTTAGCTTCTAAGATCTGATGAGATCAGGCTCACCTGGGCTATACAGGTGAGGGCACAGCTTTATTAGGGCCACTCAAAGTTTATCCTCACTGGAAAAATAGCCTTTTATTTTAGCTTTTGGTACATTTTGAAACCTGTTTTGCATTCTGCACCATTTTATCTAATTAGGGTTGCAACACATTCTATATATATACAAACTAGACTAAGGACTTCCCCAATTATATCATGAACTTTCTTTTTCTCTCCCTCTTTTTTTTTTTGTTTGAACTGAACATCTATATATTAGTTCTAACAGTTGGGGGACGGGTACTTCTTTTATGTACCAAAGCAATTATCTGCTATAGCTAGACTTTTTGCATGTTTATCTTTGGACTCTAATTGACCCTGTTAGTTTGCAATAGAACAGCAGGATTTTAATCCCGTGGCGCCTTAGAAACCACCAAGATTTTCGGGGTGTGAGCTTTTTTTAAAAGTCAAACTTTTTTCTTCCTCTAACTGTTGATCCCAACTAGATTTACATAAACACCCATTTGCTTTGTCCGTATCAGGAGTCAGGACTGGTAATCACTAGCGTTGACATTTAATATCTAATTAAAAAAAATCACAATTCATGTATGACAGTTTTACTACAACAACTATGAACCCCAAAACTGAAAAGCCATTCAATACTAACTCAAACAAGGAAAACCCAACAGCGTTCCTTACTAATGAAGCGTTCTAGAGATCGCGAAAGATTTACACGCTTTTTGCGCTAGGTTGGTTTCGTCTGTAATAAAGAGAGACGATACGCCTTTTGGTTTTCGAGTTGCCTTTGGACCAACCCGGCGACCTCGTTTATTTATTTTGAAAATAAAACCTTCGCAAACTCCCACCTCTTCCATTCGGCACGACTCAAGGCAAGAGCCCTTCTCATTGGCGGAAGAGCACGACTCAGACACGCGAGAGCAAAGACACGCTAACGTGGAGAGGGAGGCGTGTTAGCGGGGTAACTAGCTAGACGGGCTGTTTGTGCTGCGTTCGCCAGTGCGAAGGCGCAACTGCAGCCATGGCTTCGCTTTGGAGCGCGGCACCCAATAGAGGGTGCAGGCGTCGGCGGGAAGTTGCATTTCAGCGGTGTCGGCAGCGTGGAGTGCCAATCCGGCGGGCGCCAGCAGAGGCTTCTGCGGGTGAGAATTAACGCGTTGGTTCGCCCGGGAAGTTCCCTTACAAGCAAGCGGGGGGAGGGGCGGGTAATTGTATTTATTTACGTTACTTATTTTCTGGGGTGACGTTTAAAGTCCCCGCACCGCCCTTTCCACTGCTTACACTGACATAAGTCCTGCTGAGGTCGACAAGAGTGCCTAGGGGTAGGAGTCTAAGGGTGCGCATTGCGCTCGGTAAGTAGATACGGGTAGGGCAGCGCTGTTTCTTGACAATAAGCCCAGCGGACCGTGCTTTGTCGCTTCGGGGGGAAATTTCAGGTTTGCTTTGGAGTAAACTTGTATGGGCTCTGGCTGCAAAGTTCCAGCCCTGTGCACGCCTGGCTGCCGGCCTCTGCACGTGTTTTTTTCTCCCACGCAAACGAGCGCATGTGGCGTTGTAGCCTAAGATTACGCACGCTTATTTGAGCCCAATAACACCTTAAAGCAAGACCAACTAGATTCCCAACGTATGAGCTTTCAAGAGGCGACGCTGAGGAAGGGAGCTCAGACTCTCGAAATGTTATACCTTGGCAATCTAGTTCGCCTTTAAGGCGGTACTGGCCCCGGGTCTCTTTTGGAAGTATACCTAAACTTCTGCAAGGCATTGCATTTCTGCAAGGCAAACCCAGTGTATCTTGAATAGGATCCAGTGTCCTGCCGTCTGTGGGTGGAAGCGACTCTACCCCTAGGCGTTGCCCCTATGAGTTTAGGCTGCAGTCTTAATACGCGGTTTCCTGGAAAGTCTCATTGGAATAAAATGGGGACTTCCTTCTGAGTAGACTTGCCTAGGCTTGCACCCTAAACGGCCCTGGGGCAGTCTCCGAAATCAGCGCGTGTAGGACTGTGACTGGCCTCCCCCTGCCCCCCTCCCCGTTCGGATTCCGCTGCAGGCGACTATGGGTGGCTGGAGGTTGCCCGTATCCTTCCTCGTGGTGAGAAGAAGGGAAGAGCGTCGCCTGCCGTCTGGTTCCATACACCGTCCTAAATTGGCGGCGGAAAGAAAAGTCCATTTTTCTGGCCCCACCCCGTCCGCCTGCCCCGCGCCCTTCAGCTTTGCGCCTCAGTAGATCGCCCGGAAGCGACGTCATTTGTGAGGGGCCGGTAGCCATCTTGTCAGTTGAGTTCTCATTGAAAGGGGTCTTTTGGAGCTTTTCAAATTGGCACAGGAGGAAAGGACTCTGGTTGTAAATTGCTCAGGGTTGGAGACCTCATTCCACCCACCCTGTCCAACGTCTTTGTCACCTTCAAAGTTAAGAATTTCCTCCCCCACTTTGGTTTTGGCACATTTTTTTTCATTCTTAAGATGCTATAAAAATACAGAAATGTAGTTAGGTCCTGGTCTGTTAAATGATTATTTGTAATTTTTTTTCAGTGCAGTGTAATTCTTGAAAGGGGGGGGGCGTTATTTTTGTCTGTTTAACATGAGAGATCTGTTTGTACTCTTTCATTCTCCGCAACATTTATGACATTTTTACCCTGAGCTTTTGCCAAGGAATATATCCTCATATGAATAGGCCAAGCTAATGTGATGGGCCCAAGGTCACCCAATGAGCTGCATTGACTACTGGGGATTGGGGCCCAAGTTATACTAGTGAAACATCTTAACCGTTATATGATATTGGCTCTCAAAGTTGAGAGGACAGCATAACCCTATTTTGTGCATGCTACCTAGAATTGCGTCCCACTGACTCTTGTATACGCAAGTAAGTTTGCAAAAGATTGCGTCCTCAACATTTTGGCGTTACTCAGTGGAACACATGGACTGTGTTGGGGGATTGTCAGGCACTTTAGGAGTGCAAAGTTTTTTCAAAAACCGAGATTACTTTTTTCCTTTCAAAAGCATCAAAACCAGCCAGAATCCTAGAACTGCTTTTTATAGAATAATTAAAATCATTTTAAAATGGTGTGCAGCCCTACTGCTGTGTGGTACGTAGCACACTCAACACTTTACAATATTTAATATTAACTTATTCTTTGCCTTTTAGATGAGGATTTTGAAAACTGCAGCAGCGTCAGTCAAAATGACACCATTTCAAAAGTAATTGAATAGCTTTCTATAAAGATACATACAATATTCTTTTTTTAATTTATGTATGTTATTTGTAGTCTACCATACTTGCTGAGATTTTCCTTCCCAAGTAAATGGGGGTATATTTAGACCCCAGAAATCATGAGGGGAAATTGGTTTACCCATTTAAAACTTCCTACAGACACCAAATGTCTGCTATGCTTTCTTCCCAATGAACTGCAGTGCCCTGAAGTCCCTCTTTTCCTTCCCCATAGTCCTTCTTTAAGTTTAAAGTTTATCAACACAATAAGGGGTGTCATTCTGATCCCAATAGATTTGTCTTGAAACAAAGTACTATGCATAATCATATTTGGGGCTTCTGGTGACCCCGACAAATACTGAAAAGTGATTTAGAACTGTTTTCGTGTATAGCTAGATGGACCAACACCTATTATCTCCATTTTATAGGAAGGTGAAGCAAATAGTGAAAACTAAAATTTCTCTCCATAATTTATATCTCTAGATATTTGTTGCGCAAAAATACTACACTTTTGGATTCAGGGATTTACACCACTTTTGAATTTGGGTATTGAAAATACCCCACAGGGAAAACCCATATTTGCAACCTGAATTGTATATATAGTAGGAGTGGAGCAGGTAAAAGCCCTGTGTCTGTGCTCTATCAAAGCATCTCTTAAGTCCTATAGCCACATGGAAAAGCTCAAATTGAACTGTATTGCAATTTTGGGAAATGGGGTCGTTTGGTTCCCTGCAACACAAGCCTGGGCATGTTTGCAGGCATCCTTTTAATATCTTCACATTTTACAGATCTGAAGGAACCTTTCAGCCTGGAACTTTAGATGACCCCTGGTCATCAGTTCACTGAACTGATAATTTCCCTTTGTTGTTCAGGAAGAGCTGTTAATTGTAAGAATCCAGCAGGTGCAGACTGAGGGCAGGTTACAAGAAGGCTAGCAGAATGAATGCAGATATTTTCTCTTCGTTTTGTTAACCCTTTAACTGGTAGGAATGGAATCCTCCTTTCTATTGCAAGGGTCTGTTATGTTCCTTTTTTTCTTGTCTGTATCGTAGACTTTAAAAATGGTGGAAACAATTTGACCCAAATTCCATTTGTGGGGTTATTATATTTTAATCTGGGGATAAATGGACTGGGAATATATTGATATAATAGGTTGCAGTCCATCTTGGAAAACCAAGTTCAGCCTTCTAATTTTGGAAGCGTATACTATTTTGGAAGCGTATACAGCAAGGTCAAAACATTTCCATTTCCATAGATCCAGTAGCTGCAGCAAAGCTACCTAGTTCAGGTAGCCCTTTCCTGTAGTAGTCAAGCAGATTTACATCTTCAGAAAAACAGGAACAAGCATTAGAACTCATTATCCCACAGTGGTTATTCAGGGATGTGACATAGGCACATTTGCCCCTCACCCAGCGGCAGGCGGCAGTCACCCAGTTTCAGTATAGTAACAGTTAAAACTGGTTGCTGGGTTAAACATAAACAGTTTTACAGATTCCCAAGATCCAGAAGAGTTAGCTGTGTTAGTCTGTATTAGCTAAATAGTAAAGAGTCCAGTGGCACCTTTAAGACTAACCAACTTTACTGTAGCATAAGCTTTACTGATGCATCTGATGAAGAGAACTGTGGTTCTCAAAAGCTTATGCTACAGTAAAGTTGTAGTCTTAAAGGTGCTACTGGACTCTTTACAGATTCCCAACTGTCTTATGCTAAATAGTAGGGTCCGTTTGATCTCATTTATGATTCTGTGGGGTTTTTCAATGAGGGGTCTTTGACCCTGATTATGAATTTTACTCTTGCTTGTCTTGCATTGCTCAAAAAAGTTATTGAGTCCTGATTTTTTTTCTTAGTAGCTAATGCCATGATTGAGAGAGATCAGGTTTACTTTATTTTATGCTGTAACACGGCACCATTTTGACCCCTATTCCACAGCAGTGTTGTCAAGGGTTTTTTCCTTGGGAGAGATCTATTGTAAAAGAAGTATTAAAAAGTTGTATTAAAAAGTTGTAGGAAGGCTAAATGTATGGGACAAAAAGACTGGTATTGTGAGACCAATCCACCAAGTCTAAATACAAGTATTCTGACATGCTTAAAGTTATCATTTCTTCTTTTGATAAACTTGCCTCTCTGTAGGGTAGTGAAATGTAGCCCATTTTTATACAAGATCTGGGTTCCTGCATGTTTAGAGGGACTCTCCAGGTAGACAAACATTACTTGGTAGTTTTTTTAAAAAACTCATTGAGTAGTTGGATAGAGTGTTGCCTGTATGCTCAATCTTCTATATCTGTGTTAATAGCTAAAAGACTTCTTTTTTAAAAAATAAAAAAAACAGATTTGAAGGTTCCTAGGTAGCCAGGCTCGGCTCTCCATATACCCGCTGTGGTTACAGGTCCCATGTTCTATTGCTTTGAATATATTAAAACAAGCTGTATGTATCGAAGTAGCAAGCCTTAAACTGATTATGAAACACTCAGAAGAGCAGAGAGCGTGAAGGTTATATAGAAGGTACTGCTTTGTTTTGTAATGAGCGTAATTAATAAACCTTTTCATGTAAAAAGATGTTTTGGAAATTCTGTTAACTTGTAGCATTTCTCCCACAGTCCTTAAATAGAAATGAACTTTGGAATGTTTTCCACTAACTACATTTGTCAAATAAAGCCTATCTAATCATCTGAACATTTTGGAGTTGCAATCCTAATAAAGAGGCCAGTAATTTTTATTGTGAAAATGCTTGACTATGAACACTGCTTTTCCAATTTTTAACAGCCAGCTGTAGACATTGAAAAAAACCTTCGCCCTTGGAATTTGCAAAGATTTAAAAGGTATTTAAATTTATTTTGCTCATTAGAGGGATGAGAGTTCACATGTGGGTTAGAACTTTCTGTTCACCTGTTACTGGTAGCTGTTCTTATACACAGGCTGAATTAAAGTTCTCATTTTCATCCTTCAGGTTTTAGAGTTCTTGTTTACATGAAAATCCAATAGAAGCTTGCTCAGCTGCATACACTGAAGTACCTGTTCAGTTTTGATTGCTGTAGAAGCAATGAAAAGGGTATTTTAAGGTCGCTGTAGTTAGTACAAGTCCTCCTTGTGTGCCAGAGTTACAGTCATCACTATTAACTTGTGATGCTAATCAGCATAAAAGTATAATATCACTAAAAACTTGAAAGGGAGAAAAAGTTTGGGTATAATTGATAGGGAGGTTTTTTTGAAAGAGAATACATTCTTTAAATTGACTGCTTTCTTTAAAAAAATTACTTGATAGGGTTCCTTATCAAAACATCAGTGAAAAGAGGAAGCAGACACCTGACTGGGAGTTTGTTCGCACGTTAATCTTGAAAGTTACTGCAGCGAACATGGTATGTATGTTTTTGCTTTTGTCTCTGCTTAGAACAGCATTTGTGCTCATAGTACAGCTAGAAAATACTGAGTTTGTTCTCATTGGGTTTTGGCATAGATAATTGCAACACATTTAATAACAAAAATTTGACAGATTCTGCTTTTCTTGTAGAGTGGCGGTGAAGAGCATGAGTTGAGACAACCGTGGGTCATACCTTGCCTCAGCTATGAATCCTTGGGAGTGGCCTTAAGCAAGGCAGTGTCTAGAGATGTGAAGGCCCCAGGGGACTTTGAGGGAGTGGTTTTTCCTGAGAGTTTCAGTTTTTCTTATGGAAATTTTTGGAAATGTTGGGGAGCCTGTTCCCCCCCCCCCAAAAAAACAACAACTTGGAACCAGCCTTGGATCTTCTATTATACTGTTGTAAGAATTACCGAGAGATTGCGTGAAATGCTTGGGGCGCTCTAGACACCTACAAAGATCCTCACATTGAGGACAGTGTGATGTAATGGTAATCCTTGCTCTGCTATGGAAGCTTGCTGGATTCTCAGTCACATGATGTCAGCCTCACCTATCTCACATAGTTGTTGTGAGGATAAAAATGGAGGAAAATGATGTAAGCTGCTCCCCACTGGAGGAAAAGACAGGGTATAAACAGGCAAGGTTTTAAACAGAGTAAATAAAATCGTTGTCTTATTAGTGTTTAATGGATACATGAGGTTTCTGGAGATATTTCTTGCCTCATTTATTAAAGCATACACCATTTTTTCCTTTTGGATCAAGATGGGTGTCTTGAGCTTTAAGCTTCTCTCTGGCTTACTTGCATCATGGTCAGAGCTTAGTTGAAGAAAGCTAACTGGGTGAGCTGAGAAGCCATCTTTTCAGGACTCAATGAATCATGTGGCAACTCAAGAGCCAGTCAGGGTTGAGCTGTTAATGAGTGTTTCAGCTGTGTGAAAATCTAGGGAGTGAACATAGTTTCTCTGAGAATAGTCTCCCAAGGTTGAGTCTCTGGAGAGCTCAGAGCCTGCTCCACAGGTGGTGTTAATCAGCCCAGCAACTATATATCTGAGGTAGGCCACAACCTGACAACACTTGCCATTCTGAACCTAAGACCACCCATCTTTATCAAAGGCCTAGTTTTGGGCTAACAGTTTCCTTTCAGTAGGTTTAATATTCTTGTTTTTAATCCACTTGCCTAAACTGGGTAGAGGAGGCAAACACAAGTTTTAAATAGTAATCCAGTCCCATTTCTTTTAATATAACTGTGATCAGATCAATATGACATAGTGATGATTATTTGTTCAAGTTGGAGCTTAAGGTGCTGTTGCTCGTGGAAGAGGGACTTCACAACTTCTTGCAGACTCAGACTACGTACCTTGTACTACATACTATACTTTTTCTCATGTGTTCTCTGTCGTGGGTCCATCTGCATTGAAAGGGACTCCTTATCTAAATTTTGGCAAGCTGTCTGCTGATCCATGCTTTTAACTTAATATAATATGTTCTACATGAGGTTTTCCTTGAAGATCCTCTGGAAGCCCTCCTGAATAATTCAGTTTTGCAGAAAGCCAGGAGAGTGGGAGCTTTTCTCACCTGCTCTGGCAGGCCATTCCATAAGGTGGGGGCTACCACAAAGAAAGTGCATCCATAGGCAGCTGTTGATTTTTTCCCACCAACTGCAGGGTTGGGAAAACTGCGAGGGGACTGCAGAAGTCCCTGTTCAGATGTTCTGTGGGTGGAGCATAGGAGGCGAGGTCGTCCTGCAGATACGAGAGGCCAAGGCCACGAAGTGCTTTGTGATAGTCAGAATCTTGAATTGAGCATAGTAACTGAGGGGTAGCCAGTGGAGTGACTGCAGAATGGGAGAAGGCAGCTGCTAATTTATTGACTGCAGCTCAGAGTTTTGAACTTAACCACTTTGATTATTTGTAGTCTACTGGGTTGCCTGTTTGCTTCTGGGTTGGATTTAAGGTGCTGTTTCTTAGTCATAATGCCTTGCATGGCTTGGGTTCAACATGCCCGAAGGACGGTTTCTCCTGGCATGAGTCTGTGTGCCCACCTAGATCATTTCAGGGCTTTCTCTTAAGGGTCCCATCCCTGAAGTCTGTTAGATCTGCCAGGGCTCAAACAAATTTGTTCCTGGCTATGGCACCTGTTTGTTGGAACAGCCTTCAAGGGGAGATGAGGATTTCCACTTTGGCCAACTTCTGAGGCACTGTAAAGTCTTTGTTTTGGGAGGCATTTGAATGTGACTGAACCAAGTATGGGGCCAAGATTCTCAAAGCTATTTTCTGTCTTGTGTTGTATTGATAATATTTTAATACTTTTTTGTGTTGTGGCATTAGCAAATCATGAATTGTTGCTTACCCTAATTTGCTTTAATTTGACTTTGCCTCTTTGTTTTCCTTCCGTTAGGTATTGGTGTATGGTTAGGTCCCAGGGATATGGTGCAGGATATATAAATTGTGCTGAAGCAAAGAAAGTATAGGTTTGTTTGTTGCCTGTATGGGAAACATCAGAAGCCTTTGCTGGCTTTGAGTTCCAGATCTGATAGGTGGGGAAGAAGGGATATAAATGTAATAAACCAGTCTTGCAGTATGTCAGAAACAACTTAGTACAGATGAATAGTTTATTGAACTACAGCACATCTTGATAGGGTTCTTATTTTTAAATAGCATTGTATTAACTTTGCTGATACCCTTTTGACTTATTTCCGCAGGACCGAAGAACTTCACAAGAAATAGACAGAGCTTTGGAAGTAGCCAAAAATAATCTTGAGCATTTAAAGACTGCAGAAGAGGTAGGCCAGCAAATTTGTATTTGCATTTCTTTTCCATTGAAGACCTTTCCCAGAAATCCTTTCTCTAGCAATAATAGCAAGTGACCATAATGCGTTGGTATGCCCAGAGTTGTGCAGCAGATGGTAGTTGTGCCAGCTACTATGCTATTTTTTGCTAGTCCAAATGTACTAGGATGCACAAAGTGGAAGAAACAAAACATTGGCCAAACTAGCTAAGGTAACTCCAACTGCTAATAGTTTACCTTTTTGACACATTTCAAATTGTTTCTCAGTTTTTAGTTACCATGGCCTATGTAACGGCTGACTGCTACAGGGCTTAATGTTCTATTTATATTGCACTTCTTGGGCTGAAAGGATTTTTTTAGTAGCTAAAGATACTGCCTGCAGTATGTGGGCAGCCATAAAGAAAAACTGGTTAGCAAAACCTGTCTTGAGCCATTGATCCAGCTGGATAGTTTGCTGGTATACTATGAGGCTTCAGTCAGTGCTGCATTTATTGTTTCCTTGTTGTAGGACGACACCAATGGTGCCACCCTAAGCAGAGTTACTCTTCTAAACCCATTTACTTCAATGGAGTTAAATAGGTGGAGCTCAATTTAGGATGATACTGAGTCACTCTGTATCTGGGAAATGGAAGCACAAATATTTCAGATGTTCAAAACAGGAAGTGGATCTGTAGGGTAGGATTGTTGCTACGTGCTAACCATAAGAGAAGCATATATTCTTGGTTGGCAAAAAGTTTGTTCGTCTTCGTTCTTCTGTTCAGCCCCACATTGGGAACTGTGCATGTGTAGGCCTGCATCGGAGAGAGATTTCTAGCTCTAAAAACCTTGATGGGGGCGCTCTGTCAGCGACACGCATGCATGGAAGTTTCTCGTCCGAACGCTGTGCCATTTAACAGAGCACCCCCGTAGTCCCTCATTTCTCTCTTCACTGCCGGTGAGAGAGGCCTTCTTGCTCTTTCTCCTTGCTCTGTTTACCTTGATAGTTGTTAGTAGAGATGGGCACAGACTGGGAAAATGGCATGGATTGTTGGTCCGTGGTCCGTTGATTTTCATGGACCATGGTCCACGGACCAACCTGGTTCATGGACCAGTTCGTCAGTCTGTGGTCCATCACTCCCAGTGGCCCTGGCTCCGCCCCCTTGGCACTCAGAGAGCCCAAACTCAGAGAGAATCTCCAGCAGCCTCTCCTCTGGCCACCCTCCAAGTTTCGTCAAGATTGCATTTTGGATGTCTCAAGTTACAAGCCCCCAAAACGGCCTCCCCCCAGGAAACTTCCAGTACATACTAGGAGTTGCAAATGTCAATTGACTTGCTTTGGCTAGCAGCACCAAAAAGTTGTAATGAAAACATGGGATGGAGTAGGAGAACCTTTCTCTGAGAATGGAAGGTCAGCCCGCGCAGTGGAATGATGCTTCCTGGGAGCACAAAACCTGCTCTGGGGCTGGAATGGGGAGAGAGAAAAGTACTCTTTGAGGGGACAGTCAAGAGATGTTTTGGGGGTGACAGCAGGAGGAAGACTCTTTGAAAGGACACGAGGACAGAGACAATCTAGGAGAAGAGGTTAAATCTGTGGGGAGGGAGTGGGTTTCTTTGGGCAGACGAGACTTATCCCTGGACAGGACAGGACAGGACAGGCGATCCTGGGGGGAATAGAAGGAGTGTCTCCTGGGGGGAGTAGAAATCTCCCCATCGGGCTGCCCGAGGGGAGGCTGGAAGCGCTGATACTGGGAGGGAGAACAAGCGTCACGAGGAGGCAAATCTGGGCATGGGGAGACTAAAACGCAGGACTCTGGTGGGGGGGGGGGACATCTTGAGGGGACACACATGGAAAGGAGGATGAAAGTGAGGATTCGGTAGGGTACAGACCAAAATTGGCAGGAGGCAGAATTGGACATCTAGGCATTGGCAGGTCTGCATTGCAAGTTGGGATTGCATTCCATAATGAGGACCTCCTTCAACCGAGCAAGCCAGAATACTGTGAGGAGAAATGGAGGCTGCACTGGTGGGGGGCAGGGCAGGGGCTGCCTCTAGGAGCAAGAGGCCTGTAGAAGACTTTTGAGACGGGGAGCAACCTGTGCATTGCAACCAGATAACCACCAGAGCAGTCACCCTTTCCCATCCTAAGAGGGAGCGGGTCATAGAGGAAACCCGTGTGGAAGTGGTGCCCGCAAGGGGAAGAAAAAGTTGACCTGTTGCCCCAGTGGCAATGGGATCCTGAACCGGTGGTGCGGGGAGCCCACAACACCTCCCCTAAGATGAGTGCAGCCTCCTTCTAGGGCCGGGAGCCTTTTTTAAAAAACACTTTTCATTTAATACTTTTCCAAATACTTATACAAACCACAATTCGAACATCTTATTAACAAGATCACTTAGTAAAGTACCAAAGCTGACTATGTTATGACTGGGTGCGGCCTCCTCCTGGGGGAGGGAGATTTCTTCCCCCCTATTCTGTGGCACCCCTCCCTATGCTTGGGGGACAGGAATGCAATATATGGATAGCCTCCCCAGGGTCAGGGAGACTAAGTCCCCAAGATGGGGAGTGACTGGACGAGTTCGTGTGAAAGCCACCTCAGCAACAGGAGGCCATGTAGTGATTCTAAGGCCCCTTGTGGGAATGGAAGGGATGCCTTCCCCACCATGGGGGAAGGAGACTTATGCTCCCCTATTTGGAAGGAGCCCATTTGGGTGGTTGCCGATGAATCTCACCTCACCGACGTGGTGTGCCGGATGGGAAGGTGCCTGCTTGCTTGGGTTGGGGGCAGGGCTCTGACCTTCATAAAGATCGACCGCCACCTGCTGTCCTACCAGTCAATGGACCTTGAGGATTGAAGATTCAGTTTCCCTCAAATGCAAGTTAACTTCAGCCCCCCCCCCACACAACTGTCTTGTTGAACAGAACACCGTACTGCATTGACCTACTTCAAAGGATTGTTGTGAGGATAAAATGGAGAAGAGTTGCGGTCATACCACCACAGAGAAATCTCCTGCACGTGGTTTCTCCAGTCTAAGCAAGGGAAAGCTCAGCTGACAAACGGGTGGCCAGTACTCTGTGGATGATTCATGCTATTTTAGGTCCCCTTGCTGGGGTGGAAGGGAAACCTTCCTCATATTCGGGGAGAGTGATTCTAAGTTCCCTCGGGGGGGGCACCTCCCCCCAAGGGAATGCGACTTCAAGGAAAGGTCGGTGACGGTCACCAACAAAAGACACCTTGCCAATGGGGTAGCTGTGAGAAAGGAGGAGGTTGGTGGTGTCATGATGAAACGTCGTCATGAGCGGAAGACAGTGAAAAAGAAGCAGCCAAAGAGGGAGGCCTATGGGATGTTGTTGAAGAGAAAGCAGTTCTTGGGTGCGCGTACACCCAAGAACTGCTGGCCCACAGTCCCTCCATCTTTCTGAACTTTGCATTCATCTTCTTTGTGTGTGTGTAGCTTTTCACATAAGCTGTCCAGCTCCTGGGAAGACTGCACTCTTATCTAAGATGGCTCACCACAGCGACCTTGGGACAGCTCCTTCCTACTCTCCCACTGACTATGCCCAGCTGGTCGGGCACCGAGGGTGGGGGGCTTACAGAGAGGGACTGAAACCTTGTAGCAAACATTCCATATGTCATTCTCAACAAGAGCCCTATGTACAGCCAGATGCTTTTATTGCTTCTGTGTGTAACCTGTGGACGTATATACGCTGTAGTGATTTCTCATTAAAAAACCTTGATTCAAGAGAGCTTGGATTTCTTGCTGCCAGGGGGGAGTCAGCTCCAACGTATCCTGTTCTCCATAGACTGACAGGCAAGGACAGGAAACAGAAGGGGACGTCTGTGAAAGTACTCAACCACATCCTCATTGCTGTGGAGACTTGGATGCACAGTTCCCGGCCCAAGAGCATCCCTCACATGACCAGGTGCAGCGGTGACAGGAGACCACCCCCTCTAGGGATGAGTGGCGGCAGCAATCTGCCTAACACAGCTCTCCAACAGAGAGGGATGGGAGGCACGGAAGCCTGTGAGGAGAAGCCCACTGAGGTGGAAATCAAACCTAGGCTGCAAGCCTTCGGAGCCCAGACTAGAACCCACCTCGCCGAACATGGTGTCAGCGAGGGAATGAAACGTTTGCCTGGGGGGAAGGCAGCCGACATGGTTAACCTTAACACTGGGGGAAGGAAGCAGACTTGGGCTCCCCTATTCTGAAGGTTACCTTGAAGGATGGGAGCCTTGAAGGAAACTTGGGCTCCCGTATTCGGAAGGGAGCCTTGAGGGAAGCTTGGGCACCCCTGTTCCTTGGGCGGTCCATGGCAAAACTCACCTCCCCAACTTGGCGCCATGGTTGAAAGGCCCCGGGGGGGGGGGGGGTTGCATTAATAAAAGGCCAGTGCTCACTAATCCGCAGCACTTGATGGGCTCCTGTAAGTGTGGATGTGTTGCCCCTATACCCGCCTTCTGATGGGGGGCTGGCCATCACATTGGTGAGGTAGATTTTGCTGGTGGAAGTCTCCATCTCACAGGCCCTGGAAGGTGCCTTCTCATGCCTGGGGGAAGGAGAGTTTGGTGCTGGGCACTGAGGAAACCGACCTCGGCAACGTGACAGAAGATGCCTTCTCCACCGTCGGGGAAGGAGGTTAGAAAGCCCCGGGGGGAGGGCTTGCCTTGACAAGGCCAGTGCTCCCCAACCTGCAGCACTTCCTGTCACTGGGGGTAATGGGCTCCTTTAGTGGGGGTGGAGGCCCCCAACACACCCCTTTCTTCCGCCGGGCCTTTGGCTGAGTGCCAGTGGGTGTCCTCCTCCTTCCATCTAAGACCACTTCTTCTGGGGCTGCCCTCAGCCATTTGCTATGCCCGTATACAGACTCCCAATATTTGTCTAAATAGCCTGCTCCTGGACCATTTTAAAGATTTTCTAAAAATTATTGTTGATTTTGTTTTTGTGATTTTAATGTATTTTTAATGTTGTTAGCCACCCTGAGCCCATTTGTGGGGAGGGCGGGGTATAAATCGAATTAAATAAATAAATAATAAATCTGATTGGGAAGCAGCCACTGTGTCTGTGAGGTGGGTTTTGACAGTAACCCACTTTTCCTGGACACACCACTTGGTGAAAGGGTTAATGTTGAGCTAATGCGGAGCCAGTGTGCATGAGGTTGCACTTTCAGGGATGTACCTCTTGGACCCCAGAACCTACCACCACAACAAGGTGGCCAACCTAGAAGTCTTCCCCCGGCAGACCCAAGGGCAGCGCTGAAATTGCTCCTGCTCTGCAAGTACTACTGTGGCAGACCATCTCTACAATGCAGTGGAACTGCCTGCAATGTTCCCCTACCCCACCTTGGGGGAAAGTGATTCCTCCTTGGGGGCATGGGATCCGGTTGGGGGGTAGCCAGCTGGGTGTGGGCCATTGTTGACTACGGTCTAATTCCATTCCCTGTATGACTGCATCCCAATCCAAGACATATTTACTCAGAAGTAAGTTGCACCACACTAGACAGGATGCATTTCCCAGCAAGTGTGATCCAGAATGCAAGTGGCATCCTATTACCATCTGTGATTCTAGTCTGAAGTGCTTCAAGGCTTCATTCCTGAATTGACTTCACAGGATACTAAACTTGGGGTACAGTATGTTTTGTCCCCATAGCAATAGGGGAACAGTAAGAGCCACGACTCTGACCATAAGATCCCAGAAAATTGGTGCCCAGAGCCAAGTGGGAGTCCTGAGAGGGGGGGTTAAGAGCCATTGCCTGCCACAGGAACACCTCCGCAGGTGGGAGAGGTGCACAAAGCATGTATAACCCCCCCCCCAAGAAATTTTAAAAGGGAGGAACAAGTCAGGAACCCTCAGATATCCCCACCGATATCTGTCCCCAACAGTCACTTTGGGCAGAACCAAGCTCTGGGGCCTAGCCAAGCATCTTTCAATGGCAAGGGGCAGTCGCTCCAAAAAGGAAGCCCTCCAGCCTCCTGCGCAGCAAAACCCACCTCAGCAACACGACAGAAAACACCAATGTGTGTTCCCATCAGTCTCCGTGGCAGCGCCAACCTCTCAGGCCAAGCCTGACATGTCTTTCAGTGGCGAAGTACAGTCGCTCAAAATAAATTTTCACGCTTTCCGTGCACCAAAACCCACCTCAGCAGCATGATGGAAAAGGGAAGGAATGGATGCCTCCTCTCCCCCACCCCCCCAACTTTGGGGAAGGCAACCTTAATTCCCCGCTCAGGGAGGTCTTCTTATCTCACCAAAAACACAATTTAGACCTAAGGAAGCTCCACCTATAGAGAGGTGTACAACAGCAGGACCACTGTTGGAATGACAGCCTTCCAACAGCAAGAAATTCAGCACCCTAACCCACAGAGTGGCCACAAGGGGATGTGCCTGGGGCCGCACTTTCGGGGATGTACCTGTTGGTCCCCAGGTGGCCAACCTGGAAGCCTTCTCGTTCAGCACCCAAGCTTAGTGCTGAGGTTGCTCTGGCTCTGCAACTACTGCTGGAGCAGACCGCTCCACAACAGGGTGGTCCCGGTTGGGGTCTGACTGACTTTTAAACAGAACAGCTCTCAGGCAAGGACGCTTGCCTTGCACCCAGAGAGACTGAATGCAGCTCAGAGAATGGAATGGAGCAGAGCCTTAGGATGGCCCACCACCTCAGAAGCAAACAGACTTCAACCCTGAAACTGGTGTAGGTCAGAGCCAGTATATAACTATTGAAATTAGATGCATAAATTAGATGCAGAGAGGCTTGCCCTCCATGCATCTGACGAAGAGAACTGTGATTCTCGAAAGCTTATGCTACAATAAAGTTGGTTAGTCTTAAAGGTGCTACTGGACTCTTTTTGATTTTACTATTGAAATTATAACTGTACAATTCCATAATGACTCTACAATTTTATGTTGTGTACAGGAATGAAATTTGTCAGTGGAAAGGTTTGAAAAAAAAATATATGGAAAATATATTTTCCTTAAAAAAAAAAAAATCCTATACGGGCCCACTGCCCAAGAAGCAAATAAGAATGGTAAGACATTTTTTTTTAAACAGAACAAGCCTCAGCTGAGGAAGCTTGCCTTGCACCCAGGGATACTGTGACTGTAACTCAAGAGACTGGAATGGAGCACAGCCCTAGGCTGGCCCACCGCCCCCAAAGCAAAGAAGAATGGAAAGAAAAAAATTTTAAACAGAAGATTGGGCCCCCTTAAGATGAAACAATATAACTAAGCTTGCTCCCCAGTCCTCGCTGTAGCACAAACCCCAAACTTTCCTCTCACGCTGCACAATCCAAAAAACTCCAGCAGTGAGCAGTTCCTCGCTTGGTAACTGCAAGCTGGAATGGTCTGTATGGCCCCTTCCAACTCTATGATTTTCCATGTTGTCATTACTAAAATCTAGTATCAAAATGCTCGGTTACGATACTGTCTGTCAATCAGGTCACTGCCAAGTAATAAAAAAAGAGTAGGGAGATACTGAAACTTCTGTGTATTGTCGAAGGCTTTCACGGCCGGAGAACGATGGTTGTTGGGGGTTTTCCGGGCTGTATTGCCGTGGTCTTGGCATTGTAGTTCCTGACGTTTCGCCAGCAGCTGTGGCTGGCATCTTCAGAGGTGTAGCACCAAAAGACAGAGATCTCTCAGTGTCACAGTGTGGAAAAGATGTAGGTCATTTGTATCTACTCAGGAGGGGTGGGGTTGAGCTGAGTCATCCTGTAAGAGTTTCCCAGGGTGTGGAATGCTAATGGCGGGAGGCTTCACTGTATCCTGAGGAGGTTCTTTTGCATATGGATTGGTGCTTGATGTGCTAATCTTCTCTGCAGGGCTATTGTCGGGTGTGGAGTGTTTTGTTGGCCTGGTGTTTTTCAGAACTGGAGCCCATGCTCTGTTCATTCTTAAGGTTTCTTCTTTCCTGTTGAAGTTTTGCTTATGCTTGTGAATTTCAATGGCTTCCCTGTGCAGTCTGACAAAGTAGTTGGAAGTGTTGTCCAGTATTTTGGTGTCCTGGAATAAGATACTGTGCCCTGTTTGAGTTAGGCTATGTTCAGCCACTGCTGATTTTTCAGGCTGTCCAAGTCTGCAGTGTCTTTCATGTTCTTTTATTCTTGTCTGGATGCTACGCTTTGTGGTCCCGATGTAAACTTGTCCACAGCTGCAGGGTATACGGTATACTCCTGCAGAGGTGAGGGGGTCTCTGCTGTCTTTTGCTGATCGTAGCATCTGTTGTATTTTTCGGGTGGGTCTGAATACTGCTTGAAGGTTATGCTTTTCCATAAGCTTTCCCATCTGATCAGTAATTCCTTTGATATATGGCAAAAACACTTTTCCTGTAGGTGACTGTTTTTCCTTGGTTGTTTGATTCATCCTGGGTTTGATTGCTCTTCGGATTTCATTTCTGGAGTAGCCATTTGCCTGAAGTGCGTGGTTTAGATGATTAATTTCCTCATTGAGAAAGCGCGGCTCACATATCCGTCTTGCACGATCCACTAATGTTTTCATTATGCCTCTTTTCTGTCGGGGGTGGTGATTGGAGTTTTTGTGCAAGTACCGATCAGTGTGAGTTGGTTTCCTGTAGACCTTGTGACCTAACTGAGAGTTTGCTTTGCGGATGACCAAGGTATCCAGGAATGAGAGTTTTCCCTCACTTTCTTTCTCCATTGTGAATTGTATGTTCAGGTGGATGTTGTTGAGATGATTCAAAAACTCCATCAATTCTTCCTCCCCATGGCTCCAAATGATGAATGTATCATCCACAAACCGGAACCATACACTGGGTTTGTGGGGTGCTGATTCTAGAGCTGTTTTTTCAAAATGTTCCATGTAGAAGTTTGCTATAACTGGGCTGAGTGGGCTCCCCATGGCCACCCCATCCATCTGTTCATAGAATTCGTTGTCCCATTGGAAGTAACTGGTTGTCAGACAATGATGGAATAAGGCTGTTACATCCTCTGGGAAAATCTGATTAATCAGTGCAATAGTGTCTTTTACTGGAACCTTGGTAAACAGGGATACAACATCAAAACTGACAAGTATGTCTTGTGGATTGAGTTTCAGAGAACTGATTTTGTTGATGAAATCTGCTGAATCTTTGATGTAAGACGAGGTTTTCCCGATGTGGTCCTGCAGGAGATCTGCCAGATGTCTAGCTAATTCATATGTCGGTGAACCAATGGCACTCACAATGGGTCGGAATGGGACTGAATCTTTATGTATTTTGGGGAGTCCATATAGTCTAGGTGGCTGTGCTTCAGTCTTGCATAGTTTTCTGTCCATTGTTGCCATTGGTTCACCGACATATGAATTAGCTAGACATCTGGCAGATCTCCTGCAGGACCACATCGGGAAAACCTCGTCTTACATCAAAGATTCAGCAGATTTCATCAACAAAATCAGTTCTCTGAAACTCAATCCACAAGACATACTTGTCAGTTTTGATGTTGTATCCCTGTTTACCAAGGTTCCAGTAAAAGACACTATTGCACTGATTAATCAGATTTTCCCAGAGGATGTAACAGCCTTATTCCATCATTGTCTGACAACCAGTTACTTCCAATGGGACAACGAATTCTATGAACAGATGGATGGGGTGGCCATGGGGAGCCCACTCAGCCCAGTTATAGCAAACTTCTACATGGAACATTTTGAAAAAACAGCTCTAGAATCAGCACCCCACAAACCCAGTGTATGGTTCCGGTTTGTGGATGATACATTCATCATTTGGAGCCATGGGGAGGAAGAATTGATGGAGTTTTTGAATCATCTCAACAACATCCACCTGAACATACAATTCACAATGGAGAAAGAAAGTGAGGGAAAACTCTCATTCCTGGATACCTTGGTCATCCGCAAAGCAAACTCTCAGTTAGGTCACAAGGTCTACAGGAAACCAACTCACACTGATCGGTACTTGCACAAAAACTCCAATCACCACCCCCGACAGAAAAGAGGCATAATGAAAACATTAGTGGATCGTGCAAGACGGATATGTGAGCCGCGCTTTCTCAATGAGGAAATTAATCATCTAAACCACGCACTTCAGGCAAATGGCTACTCCAGAAATGAAATCCGAAGAGCAATCAAACCCAGGATGAATCAAACAACCAAGGAAAAACAGTCACCTACAGGAAAAGTGTTTTTGCCATATATCAAAGGAATTACTGATCAGATGGGAAAGCTTATGGAAAAGCATAACCTTCAAGCAGTATTCAGACCCACCCGAAAAATACAACAGATGCTACGATCAGCAAAAGACAGCAGAGACCCCCTCACCTCTGCAGGAGTATACCGTATACCCTGCAGCTGTGGACAAGTTTACATCGGGACCACAAAGCGTAGCATCCAGACAAGAATAAAAGAACATGAAAGACACTGCAGACTTGGACAGCCTGAAAAATCAGCAGTGGCTGAACATAGCCTAACTCAAACAGGGCACAGTATCTTATTCCAGGACACCAAAATACTGGACAACACTTCCAACTACTTTGTCAGACTGCACAGGGAAGCCATTGAAATTCACAAGCATAAGCAAAACTTCAACAGGAAAGAAGAAACCTTAAGAATGAACAGAGCATGGGCTCCAGTTCTGAAAAACACCAGGCCAACAAAACACTCCACACCCGACAATAGCCCTGCAGAGAAGATTAGCACATCAAGCACCAATCCATATGCAAAAGAACCTCCTCAGGATACAGTGAAGCCTCCCGCCATTAGCATTCCACACCCTGGGAAACTCTTACAGGATGACTCAGCTCAACCCCACCCCTCCTGAGTAGATACAAATGACCTACATCTTTTCCACACTGTGACACTGAGAGATCTCTGTCTTCTGGTGCTACACCTCTGAAGATGCCAGCCACAGCTGCTGGCGAAACGTCAGGAACTACAATGCCAAGACCACGGCAATACAGCCCGGAAAACCCCCAACAACCATGAAACTTCTGTGCTTTTATCACTGATTCTAAATCTCAGTATTAAACAGTTCTGCTGATCAGTAAGAGTACATATTGTAGATCTGGCTTAAATCAATTGTTTCTCCAAAAATATAGATGCTTGAACAACTGGTTACTGAAGCAAAGCAAGAAGAAGGCAAGACTGCACATATTATTGATACCATGTTTACAGACTTGATTGCTGCACTGAATTCAAGGTAAAATGATTTATTTTTTTTAAAAAAAATTTGGAGTTATATGTAGTTGTATGGCTTCATTTCTGTTATAAATATAGTGAAATGCCTGTCTGCCTTTATGATGTATGGTACATGACAGAGGGTCTGTATCTAGTAGGAACTCTTGAAAGGCCCAAGAAGAATGTCTTATATGACAGGTGTGCTATGTGCTCCACACCTTATAATATTTGTCAGTAGAGGCCTAGCCTTCAGCTGTGGGGATTAGACTTCTTATTTCTACCATAACAATGATCCTGTCCAGCTTTTATACCCAGAGAAGTGAAATGGTAGGCATTGATTTTTTTAAAAGGTATAAAAACCTCCATTTTGTAACTTGGTACTTCTCTCTTCTTTTTCTTTCCTTTCTGATGTTTACGTATTACTGTTTCTAGCATTCTCTTCGCTTTCTGGTTTGAAACATATGAGCAAATCTTGAGCATTTTATAAAGGAATCAGCTTATTTTAAAGGACTTCCTTCTATAAATGCAGTTAGAGTCACTTTGGTATAGTGGTTAAGAGTGGCAGGACTCTAATCTGGAGAACTGGGTTTGATTCCCCACTCCTCCACTTGAAGCCAGCTGAGTGACCTTGGGTCAGTCACAGCTCTTCCAGACCTCTCTCAGCCCCCCACGTCACGGGGTGATAGTTGTGGGGATAATAATAACGTACTTTGTAAACAACTCTGAATGGGTGTTAAGTTGGCCTGAAGGGAGGTATATAAATCAAATGTTTTTATTGTTGTTGTACATATGTGGTACTTGTAATGTACATACAGTGTATATCTACTTCCACACACACTGAATAGCATACTTGCAAATAATTGCTAAAGTGGTTTGAAAATGGATTCTCGTGTTTCACTCACATCCAGTCGCAAAGTGAGTTGAAAGTGCGTTATTCAGTGTTTTTGAAAGCAGTTGGCAGTGTGTGCCATTGTACACACGCTAAATTGTTTTGGGATCAGTTGCTTGTTTTGAGGACTGTAATTATTGGTTGGTAGAAAAAGGAAATTCCTGTAGGCTGTGAAAGTTAATAATGTAGTTGGCTTTTGTTGGTCGAAAGCAATCAAAATGTTTAGTCTTTGTGTAATGTCATAACCTGTTTTGCATTACATGGCCAGCTTTTTCAGAAGCTGCATCTTTTTCATTTCTAATTAGGAAAAGGAAATTACAGACAGAGTTGGTAGTGAACACCAGTAACTACATAACTGATGTACATAAAGTTCAGGTGTCTGTTATACAGAAGAAAAGCAGCTTGGATGCAGCCATAAAGACAGCAGGAGGGTTGAAAGCAAAGCAGCCTTTTAAAAGTTGCCATAGTTTAAATCAGGTAAGCAACATTTTAAATTCTTCCACTCAGCTTCCTTTTGGATGTTTTCTCTGTTCTCTCTTTTAAAAAATTCTCCATCTGTAATATTCAAACAAATTACTGCAGGCTTCCTAAGAGTCCTTTCCTTCTATCTTCCTTTTGTATAGAGCTACCTATTTGAAGTAATTTTTCAAGGAAATTAGTTGGTGGTGGAAAGTGCAGTCAAGTTGCAGGTGACTTATGGCAAACCCTTAGGGTTTTATAGGGACTGAAGTCAGTTCCTTAATGTAACTTGCAAGTTTATGAAATATTAATACAGTCATTTCTCTTTAAAACCAGGAAAGTGAGGAAAGAAGGGTGTGATCTTCCCGGAGTCGAGGGCAAGACTAGGCAATGGATCAGAAGAGCTTGGGATAGGAGCAAAGCACCAGGAATTCTGTCTTAGTGAGGAACAAGCCAAGGGTCAGAGCCATGGGGGAGATTTCTCCACATATGTTGCTCTACTTGTCATGCAGACAAAAAGAGGCTGTAGGCACGGTATCACTGCTTTCTATGCAGCAGCGGCACCAGGGTTTTCGGCGGACCAGGCGCCCGCCCATGCACGCACATGCACCGGCCTGCGTGATGACGTCATGTGTGATACCATCACGGGCGTGCACGTGCCGCCGGCCCAATTGCTGCGGTGGGTGGCTGGGATGGCACGCAGGTGGCCTCCCAGCTCTCCCACTCGGTTGCCCTGCGCCACCACAGACTCCTGCCCACAGCTGCTGTGCCTGGCCAGGGGCATGTGCTGGCAGTGGCAGCAGCGCAGGGCGGGAGGGCTAGGAGGCTGCAGCTCTGTGGTGTGTGCTCCCACCCACCCCGCACCTCCTCCAGCACCCCCTCTGGCATCCCGCACACTGAGGCCACTGTCTACCTGGCCTCAATGGGCACGCCGGCTCTGTTTCTACGTAGCAATGCTAGCAAAAAGCAGTAACCAATAGCAGTTCTATCAGAGTTTGCTACTTAGTAGGAAGAATCTTGTGATCCAACTAGGACTGTCAATTCCAGGTGAAATTCATTGTGATTTGGGAGGTGGAGCTAGGGGAGTATGGGGATTGAAGAATGCTCAGCTGAGATCTGATGCCTCCAAAGCAGCCATTTTCTCCAGGTGAATGCATTGCTGTAGACTGGGGATCAGTTGCAATTCCAAGGGAACTCCAGCTGCCACCTGGAGGTTGGCAGCTCTAGTCCCAACTCATAGGTTGAAGACTACTGAGAGTCAAGCCACAAGAGACAAATTACACGAGGACATGCACGTGAAGAGAGTCGCAAGATTACCTGGGAAGCTGTTTTAAAAGAGATCCGAAGGCTTTGTTGATTTCTTCTCTCTACAGAGCCAGGGAAGATGGCTCCTCAGAGGGTTTATTAATTTCCTCTGCCTCAGGAAGGCTCTGTCAGTTTCACCTCCCCTTCTAGGAGGCAAATTGGAAATTAACAAACGCTCTGAGGAGCCATCTTCCCTGGCTTTGTAGAGAGGGGAAATTGTGACAAAGCCTTCTGATCTCTTTTTAAACTCAGCTTCCCGGCATTTGTGACTCCCTTTACATGTATGTATGTTCTCATGTAAGTCATCTCTTGTAGCTTGGCTCTCAATTAGGGTACAAGTGATGCAAAAGCCAGTGCAGACTAGTCGCCTTATTGTAGCTCAAGGTTTTGGACTAGGAAGAGGCCATGGCATTTGCTTTACACACAGAAGATTCCAGGTTCATTCCTCAGCGCCTCCAGCTAAAAGGATGAGACATTGGGTGATATGAAACACACCCGCAGATCCATTGTCAGAGTAGACGGTGCTGACCTTGTGAGATCAATGGCTGATGCTGTATAAGAGAGCTTCGTGTATGTTCACTGGGAACTGGTGGGGTCTGGGTTCAAGTCACTCAGCCCGAAGATTGCAAAGTGATCTTGGTACAGCCATGAATTCTAGGCTTGACTGATCTCAAGGGGTTATTGTGGGGATAAAATTGAGGAGGAGCTATATACACCACCTGGATCTCGTTGAGGGAAGGGGCAGGATAAAAATGCACAGGTTAATACTAGAAGCCACATACAACACTTTAAAATGCAGTTCAAAACAAAACAATACTATTATTACTATCTTGATGACTGGGGATAACCTAGCAGAATATTTGCCAAAAGCAGTAGCACAGAGGTACCATAATAAAGTAAATAGTTTGCAAGAAGTCAATATATATTATATAGCTCCATGGACATTTGAAACTTGCGCCTCAAGTGTTGTTTCAGCTTTACTAAGAACTTGAGTAACAAGCATGGTTCCCCCAAGTAGGTTATTTGTATTTATTTATTGTGCATAACTAATTAAAAATAGTTTTAGGTGGGTAGCTGTGTTGGTCTGTAGTAGAACATCAGGATTTGAGTCCAGTGGCACCTTTAGAGGCCAACAAGGTTTTCAGTGCGTAAGCTGTTGAGAGTCAGAGCTCCCTTCTTCAGACATGTATTTGTCTTGAAAGCTTTACACTCTCAAAATCTTTAAGGTCTCTAAGGTGCCTCTGGACTTAAATCCTATAATTCAAGAGAAAATCACTATAATTTTGGATTAGATTTTGTTAGCTTTCCATCACTACAAGTCAAGTTCTTTTTCCACCACAAATTGCTATTTGTACTTTAAATTGGGATTTTTTGATTCCAGGTTCTTTGCAATTTAAAAATGACAATTGAGGATGAAATTTCAAAATTGGATAATCTGAAAAAAAGAACACTTCCCAGGTAAATACTGGAACGTTGGCTGCTTTAGGAAATTAATATTTGTGTTTTTAAAATAAAAGTGTATTAAATCACTAAGAATAATGAAGTTCTTGTAGGTAAGATGGAGGTGATGCTGCCTGGGCCTTTAAAGGGGGTTGTGCTTTCTCCCATTGACAGCGTGCTGCTGTTATTGAAAGACTTTTACAGGAGCTTGGAAGTCTTGCTAGTCCCTGGGCTCCTGTCCATGATGACAAAAAAAATGCTTTTTTCCAGCTACGTCTGGTTAAGAAGCTGGGTCCCTGTGTGCAGACAACTGAACAGGATGCGCTGATTCATACTTCCGTAACCTTGAGGCTATATTACTGCAATGCACTCTTTGTGGGGCTTCCCTCAAAGATGGTCCAGAAACTAGAGTTGTTACAAAATATGGCAACCCATATGTTACCTGGTGGGACTGTGGGACTGTTAACTCATGTTACAAGGTCGTTTCCTTGGCTGTTAACTAGTTTCCAGGTCCAGTTTAAGATGCTGGTGCATACTGGTGCAAAGCAGTGCATGAGCTGGGGTCCACAGACGTGAAGGACCACTTCTCCTTACACATTCCTGTGTGGTTTCATTTTCCACAGCAGGGTGTGCTATCAGTACCCCCCCTCTTTTTTTTGGGCTCAAGCCTTTTCGGTGGCTGCCCCATGCCTCTGGAAGAGCCTCCAAGAGGAGGTCGGGGTTTCTGGTAAAGCTGCTAAACAGAGCCATTCCAGAGAGCTTTGGGGTAGTCTGAGTCTGGACACCGGGGGAAGAACACCTGTGGGCAGATGGCATAAGGTGACTTTTAGGCTGGTTTAAATGTTTTTATATCTGTTGTTTAAAATAAAATTTCTGCTAAAAAAAAAAAGTAACTTGAATTTATTTAGACCAAAAACTTCAACTGTTTGTAGTTCTAAAAGCTTCCTGTGGTTATAAAAGTGTATCCAGACTGCCCATGATCTGCTATTATGCTTGCTCTGGTTCCAAAAAGATAAAATCATATTTCTGTTTATAGGTGTGACATACGGAGCATGGATGGAATATTCTTTACCAATATAAAAATGAGATCTTAAGTATATTGTATCAAATAGCTCTTGATCTCTTCCCCCCCCCCCCCCCCAAAACCTATTGACAGTCTTGGAAAATTCTGGAATAGCATTAGGTGGCTGTCAAGGCTCCAGCATGATGGGGATTGGCAGGAATCACCTTAATTTGCATGAGCAATATTATGGGAAGGTGCTTATTAAGAGAACCAGAGTGGTATAGTGGTTTGTGTCAGACAAGAATTTGGAGGAACCAGGTTTGATTCCTCACTCTGCTATGGAAGTTTGCTAGAACTTGAACATGTCAAACATTCTTAGCCTATCCTACTTCGCAGAGTTGTTTTGAAGATAAAAGTGGAGAAAGGGAGAATGTTGTAAGCCGCTTTGCGTCTCCATCGAGGGGAATAGTGAGGTATAAATGAAGTAAATAAAACAAATGCAGAGAATTTCAGCACCTTATAAAATGTAATCAGTATGTTTTTTCTAACCCAGATTTTACATAGATGGTGATAAAAGTACCTCCATGTTTGAAAAGATGGGGAAAATTCATTTTGATAAGACTGATATGTAAGTTCCTTTTTATCTTTGTTGTATAAGCCTTTTTAATAAGAAAACTGGTGTCTGGTGTGCTTCTGTGCAGTAACTTAAATGTGTGGCACTTCTACTCAAGCATTTTTTGGAATAAACACAAGAACAGTTAAGTGAATAATGGACTAGAAAGATGTAAACAGAAGAATATATGTTAGTCTTTAAGGTGCCACTGGGTTTTTGTTTTGCTATGGCAGACTAACATGGCTGCCCCTTTGGAATAGTTTGCTCTCAAACTGTCCACAGATTTTTATCACATGATTTTTCAGCGCAGTCAATACTTAAATCGTTTAGAAAATGTTAAGTTAGTGTTGTATAGTATTTTTTTTTTTAGAAAAAACTGGTCTTTGTTGATGTCTTAGAGCAGGGGTCCCCAACCTTTTTAGACTGCAGGCATCTTTGGAATTCTGTCACAGTGTAATGGGCAGAGCCATTCACAAAATGATTGCCATAGCTTGCTTTCACACAGCGAAGATCCTTCTGTTGTGGTGGCTGCTGCTGCCAAAGCAATATTTTTAAAAAATTGCATAGCAATCAAATCTCCAGTGACCAATTGGAAGCCTTGCCGGGTAAGAGCCCTACCAGGCCCCACCAACTTGGTGGGTGCTACAGCGCCCAGGGAGACCATGTTGGATACCCCTGGCTTCAAGTCTAAAGAAAAGGTAAAAAACTGAATATTTTGTTGTGCTTTCAGTCAGACAAATTTGAAGTAGGATTTAAGGCCATATGTGGTGCCTTCTTAACATCTGCTGCTCACACCTACATGGTTCCCAGCACAGGGCATCATTCTACTGAAGCCTAACCATAATAAGTTGATCTTTCATTAACTATTTCACCTTTCCATAATAGCTATGTATATTAATGTGCGTATGTAGCTTTTTCAAGTTTGGTGTTGTTGCATATCTTTAGGGTTCTGTTAAGAGGACGTTAAGTGTGCACCTTAAAATGCCCAAATCACTTCACTATTTCTGTAGTGCGTTTCATCCTCTATATTTTTTGTCAAGATCAGCCTTTTCTGGATACATTTCTTAATTTAGATACAGCTTTGGAGATAGTTCTTTGAAACAAAGCAGTATGGAACAAGGCGTCAAAAGTGGCACTTCACCTAGAGCAAAAACAGACCATGATCTTTTGGTTGAAACAAATGATACAGAGATCATTGCAGAAGAATATGATGTCCCTCTTGATGACAGTGGTACCCAAATCCAGAAAACAGCTCTGTTACCAACTCAGAAGTGTCTTGCTGACTTGCCTCAGACAGTATGTACACCAGATGTCATAATTGAAGAAATTATTGAAGATGATCCTGGAAGTGAGTAGCACTCTTACCATACAGCTTGCAACGTAATGGCAAGGCCAGTTTCCTTGCACTTTTAAAAAAATAGATACAGTGCCAATTCCAGGGTTGAGGAGAGAGACCATGAGTAGCCCTCTTCTGTCCACCAACAGGATAATAACAACATTCGATTTATATACCACCCTTCAGAACAACTTAACGCCCGCTCAGAGCGGTTTAAAAAGTATGTTGTTATTATCCCCACAACAAATTGACTTAACCACTGCACCAAACTGGAGCCCCCTTACGCCTTCCTTTCCACCCTCCCAGTACCTCCCATGCACCGTATTCATGCCTTTTCCTTGGCTGATGTGTGCAGCTGGTAACTGGGGCAGCCAGGAGTTCCATTGCTGTGTATCACTTGTGTGCACGTGAAGTTGGAAGTATGGGTGGTGAAGGCATGCTTGCAAGTTAATGGGCAGGAAAAGGCGCACAAACAAGTGGCAGGAAAGTGGATGGATGTGAGTCCATGATATTGAGCCCTACTAACCAGAAGCTCTGGGCCCTAGCATCCCTACCTCATGGTATACTGATACCAGCATGGTTTAATGTTCCTAATTTATAATTGCTTTCTGAAGATGCAGTCTGGCTTTTTGGTACAGTCTGCTTCTGCACTGTTTAGGGTAAGGTTTTATGTTGGCCAGTAGTTGGATACGTCATCACAAGTATAATGTACTTGAAAATAATTTCCATTGAACACACATGAAGCTGCCTTGTACTGAATTGGACTATTGGTCTGTCAGGGTTAGTCTTGTCCACTCAGACTGGCAGTAGCTCTCCAGGCTCTCAGGTGGAGAGAGGTCTTTAACATCTGCTATCTGATTCTTTTAACTGGAGACACGAAGGACTGAACCTGGAGCCTTCTGCATGCAAAGCAGACACAGTAGCAATGAGCTATGGCTCCTTCTCATTAAATAACAAGATGCACATGAAGCTTTTCATCAACTAATGAACTGTGTTCTTCCAAGCATATTCTGTATTAATGCAAATATTCGAAAAAAGTGACTACACTTTTTCAAAAACTCGCATTTCATGAAATGTTGAGTCTGTAGTGATGTGGCTGACGTGAGTGTGTTCATGCTTGTTAGGTCTCCCTCTATTTACATTGCACAAATCTTCCCAAACCGAAATCTTCCCTGTCGTTAAGTCGGCTTTATTTCACTCAGAAAGAGATGCACTGCTAGACTTTTGCATAATGCACTCAGGCGGGGTATGTGTGTATTTTTGAAGACTGGAAACTTCTGCCTGGTCCAGAATGTGGAAGCCAAGTGGCTAACAGGCTGGCCGTAGGGAACATATTTCCTAGGGTTAAAAAAGAAAATCCACACGCTCTTAAATTGAGCTCTTTCAGGCTCAATTTAACATGATGACATGGCTACTGGAGGGAAGTTTCGCTATGGTGGTGTCCCACCTATGGAATTCCTTTCTATGTAACTGCATAAAGGTACCCTGGATTGGCTAACAATTATACATTTACCTGCTAAGAAGTGAGGATCTTTTCAGTGTATCTGCCTTGTAATATGAATTACTTTTAGCTTCTTGCCAGATCTTCATGCTTCATCTACCATGTAGACCTAACTGTTTTATGGATAGATGGTTAAACTACATTAACATCTGCTAGGGTAGATGTCTCCTAATATGTTTATCCATGCATCTTTTAGTTCTGTTTAGTGTTGCTGCTACCTTTCTTTATCTGAATAATTATAGTCCTAATGCTAGCTTTGTGTTATCTCTTGTATAGTGGATTTTAGAAAGTGGGTTTGTGTACTTTTAAGTAGAAAAGTGCCTTGACCTGGATAGCCCAGGCAAGCTTGGTCTCGTCAGATCTCAAGCTAATCAGGGTTGGCCTTGGTTGGTAGTTGGATGGGCAGTCTCCAGCAAAGAACAGGGTCATAGAGACAGGCAGTGGCAAACCACCTCTGCTAATCTCTTGCCATGAAAACCTTACCAGGGGTTGCCATAAGTCAGCTATGACTTAATGGCATTCTCCACCACCCCAAGTAGAAAAGTATAGTGGAAATGTTCTAAAATACAACAAGTAATACAGGCAACACAGCAACTCTTTGAGATGTAAACTTCTCTGGATGACAGTGTTACCAGTTGCCAGGTGTTGTTTCTTGGCAGTCTTGACTCCTGGTATTTCTGAGAAACTATCTCTTGCTTTGCTATTGTGGTTTGTTGGTGGGTAGTACTTACGCCAATTGATTTGATAGCATGGGAATTATTCTATTTAATTTTGGACTGATGAGTGATGACCTCTTTTTTTAAAAAGCATGTTCTGCAGAATATCCTGAAGATACACATCAGAGGAAACTTGTCCATAAACGGCCAGTACCATTTGGAATGAAAGCAGGTATTTAATTAGCCTCGTTAAAAACTAATTACATTTTGAACACGCATAATGGTTAAGTGATAGAAATCAGCAAGGTTTGCATAATGAAAAAAAGTTACTGGGCTGGGGATCACCAGTCGGGTGCATCTTCAAGTATCAGTGTTTGAATACCTCTGACCGAGGCTGTTTCCACACACCCTTAAAGGGACAGCTCACTCATGGAAAGCTGGCAGCATCTCACTTTGTAAAATGTTTGTGGGCTGTTTGGCTTCCGTTTTTCGGCGCCTTTTTTGTGACCACAGAAAGTGCATTCCCAGAAAGGCACCAAAAAACGGGAAGCCAAACGTCCCGCAACTGTTTTGCAAATGGAGACCTCTGGATTCCTGGGGGGAAGCCACCAGCGTTTGGTGAGTGGGCCATCCCTTTAAGGGCATGTAGAAATGGCCTGAGTTTTTAAACAACGGTGATGTATGTTTGCATGTGTTCACAGAAGTAAGAAATAATTACTGTTAGAGATACAGGCTTGCTTAGATTGAACATCTCTGTTTTCCTTTTTGCTGGGAAATGTTCTAGCTGTACATACATACCTGTGAAGTTAATCGTGGATGAAGATAGCATTCGCAATAGGATGCTGTCTTTTAAAAAGCCACGTGCAGCTCCATGAAATTGAAATGAAGAATCTGCATAAGTGGTCTGAGCGTGCTGTCTGTAATAGTATAAAATTCGTCACACAGAATTTCTAGAAATAGCATTTTGGATCTGTAGTAGAACAGCTATGTAAGCTCATTCCTTAGTGTCACTTCTTCATATATTGCTACGAAAGGAAGAATTTTACATACGTGCTTGGCAGTGTTCTCTCAAACTTAAGCCTTGTTTTCAAGATGGTTTATAATAGATTTTTCAATTTGCTTTATCCTGTACAGACGCACCAGAATTGGTTTTTGTCAGTTGTGTAGTAAATCCTTGTCACTTCTATGTCCGGATGCTTTCACAAAAGAAAATGCTAGTTCATTTGGAAAAAATCCTGAAGCAGTTTTGTAATACTAAGAATACATCCCCTACAGATATCTTGGAATTAGGTAATGTCTCTTAAAAGTTTCTAAGTAACTGTTCATGTTTCAGTGCTCACTAGAAACAGTGTGATAAATTGTTCATTTCAGTATAGTCAATATTCAGTCCTGTACTAAGAAGTTTGTATTGCAGTTAAAACTGGAGCGGAAGTTAGTGAGGTGTGTCAAGTTCCAATTTTGCACGTCAGCATTTAGATGGATTCTGAAGCTAAAGCACATTTTGTGCTGAAGCATTTTAATCTCTCCATTTGCTATGCAGTAAGTAAGCTTGCCCTTTTGGATGCAGTGTCTTGTAAAATCCACAACTAGCTTTCATTCTTCAGTGCTTGAACTTTAAATATGGCAGCTGTTCAAGGAAAGCCGTGTCTTGAAAGTGCTTGATGTTTTTAATCCTTTTTTTAAAAAAAAAACCCCTTTATTTCAGGTGCAAGGGTCTTTGTTAAAAGTAAAGAGCATGGAATGTGGTGCCGTGCAACAATTATTGAACTAATTCCGAAGCAGAATACAAACGAGGGGAAACCCTGTGGTCCAACAAAATACAAAATTTGTGACGTTGCGATGATGCGTGTATTCTTTATTGACTTTGGACATTCTGAAGCATTAACTATTTCAGGGTATGAATAATTTTCTACTTCTTTAAAATTAATGCAGAGTATTTGCAGTATCACTAGATTCAGTGGGAAAACTGGGTTCCCCCTGTATGGATGACAAGGCTGGAAAACCATAGGTTGCAGTAGGAGTTTCCCCCACATGAGCAGAAAAATATAACTTTGTAAACACCCCCACCCCCCAATGGCCTGGTCAGAAAATGCTCATGCAAGGATGGGATGCTGAGAGCAGCTTTGTGTCCATTAATGGAAAAGGTGTGGATGAGAAAATCTGCCAGATGAGGTCCTGGAGGCTTGGATCTTGGAGTGTGACGGGATTTTCAAATTGTCATGTTCTCCCTCTGGGTCTCCAAAGTTGGTAACCTCTGACTAGTGTAGGCTGCTGAGAAGCAATGCCAGTTTCAAGCCTTCTACAAATTTGCAGGCATGAAGAGTGGAATAATGCATTAGTAGGTGGGTTTAAACATCGTTGATCCCACGGGCTGGAAAACGCATTGTTGCATCATATTGTTGGTATGTATGGCAGGGTGCAAGTTTATATTAAAATATATACCCTGGTGATAAAGTGAGAAATAACTTTTCCCACCCCCCCACCCCCATTCACAGGTTTGCCAGTGAAGTTGCATTGAATCCAGAGCATGCTGCTCTAGAATATGTAGTGACAGAAGACTTGTGCTCAGTCGTAAGGATACCTGATTTTCTTATAGAAGCACAACTTAGAGGTGTAAATAAGTTAGCGCTGAAGTGCTCCTTGAAGGACATTGTTCCCAAGCATTCAGTAAGTAAGAAGTATAATCTGAAAACATGTCATACCTATCAGATTTACATTGTTTTGCTTGGTGCCTCTTTGCACAAGAAGAAAAGGATTAACCGGTATATCAGATTGATGCCCAAGTATATAATTAGTTCTTTCATCAAGAGGCAGACTGGTTGTAGGTCAGAGATTTGGTCTTTCCAGTTGGTATGAATTCAAAACATTCCTCCTTGTGGTTCCTGTAGAGTAGTCCGTTCACCTAATGGTCTTCTGATCTAAAGTGAGCTAGCTAATTTACTTATGTATGGGATTACTTGGAACCTACAAAGAATAAAACAGAGTTCCTTACTTGTTCTCTGAGTGATCTGTGCAGTTATACATTCCTCTCTCTAACTCAGAACTAGTAACTCTATTACTAGAACGTATCTTTGGTTATCCTGCCTGCAAGTAGGTGGAATTGAGAACAAGGCACGAGTCATCATCTCAGTCCATGGACGGAGTGATAAGGGTGAAGATGCCAGAGTTCTTCAGTTTTTAAAAAAATTCTATTGTGCCACTTTTCAGGTCTGTGCAAGTTCTATATATGTCAGCACTGAATGCACACTCAAAAGAATAATGCTTTTAGAGCAAACAGTCCTATTTCTTGGGGGTGGTGGGGAAAATGGTTTAGATTCAATGAAGGATTACCATGGGCAAAGGGATTTGTGCTAAAGGAGCTACCTTTCTTGCCTCCCTCTCCCATTGCAGCCAAAATGGCCCCTGAAATTGAAGGCCCTCCAACATCACTGATGTTTCACTTGTCTTGTTGCACTTTGGGAGCTAGTGTGACTAAGAGATGTTGATATTGGGGTTTTAAAGATGCTTCTTTCATTTAGTATTCTGATAGACCTCTCCCCGGGGGTGTACGATTTGGGTTTCCGATTTGGGACAAATACCCGAATCGGACCCAATTTGCAAAGATTCGAGATTTCCAAAACAGCCCCAGCATGCCGGGCCTGTTTCAGAAACCTCGAATCAAAGCTTCTCAAAGCGATTTGTATTGCTTCGGGAAGCTTCGGGTCAAGGAGTTAAAATGCCTCTTTCTGTGCCACTGCGGAGCAGCAGGGAAAGGGCATTTAAACTCAAGCTTCAGCTGCTTGGTGGGGACTTCCCAGCCACGCAGGTGAAGCAAGCCGGCCAGGGTTTAAATGCTTATTTCCGTGCCGCTGTGCAGCTTCAGCTGCTTGGCAGTGACTTCCCCGCCACACAGGTGAAGCAAGCTGGTTGGGGGTTTAAACCCCCCCCCCGGCTGCTTATTTCACCTGATGGGAGGGGGAGGAGGGAACCCCCTTCTCCCCCTCCAATGGGGTGAAATAAGCAGCTGGGTGGGAAGTTAAATCTTCTACACGTTTCTTGCTGCTTGCAAGCAGCTAGAAAAGTGTAGGTTTACCTACCGCCCCGCTACTCATTCACCCGATGCTGGGGAGATGGAGGATTTCCCGTCTCCTCCATTGGGTGAAGAAGGCAGTGGCGGCCCGGCAAGTTTAAACTTGCTGCACAGCCACTCATTCACCTGATGCTGGGGACATGGAGGAATTCCCCCTTCTCCCCGCCATTAGTTGAAGGAGGCAGCGGCGGCCCAGCAAGTTTAAACTTGCCATCCTGCTTCACATTCACCTAATGTTGGCTAGACAGGGGGACCTCCCCCCTCTCCCTGGCATCGGGTGAAGAGGCGGCAGTGGCGGCGGGGCAAGTTTAAACTTGCCACACCACCTCTCACTGACCCAGTGCCGGGGAGATGAGGGAATTCCCCCCCTCTCCCCAGCATCAGGTGAAGAGGTAGCTGCAGGGGCAGGGAAGCTTCAGTGTGCTCTGAATCTTTACGGAGCATATTGAAGCGGCCCGATAAGCAATTTCCAAAGCGTCTTGCTGCTTCAGAAATTGCTTATTTCTAACTCTTTTTCCCGCTTCGTAAATTATGAATCGGGAAAACCAAATCTTTTTTTGCTGCACACCCCTATTCTTCTGAACTACTAGCTTGTCAATCTTTCATATGTATGTAATGCTTGCAGATTTGAAAGAAACAGGTTTGTTTGCTTGCTACTGTTCAAGAGAGATCTGCACACTTTCCTCCTCTATATTGAGTATGGTTGCTGTGTTCAGTTTTTCAGTTCTTCTAGCCATTGGTAGTTTGGATACCAAAAATGTGCTTTTTTTCTCTCTCTATAACAGAGCGGAGGTTGGAGTAGTACGGCAAGAACAGAATTTCTGAAAATGGTAAATAATAAAATTGTGCAAATGAGAGTGTTCAAGGAAGAGGAAGGTGTTCTTGTTGTAGATCTGATGAAACCTCCAGCTAACAAAATAAGCAGTGACATGCCAGTATCCCTCAGAGATGCATTGGTTTTTATGGATTTAGCCAGGTATGTGTCATTAAAAGCTTTGAATATTTTTCTAATCCAGGAAGGCTGTTCTGAGCACACGTAAAATAAGTATGCTCCTACTAAAAGTATCCAAATAGAGAAATGCACTGTAACCCCCAATACATTCCTTATCCTTCTAACATAATGTTACTTTAAAAGGATGCGAGGAGCGCATTCATAAATACATCTGACTTGATGCTAGCATCAGGACAGACAGACTGTGTTAAGCCTTTTTGTGTGTTCCTTTATATTCATCAGGGCAGGGTTTTTTCAGGGAAGAAATGGTTGACTAGTAGCCAAGGAGGCACCTCTGGCTCCAAGATGGTGAGGTACATTTTGCCTCTACCCTTGGCTGTGGAGCTGCTGTGGGAGAGTCAGATGGCGCGCTGCTTCCCTGTTCTGTTTCTGGTTTTTGATTCTCTGCTCTGCTTGCTACTGTTCTCTGTTTTTTTAAAATTCTCGATTATCCTAAAATGCAGTGGTATGTTGGTGGTTTCTTTTTATACTTCAAAACATTCCTGCTAGAGTTTGGTTAGACACTTCAGTTGAAGGTTGCTTTCTTCCACACCTGTCTTCAGTGTTTTAATCTTGAACTCTTTTGATAGCTTTCGCACTGAACTTGCTGACCAGTCAGAAAATTCTGTGCCACTGCAGTACTGCCCACCTGTGATGCCCGAAGAAAATACAGAAGCTGCCATTGTTGTTAGTTACGTCCATAGCCCTGGTGACTTTTACCTTCAGATAGTAAGTGTTCAATCAATTTAATCTGTTTGCTAATTCTTTTGTTCAAGTGCTTTGAAAAACTTCTTACTTGGAATGAACCTGTTATAAAAGGTAGGTGACTGTAAAGTTTGATTAATTGGACTTCTCAGTTGTATAAGGGTCCATCTTGTGGAATCAAATCCTAACTTCCAGTTCAGTAGGCTGACCTGTTTCAGGTTCTATTTGCCTTTTTAAAAATTTCTCCCAAGCTACAGAGACTACAGACACCTCTCTACTCGTGGTGTTCTGCTTTGTCAGTTCATAAGCTATCAAGTGCCTTTGCCTTGAATTCCCAAAAGTGAGGAGTTATGGAGCCTAAAACACAGTAGAACTGCAGAAATCCACTCATCCTTACTATAAAGTATAAGGACTTAAAGAAACATGGGGAAAAGCAAGTTCACAATTGCTGCCCCAGCCCAGTGAAGATCTAGAAAATTGCAGAAATACTAACAACACTTTACATTAATTTAACCAGGACAGAAATTAAGCTAAAGACCAAATTGCTTAAATGCATAAAAGAGTAAGTCATGATGAAAGGTTTCAGCGTGGCTTCTGCAAAGGGACATCCTGCCTTACCAACCAACCTCTTAACATTCTTGAGCATCAGCAAGAATGTAGAGAGGGGCAAGTTGGGCATTTTATACGTACTCCTAAAAAGTGTTTGACAAAGTGTCATGGGGTAAAAGGATGTGTTCTTTCACAGAATGGTAATTCTTTTAAAAAGAGGAAGCACAGAATGAGAATTGTTTTTTTTTGCTTTTGAGGAAGGAGAGCATTGGTGTCTCCCAGGACTTCACATTGAGATTGGTGCTGTTTTATTTATCTGTAAACAATGCGAGTGTCCCCAGAGATAGGAGAAAGAACTTTGCCTTGCTAAAGAAGCACAAGACCTTTGTGCTGTCTGTCATAGCTTTTCTCCAATTCTACCTTCTCTAGAGCTTTGGATAGATGAGTCCTCTGTGATTGCAATACCACTCCAGCAAGAATACCATGTAATCTTTAAAATTAAGAGGGTATCAGCTTTCATATGATACTTCAATTGAGATGCTATGCAGTTTGGGACTGCTGTATGGCAGCCAATGTAGTAGTCAATTTCTTGCTCAAACATTGGAATATAGACCTTCGTTCAATTCCGGATAAGGAAACTTTGGAGGTGTCACTTTCAGAGATCATTTATTGAAACAAAAGGTAATAGGAAGGTTATGCCCGTGGCCTCTAGAAAGGTATACCGTCAGTTCATCTGACCTGGATTTGGTTTTTTTGTCCCTTTTTAGAGCTTCGTTCAGTTCAGGTTTAGAGAGTCCTGTGATGCCAAGTTCCGCAGACTATTCTGAAGTAGGCCCATATTCCCATCTGGTTACCTACAGTACTGTTCTCCTGTGGCTCACAAGTCAGAGGGGAAACCCAGCAAAACTATAGCGAGCGGGTACCTTCAAAACTTCTTCCCAGCTTGGGCAGCTGTCACATCTGGTTGGTGCATGTTTCAAACCATCTGTCACTACTTGTCATCTGTGTCATTCAGTCATTATTAGACAAGATTCACCTGTGCAAGACCTCTGGAGTTTTCATCTTGTCATCTCTTGGAGGCCTACTTCCCAGATACCCAGTTTAGCTACAGATCCCAACCTGTCCATTACAAGACTGTTAGGTCTTGTTGCCACTCTTGCTATGCAACCTTATCAGCTTTGCTAACTTTTCCACCGTTCACTCTAGTCTTATACAGACCTAGTTTCACAATCTGTTAGCCACTTGATTAGATGATTGGGATGATATATCATTATGCTTTTATTTCCCCTTAAACCAGTCCTATTTGCCCGAGGATTCCCTTCAGTTAATATCCGTGGCTTGACTTAAAGGAGTAGAACAGTGATACATACATTTCTACCTCTCCCTTCCCACTAAAACTTAACTTTGGTTGCCTTGCCAGCTGATCTTCATGTGCCAAACCCATCCCCCTGCTTGGTGCCCCTTCTCTCCCCTTACCCTTCGTTTCACAGATGTAAAGGATTGCATAAGTTTGTTCTGTGCAGCAGATAGAATGCTAAACAAAATGTTAACATTCATAAGAATGAATTTTTCCAACATGATAGGTAGAAGGCCCAGAATTTGCATTTTTTCTGAAAAAGATTGAAGAGGTTTATAAAAGTGAAAGTGGAGACAACTTGGAAATCCTGTGTCCGGTTCAGGGTCAACCCTGCATCGCAAAATTTGAAGATGGAATTTGGTACAGAGCCCAAGTCATTGGTAAGTATGCTGTTTGTGTCATGTTAGAACCATTTCCAGAAAAAGAAGCTACAAAAATAGACTTTTCCCTAGTATCTGGTAGTTATGACTGAAGTGTGTATGCATTGGGTAGAAGCGCACACAACTATTTTGTAGATTTATTGCAGTTTGGCAGCTGTTGTATCATAAAATGCTCAATGTGGATGGTGGCTTAAGCTTTCCTATCTTGCCCTATTTTAGGCTGTTGTCACTAACTCTGCCTCCATGACCTAGCAGTCAGCTGGCTCCCTTCCGCCTACTCCTTGGCTCAGCACCTGAGCTAAATTCACCAAGGAGCTGGTAGTTCAGGGAAAACTTTATCTAGTTTTTGCTTTTGTTGCCCAACTGGATCAGAACAAGAGTAGCCGTCACCACTAGAGAAGTTCCAGTTACTGAAATTGTACCTATACAGTATGGTAAAACCTTGGCGTGTGTGTGTGTGTGAACGCAAGAAGTTGAGCTCCCCTCCCTATCTGTCTCCCCTTCTTCTTTCTGGATCTCCTCCTGTAGGAATGGTTCTGTCGTTGCATAGCTTAGTTGTCTGTGATCTCATATGGGCTGGAATAGTTTGAATAAGACGAGTGTCTCTGGGTGGAAATACGCGTTAAAAAGTATCTAGGGATACTCAAATGAACTTCATTTTATGTGTTCCCCCCTCCAACTTCCCATGCACTTGCTTGCATAGTCACACTTCAATTTGTTCCACATGAGTACATTCACATGATCGATACCAGTTCTTCCTCAGTTGCTAAAAGTATCCCAGGCTGTTTACAACTGCCAAATTCCCAGCGTCTCCCACCTCCCACATCCATTCATTGAAATGCAGATCTTTGACACAGTGAGGTCTCACAGCGAAAACAGCTGAATTGGAGCTCTGCCCTCCTGATTGGGCACTCTTACCCACTTGCAAATGCAATCACACAAAGGGAGCTCCTGTGAAAGCAGCATGCACGAGTGCCAAGCAAGACACAGCCTCCATGTGAATTGAAGACCACGTCATCATCATCATCATCATCATTGCGCTTATAAACCGCTCTTCTAGACAGATCAGTGCTCCACTCAGAGCAATGAACAAGTTAGTGTTATCCCCGTAGTACAGCTGGGGAGCTGGAGCTGAGAGTGGCTTACCCAAGTCCACTTACTGAGTTCATGGCAGTAGTGGGATTCAAACCAGTAGAGTGCTGATTCACAGCCAAACCACTTAATTCTGTACTTGAGCATTCCCAAGCAATTTGCAATGTGTATTTCCACTCACATTCCCCAAGGATCAAATGTTTCTTGTTTGTATTGACTTAATCTGTAGCTCACTTAAGACTGTTGTACAGGCGTAGCAATGTGGCGTACAAATTGGTCTGAATTTGTCAGTTTCCTTTTTTTGTCAGAGTGCCAGGGTTTTGTTGAAAGAACTTTGTTGGTAGAAGGGCATTGATTAAAAAAGACATGCAAGCTCAAGTGTTTGGACTACTTGACCTTCTCATGTACATCCCTGGCCCTGTGGTCCCTCTTTCCCCAAGGATCAAACACTTTTTGTTTGTACTGACTTAGTCTGTATAATTCACCTAGAGTTCAAATAAGAAAGGTGGACTATAAATAATGTAAATAAATAAATGAATGTCTAATTAAGGAGGAAAAATAGATAGTTAAGCTTACTGAGGCTCATTGCCTCCAGGGTTTCAGGACTGAATAAAGGGGCATACCACAGTTAGGATCGCAGTCTGGAGATTATTCCCTGGTTAGGACCAGTGACAATTTGGGGCTTTTAATCTACAGTTCTCACAAAACCCAGTGTTTCCAGTTACAGATCAGAGGCTACCCCACCCACCCACCCCACACGCACTGGGTTTTAAGTAGCTTCTTCCTCAGTGTCTCTGAGGCAAAATACTGATCTAGCAGAGAAAAGATTTAACAGAGGCGTGCCGCCTGCCTGGATTTTCCCATGGATCACCCTATAACTGCCTCTCTGCCCTTTCAGTGCAGCTGGAGATCTGATTGCCCCTTCCAGCAAATAAGTTTGTAACAGCTGTAACCTTTTTCTTTCTTGCATCTTGCTGTCTTCTTTTCTGAGCCTCTTGTATATGATCTTCCATTTCAGTATAGCAAATAGAAGTAACATTTAGTGATGTATTGCAGTACTTTACAGCCTTGCATCAAGACCATTCATTTCAATTATGATAACTTAATCATCAGCACTTGGCAGATCATGAAATTTGTTTAGATTAGAGTTCCTACAGTTTAATTCACAGCGTACTTCCTTGGGGACTGCTGGTTGGGTTGACTCCCAATCCATTAAGTTTATGATAAGTGGGGGTGACAACATTTTTGTTGGACTATGTGATGCACCAAAGCATCATGAGTTAATAAAACAGCTAAGAACTCGGTTCTACTAATTCAGTGCACCTAATTAAAAGACATTTTTTTCCAATTAACAACTCAAGGCCATTTCCGCCAGAGATACAGCCTGCTTTTAGTGTTGGAAGGGGGGAGTAAAGAGCAGATATGTCGGTGTTCTGGAAATTTACCAGAAACTAGCTTCCTGATTGGTCAATGCGAGCCTGAAGCCTATAACTGGCCTGAGATCTAACCAGGATAGCATAGCATAAGATAACAATAGCAACAATAAGAGAGCTTTGTCACCTCGCTTGTAAGTTGCCTGGCTGCTACTCAGACTATCTGTGCAAAGGCGCTAAAGAACAATTCAGCTCCAGGTAATAGCTATAACATCTAGCAAAGTTTGTTTTATTGTTTTATGCTTCAGAAATGCTGAGATTTGCACTGGAATTGTTTTAATTGATTATTGAATTAAATTGTTTAGTAAAATACTTACTTTTCCAAACTTAATTGCTTTACTTGTGAGTATCCCACCCCTTTAACCCGCAAGAGGATAACTGGTGGCCTTGCCAGGGTTTACTCGGAGTAAAAGGTTCTTCTGACTTCCAGGGAGTCAGAAGGAGCAACAGTGAATGAGCCTTCCTTGTTTATCGCAGAGCTTAGGCCCTGTGGTGGGGGGTGGGGGTGAGGGAATGCAGAGAGAGTACCCGGCAAGAGGCACTCGTGTGTTACAGACTGTTCACAATTACTTAGAAACAAACCTTGTTAAAATCTGAGAGATTTAACTTGAGTAAACTTAAGAGGGATGCAAAACTGTAAAATATTAGTGATATCTCTGTAATCTGTCTTTGGACACCGAAAAGTTGATCTGGTTCTAAGTGGAATGACTCAGTTACACAGATATTTATAGCCCTTCTTTCTACTTAGAAATGCCCTAAAATGCTTTAAAAACTACTACACTTTGTAGGTTTTAATGCCTACTCCGTTTCTTTTTTTTAGTAAAACGGGCAATACAAGCTTGTTGGAAATTGATGAAAAATTCCTAACTAATGTGTAAATGAATCAGAACTCTTGAGATGAACCTCTCAAATGCTCTCTTGTTATTTCATGCTCAGTATTGTCTGCTATTGAATATGACTTCTGCCTATATCAGCATCTTGGATAGAGGTTACTGGAAAAAGAATAAGAAATGCTGCATGTTAATATGATGCAGTTTGAGAGGAATACTGAGACATAAAAAACGTTGCCTTAAATATTTTGGTTTTGCTAGCCTTAAGCACTTGGCATGTCTGTAATACCTTAAAAGCAATACCTGTTGGTGTGGGATGCACACAAACATCGTTCATAATCATCTACTCTTTTACATTTCAACTTCCCCATACCTCATCATATTTTCTGAAGGACTTCCGGGCCATCGAAAAGCTGAAGTAAAATATGTAGATTATGGAAATACTGCCAAAATAAATGTGAAAGACATGCGCAAGATAAAAGATGAGTTTTTAGCCACCCCAGCAAAGGTATGTTAGAGATTCTGGTATCAGTAGATAAGTCCTTTTAAAAATCTTACAGGTTTTTGACAAAGCTCCTTCTGTTTAAGCTTGTGATGGATGTTGGGTTGATTTACAATTCTTACAAAGTACCTTACAACGTTCAGTATTTTCTCAAAATGTTATGGATGATATCTGTGATCCCCCTGAGAAGCCTTTCCCAGGAACACTAGAATGGATTGTTGTAATTCTACATGAAAGACCCGAACAAGGTGCTTTTGATGGATGTTAAAGTGCAGTAGGGCCTGGTGATGGAGTACTTAATCCTTTAGCAAGATTGAAGCTCCTTGGAAGTGAAAGTGATTGTCACTTACATTGTAGACCTCTGGAAGTCCAATGTAAATAGTTTCAGGTGGGTGCTGTGTTAGTCTGCCATAGAACAGTCCAGTAGCACCTTAAAGAGCAACAAGATTTCCAGGGTATAAGCTTCCAAGAGTCAAAGCTCCCTTTATCAGATTACGAGTCCAGTGAGTAAGCAATTCCCTGAAGTTCCCTAAAAGTTACCATAAATTAATCATTCAGGCCATCAGGTGCAAGCTGGCCCATATAGAACCATGTAAAGGAACAAACGAGTGGAGTACCGAGTCAAAGTACAGGTTTGAAGAAATGACTCAAGAAAAACTTCTGGTGTGCTTTTTTATTGGTAAGTGACTTACCTCTTTCCTCCTTTGTTCAGTGGGATAATTAATTAAGTTGTGGGGGGCGGGCAGAGAAAAGCTCATCTATACTCAGTTTAGTAGAACTTGATCCCCATCCAGCTGGCAATGCCACAAATCCTGCAGTGTGACTCCAAGGCATAGTTGCTTGACCTAAACTGTTTAAAACATTTCTATACTGCCTTTCCACCTAAATTGAGCCCCCAAAGCAGGGAACATTTCAAACATTACAGCCTTCTCTCCCCCCCCCCCATCTCTAGTATTTAAAGCAATTAAAAGTACACAAACAGTGAGAAGGGCTAATAAGAGAACTATTGTAAAGACAACTTGAGATAAGCATTCATGTGAATTTCAAACCTTCTAAACATTGGTTTTCAGATAAATTATTTGAAATCATTCTTCTGAATTTAAGAGATTTGTTTCTTAAAGGATTAGTTAAGTGTTCAGATTTGAGTTAAAATTCCGTTTGAACAGCAAAGGTCTTCATAAATTATAATAATGTTAAATTCAGTAAATCAAAAATGCATTGAGCTTGGCCTTCTAAAATTCAAGCAAAAATCTTGAAATGGGAATAGAAGAAACACTTACTAATGATAGCAATAATGATCCGGTAGTGATAGCTGCCCTCTGGTCTTCTCCCTCTTGTTCTGGGTGTAAGGATGACTAGTCTTGTTTTCTTGGGCATTTGAATTTCAGCCTCTTTCATCTCTTTTAGAGAAATCACCTGACAATGTATTATCTGTTGAGCTGTATGAAAGTGTCCCAGCATTACCAAATGTGTCTTGTAGCATTAATCGCCTATTGGTTAATGAAGGCCTAGCATCATGTGAAACAAGGCAAGTATGGTGTCCTGATCAACTATCATAACTAGAGATGGGCGCGAACCGGGAAAATGGCAGGTTGTGGTGCGTTGCATTTCACGAACATGCCCGGTTTGCAAACTAGTTTGTGCGGTTCGTCACTTCCTGAGGCCCTAGAATGGTCCCCTTGAAAGTCAGATACGCCAAATTCACAGGGAGTTTTCAACAGGCTCTCTCCTCCAGCAATCCTCCAAGTTTGGTGAAGATTGGATTTTGGATGTCTGAGTTATAGCCCCCCAAAACGGGTGCCCACAGGCAAGTTCCATTAGATGTAATGGGAGCCATGAATACCAATTGACGTGCATTGGCTCCATTGGAATACATTGCAGCACCAAAAAGTTGCAATGAAAATGTGTTATGGAGATACAGATAGACTGCTCTGGGGCAGTAATGACGGCCACCAGAGTAGAATGGTGGTCTCTAGGACCAGCTAAACTGCTCTGGGGCTGGAACGATGCTCTCCCAGAGTGGAATGATGGTTCCTGGGAGCAGAAAAACTGCTCTGGGGCTAGTCTCCAGAGTGGAATGATGGTCCCTGGGAGCAGCTAAACTGCTCTGGGGGCGGAATGACAGTCCCCAGAATAAAATGACGATCTCTGGGACCAGATAAACTGTTCTGTGACTGGAATGACAGCTCCCCGGAACAGAATCTGTGCTCTGGTACTGGAATGACAGGTTGCAGAGTAGAATGAGAGCCTCTGGGAGTAGCAGAAGTGTTTGTGGAATGGAATGGCAGCCCCGAGTGGAATGGCAGCCTCTTGGAGTAGCAGATGTGTTCTTGGACTGGAATGACCGTCCCTCAAATGCAATGACAGCCCCCGGGAGTAGCAGAAGTGTTCTGGAACTAGAATGACAGCCCCCAGAGTGGCTGCCCCGGTCATAGCAGAAGCATTCTAGGATTAGAATAACAGCTGTCAGAGTGGAATGAGAGCCACTGGCCATAGCAGAAATGTTCTGAAACTGGAATGACATGCCCCAGAATGGAATAATAGCCCCTAGGAGTAGGAGGAGGCCTTTGGGACTTGATTGAAAGCCCCCTGAGTGCAATGACAGCCCCTCAGAACAGAATCTGTGCTCTGGTACTGGAATGACAGGTTACAGAGTAGAATGACAGCCCCTGGGAGTAACAGAAGTGTTCTGGGACTAGAATGACAGTCCCCAGAGTGGAATGAGAGCCCCTGGCAATAGCAGAAGCGTTCTGGGACTGGAATAACAGCTGGCAGAGTAGAATGAGAGCTCCTGGGGGGATATACTCAAACGAATGACAAGAAGGCCCATTGAAAACAATGGGAGAGGCTTGGAGCTCCATTAGATATAATGGGAATCACAAATGCCAATTGACTTGTATTGGCTCCATTGAAATACATTGCAGCACCAAAAAGTTCCATTGAAAACGGGATGGAGTTAGAGAATCTTCCTTTGAGAACGGAATGGCGACCCCCATTCTGGAATGGGGACGGAAGTACTCTTTGAGGGAACAGTCAAGGAGATGTTATTGGGGAGATAGGAATATTCTTGTACAGGAAAGGACAGAGGCAGTCCATGAGGGGAGGTTAATCCTGGGGGGAAAGAGACCTTGGGGGAACAGAAATCTTCCCAATGGGGTGGGCAAGGGACGGGACGCTTGGAAGCTAGAGCCTTTTAATGTGGAAACAGACCCTGAGTGGGAGTCGCCACAATAGCTAGAATTCATCTTCCAAATGAGGTGGCTAAGAGGTAAGCCTTTCACCAGCAGAATCCATCTCCCCAGCGGGGTAGACGGGGGGAGGATGGATGCAAGGAAGGCCTTGGAAGGTAGGAGCAGCTAGCCACACCCAGAAACCATCTTCCCAACGGGATGGGTGAGGGACGGGGAGCATGGAAGCCAGAAAGGAAAAATCCTTTTAATGTTGAAACGGATCCTGGGTAAGAGTTGCCCCAACCGGACTCTGTCTCCCCATCTGAGGGGGGAGGGGCGGCTGGAGGCACTGATTCTTAGTAGGAGAGGTCCTCATGAGGAGACAGACATGGCCATGGGGAGACAAAGACAGGATTCTTGGAGGACAGATATCTTGAGGGGATAGATGGAGAAAGGAGGGTGAAAGTAAGGGTTTTGTGGGGGACAAAAATTTGATGGAGGTAGATGTAGACAGCCAGGCATCAGCAGGTCTCCATTGCACGTCAGCATTGCATTCCATAATGAGGAGCTCCACCAATGGAGGCAAGACCTCTGCAAGGTGGTTTGGAGGCTGCAGGCCGACCACAGTGGGCGGAGGAGACAGAAGGTGGAAGAGGAGGGAGGAGACGGAGAGTGGCAGCTCCCGGCACCTCAGCCCCCAAAAGCCCAACCCTTCAAGACACCTACTGGTCCTCAGTCAAGACCCCCCTGGTGCCTGGGAGGCGGTCACTCACACACCTCCCCGTTGGAGACATAAATTCTGGGGGTGGCCATTCCTTGTTCATGGGCATTGGAGGCAGTCGCCTGCCTGCCTCCTCATTCGGGGCATTGTTGTTGTAGTTGGGGAAACAATGAGTGCAGCAGTCAAACAAGCGTGTTTGTATGGGTGGATTTTGGAGGAGGTAAGGTTGCTTAGGTGGATGCCTGTCCATGAGGTAGGTGTTGTGCTAAGAAGTAGATGTTCGTCTATGTCAGGAAGTTGGCATCTACTTTCCTCCTTCCTTTTTTCGGGGGATAAGACAGCGGCAGTTTCTTTTCCCTTACAGAGGATGTTTAGCCTGAAGCACTGACAAGTTGACCTTGAGTGCCTAGGTTCTCACAGGCCGAATGCCCAACCCTCAGAAAGGGGGGCCAGTACTTTGAACTACATGTACTACTGTTTGTTGATAATGTGTCATTCCTAACAAAGTCTTCATTATACCTTTAACTGGATTTTTATAATAAATCATTAAAGCAACCAGTGGAATTTTTAAAAAATATCTTGGCAGGGTCCTTACAGTCTGTGAGGTAGATGATGAGGTAGATGTGTTGTGCCGTGGGGTAGATGTTGTTTCATGAAGTGGGTGTTGCTGTTGCACTGTGAGATCGATTTTGTGCTATGAGGTGGATCTTGGGTCATGCAGGGACACAGCTCATGAGGAGGCAGACATGGACAGGAAGGGTGGAAATGACGATTCCTGGGGTGAGGCAAAGTCATGGGCGGGAGGTATTCATATGTGTGAGAGAAGCAGCCACAGCCAAAATCCCACTATCCCTGAGAGAGAGTGGATTCCGGGTGTCAATGCCCAGACTCCATCTCCCCTATGGATGGGTGAGTCTTGGGGGAACGGATATGGTGAGGGCATGTATGTGGGTGGGAGGCTGGAAGCGCTGATGCTGGGGGGAACAGAAATCTTGGGAGGGGGAATGTTCCTCGGAGGAGGGGGGGTCTTCTTGGGGAGACAGTCTTTGTGGGATAGAAGTATTCTTCGAGGGGACAATCGTGATGTTCTTGGGAAGACAGGAACATTCTTTTAAAGGAAAAGACAGAGACAATCTATGAGAGGAGATTAATCTTGCGGGGGAAGGAGTAGATGTTTTTTGAGGAGACAGCAGTGTTCTTGTACGGGAAAGGACAGAGGCGATCCATGAGGGAAGGTCAGTCCTGGGGGAAAGGAGACCTTGGGGGGAAAGACATAGTCTTTGAGGAGAAATGTTCTTTGAAAGGACGGAAAGAAAAGACAAAAATCTTCTTTTAGAGGAAAGAAAGTTCTTGGGGGAAACAGAAAAAGAGCCCTGGGTGAGAGTTGCATCGACCAGAGTCCATCTCCCCAACAGGGTGGCCGAGAGGGAAGCCTTCCACAAGCAAAATCCATCTCCGTAACAAGGTGGGTGATTGTTGAGGGGACTCATGAGTAGGGGATGGGATGTGGGGGGTTATATGGGTGGCTGCATCTGCAAGCGATTGAGATGTAGAGGCCCTTGATAGTCTAGTGGCAAGGAATTCCCAAAGGCGGGTGGGGGTTCAGCTATGGATTACTGAGTTCCTCTGCTGGAATACAGCTGGGGGGGGGAGTACTGGTGGACTAGGGGACAGGAGGACCCATGGGGAATGAAGTTAAAATTCCCCTTTTGGGGGTGGGGGTTGCATTCACATTTGGAAAGGACAGGGAGTGATCCAGAGCCCTGACCCACCCAGACACCTTCCTATCCAGGACAAGTGCTCTAAATAATAATGATACTGATAAGAAGTATAATATTATAGTATTCTGTGAGTCCTCACAGGAACCCACTAGGGTTGGCCTCTGAGGCTGCCAGTGGCACAGAGATTGGGGTGGGGTCAGGGCTCTGACCCACCACCCAGGCACCTTCCCAGCCGGGACAGGTGTTCTAAATAATAATACTGTTAATAACTGTAGTATATATTACAGTATTTTGTGAGTCCTCACAGGAACCGACTAGGCTTGGTCCCTGAGGATGGTAGTGGCACAAAGACTGGGGTGGGGTCAGAGACCTGACCCACCACCCAGGCACCTTTACAGCAGAGACAGGTGCTCTAAATAATAATGATACTATTAATAAGTATAATATATAACAGTATTCTGTGAGTCCGTACAGGAACACACTAGACTTGGCCCCTGAGGTTGGCACCGAGAGAGGTGCTCAAAATAATAAGACTCCTCAGATGAGTAACCCACTAGGCTCAGCTCCGGAGTCTGGCTGTGGAACAGAAGCAGGTGGTTCTGAGCGCTGAAGCACCAGAATCTCGAGCACAAGCTTCAGATACTGCCCTCTGTGACTGACAACCCAACAACAGTTTCTAACCGCCTGCTGGAAACGGAAATCATTTGCCTGGGAGCTGGGGATTATATACTCCTGTTCTCTGAGAGCAGAATGGGAGCTCTCTGGTTGGCAGCCAGAGCTGCCTATGAAGCTTTGGAGGGCTGACATTGGTGTTCCCAGGGTTGCAGAAAGCCTGCAGAAGTCCATCGTCCTGTTGCCCAGGGAATAGATTGATTGGCTCCAGGATGTCTGCAGAGAAATGAACCAAACGAACTGCCCTAAAAATTATAGTGGTAAAGTGGTTCTCCCTCTGAGGCGGAGGACATCTTGGGTGATTCCCACCATCCAATCAGGGAGGCAGGAACTAACTTTCTTCCTCTTCCTGTCTAGCCTGTGGGACCACCCTCTCTTCAGTTCTGTTCCTGCCTCCAGGGAGAGCAGTTCTGCAGCAGACTAGCTCTGCTTCCTTTTTTCTCTCTATCTCTTATTTATCTTTCTTCTTCCTCAAATCATTCTTTACCTTACTCCTTACTTACTTCATTACCTTACTCTCCTATTTCCTCTTCTTTTACTCCTCTTGCCAAAGAAAGAAAAGAAGAGGACGAGATGGTCTCTAGAGAGTCATCGGACTCTGAGGAAAGCTTCATGGAGAAGAATTTGGGCTGTTCCCACGGAGAGCCGTCCTACCGGCGGCGGGAACAGGCCCAGCCAGCACCAGCATGCCTCTGAGGCTGTATGGGTTCCCTGGCAAGGAGAATATGGGCTGTTCCCATGGAGTGCCGTCCTACTGATGGCGGGAACAGGCCCAGCCGGCACCAGCATGCCTCTGAGGCTGTATGGGTCGCCCGGCAAGGAAATGGCCTTGGAAGAGACGCAGGCCTCTCAACAGCTCCATCTTCCACAGAGGGAGCTTGTTAAAACAACGTGCCTCAGCCAGCCAGCTAAGAACAGCGCCACCTGGTGGAGCTCAATTTTGGCGGGAAACAATGCAACGCACTTGCCAATCTCCTGGCAGGAGAAACATGGCTGAAACATAATCCAGACACCCAGAGCTCCAGCCGACAAGCCCAGGAGGGCCATGTAAGTGTTCCCCCAAGCGTGTTATACCTCCAGAATTCCTGTCAGCAATTAGACTGACTGTGAGGGAGGAAATCCTGTTACTTTACCAGTCAGAAGCACTTTGGCCCTATAAAGATTCCAGAAGTCTCCTCAGCCCTGGCTCCATGTGAATGTGCCCATGCCAATCTCCTGGCTGGAGATTTTACAGCAGGCCTTTCCCCTTTGGATTTAGCCCTGCTTTTACAACAGGATCTAGCCCTGCCTTTCCCTGTCAGATGGGTAATGTATAAAGGGCGCAGTTTTGCCGGTGTCTTTGAACCTTTTAACTCTTAAGACTAACCAGGAGAGAGGAAATAGTGGTGTGGTGTCTACCTCCTCCTCCCTCCATGAGTAAGGCTGTAGCTCTGTGGAAGAGCTTCTGCTTTGTATGCAAAAGATCCAGGTTTGTTCCCCATTAACTCCAGTTTAAGAGATTAGGTAGATGAGGAGAAAAACCTCTTCCTGAGACCCTGGTGTCCTGCTGCCAGTCTGAGGAGATAACACTGACCAATGGTCTGAGTCAGAATAAGGCAATTTGTAACGTTTATCAGTCAGGGATCCCCACGGAGCAGGGGGATCGCCCTCAGATAGAGTTTGTAATGACAGGGAGAAGGATGAAGTCCTTCAGATGTGGAAAAGGAAGAAATATCCCTACCAGAACAGTCAGTCCAGCTGTCAGAATCTGAGGTCTTGCCAGTATTTACACCTAAGACATTCTCAGCCTTAGATCTGTAAAAATTAGCCTTGGGGGAGTAGGACCCTTAGACTGGGAATACCAAATCCAACCCAGGGAAACGAGTCACTTCCTAGTGAAGGTTCCTCAGAAAAGGTCCTCCCATTTCCAGAATATTTGTGGAGAAGGTTCAAGGCTGAGTTTTCTACACCATAAGCCAATTAATAATCCCCAAACTTGGTCCCCCCAAAAAACAAACTGTACTCACTACCTTTCTTTGCTATGAGTTGTTGCAGGTACCTGCAGTGGAACCTCCAGTGGCTAGTCTTCAGTCATCTGGGCTCTGGTCAGAAGATGGGTAAGGATCAGTCAGAGACCACTTAAACAAGAAGAGAGAGGCCATGCTAACAAGAGCTCACGAGGCCGTGACCATGGCTATTAAGGCTACAGCAATTGCCTCAAGAGTGTCAGGAGTATGGATCTGGAAACTGATCCAACTCCTCCTGTACAACAATAGCTGCCCCCATTGAAGGGGCAAACAGAAATGTAAGGGCCAATACCTTCATGGCAGACATCATCCTGGATACATTTACCTTTTTCTTCTAGGATTATGGTCTTGACAGCAGTGACAAGCTGGCGCACTTGAGTAAGAGCATGGCCAGCAGATTCACACTCTAAAAATATCGTCCTGGCTTACCTCTTTTAGAGAGACAAGCTATTTGGGGGTGTCCTGGGAAAGATCTAGATTGAGACCTAGGACAGAAGAATGTGTTGCCAAAAACACTCAAACAATCTGAGAGGAGATCCATTGGCCCTCAGCCTTTTATTCATAACACACACTACTAAGGTCCAGACAAGATTCCAAATGGCCATCCTGAGGTTAATCTAGGCAACCCTTTAATAAGGGGGGTCTTTTCAAGACCGCACTTGTAGTACAGTGGTTAAATAACTGAACAGTGATGCAGTACTCTGCAGGTTCAATTCTCACTGCTGCCATGAACTTGCTGCATGGCTTTGAATAAACCAGTCCTCTCAGTCCCAGCTCTCCAGCTGTATTGTGGGGATAATGCTTACCTTTTCCCAAGATCAAACAGACAGTTCTCCACACGGGGAAAGAGATCGACCTTAATACCCAGATCTCTAAGACAGAACTTGCTAGCTGTCCCGTGAGAGGCCAACTACTCTTTACCATCAAGCTTAGGTTGACAAGCAGGCAGGCCTTACACATAGTCTCACAAGGCTATTCCATACAATTTGAAAGCTGCCCTCCAGAAAGGGGTCTACTCAATCTTCTTCTCAGTCCCTAAAAAGAATAGGGACTGGAGGGTGTTATTAGATGTCAAGTTTTTTGAACAAGTTTATCAAATTATATCACTTCTGAATGGAGACTCTGTGCTCAGTCGCAGTGACAAATCAATCAGAAGAACACATGACATCTACAGATCTCACAGAGAGATACCTCCATGTACCAATTCTGACAGCCCATCAAAAATACCTTAAGATTTTATGTTTTAAAAAAAAAATTAAAAATTGGCAGTTCTGAGCCATCCTGTTTTGGCCTGTCCATCACACCAAGAGTATTTACAAAATTCATGATCAACCCCATCATACGTTTCAGAGACAGGGGGTATTCATGTTCACTTGTACCCAGATGATCTCCTGATTGGTTCACGAGAAAATCTCACCACAACGTTCAATTCACCATTCAGTTCCTACAAGCTTGAACACCTGGGTTAGATCACAGTCACCAAAAGGGTTTTTTCTATCCCTCACCAAAGAAAAGGTCAGGAAGACCAAACTGCTGACTGAGACTGTCATCAGAGTGCAAAATCACTTCTCACAACACTGCTGAAACTGATGGGTTTGCTAGTTGCTACCTACAGTGCAATACCCTTTGAGGTCGTCTATAGGCAAGACCACTTCAGACCTTTCTTAGATCTCATTAACAACAGATCATGGAGAAGACAGATCTTCCCATTCAGATACCACTTCAGATCAAAACCCATCTGAGCTAAGGTCACCAACCCAATGCAAAGCAAAAGATTCATGATCCCTCGAGAACAACAAATATTTACAGGTGTAAGAATCAGGTTAGGCATGTCTTCCTATCAATGACGTAGAAAGGGGAGCAATTTGTCTGGCCCTGTTCCAGTTCAGAGCTCTGTATGGACAAGGTTGCAGACAAAATATATATAAACAAGCAGGGAGGATTCAAGACCTTGAAGTGACACAGGTGGCAGCAAGGATACTTACCTGGGAGGATGGTCACCTAGCTTCGATCAGAACTGTACACATCAAAGGCATATCCAATGCCCAGGCAGACTGGCTGAGGGGACAACGGGAATAGTCCCTTAAGAAACATCTTATAACATTGCACTTCACAACACCTCATGAACCTGTGTGCGCCCCAACACAGCCATCAACTACCGGGGTACATGACAAGATTTGTTCTTCTCACAAGCAGATGCCCTGACATTGCAGTGGCCATTAGGCCTCCTCTATGTATTACTACCCTTACCATGCCTTTCCGCCCTCCAACAGATGGTGATATTTCCACCTTTCATCCTACTGACCTCTCCGGTCAAGTTACAGCAGGGACCAATTTGGCTCCCTCATTTAGACTTACTCTGCTTAACCGTGTGGAAATAGAAAGGAACACCTTCCTAAGATGGGGATATTTCTGAGAGGTGGCCAACACTCTCCTAGCATTCAGAAAACAGTTTATGCTCAGAATTTACAACTCTTTATTGGGAAGCCCTCGCTCAGTAGACATTTTACACAGCCCTGACCAAGCATCCATTTGAACCAGTCAAGGATGTTCCCCTGAGAAGGCCGAGAATGAAGACTATCTTCCTTATTATGTTTGCGTCTGCCAGAAGATTTAGTCAGACCTGAACTCTGTATCTTTCCCAATAGTAAGGTGATGCCTCGTACTGTCTTCCAAAACCGTATTCCAAACTGCATAGTTTGCAAGAGATAAGGCTACCATATCTATACCTGTACCCTAAATAGACGAGGGAGAGGCTCTGACACAACCTAGATGTCAGAAGGAGGATTAAGGCCTCTGCTCCGAATAGTACAAATTAGAAAGTCAGTCTTACTATTCTTAAATATATCTCATCTCAGTTTAGGGAAGAAAATGTCTTCAGCAGCAGTAGGTGCCAATAGCAAAACATACACTATCGAAACTCCTAAAAACTCTCTTCGCAGAGGTTCCTTGTGGAATACCAGCTCACTCTTTGAGGAATGCTACTACCAGTGCAGCGTTACACAGGAACGCTGTAGAAGAAGGCTGCAAGTTTGTCAGTCTTGACCTTATTAAGATGCTACAAATCGAATCTATATGATTCAGGGGACACCGACTGTAGTAGAAAAGTACTGCAGTGCATGATCATGGACGAAGACCACATCCCACCCAGAAACTGGAAACTGCTTTGGGAGCACCCAAGATGTCCTCCGCCTCAGAGGGAGAACGGACCTTTGGACACTTACCGTGAAGGGACCTTCTCTTCTGAGGAAAGAAGGACATCTTGCCCTCCCCGGGTCTCCGTCCTCTACCTTGCTGCCTCATTCTTCTACCTTCTCCGGGTTATGCTTTATTTACAGTACATGTTAATGCAGCAAGTGTTTTTTCTCTCAGTATTAACAGTTGCTGAATGATAAATTCAATGTTACTGCTTTGTGGAGTGACCTGAACTGAAGAGAGGGTGGTCCCACAGGCTAGACAGGAAGAGGAAGAAAGTTAGTTCCTGCCTCCCTGATTGGATGGTGGGAATCACCCAAGATGTCCTCCTTTCCTCAGAGGAGAAGGACCCTTCACGGTAAGTGTCCAAAGGTCCGTTCTTCATAGTTTGTGAGAAATGCACACCGACGAACCACTGGTTCGCAAACCATGACCGGCCCGGTTCATGATGAACTTTGGTTTGTGTTTTGGTTCAGTCATAAGCACTGTAATGCCAGAGATACTCTGGTCATAACAGGAGGTGAGATGTGTGCAGAGAGCAAGTAGTCTAATAATTCCAATTTAGGATTTGTTTGTGCTATTAAACTTTTCAAAAGTGGAATATTTACCCTTGCATGGGAAGATAGCTTCTATTCATATACTTGTCTATTACCAGAAATGGCTGAAAGCGAACCTTACACTTTTTATAGGAATCCTCAGATCACTACTGTTGCTTACAAGGAAGTGTGGGATCCCCCTCCAGAAGCAACCTTCACAAATGAGGTGGATGTTTTAAATCCTGAAAGTGTAGACCTTTCACAAGATTTGGTGTTAGATTGTAACCAAGAACTGCAAGTACGGATTTGTTATGTTGTGTCTCCAAGCAAAATCTTTGTGCATTTACCATCATCAGAAAAACTACTGAACATGTAAGTGTATTTAGTTAAAATTTTGATGTTATTTTCATTACGGTACGGGGATATACTTCATGATCTCTATGCAGAGCTGTGATTTGAAAACTTAACAGGTACTTTCTAGGCATGAAAATCTCCTTCCCTCAGAAACTCAGCCTTGGACTGTGCATGCCCAAATGAGAAGGGCTGCACCTTCCTGCTGAGTTATGTTTACTCCACAGGCAACAGCATTTGGGAATTTCTTTGAGAGTTGTTTCTCTCGAGAACCATTTTTTTTTCTGTTTATATAAAAGGTTAATTAGCAGGTAACTGTTAGTATCCCAGTTTTTCTCCATCCTTAGTGGGCACTGGTTGCCTGTGTTTCTGTTGTCTATATTTAGTGTTATAACAATAATGAGAAACATCCTCACCTTGCTTGAATTTGCTGTTGCATTGAATGACATCCCTATCTGAGGGACAGCTGGAAGACTCAACAAAACCCTCTACTTTCACATGCAAAATCATCTGCACCTATTCCTCCATGTTTGCAAGTTCAAACAACTGCAGCCTTTCTCTAACTGAGATTTTGATATCAATCCTCTTGTAGGCCTATTTAGGTCTTGGTCTTGAGGAACATCTTGTGTATCTTTTGAATCCTTTGCTGCTACTTATAGGAGTTAGAGGAACTGTAGTTACCTGAATGGTTGTTGCTCCTTTCAGCTGATCTTGTCCAGATATCCCACTCATTACTGAGAGGACTGTAGACCGTACTCTCACAACTGTCGGTTTCCAATTCAGTTTTACCAGAGTCACAATGTCTATTTCAACCCTCATGGGTGGATCTGACTTCCATGATGCCTCAACAAGGTTTGTTTTTAATGTCAATCACACACATCTGTCTCCACCTAGGCAGGATCCTTATGATCCCAGGAAAGGAAGCTCCATATCAACCACCTGTAGTTCCTAGCATAGTACAAGTCATTTTGTGCCTTGCTTCCCAGACTGCAAGCTGAAGTAGCACAGGTGGCCACAGATAATATGATCTCCACATGTTACATCAATGAACAGGGTGGCATAGCATCTAATACCCTTGGCATCCTTCCCTACTGCCTGTGGGGAGGTGCATCAAGTACAACACTACACCACCATTCATGTTGCAAGTGATGACATCCAGGCGAAAGCTTGACAGTAAGGGCACAATGATGCATGATGGAGCTGTCTGTTTCCTGAATCCTGCGTATTTCTCCACTGGGGCTAACTGAATATAGACCTCTTTGCTACACACCATGACACCAAGTGCCATCAGTAGTACTCCTAGGCAGGCATTTGGAAAATCTCTTCCAGCAGACATGATTGGAATGCCAGTTCTGTGCTTTTCCTCATGATGACCTTGTCTCTAAAGTTACAGAAAGAGGTGGCAGCTGTGGTTCACCAAGGCAACATCAACTTTCTACACCAACACCACAGTACAGTTCTTCACCCTCTTCTTCTTGCCTGGAACTTGCAGTGGGTCCTTACCTAGCTTCTAATTGTGAGGCACCTGCTGTCAAAGGCTGCTTTTAATGTTGCTTTCCTCACAACAAGAAGCCATCTGAAAGCTGTGTTCTGAGACATCATCATCCCTATAACTGTTTTCACAATGACATCATGGTTTTCTAGCTAGATAACTCCTTTTTACTTAAGGTGGCTTTGAACTTCTACCTAAACAAAGCCTTTGTCCTTACTTTCTTTTCATTCGAGGCTATGAGAGCCCTGCATTCTTTAGATTTGAGGCAAGCTGTCTCTTTCTACTTAGACAGGATGGCTGTTTTCAGACTAGCCTGTTTTATTGTTAATCTAGATTTAACAAGGAGAAACTGTTTTTAGAGGTTCAGCACATATCAAATTGCTATGAACTGCTTCCTAAGGCTTTGCCTCAGAAAACCTAGGCTTGTTCCCACCTGAGCTGTGGCTGCATCTTCATCTTTCTCCAGAAATACCCCACTTCAAGAACTGTGCAGAGCTACCACCTGTACCTAGCTGTCTTCATTCATCAAACACTGTGCCCTCAGTTTGCACACTAGGCTAGATGCCTCATTTGGAGAGCTGTACTCTATACTCTTTCCAGTTGAAGCACTTTTACCCACCTACTGCCTGGTCGCTAGTATACCCATCAGCAGGGCTTTTTTTCAGCTGGAACACGGTGGAACGGAGTTCCGAAGCCTCTTGAAAATGGTCACCTGGCTGGTGGCCCCGCCCCCTGATCTCCAGACAGAGGGCAATCTAAACTCTCCTCTGTCTGAAGATCAGGGGACAGGGCCACCAGCCAGGTGACCATTTTCTCTGAGGGCAACCCACTGAGTTCCACCACCTCTTTTCCCAGAAAAAAAGCCCTGCCCATCAGTGTAATGCACAGAGACTGAAGAAGTAAAAATAGGTTGCTGCTTTAGGTGTTTATTTTTGTGGTCACACCACCCACATATTTTCCCTGTGACAGGTTCTTTTTTTAACTTGCTGAAGCATACTCTTGCATGTTTGGAAAGTACTGAGTAGGGAGGCATTTCTGAGGGGAAAGGGTTTTAGCACCCAAGTGCTCTAAAACCTTCCTAATTTGTAGCTCTGTACAGAGGCAAAGCTCATCAGTATGATTTTTAAAAAATCTTTACATCTGTCACATAGCTTAGCCCTCTGAAAGTTTTACAGGAAGGATGGCTACACAACTAACTACATAATCATATAAAGTCGGTTTTTAATTTCAAATGAAGATAGTCACTTCATGACTACCAGTTTTCCTAGAGAAAGCAGTGCATTCTTTTTGTTACTCTAGGCTATCAGCTGGGCAAACATTACCATGCAAACCTTATACGTCTAAAGAAACAGCTCTTTAGAGCAGTGAGAAGATGCAGATTTGATGTCCTGTTTGACCTTTTAAAACTTAGGTTACAAGAAAAGATGTCTGCCGCTTACAACATATCTGAGGAAGAAACTATTCAGTGGGAAATAAATATGAACTGCGCTGCTGATGTATATGGTCTAAATCAGTGGCAAAGAGGCCGGATCTGTGAGATTGTTTCTGAAAATGTTGTGGAGGTAACTATTTATCAAAAATTGTTCTGTTTTTTATAGCAGGCTTTGTTTCGCTTAGTACAACTCAGAGGTACCTGTATAGTATTACATGAAAATGGAATTAAATCCTTTATTATTGTTAATTTTAAACACACTCTGGGATTATTTATGCTTTTGTTTACTCTGATCCATATCACTGCACTTAGTGCCAATCAGTAGCATTTTTCCATAGGGTTTATATAAAGTACACCACACCTTCCACTTTAAAAGAAAAAAATTGCAGTGTCAAAATATCCAGTTCTGTTCCTAGATTTGCTACCATTTGTCATATGAAGCTGGCCTTAAGATGGTACTCTGAGAATTGTGCCTTTATTCAGCATAGCCTTATTGAGGAATGTGTGGTCTCTCAAATTGAATTTTTTAAAGGCATCAATAAACGCTTCTGAGAACGTGATCTTTTTTTAACCCCTTATGGTCATACCGTTTCAGGTCTTCTTCTTCGATTTTGGCATAATCAAAACTGTTAATACCATCTGTCTAAGAAAAATTGATGAGCATCTGACGGCAGTTTTGCCTCTAGCAGTGGAATGCTCCCTAACAGACATAAGGTAACCTGTTCCTATGTAATAAAATTCTAAAATACAATTAATTTTCAGTCATTGGGTACACGGCTGAGGAGGGCTGTGAACGTGAGTCTTCCTGACTATGCCTTTCGTACCATGACAGATTCTTTTAAGGGAGAGAAAAGAGAAATAGGAGGTAAGCATTTATATCTACATTAGATACTGAGGGTTTGGAATTACTTAGATAAATACATAAAAATAAGACCTGTCTGCACAACTGAAGTATGGCTATACTACAAAGTGATTTTGTTACAGGTGAGCTGCCTGTAGAGCTTTTTTTTTTAAAAAAAAGTCTGAATTCTTACAAGTCTTCTTTTAAAGTCTGAATTCTTAAATTGAATTAAAGTCTTTTAAAAGTCTGAATTCTTACAAGAATTCTTACAACTTCTCATTTTCAGACCAGCTGGTGGGACTGACCAGTGGACAGCAACTGCATGTGATACTCTTGCCCATTACTTAAGTGGAGCTACTGTAAACATAATCATTCAGGTTTGTAGCACTTTCTTGATAATGTCTAATGGAAGACATACCTGAAGGAGCAGGTCTTGTTCCACCTAATACTGAGTAAAACTTTGATTCAGGCCTCATATCCTGTGTATCGTTCACAAGGCTTGTTTGCTGGGAAAGTACAGGCTCTGTTAATTAGCTGCTCCTGGGCTGCTTTCTTCTCCTGAGAGAGTGGCCTTGGGAAGACCAGTGCTTGGTGCTGATACCAGCTCTAGCTATATTCCCCAAATTTTCACAGGACTGTGATAATCCAATTATGAAATGAGCTCTGATTGGTTCCTTAAGTGGGCTGACGTCCCAGCAGATTTCAAGAAGCCTCTCTTTTTCTAGGCAGTTTACCAGTACTATACCACTCTTGAATAGCCTTACTACATTGTAGACATTGCTAACTACCTACAATCTGAGAAGAGAGCTCCTAAGCTGTAAGCCTCCAGGATGTCTAGAGTGAGCTGGCATATGGACTTTGGTAAGATCAACCAACTTTGGAACCAACTCAGAGAATGCCTAGTCAGTCAGCAAGTAGTATTTTAGATAGTTAGAACATATTTAGACCATCAAGCTGGTTTTTTTTTTGCCTTGTCTAAATGCTTTCTAAGAGCAGTTTCTGCCTTGCACACACTCCTGTGTTCTTTCTATAATAAACTCCAAATTTATATTTTACCAGCCTGTGTCTAGTCTAAGAAGGTACACACACTCAACCCAGGAAGCTGGAGTGCTTCAAACAAATGACCAGAGCTCTTAGAGGCTCCTAGGGGACCTGAGTGGCCAGGAAAGCCATCAGGGCTGGGGGATGAGAGTCTCTGAGTCAATCCAATGTCGCATCAAGCAAAGTGGTTTGATTATACAGTGTTAGCTAAGACATCAAAGCCTGCTCAGTTGTTTCTTGGACCTTGAGGTGCTAGTCAGATTGAGATTAAGAGCAGCCTTGGGTACTACGTCCTCCTTTTCTCAATGCTGGGGAAAAGTAACAAAATGTACTGTTGCATGTACAGAGTAGAGAAGGGCACGAACCGGGAAAATGGTGGTTCATGCTATTTCATGGTTTGTTGTGGTTTATGAACTTTGAAATGCTAACTTTCACGAACTTGCCCTTGTTTGTGAACCTGTTGGTTTGGTTTGTGGTTTGTAACTTCCAGAGGCCCTAGATCAGACATTTTCACACTCAGAGATGCCAAACTCGCAGAGAGTCTTTAGAATGCTCTCCTCCAGCCCCCTTCCAAGTTTGGCAAAGATTACATTTTTGATGTCTGAGTTATAGATCCACCAAAGTGGGACTCCAGGAAAGTTCCATTACATATAATGGGAGCCACAAATGCCAATTGACTTGCATTGGCTCCATTGGAGTACATTGCAGGCAGCACCAAAAAGTTGCAGGATGGAGTTAGAGAATCTTCCTCTGAGAATGGAATGACAGCCTCAGATGTGGGTTATAATGGTGGCCACCCCTCCACATGGGCTTGGGAGGCGCTCAACGGACCAACTCCCTCCCCCCGGGGGCAACAGGTTCCTGGGGATGGCGGTGGTCACATGGGCGATGCGGGTTTTGTCGGTGGCCACCCCCTCGTCAAGGGCCCAGGAGGTAATCAAGCGCCCGCCTCCCTTCCTCCCCCTGGAACCCACCTCACTGATGGGTTGGCCACCAGGGAGGCCTCCCCCACCACCGAGGAAGGAGAGTCCACTTCCCCTTGCAGGGGTGTGCATTCATACCGTGCAAGGAAGCTGCCAATGCAGTTCCAAGTCCCCTCTGAGGCAGTACGCGCCCAGTGGGACAATACTTATGGATCTGCCCATGTCTCTGACAGGAGCCTTCCAACAGGAAGGAAGTTGGCAACCGCCAAAACCCACCTCACTGATGCAGTGCCTGCGAAGGAATGGATGCTTTCCCCTTCTTCGGGGAAGGCTATTCAAAGTCCCCAGTAACGTGAAGGAGACGAAAAGATGTCCGCCGGCAAAACCCACCTCACCGATGACCGGACATAATGGATGCCTTCCCCTCCTTCAGGGAAGGCTATTCTAAGTCCGCTTGTGGGAAGGGGGCCACCGCCCCCCCCCCCCCCAGGAACAGAACGGATTTCTTCCCCTCCTTCAGGGAAGGTATTTGAAATCCTCTTGCGGGGGGGGGGGGGCATATCCTCCCCTCCCCCCCGAACATGATGGAGATGAAAAGACATCCACTGGTAAAACCCATCTCACCAATGATGGAACAGATGCCTTTCCCTCTTTTGGGGAAAGCTATTCCAAATCCCCCTGCAGGGGGGCCAGTCACCCTGGAACGGATGATTTCCCCACCTACAGGGAAGGCTATTCGAAGTCCCCTTGGGGGGAAGTCTCCACCTGTAGAGAACACGACATTAATGAAAGGCCATCCCCCCTACTGAAGAGCGGTGCCACCAGCGAAACTCACCGACGGGGTGCCCTCGACAGCACGGAACAGATGCCTTCCTCACCTATGGGGAAGGTTATTCAAAGTCCCCTTGTGGGGGAGTGCTTCCCCCCCCCCCAGGGAATGCAGCATCAACGAATGGCCGTCCCCCATATTGAGGAGGGTTGCTGCCAGCAAAACCCACCTCACCAATGGGGTTCCCTCAATAGAATGGAATCATAGAATCACAGAGTTGGAAGGGGCCATACAGACCTTCTAGTCCAACCCCCTGCCCAATGCAGGATGAGCTTAAAGCATCCCTGACAAATATTCATCCAGCCTTTTCTTGAAAACTGCCAGTGAAGGGAGCTCACCACCTCCCTAGGCAGCTGATTCCACCTTTGAACTATGACCTCTAAAAAGTTTTTCCTAATATCCCGCCGATACCTTTCTGCATGTAATTTAACCCCACTGCTTTGAGTCCTATCCTCAGCTGCCAACTGGAACAACTCCTTGCCCTCCTACAAATGACAGCCTTTCAAATATTTAAAGAGAGCAATTATGTCCCCCCTCAATCTCCTCCAAACTAAACATTCCCAAGGCCCTCAGCCTTTCCTCTCAGGGCTCAGTCGCCAGACCCCTGATCATTCTTGTCGCTCTCTTATGCACCATCTCAATTTTGTCCACATCCTTTTTGAAGTGAGGCTTCCAGAACTGCACACAGTACTCCAGGTGCGGCCTGACAAAGGCAGTATAGAGAGGGACTATGACCTCCTGCGATTTCGATGCAATGGCCCTTTTGATACAGCCCAAGACTGAGTTTGCCTTTTTTGCCAGCGCATCACATTGACTGCTCATATTTAGTTTAGATCTCTTTCGCATACACCACTACGCAGAAGTGTATTCCCCCATCCTCTATTTGTGCTTCACATTTTTGTGGCCCAGATGTAATACTGTGCGCTTATCTATATTGAATTGCATCCTGTTCACAACCACCCACTTCCCCATAGTATTCAGGTCTTGTTGAATTTTAACTCTATCTTCTTGGGTGTTTGCCACTCCTCCCAATTTGATATCATCAGCAAATTTAATGAGTAGCCCGTTTACCCCTTCATCCAGATCATCGATAAAAATATTGAAAAGTACCAGGCCCAAAACCGAGCCTGTGGCACTCCACTGGACATCTCCCTCCAATCTGACAAAACGCCATTGACCACCACTCTTTGGGTGCAGTCCTCTAACCAGTTCCCTATCCACCGAACTATCCTATAGTTCAGTCCGCAGTCTTCCAGTTTACCCATTAGAATGTCATGGGGGACCTTATCAAAAGCTTTACTGAAATCCAGGTAAATCACGTCGACAGAGTTCCCATGATCCAGTAAGCTTGTCACTCAGTCAAAGAAGGAAACCAGGTTGGTCTGACAAGATCTGTGGGGGATAAAACCATGTTGACTTCCCTGGATCACTAAGCGATCCTTCAGATGCTTACAGATCAATCTCTTTAAAATCTGCTCTAATATCCCCCCCAGCAACAGAAGTCAGACTGACCAGCCTGCAGTTTCCTGGGTCTTCCTTCTTCCCTTTCTTAAAGATTGGGATTACATTAGCTCTTCTCCAATCTTGTGGCATATCCCCAGTCCTCCAGGAGGCCTTGAAGATGATGGACAGAGGCTCTGCAAGTTCTCTAGAAAGTTCTTTCAGCACTCTTGGGTGCACACCATCCGGCCCAGAGGATTTGTATTCGTCCAGTGCAGCCAGGTGCCTCTCCACAATCTCTCTGTCAATGTCAACTAGCCACCCAGGTGTCCTTTCTTATTGTAGCGAGCCCCCCTGGCCAGACCCAGCTCGTACTGAGCTTTGGCTTCTCCGATGGCAGATCTGCAGTACCTAGTAACCCTCATATATTCTTCTTTAAAGGTCTGTCCTTTTCTACATTTCCTGAACATTTCCTTTTTCTCCCTTAGCTTATTTTGGAGCTCTTTGTTCATTCACATCGATTTCTTGGTGCCCTTAGCATGTTTCCATCTTGCTGGAATTGTGAGGGCTTGAGCTTGCGAAAGCTTCTGTTTGAGAAGAGCCTGCCCTTCACTCGCTCCTTCCCCTTCCAGCACACTCTCCCATGGAATGACACTCATTAAAGCCTCTGAGTTTATTGAAGTTGGCACTACGAAAATCTAACCTACGAGTCTGACTACGAACTTCTCTTGCCCCCCACAGCAACTGGAATTCAAGGAGTACGTGGAACAGATGGAACGGATACCTTCCCCATCTTCGGGGACTTGAAGTCCTCTTGCAGGGGGGCATCTCCCCCTGGGAACATGAACGAGACAAAAAGACATCCAATGGTAAAACCCACCTCACTGATGACAGAACGGGACGAAGCCTCCCCCCCCCCCCGTTGGGGAAGGTGGTTAAAAGTTCCCTCATGGGGGGGCCCTCCCCCCGGAATCATGGTGGCGATGGAAGACCATTCCCCTGTACAGAGGAGTGGTGGACACCTACATGACCAGCCTCATCGACGAGGTGGCCACAGTGGAAGCCTTTCCCACACTGATGGTGTCATTGTAACAGCCGGTAGTTCTGCTGATGTTACAAAATGGCAGAAGCTCAAGAGATGATGTTGTGTAGAAGATCAAATAATTAGGGGCTGCGTTTTGGCAAGGATGGGACAAAATGAGAAGCCCACCGCGTCAAGGTGAAAGCGTGAACGCCAAAAGCCACCTCACTGAGGGGGTGGCTGCAATGGAAGCTTTCCCCAAGGAAGGTAAAATTCCCTGTTGTTATCTGAATGGAACTCCTTGCAAGTAAGAGAGGGGAATTTGTGGCAAGGAGTAGGCTACGTAGGAGGGATAACAAGAGGGACCTCCGCCAATTTTTATGGGGTCTCCTCCCCACGGAAACTGACGAGACTGATGTTCTTCAAAGTAAAGGAGTAACTTTTATTTAAAGGGGAAAGTAGCAAATAGAGTACACAAGGACTCAGAGTCCTAGGAAATTAGCCAGAAGTTGGAATGGAGTGAGGGATTTGGGATATATTTGCCTATCTACGAAGAGGAGTAGAGCAGTCCATGGAGGAAAAAAGTTTCAAATGACCCGCGTTCTCAACTGGGAGAGTCGTAGGAAAAGTGACCCCAAGGGTACGGCACTTGGATCCAGGAAAGCGTGTACAATTTGAATGGGGCAAGAGCCCTGGTTTTTATAGGGCAAAACGTGCCCTGAGGCTGGGGAGCCCCCTCAGCCGTTGGAAAAAAGACCGTAAAGATTAGTTCCTGGGAATGACATAAGGTTTTGATTACCTTTGATTGTTGCTACCAGGGTGTGACAAAAGAGTAAGATTTGGGTTTTCCTGTTGTTTGATAAAGAAACAATTGCTCATTAATGTCCCCGGAGCTGGGCTAAATGAATTTACATATCCCCAGGAAGAAATTACAAATATCAATGCTGATTAATAGCCCATCAATCAGAGGATGGGATGTAAGTCATGGAAACGAGGCATGATTGGAATGCATTGGGGGGGGGGTGACTCAGCAAGAACCTTTGTTGTCAACCACTGCACATCCACAGCTTGGGGGGTGGGTAGGAACTAATCATGCCCAGTCCTAGGCATTTGCATTCCATTTATGCTTCATTCTCTCGGACGAGACTCAGCAATGTTCTGACCCACCAGTCCTCTTCTCCCGAGTCTGGAAGTGGCACAGAGACCGGGACGGGGTTGGAGTCCGGCTCTGAACAACTGACTCCAGATGTTGGAATGCAGCCGGTGACGGTTGGCATCGGTGGTCTAGGAGGAAGGAGACTTAAATTCCCCTTGCAGGGAACTCCCTGCCACCCATCAACCAAAACCCATATCATGGATGGGTTGGCCGCTGGGGGAGCCTTCCCCACCCCGTGGTGCAGAAGAGGTAGTAGACTTAAATTCCCCTTGTGGTGGGACGGGCTTCGCTCCTAAGTAAACAAGCGTGGCCACAGCACAGACCCATGAAGACACTAAGGCACTGGCACAGAGACTGGGGGGAGGGGACGGCAGCCAGCTCTGGAGGACCAACTTTCTCTGCTGGAAGAGGAGGCAGAAAGGCACAAATGGGAAAGCATATCACCTCTAGGTAAGAGTGTCGACCGCCAGCAGCCAGAATCCACCTCACCGACAGGGTGGCCGCCAGGGAGACTGTCCCCCATTGAACTCCATCTCCCCAACTGGGGGCCAGGGAAGGCTGGGTGCACGGAATGCCTTGGAATGTGGGAGCAGCTAGCTATACCCAGAAGCATCTTCCAAATGGGGCGGGAGAGGGATGGGTTGCATGGAAGCCTGAAAGGAGAACCCAGCTGATGTTGAAACAGACCCTGGGTAGAAGCTCCTACAACACCCAGAAGAAACCATCTCACCAGAGGGGTAGATGCAAGGGATGCCTTCCCCCAGCTGAATCATAGGGAACGTGGTTGAAATTCCCCTTGCGGGGGCGGGAGGCACATTTGCAACTGGCAGTGATTTTGTATAGCTTGAATGCATTGCCCCAACGGGATGGCCACGAGGGATGTTGAAACAGAACTTGGGTGGGAGTTGCCACAGCATCCTGGAACCCATCTCCCCTATGGGGTGTCCTCGAGGGAAGCTTTCCCCAAGGCAGTTAAAATTCCCCTTGGGGGCGTGTTTCACACCTAAGTAAACAGGAGGTGGGACACAACCCAGACCCTCCGAGACACTTGGAACTAGGGGGAAGGAGACTTAAATTGGCCTTGCAGGTAGTTCCCCGCCTCCCATCAGCCAAAACCCACTTCACCGATGGGGTGGCTGCCGGGTAGGCCTTCCCCATCCCTGGAGAAGGAGACTTAAATCCCACTCACCATAATATGGAATTGGACCCAGGGCTAGAATTGCCACAACAGAGGCAATTCTAAACCCATCTCACCAGTGGGGTGGCCATCAGAGCCTTCCACCAGCGGACTCGTAGGGAAGGAGGTTGAAATGCCCCCTGCTCTGTTACTGGGCTCTTGCTCTTTTCTGCTGCTGCAGAAAGACTAACATAGCCTTCCTCCACAAGGAGGTGGGACTGGCCCAGAGCCTGAGGGTGTAGTTGACTGAGTGGCAGCGGCAGCGAGATGGGGAAGGTGTTGGACCATGAGTGAGGGAGCCGCTAACCCACAACCTAGTCACATTCCCAGATAGGAGAGGTGCTCAAAATAATAAAAATAAAAAAGAATTACTGTAAGCTCTCAGCAGAGAAACCCAATAGGCTAGTCCCCAGAGCTTGGCACTGGCCCTGAGACTGGTGTGTGTGTGTGGGGGGGGGGGAAGCACCCTAACCCACCACGCAAGGACCTTCCTAGCTGGGACGTGCTCTAAATAAGAGACTGTTGTTATTCAGTCTATTTTTAAACAGAAACTCAATCACAAGCTCCACATTGCTCCCTCTCTCACTCCAAATTCCAGCAGCAGTCTCCCTCCCTGTCTCTCACCTGCTGGAAAGTTAAACGATGAGGCTGAGAGCTAGGAGTTGTATACTCCTTGCTCTCGTAGAGCAGAATAGGAGCTCTCTGGTTGGCAGCCAGATCTGCCTTATCAAGGTTTGGCGGGCTAAAATTGGTGTTCCCAGGACTGCAGAAGGCCTGCAGATAACTATCCCCTCAGTTGCCTAGAGATTTGAGTGATTGGTGTGAGGCTGTCTGGAATCCCGAACCGAAAACAAACCAGCCTAAAAGTCATTGCGGTTCATGAAAAATGAGGTCCCTCGAACCACCTGTTAGTGAACGCCAAACCGTCCTTGTTCATGCTGAACTTTGGTTTGTATTTCGGTTTGTGCCCATCTCTAGTACAGAGCTATCTTCCATCATACAGTTCTCCATTAATCATTTCCTCAGATCACTATGCCAGTAATTGATCCCAGGCTGTGTACCAATATGTTGATATGTCCATATTGAAACAGATGTGATTCTCCCTAAATATGTCATACTCTAAAGGGATAATTGATTTTTTACAGTGGGTATCACAGAAAGGTACCCTGCATGATTTTTAATTATTAATCCTAATATATGTTGGTGAAATACCTGGGAGCATATTTAGGAGTACAAATTACTGTTCATCGTGCTTGATGAATGAGTATGGCTTTCTAATCAGTCATCCCGTAATGGGGAGTTTCAGAGTCTCATCACAGAATTGCTCTGTATGGTGAAGGGAAGCACATTTTATTATTTGAAAGTTATCTGCAGAGAACATAATGTTGATTATGATAAACAACTATACAGCTAAGTATCATATTACTAAAAAGAACATTAAAAGGCCAGGAAAAAGTTTGTGTTTAATGCTGAGCAGCAAAAATAAAAGAAAAAAAGATAATAGATCACAGCTAAACTAATAGTGAAGGGAACGCATTTTAAAATGGAAGCATTTCATTTCTATATACCACTTGGCCATGAAATCTTCTTTTACTCATTTGCAACACTGTCAAAGATTTTTTCCATAGACAAGTATACTTACTGAAAGTCTCATTGACTCCAAAGAAGTTTAATTCTGAATGCTTATTTTTGTTGATAGCTGTAGAGTATAGAGCAAGTTGATATATCAGGAAGTGAAATTTCATGAATAGAGATGGGTATGAACTCGGAAAATAGTGGTTTGTGGTTCATTATGAACCACAAACGTTCATGAACTTACCCGGTTTGTGAACCGGTTTGTTGGTTTGTAGTACGGCCTCCTTGAGAGTCGGAGGCCGTAGAACGGCCGCTTGACAGTCAGAGATGCCAAATTCACAGGGAGTCTTCAGCAGGCTTTCCTCCAGCCGTCCTCCAAGTTTGGAGAAGATTCAATTTTGGATGACCCGAGTTATAGACCCTCAAAGCGGGTACCCCCAGGAAAGTTTCATTAGATATAACGGGAACCACAAATGCCAGTTAACTTATACTGGCTCCATTGAAATACATTGCAGCACCAAAAAGTTGCAATGAAAACGTGGCATGGAGTTAGAGAATCTTCCTCTGAGAACGGAACAGTGGCCTCCAGAGTGGAATGACGGTCCCGGGAATCAGCTATGACGGTCCCTGGGATCAGCTAAACTGCTCTGGGGCTGGAATGAAGGCCCCCAGAGTGGAATGATGATCCCTGGGACCAGCTAAACTGCTCTGGGGCTGGAATGAAGGCCCCCAGAGTGGAATGATGATCCCTGGGACCAGCTAAACTGTTCTGGGCCTGGAATGACAGTCTCTAGGAACAGATAAACCGCTCTGAGCCTGGAATGATGGCTCCTAGAGTGGAATGACAATCCCCGGGACAAGCAAAACTGTTCTGTGACTGGAATGACAGCTCCCTGAGTGCAATAACAGCCCCTCGGAACAATCTCTGCTTTGGTACTGGAATGACAGGTTGCAGAATAGAATGAGAGCCCCTCGGAGTAGCAGAAGTATTCGAGAAATGAAATGACAGCCCCCAGAATGAAACGACAAGCCGCTTGAAGTAGCAGATGTGTTCTTGGACTGGCATGACCGTCCCCCAAGTGCAACAGCAGCCCCTGGGAATAGAAGTGTTGAGGAACTAGAATGACAGCCCCCAGAGTGGAATGACTGCCCTTGCCTATAGCAGGAGCATTCTAGGATTGGAATAACAGCTGCCAGAGTGGAATGAGAACCGTTGGCCATAGCAGAAGTGTTCTGGGACTGGAATGACAAGCCCCAGAATGGAATGATAGACCCTGGGAGTAGGAGGAGGCGTCTGGGTCTGGATTGAAAGCCCTCCGAGTGCAATGACAGCCCCTCAGAACCAGAATCTGTGCTCTGGTACTGGAATGACAGGTTACAGAGTAGAATGGCAGACCCTAGGAGTAGCAGAAGTGTGTTGGGACTAGGATGACAGTGGGCATAGTGGACCGGGGGGAAGAGGAGGGAGGGGATGGGGAATGGCACCATACAATTTTTATGTCCTTTGGACTATAAGTGAATTTATAAGCAGCAATTCTTAAACTGATTTTATGATATATATATTTGCCAACTAAGGATAAATTTTATACATCTAACAAAATGGGTTCTGTTACTGTATCACAAAAACTAGGTTACAATAAGAGCTCCCAAGAGCCGACCCTTGCAGGACGCCTACTGGTCCTCGGTCATAACCTGGGAGGTTGGTTGGGAGTCTTCACAGGAACCCACTAGGCTTGACCCCTGAGGCTGGCACCGGGAGAGATGCTCAAAATAATAATAGATGAGTAACCCACTAGGCTCAGCCCCTGAGTCTGGCTGTGGAACAGAAGAAGCAGGTGCTTCTACACCCTGAAGCACCAGAATCTCAAGCACAAGCTTCAAATACCTTTCTCTGTGACTGAAAATCTAACAGCAGTTTTCCCTCTCTAAGTGCCTGGTGGAAAATGAAACCACTCGCCTGGGAGCTGGGGGTTATATAGCCTTCTGCTCCCATAGAGCAGAATAGGAGCTCTCTGGTTGGCAGCCAGAGTTGCCTATCAAGGGCTGGCATTGGTGTTCCCTTGGTTGTCCTACGATAATATGCCAAATAGTAGATTTGCAGTACTCATGCTATCAGTTTTACAAAAGTATCTATTTAACACTTTGGATGTTGGAGTAGACATAATGTTTTTGATAGTAAAATTTACAAAAAACATTTTAGAAAGGGAAAATGTAAGTGTAAATTACTAATACTTTAGAAAAAACTATATAGGTTGTAAATCTTTGATCAGTGCAAACATAATGAGGATATCCTAGTTAGAATTCAGGGATCTGGAGTGAGTGTCTTCAAAGTGAATTTTTCCCACCTGCTTAAACCAGGAGCAGAAGTCCATTCCCCCCCCCCCCCCCCCGGTTGCCTAGGGAATAGATTGATTGGTGCCAGGCTATCTGCAGTGACAAACCAAAAAATGAACCTCCCTAAAAATCATAGTTCGTTGCAGTTCATCAGAAATACTCTCTGATGAACCGCTGGTTCACAAACAAAAAACCCAGCTCGGTTCGTGACAAACTTTGGTTTGTATTTTGGATTGTGCCCATCCCTTTACATGATACAACGTTTGTGGTTTGGTAAGTTGTTGCACAGTGAATAACTCTTGGAAAGCAACACAATATCTGAAGAACAGGAATATGGTCTCCTCTGCCCCCACCCACCCCCACCCCCAGTTACCCTAACAGTTCATTTTTTTCTCCCAGGGGAAAGAAGCACCATTTCCTGTAAAAATGTTTCACAGAGCTGATGGATTACATACTGACATTTCGGAATACATGATTAAAGAAGGTTTGGCATTTAGAAAAAGAAGGTATGCATCTTTCAAATTACTGTGTTGAAGCATTTAATCCTATAGAATGCATAATTAGCTGCTAGTATTCTTTGGTTTCTGAGAGTACAGAAGAAGTTTTTGTTGTACCTTCTCACATATTGGTTATGATGTACAATAGAACTGTGCATGTCAAGTCTGATTTATTTTAAATACATACCCACCTTCCTCCCAGTATTTGTTGTCTAGATGCTTTTGTTGTAGTCTGGATAGAATTATAATAGTAATACATTAAGAATACTGAATCACGGTGATGATTTATTCAGATGGATTTCCTGTCTTAGGTAGATTTTATCTTCCTATGGGGGCATTTTAAGTGGTAAAATGATCACCTTATTTAGGTGATCAAAGAGAAGGTGCAAAGAATTGAACTGTTGTGAGAAGTCAAGATGATTAACTAGATATTTACTGAATATACCTTCTTTCAAAGAACCAAGGGTGACTGTGTTGTTCATCTATGGTCTTCAGTGCAGTCCCACATTGTGAACTGTGCTTGTACGGGCCAGCTGCTCAGAACAGGATTCCTTTAGCTTACGTTCTATTAACGGGGGGCGACCTCCTTTGTAGACTGCTCCGAGCTGGTTTTTCCCGCTGAAATGGTCACATGATTGGAGAGGTCGCCCCCTTCTTTCTCTTGTTTGTTTTTTGCTGTCGTGAGAAACAAATGTTCATTTCTTAGTCTCTCTCGTTTTGCCTTTTTCTGAATAGTTGTTAATAATTGTTGAAGTAGTTAAAATAGTTTTGTAGTTGATAGTTATTAGTGTGTTTCGAGTTACATCATTTAAAAAAGTTTTTTTTTTCCCCTTTCCATACGGATGGTGGAAGCAGTGAGTTACAATTGCGTTAGATTGAAATCTCCCCTCCCTCCCCAGCATGCTCCATGTTTGGGAATCAGCCAAGATGGTGGATAAATCCTTATTCAAAAGGTGTGCAGAGTGTGGCACTAAAATGGCCAAGATTGATAGCTATTCGTTGTGCTTGGCATTCTTGGAAGAAGTTCATGGAGAAGTTCAAGCATTGCCAGTTATTCTCCCTGAAAGCAAGAGGGGATCAGGCTTCCCAATTAAAAGCGATGCTTTGGGAAAAAGCCATGTCCAGTGCCAGTAGCCCGGCTGCTAAAGTATCTGCCCCAGCAGCAGATACAGCACCGCGTATCTGAACCAGTGCCAATTGCACCTTTGGACCTGATGTCTAACAGTGTCTCATTGGATCTGAGAGCTCACCCTTGAGGTCAGATTCAGCAACTCTCGCAATCTCGAGAAATGTTAGCGTCCATCTGGTCTACAGCAAGCCGTCCGGTCGACAGCAAGTACAACTGGAGAGTATTTAATTTAATTTATTATATTTATATTCCGCCCTCCCCGCTTTCGCAGGCTCAGGGCGGAGCCCACTTTCGCAGGCTCAGGGCGGAGTACTACCTGGTACCGACTGGAACTGAGGAGGCTCCTTTGGATCCACAGCTAGAGAACAGAAAGATAAATCTTAACATTTGGAAAAGCCTCAGCGCAAACCCCGGGACTGCACTAAGTCACCGACTCCAATTCTTACTACCGACTTTACGGCAGAGGTGTCATCGGCAATCTTACCCATAGAAGGTCAAGTTCAGGGTCCCAAGCATCCTATGTTGAAACCAGAATGAAGAAGGGGCAATGCAGGGAAATGTATTCATCTGCTGAAAAGCACATTATTTGTATCAGTGCCCACCGTGGTATCCTCCATACCCACTAGCCAATTGTCCCCATGATTGGGATCAATACCTGACTTACCCTTACATGCCCTTGGTTTTGGAACACTTGGTTCAAATGAAGTCAACTCATCTCTCAGACCTGAGTTGGCACTCCCGAGCTCATGCTATCACTTTGGATCCTAGGTTGGAGTCAGAGTCTGAACCAGAGCTTGTGGAGGCCAAACATAGTCCGAGTTTAACTTCGGACCTGTCACCAGAAGAGACTATGGGTGACTTGGAACAGAACTCACCCAATATTGATTTCAAACTATACTCTGAGCAGATGCTGGTGAAGTCTCTCAATATAGATGTGTGAACTGCAACAGAAGCCAAGAGACAGTATCTTGAAATATATTTATTTAGATACTCCAGATACAGTAGCCTTTCCCATGATCGATGGATTCGTGGAAATCATGGACAGCTTATGCTAGCAGCCTGCCTCCATTCTTGCAACAATAAAGAAGGTGGAAACCTTATACAAGATTAAATAGGATAAACTTCCTTACATTTTTATGCACTCATTTGCTTCTATGATTGCAGAAGAACTCCACGTCAAACACAGGCAGGGCAATTTCTCAACACCTGTGGATAAAGAAGGGAAGAAGCTAGATGCGGTGGGTAGGAAGATCTATTCAGGATCTGCCCTAACTGTTAAGATGGCAAATTACCACACTATTATGAGCAGATAGCAAATATTCTTGTGGCAGAGGATGGCCACTTTTGTGGACACCTTACCAGAGGAGAAAAAAATCATTGGCCAAATTGATTACGACAGAGCAATGATTCTTTCAAAACAATAAATCAGCACCAGCAGGCACGTTCTGGATGTTTTGGCAAGAGGTCTGAATACCATGATGGTCTTACGCAGACATGTGTGGCTTAGGTCAACGGCACTGCCCCTTGAAACATGTACGAAGGTAGAGGACATGACATTTGAGGGCGCCTCCTTGTTTTCAGAAAAAAACAGAAGAAAACCTGTCCAAGAAGAAGGACTGACAGACAGCTAAATCCTATGGCATCCTGCCATCTGGATCTGGAGGATCTGCCTATAGATGTGAGGGGAGACAAGGTTACCAATGGAGGCATGATTATCATCCATATAGGTTCCAGCCCTTACTGGCCACAGTATCCAAATAGAGCACCTTACTTGAGCCAGTCTTGTTCCAGAAGAAAACAGTCTGGACATTCCAAGTCAGCTCATCAAGATCAGCCGAATAAAAATTCTTCACAGAATCAGAAGGGCTAGTTCTGACTAGAAGGTCAGAGATGAGTGGTCTCATTGCTGAGGGCATATCATTGAAGTTCCTCCAGGCTTGGCAGGCCATTTCCTCTGATATTTGGGTTCTGTCTATCATTAAAATAGATTACGGGTTGGAATTCTGTATCTTGCTTCCTACTTGTTTGCCATCTTTGGCCCCCAGTAATACAATACCTGAACTACAAGAAGAGATACAGACATTATTAGACAAAGGGGCTCTTCAGAGAGAACTGGAATCAGATATGCCCTCTGGGTTCTTCTCCCGTTTCTTTTTAGCGGATAAGAAGGACAGGGATAAGAGACCCATCCTAGATTTAAGAGGTTTAAATGACCACTTGAGAATTTCAAAATTTAGAATGGTCACACTCCCTTGGGTTATTAACATGGTATCATGTGATGCATGGTTTGCGGCCTTAGGCCTACAAGATGGTTATTTCCACATCTCAATATACTGAAAACATAAGAAATACCTCAGGTTTGTCTTCCGTGACCAGGTGTTTCAATACACAGCTTTACCTTTTGGGCTAGCTACAGCACCTCAAGTGTTTATGAAGTATATGGCAGTAGTGATCGCTCCCTTGAGGAGGTTGGGTTGTTCTATTTACCCCTACCTCAATGATTGGTTGATCACAGCAAGTTCCCCAGCAGAATTGAAGGGACATATAAACTTAATCTTGACTACTTGCAAGTTACTGGGACTAGTAATAAACTGGAAAAAATTGGATTTGTTACCTAGTCAAACTATAAAATTCTTCGTGGCAATACTAGACTCCAGGGTGAATAGGGCATACTTACCTTCAGACAGACTGACCTGACTGACTAATTTGCCCCAGCATTTCCAATCAAGTAGGTTTCAGTTTGCACATTCTATCCAAGTATTATTGGGGTTGATGGCCTCAACTATGGTCGTAGTTCTGTTAGTACATTTGAGAATGAGAACCTTACAGCTGTAGTTTATCAGACATTTCCAGCCAGGAATCCAGTCCCCACAAACAGTGCCTAGAAAGGTCTTAAGTTATTTGAGGTGGTGTTCAGACTGTAGTAAGTTGTCTAAGGGACACCCAGTCATGAAGTACCCTCACTTCAGACACCTTCCTACAGGGATGAGGAGGTCACTGTGGGGAGGTATCGGTTAATGGAGTTTGATCTGCCCTTGAAAAAGGGAATCATATTAACTTTTAGAGTTACGAGCAGTTTACTATGTACTTAACTCTCTCTCAGATATACTTTCGAACAAAAAGCTCCAGATCCTGTCAGACAATACAACCACAGTATTTTACATAAATAAGCAAAGTAGAACCACGACAAGGAAACTCTGCAAATAAATTATTTGTCTATGGAACTGGGCTATCACCCATGGTATTATGCTCTCGGCCTGAGTTGCCAGCTCCAAGCTGGGAAATTCCTGGAGATTTTGGGGGCGCAGTCTGGAGAGGATGTTGGGGGGGGGACCTCAGCAGGGAATCATGCTCTAGAGTCTACTTTCCAAAGCAGCCATTTTCTCCAGGGGAACTGACCTCTATGGCCTGGAGATCAGTTGAAATTCTGTAAGATCTCCAGCCACCACCTGGAGGCAGGCAACCCTACTCTCGACCCTACACATTGCAGGAGTACACAACACCAGGGCAGACCATCTCAGCAGGATGGGAAAATGGGTCCTGAAGGACAAATATATTCACCACATTTTCCTACTGTGGGGTTTCCCTCAGGTGGCTCTTTTCGCTACACAACTCAATATAAAGGCCCCCATGTTGGGCAGGGCAAGCGGGGGGGGGGGGAGAGGAAGCATTCCCTAGAGGATGTGTTTCAAATTCAGTGGACAGAGGAGCTATTTTATGCATTCCCTCCCATTCCACTGATACACAAAGTAGTCTGCAAGATACAGACAGACAGAAACACTAGCATACTCATAGCTCCCTTTTGCCACATCAGCTTTGGTTCCATAAGGTCAAACGTCTGCCCAGGGGGTCTTAAGTCCATCTACCACTAGCACAGGACTTACTTATGGATTCACACAGCACCACGATTTAGGCATATTACATCTGACAACGTGGTTCCTAGGACAGTAGACTTGCAGTTCTCTGGAGAGAGAGCAAATGTATTACTTGATGTCCACAGACTCTCTACCAGGAAGTTGTATGCAGCTAAATGGAATAGATTTGTACTATGGACTGTCACTAAAGGGATTTACCCAGATACCTGCTCGTTGCCTGGAGTTTTCAACTATTTAGTATCTCTGCAAGTAGCGGAATTGTCTTCCTCATCCGTGAAAATCCACCTAGCTGCTATCTCAGCATTTCACAAGGGTATTGATGTGAAGACAGTCTTCTTTCATTGTTTATAAAAATTGTTTTTAAAAGGTTTATATAATCTATACCCATCAAGAACTCCTTTAGTGCCACAATGGCCCTTTCGTTGGTTCTAGCTAAGTTATGCTGAAGCCATTCATGCCAATGGCGACTTGTCTTTTGTCCCTTCTGTCATCAAAAGTGGCCTTTTTGCTGGCTCTCACTTTAGCCAGGATTAATGAGATTAGGGCACTCAGTGTAGAACCTCTTTTCCTGCAAGTTTGCCCTAATAGAGTAGGGGAGTCAGTTTAGTGTAGTGGTTAAGAGCAGCAGGACTCTTCTGGAGAACCAGGTTTGATTCCTTACTCCTCCACTTGAAGCCAGCTGGGTGACCTTGAGTCTCTCCGCCCCACCCACCTCATAGGGTGACTGTTGTGGAGATAATAACATACTTTGTAAACTGCTCTGAGTGGATATTAAGTTGTCCTGAAGGGTGATACAGAAATCAATTGTTGTTACAGTGATGTATACCAGTTTGCGATTTTTGCCTAAGGTGGTCTCCAAGTTCCAAGTGTCTTAAAACATCTCTCTCCCGGTGTTTTTCCCCCAACCCTAAATCCCCCCCATAATGTACACGGCATGCACTAGAAAGAAGGGCCATTTTATTTTACAAGGACAGAACTCAGTCTTTTCGCAAAGACTCCATGTTTTTTGTTTGCCATTCAGATCTCAATAAGGGCAAGGCAGCATCCTCTCAAATGATACTGAGATGGGTGGTGTCAGCTCTTAGGCTTTGTTATAAAGCCATCAAAGTTTCTTGCCCTTTTTTCCTTCGAGCTCACTCAACAAGAGCACAAGCCACATCAGCTGTGTGCCTGTGAGGAGTTCCACATGCGGACATCTGTCAAGCAGCTACTTGGTCATCAGAGGAGACCTTTGTGAAACATTATGCGATGGATATCAACTCCAGGAGGGTATCAGCAGTGGGTCAGGCAGTCTTGCAGTCTCTCTTTGCCTGAGAGCATCACCCCATCACCTGGTGAGTCGCTTGCTATTCTCCCAATGTGGTACTGCACTGAACACCATAGATGAAAACATGGTCGCACTTTATCTGTAACTTGTTCATCTAGGTCTTCATGCAGACACACATTTTCCACCCATCCCCGTCCCACTGTGAGCTCTCTGAATTGATTGGAAAGGGGTTATGGTGGCACAGAAGAACTGGGGAAAGGGGAGACCTTTCCAATCGTGACCATGTCGGCAGGAAAAACCGTCTTGGAGGTTGCTCCCCCCTCCTTAATAGCCTATAAGCTAAAGAAATCCTATTCCAAGCGGCTGGCCTGCACAAACGCAGTTCCCAGTGTGTGCCTGCACAAAGACCTAGATGAACAACAGTTACAGGTAAGTGCAACCCTGTTTTCCTACATTCTGGTTTGGGAACATTGCCAGTTTTGTTTGCAATAGCAATTTTTACTAGGCTTTTTACCTCTTACAATACTCCAGGTAAGGAAATATTAGCACATGCAAAAACTCCTAGGCTCTTCCACCAGAAGAGTTGATCATGCTCTCCCTTTTAAGCATCCTACAACTTTGCAGGTTTTTGATCCCCCTTCCCTGTCCTCTGCACCATAGTAGAGGAGAAAAATTGTGCCTACTTATGTGAACCCCAGACACTGTTTAGAAGCTGCTTTTACTTCTGAGTAGGAAACGGGAAGTAGTTTGCCAAAGTGCCATGCCACAATGGGTCACTTGGTTAAAGGCCTGCAAATGGGAAGGATCAGAACAAGCTCTGAATAGGTGCCACCTCTCTCTTCAGACAGAACAGACCCACCTTCTCAGTATCTATGGGATCCCAGCAGGTCATGATGGGGGGGGGGGCTGAGTTGTATTTACTTCGAACTCAAACCCCATAGTTAATTCTGCACTAAATCAGTGATTAGCAAAGAGAGGCAGCTCACGGGTAAGAAGAACAAATTCACCGTGCACAGCCTTCCATGGAGGTAGGAAACTTACGTTCTTAGTCTCTTTGTTCCCTCTGGAATACTCTGACTACTGCAGTAACAAGTCCTTGATCTGTAGTTTATGCCAAGGCTTCTAATCCCTGTTTCAGGGAACAAGCTGTTGGGGAAACCTGTATCAGCCTGATGTCTGGTCTCTTTTATTCGAAGGACAGGTTCAGTTTTCCTGCCATGAATGGGAATCCCCAGATAGTTCAAGCATAAGTGCCAAGAATTGCACTGTCAAAGACAGATTTCCCTCTCTTCCCTGGCACAGGGATTAACCACCATCATTCATTCTCCTTACACCTGACCCATAGATAGGGCTCCTCATCCTGGCAGATCACCAGTATATGCCCTGCAGATAACAGTTCTTTTTTTCTTTGACAGATCCCTTTAGGAATGGAGTTCTTAACTGGGGCATTGCACTCAAAATGGTGCTTCAGTGGTTGTAATGGAGGGGTTTGGTAGGGTATTTCTGAATTACTACAGATGTACAGTGCGTTTGATCTAGGAATGAGTTCAGATACTATCTCAGCAATGAACTTGCCAGGTATTCATAGACAACATTCTGCCTCACCCCTATAGGAATGGTAGTACTCTTTGTATGAAATAGATAATGGTTTGATAATTTGTGGATTTATGGATTAAGGGATTTTGATATAAGAAAAAAGAATTTTTAATAATTACCTAGAGAAAGTACAGATTTGACATGATATGAATATTTGATTTGGAGAAAATTGGAAACCTTTTAGGTTTTTTTTCTGTGTTATGCATGTATGTTTTTGTATGTTGATTAGTTGTTTTTGTTTGTTTTATTATTTTGTGCATAATCGTAGCATTTTTATATTTATTTTTAAGTGTAAAAAAACTCTTAATTTTTTAAAAAAGGAATAGTAGTACTGATCTGTCTTTGGAGATTTTTAGCCATGTAACTCTTTGGAATAGAAAAATGCTGTTGTAGCCAATCATCTTCAAAGGCCAGTTACCTTGTTCACAATCTAAAATTTCCAGATGAGAAAACTTTTATAATTTTCACCTTCTGTGCATGATCTTTTTGATAATTTGTCAAGCTGAATTCTGCTTAAAGAATGGTAATAACACTTGAGGTATCTAGGTATTACAAAAGCCCTTGTGCAATAAAGAAATACAAAATCATTCAGAATGCATCCTATACTGAGAAATGGAGTGAAGAATTTTTGGAGTTAAAAAGACTAGAAATATAAATACAATTAAAAGAATGTATTGACATATTTTTGTTGAATCTTTGTGTGTATGCAGAATGGATTTAATTAGAGCATTACCTGAGAAATCACAGGAAATTCCTTTAAAGCAAGAGAATACTGACATAAACAACTCTGATGCACAAGCAGGAAGTATACCAAGATCTTCTGCACCAGAGAAAGAAGCTGATCCTCCTGGTACTGATCAGGAAGATAAAGAATATGTAAGATCTGTGAATCTAACTGAAACAGTTGTAGCCTATAAACCACCAGCTATTCCCTGTTCGAACCACTTCAGTGCTGTAGTCAGCTGCGTTGCAGACAATGGAACTATTAACGTTATACCGAAGTCACAAGGTAAATAGAAAATCTAATGATAAAATAACTGTGTTAAGAGTTCCGACACTAGAATATTCTGTATCATGGGGTGTGGCAGCTTTTTATAATAAAAAATTGGCAGGTCATTCATCTACACTGATTCTCAATTTTCATTTTAGTATTAAATTTAGAACGTGACCCAGTTCCTCCTCAGATAATACATACGGTGTACAAATTTGAATGGTATCTGGAGAAGACAGTAAAAGTCCAGAATATCAAGGTGGTCTTATAGTTTTCTTCCCCAGTTCTCAAATTAACTTGCTGTATTTGGTTAAGCATGTTTGCTGAGGTACAGTATCTTTTGAATTCAGGGCCAAACTACATGGTCATCTTTTGCTGTTCTTCCCCTTCCATGCCTCGATCACTCTCTCTTTCCCCATTCTCCTGTTAGCATCCTATGCAGCAAAGTGGACTTACAGCTGCTGATAAAGCTGTGTTGTTTCTAACCTTCCCCTTCCAAACGTCAGCATCCTTAGTGTTGACTGCTTCTTCCCTCCCACAAGCCTTAGTTTATGATGTGAAGATCCAGAAAGAAACCAGAAATTTGGGGGGGAAATAGAGGACTTGTTCCGTCTTTCTGATAGGAAAAAATGGGAAATTCTGAGGGAATGCTAAAAAATCCACCTTGATCTTAAAGAATGAAGGAAATGCTTTTTTTCAGACAAAATTTACTCACTTGGAATGTACAGTATAAAGATTTTTTTAATGCAATGTAATCCAGACTATTAAGGATTCTTACTAGAGATGTGGAAGGGGGATTTCCAAAGGACTTGGAGGAGTACTGGGGGGAAATTGGAATGGGTGAAATGCTTCTCAGGACATGGTTTTAGTGAGAACATGAATATTTTTATGTTAAACAACTACAATATTGAACAATAATTCCTAGAGATATATAATACATATTTTCATATTGTTTAAATGTGAATAATTTTGGCAAGTATCTGTGTTTGGGTAATGCATTATTTTAGTTGAGTGTTTTAGTATTGGGTGTCATATTTCTACATGATATCAGCCTGATTGCAACTCTTATGATACAGCTTGCCTCTGTCTATATAATATATAATATAATATATATATAATATATATATACTATATAATATATAATAAAAGATTTTGTAGTAAACTTCTTTTTCTTTCCTACCTCCCAGATGGCCAAGATTAAGATACAGGTGCAAAGACAGCAGTAGGGTGCAACAGTTTGTGGTCTTGCTTGTAGAAAACTTAAGACATGCATACTTTTGAATTCAATTAATATGCCAAAGAGCACAGCTTTATATGCTAAGTAAATTATAAGTGATGCATTTTATTTTGTTCAAGTAATAAAATAAGTCTAGGTTGATGGTCCGGTGTGAATGAGTGAGTTTCTGAGGGTTTTTTTCTCACTGACTTTAGTGGGGTATTGCAAACCAGTTCCTGCTGGAGTTAACGGTGTGTAGTTTGGATTCAAATACCTAATTTTGGCTGATCCAGTAAAATTTGGATAATCTGAATCAAAAACCAGTCATTCCAAATTTTTACTGACTTTTCAGTAATAATTTGGTAAAATTCAGCCATGGTTTTCTATGGGAAAATCACTCTGGGGCCCTATCTGGTGAGCTGAGGGTGTCATTTTGCAACCAAACTTCACCATACTTCTGACTGCCCTCTAAAGTCTCCCCAAATTTCATGAAGATTGGACCCTGGGGGCTAGTTCTCTGGGCCCCTGAACAAGGTGCCCCAGCTGCTCCATTGTTTCCTTTGGGGGGAAAGCTGACTGCCATTGCAGAAACATACTGGGACAAGGCTACCATGGCCAAGGCACACTCCCAAATGCAAGCTGAATTCATCCCAGAGAAAGCCCAGCAGAACCAAACTGAAGCACAGGAATGGAATCCACCCCGCCCCCTCCCCGAACCAAAGTGAAGCAAGGGGACCAACATCGCATCAGAGAATCACATCCATTCTACCCAAATCAAATTGAAGCAAGGGACACGTTGCAACTTAGCCCAACAGAAGCAAAGTGAAGCAGAGGAATAGAATCCCCCCTCCCAGCACCAAAGTGAAGCAAGGGAACTAACATCACAGAAGAGCATCACACCTACCCAAACCAAACCGAAGCAAGCAACAAACAAGCAAACAACCAACAGAACCAGTATCATTCACAGCAGCCAGACGCTGGGTTCAGCCAGTGGGGAAACATCACAGAACAGAGCCAAGCAGTGCCCAGCCACAAGCACAAGGCATTCCCTTGCTTCAGTTTTTTTTTCCTACTTGTATGGGCAACTGAGCTGCATCCTTTCCCAGCAAAGAATATGCAAATGTCTATCGAACCTTCAGATCCCATGTCGTATAATAGTCTTGTAAAAGGGCCATATCCTCCTAGCATAGAGAATGCTCATCCTTTCCTCACATCTTGAGGGCAAGAAACTTCTCCCAGAACTACTACACTGGATTAAGAATCTTCTGCAAAACTGCCCAGTAAAAAGGGCAGTCTTTCCTGCAAGAAAAGGGAGACACAACAGAATCACAGAGCTAAAAGGGATCCCAACGGTCATCTAGTCCCCCCTTGCACAGTGCAAGAAGTTTCCAGCTAAAAAACCTCCAGGATCCTTGGTCAATCTGACACGAAAATTCCTTCCTGACCCCTAAATGGCTATCAGCATTACCATGAGTACACAAGAAAGAGCCACAACAGCTGAGCACTGGCTGTTCCTGCCCTCCCTTGCATGATCTGCCTAAGTTCATACTGAAATCAGCATTGCTGACAGATGGCTATCTAGCTTTTTAAAAAAAACCAAAGGAGAGTCCACCACCTCCACTGAGGAATCATTTCAACTGTAAGGAAGTTCTTAAAGTTTAGCCAAAAACTCTTGATTTATTTTTAACCTGTTGTTTCCAGTCTGACTCTTTGGAGCAATAGAAATCAATTCCCCTCCCTCCTCTCTGTGACAGCCCTTCAGATATTTGAAGTTGGTTATCATATTGCCTCTCAGTTGTTTCTTGCCCACGCAAAACGTATCTTAACTCCTTCAACCTTTCCTCGTAGGACAGTCTTCAGACACCTCACCATCTTTGTAGCCCTCTTCTAGACACTTTTTTGTCTTTCTTTTTGAAATGTGTCTTGAAACTTGTAGCTAAAAAAGAAAAGATAATACATGCAGAAGTCACCATCTTCCTCAGATGGCAGTCTCTCACTTTGGCTGGGAAGCTTTTGGACAGACAGAAGTCTCCAATAGAATACTTCTAGAAAAAGAAGTTCCTGACACTCCAGGACTTCTATCCCAGAGAGACAAAAACATCCCCCATTTGATCTTCCTCAGATCTGAACATTTCCTCTTCCTCCCCAGTGGCTCATGGATAAAGAATTAGTTTGACCGCGTTTTATTTCTGATAGAACTGTTGCAGATCTGGCTTCAAACACTGGTACCTGTTTCTCAGAATACTGCTGATGTGCTGTTATTGAAGGCTTGATAAAGTGAGAGTCTGTCAGCTAGAAAGTTTGAATAAAACATAATTGGCAGGCTCATTGGTGCTAGGTGTACTGTATGATGGGTCGCTTCTCATTTGCTCCAAACAGACTGTACTGATCAAATTAGGCTTTAGAATGTTACCTGTGGAAGGAGGAAAGCCTTCTCAGTTTTCTACCTGCTTCTGGACACACATTAATCCAGAACTGCTGCTTGTAGTTTACTTGTAATAGAATTATGTTCTATAAAATACTCAGTAAGCCATTGTACAAATTGCAGTTGAGTTGAACATAATGATTTGGATGTGTGAATAATTAATGTTCTGTCTTCATGATGCTTTCCACTAGAACAACAGTTATCCAAGCTGATGAGTGATATACAGAATAACGTGAAATGTCTGGGTCTTCTGGAACCCTACAGTTGGAAACAGGGAGAGTCTTGTGTTGTAAGAGGTCCAGATACTTTGTGGTATCGAGGTGAAGTTATAGAAGTTGGTAGCGGCACTATCAGGGTAAGAGCTGTGTGTTTAAGGGCATGCTTGTTTATGTAATTCATGAGGTGGTGGGTTTTTTATTTAGGATATTGGCACAAAGTTATGTTCCCTTTTAGTAGTGGTGGCCCTGCATTATGCTTCTTGGTAAGAGATGAAGGGTATTTCTGTCGTTCTATTTAAAATTCTGCCTGAAGTACAGGCTAGGAGTGCACAAGCAATATATCAGAGTATTGGGGGAGGCATTTATGGAATACATTTTATATTTCATCATCCTGTCTTACTTTGAATGCCATTGTTTAAGAAAAGAGAAGGAAATTAGGCAAAGAGGGTGCTGGGGAACATGCTAAAGTATTTAATGGACATGCCTAACCAATTCATTCTCTGATCTCAGATGATGCTCTTTTTATAAAAATCCTTGTGCCAGTCTGCTGGCAAGGCTGTACGATCCATTTGTTTCCTTGTGGGAGGTGGATACCCAATATATTTGGGTTTATCCAGCATTAAGGTATTCTGTATTCTTAAATATATTTGGGATTTTCTAATGATATTTGGTATGCCCAGATATTATCCGAGTATATATTCAGTATACAAATACTAAATCTCACACTCCTAAAACCAGGCCAACTCTGATTCTGGCCAGTGGAAGTTCCTTCCACAATCTTTTCTGTCAAGTCCAGAAACTGTTGCCCTCTTTTTATTCTTGTATTTAGAAAAATATTCCCAGACGTTATTAGTAGTGTCCAACCAAAAAGCAGCCCTAACTGCACGACTTGAGTACTGATACACGTGTTGCTCTTCGGGTGGTGAGACATACATTTATGAGTACAGGTGGTCCATCAGCCCCTGAGGAAGTCATGAGGAAGAAATCTGCCGCTTAGCTGGTTGCAGTTAGGGCTGCTTTTTGATTGGACACTACAAATAACATCTGGGAAGACACCTGTGTGGAAAGAAAAGAGAAGAAAAGACATCAAATATATTAAGGATCATAAGTGATTCATACTTACCATCTCTTCTACCCATGGAGTACTTGCCTTGTTCCTAAGAGGATTGGAGCGGGGCATGTAGTTCCCTGCATGGTTTGGACTATGAGATACGGACATTCTTTGAGATAATTAGAGTATAGGAATGCACTGTTTGCACATCATATGAATTTTTCACATAGTGATTGTCCTTTTGTTAAATAATAACAACTGAATATTTTTCTAAATACCTGGGTGATTTTTCATTGTGTAGTCTTTATTCTGTACCGGGTATTGCCTTGTTATATTGTATTTCTTTTTATTCTTGCCAGACCAGTGATATTTGGATGATACCACATTTTTCAGTCCTCCACTACTGGAGAATGAAACAGTAGATTTAATTATGAGAGTTTCTTCTCACTGCTGATTTAGAGGTTGCCCTTATCCACCTGTGTTGTGTCTGGGACCTTGTTCGGAATCAAGAACCTTTTCCCAAACAACCCCATAGTTTTATGAATTGTAGAGTCCAGGGAATTGCTCATATTTTGTGCATGGTGAACTCCTACCCCTTTGTTTAGTTGTTTGGGGGACAAACTAGACATTCATTATTTAAGAGAGAGGACCCAACTTGGGTTCTCTGCCCTTTCCCCACTGTTTTCTGTGCTGCCGCAGTAGTGAGAGAGAAGTTATTTCCTCCATTTCTGCTGTTCCACATGGAGTGTTCTGTGCATGTGGAGCAGCAAAAATGGGGAAACTTGAGATCCAACTCTCTTTTTTTTAAGTAAGAGTATAGTTTGGCTTGCAGTTTATTAAGTTTGAGGTTCCTTGTTATTCTGTACTACTGCAAGCTATGAACTAGGAGATACACCTGTCACTGGGAATGGAGGGACCCTGCAGATCTGCAACCTAGCCTTGCCTTAGGAGTATTGGGGGGGCGGGTAGGAATAGCCTGTTCAAGGATGCCTTCCCATCTATTAGGGACAAGAAATCCTCATGGTAAGTCCAGGACTTCACTTTTGTAGGGTTTTTTTTTTCATCTTAAAGATGCTGGCATTTTAAAATAAAGCTGTGTCAGGATAGTTCTGGGAAGCAGCCACACAAAAAATGATAAACAGGCACTGCCTTGACTGTGGCTGAAGTGCTTTTCAGAGGAATGCAAATATGCCATCAAAATATGTTGATCTAGCATTTACATTTTTTTCTTTTTATAGGTACGATACTTAGACTTTGGATACATTGAAAAGATTCCTCAGTGTCATCTCTATCCAACTGTCTTGTATGCTGACATACCACCTTTTTCCATACTCTGTCAGCTGCATAAAACTAAACCAGTGAGTAGACACTACCCTTTGAAATATACTCACTACTCAGCAGTGTTCCCACTAACATGAGCACGTGAGCAGTTGCCGTTGACGAGGCCTCCTTTTTGAGGGCTCTTCCAAAGTGGCTTTTACAGCTGAAATGCAGACGCGGCCAAGAACTGGATCTGGCCCCTGGCTTGGCAACCTGAGCATCTCCATCTAAAATGAAATCAGTTGACATAAACCAGAGTAACTCTGCATAGGATCGTGCTGTTGAGGGTTTATTTTAGCACAGCCGCTTTAGGGCTGGCTCCGGCTTGGCTCTCTTGTTTTGTTGTTGTTGTTGTTGTTGTTGTTGTTTTAATTTTTATTGGATGGGTTCACAAACATACACAGAAATCAATAACATTATCTACCTCATAACATTTTCCCCATCCTCCCCCCCCCCCTTTTCTGGTGACTCCCAGCCGTTTTCCATACCCAACTTAATCTAAAAAGTATATCATATAGATTCTTAAAGTCTATACTATATATCTATATTATGCATACTAATAAAATCTCTTTACTCATCTTAACTATCTACACTTACTATATTACTTATCTTAATTAAAAATATAAAAATTATATAAGTACATAATAAGTATTACTAAATATACTAACTAAAAAAGATACATATATATGTGTAACATTCTGTTCCTTAAGTACCTATTACTATAACACTATAACTCCATACTAATCCAATAAAATACAATAAAATAAAATATACCCCTTTTTGACCTTAAGTAAGTTTCTATCTCCCCTTTAATTCTCCAAAGACCACAGTTTCCCCTTCATGTCCCACTTTTTCTCCACATATTTCTTGAATTTTTCCCAACTTAATGTATAATCCAATTCTTCTTGTTCTTTCAATTTCCTTGTTAATTTGTCCATTTCTGCCATATTCAAAACTTTCAAAATCCAATCTTTCATAGATGGTATCTCCTGAGTCTTCCACAACTGTGCATAACACATTCTGGCCACCGTGATCATATAAAACACCATAACTCTGTCCATTTTATCAAAATCTTCTAGGTTCATACATAATAACAGCAATTCTGGGGGTTTATTTATATTCCTTTGTAAAATATCTGACATAACTTTTACTATATCCCCCCAGAACTGCTTAGCCTTATCACAAGTCCACCACATATGATAGAATGAACCTTCATGCTGCTTACATTTCCAACATTTATCAGACATCTGGCTATTACCATTGGCCAACTTCTTCGGTGTTAAATACCATCTATACAACATTTTATATACATTTTCACGCACAGTGGTACATGCTGAAATTTTAACTACATTTTTCCACACCTTTTCCCAAGCTTCCATTGAAATTTCCTTACTACAATTTATTGCCCATTTGACCATCTGAACTTTAACTTCTTCCTCTGTAAACCATTTCAGTAATACCTTATATATTTTAGAAATTATTTTCTTCCCCCCCTGAAGCAAACAGTTCTCAATCTCAGAATTTTGTAATCTAAAACCATTTTTCCTTTTGTCTTTCTCATATGTCTTTTATCTGCATATATTGAAACCATCCATATTGGAATGGCAATTCATCATTACCTTTAAGCAAATAATTGTTCTGCTTTATCTCAAGAATCTCTTTATATGTCAACCAATCTTCCCCCGCATATTCTGTTCTTGGATTTACTACTTCCGCAGGGATAATCCACATTGGTATAGACTCTTCCATATATTTCTTATATTTGTTCCATACAGCAAACAAACTTCTTCTTACGTAATGATGTAAAAACATAGAGTCTGCTTTTACTTTGTCATACCATAGATATGCATGCCATCCGAATAGTTTATTGTATCCTTCCAGTGCTAATAACTTCAAATGCTTCAATGACAACCATTCCCTTAACCAGTCCAAACATACCGCATCATGGTATAATTTAAAATTTGGTAATTGTAGACCTTTCTTTTGCATCATAAAGTACTTTCATTTTAACTCTGGGTTTTTTTCCAGCCCAAACAAAATTTAAAATCATTCTCTGCCACTTTTCAAATTGTTTACTATCCTTAACAACAGGTATTGTCTGTAATAAAAACATCATTCTTGGAAGAACATTCATCTTAATTACTGCAATGCGACCTAACCATGACAAGTTCATTTTGTTCCATCTGATCATATCTTTATCTATTTGTTGCCATAACTTGTCATAATTATTCTTATATAAATCAATATTTTTCGCAGTAACTTCCACTCCCAAGTATTTGACTTTGTTCACTACTTCACATTCCACCTTATCCATCAACTCCTTTTGTTGTTGTTTAGTCATATTTTTACACAGTATTTTGGACTTCACCTTATTTATTACAAATCCCGCTAAATCTCCAAAGTCTTTCATTTTCTTCATCAATTTTGGCATGCACTCTATTGGATCCTCCACTATCACCATTATATCATCAGCAAAAGCTCTCACTTTATATTCAAATCCTTTTGTCCTCAGTCCTCTTATTGAATTATCTTCTCTTATTTGCCTAAGTAAGATCTCCAATACCATTACAAACAGAAGTGGGGAAAGCGGACAGCCTTGTCTTGTTCCTTTCCTTATTTCCAACTTTTTCGTCACATCTGAGTTGACAACTATATTTGCAGATTGGTTTTTATATATTGCCTTTATTGCTTGTATAAACTTCTCTCCCATCTGCATCTTCTCCATTGTTACAAACATAAAATCCCAGTTCAAATTGTCAAACGCTTTCTCCGCATCCACAAAGAAAAAGCCAACCTGCTTCCCTGGATTTATATCATAATACTCAATGGCATTCAGTAACACTCGTAGGTTATTTTTTTTTTGCCTTTCCGGTAAAAAGCCAGCTTGGTCTTCATCTATGAATTCCACTAACCAAGCCTTAAGTCTTTCTGCTAATATCTTTGCAAATATTTTATAGTCATTATTAGTTAGAGATACTGGTCTGTAATTCTTAACGTTACTTAAGTCTAATGTCTCCTTTGGTATCAATGTAATATTAGCCTCATTCCATGTATCTGGCATCTCAACCCCTTCCAATATCTCATTCATTACTTTTTGTATCATTTGTTTCAAATCCTCCGCCATCACTTTATAAAATTTTGCTGTAATTCCATCTGGTCCCGGAGCTTTGCCAACTGTAGTAGCTTGTATTGCTTGTAACACTTCCATTATTGTTATCTCAGCACTAAGCTTCTCTTTCAGCTTCTCCGTCACCTTTGGTAAATCAATCATATCAAAGTAGTCTCTTATCTTTTCATAATCCACTATTTTTTTCTGATATAGCTTGGCATAGTATTTATAGAATGCTCTCTCAATCAACCCTTGATCATATAATTCCTTCCCCTCTTCTATAATTCTGCTTATTGTCCTTTTCTCTCTCTTTTTCTTTAATTGCCACGCCAAATATCTCCCTGGTTTATTAGCTCCTTCAAATGATTTTTGCTTCATTTTCTTCAACTCCCACTCCACTTCTTTATTTTCCATAGCCCTAATTTGTTCTTGCAGTAACTTTATTTTTACAACAGTTCCTTTTTACCTGGCCTCTTTTTCAGTTGTTCTACTTGAATAATTTTTTCCTGGATCTCTTTTAATTTCACTTCTTTTTTCCTCTTCTCTCTACCATTTAAGTCCATCAACACACCTCTAATTACAGCTTTATAAGTGTCCCAGACCATATGCATTGACACCCCTTTATCCACATTACCCTGAATAAAGAACTTCGGTCACTCAAAAGATCCTCATTAATTCTCCATCTCCGTTTCTTATGTCTCATTCCAAATCTCCACATCACAGGATTATGATCCGAGCTAACTTTCGGTAATATATCAGTCTCTTTTGTAAACACTACCAGTTCTTTAGACGCCCAGATCATATCTATTCTGGAAAAAGATTGGTGACTAGTTGAAAAAAACGTATACTGCTTCGCTTTAGGATTATATTTTCTCCAAACATCTAAATTTTCTTGTTCCTGAATTTCAGAAAAGGACTTTGGTAATTTCCCCATCCTTGCTTTACTTGTTGATGAACTTTTATCCAATTGCAAATCTAACACTCCATTAAAGTCTCCAGCTATAATTACCTGATCATAAGTCCATTGCTCCATTTGTTCTCGTAAATCTTTAAAGAATATATCCTTAGAGCCATTTGGCGCATATAGTCCAAGTACCAAAGTTTTTTTTGCATTAGATGAAAATTCCACAGCCAGGTATCTTCCATTTTTATCAGACACTATTAATTTAGTGTCTTCTTTTATATATATAACAATTCCCCTCTTTTTTTGCTTTGTTGCCGAAACAAATTGCTTTCCTAACTTTTTGTTAATTAAATATTTAACATCTTGATCCCTGATATGAGTCTCTTGTAGACAAATCAAATTACTTCTTTGTTTAGATAACCAATGTAACACAGCTTTTCATTTAGAGGGTGAATTAAGTCCATTAACATTCCATGAAATTAATTTGTACTCCATAATTATAATCTGGATGAGCTAGGAAAGTCTTTTTCATTCTCCATCAGAAATACATCCATTGCATATTTCGATTTAATCACTTGTCTCCCTGACTGGAATTCAAAAGTCACTCCTTCTGGCAGCTCCCATCTGCATCTAATTTCAGCTGCCCTCAGCTTCTGTGTCAAATCTCTATACTTTTTCCGATCCTGGAGCACTTTATGTGGTACTTCTTTCATGATTCGAATCCGAGTCCCGGCTATTTCCAGCGGAGTTTCAAAATGTCTTATAATAATTTCCTCCTTCATTCTCCTTGTGGTCAATTGGACATTAATATCTCTTGGTAGGTTCTTTTGTTCTGCATATTTTGAATTGACTCTATACACGATATCCAAATGGGTCATCATTTCCTCCTCTGTTTGTCCCAAAAATTTTGCCAATATTTCAGCTACTTGTTTAAGAGCAGATCCGTCCATTTTTTCTGGGACCGACCTCATACGAATTCGTCTATCCTTTGCTTTGCATTCCATCATCACCATTCTTTTGCCCATAGCCACAGTATCTGTCTGTATAGCCTCCGTTTTTTTCTCCCCATCCTGCACCATCTGTTGCATTTCTTGCACTTTTTGTTGGGTATTCTGTAAATCTGTTTTTATTGCTTCCATCTCTTTTTTAACTTCCGTAATCTCAGACTTAATCGCTTCTTTCATTTCCGTCATTAAGTTTTGCTGTAATTGTTGTATCATCTCCCAAATCTCTTTATTTCTCTCTGTTATTTTCTTATCCAAATTCTCAATGGCAACCTGCCAGTCCTTTCCTTTTTTGGAGGCCATCGGACTTGCCTTGGGTCCCCACGAATCAGCTCTCTTTCTTAACTCCGTCTTCTTTTTAATTCAAGTCTCTATTTTTATATATCAAAATTTTTAAACGTTTGCCCTCAGTTAAAATGGCGATTGAGGCTTCCCTTACCCTTAAAATGTCGGGCGATGTTTCTCTATGATATAAAATGTCGGGCGATCTTTCTCTATGGTAATACTGTCACATCAATGGTCTTCCCTTACTTTCAATGGTGAATCCTTTGCTTCCGGTTCCTTTCCCTTACTTCCAATGGTGTGTACTTCACTTCCTCTTCCAACTTTATTTTTCTTCCGGGTCTTCCTGGTCTTCCTGACCTCCCTCGCCGCGCTCTCTCTATCTCCTCTCCTCTACTTCCTGTCTCACGTCCTGCCTTCCGATTCCCACGATCCGCCCACCACGTCGCTATCTCTCCAACCACAGGTATGCAAAACAATATTCTTCTTAGCTCTTTTTAACTTTTTCTCACTGTCACAACTCAAATTAAACTGCTCAGTCTTTTAGTATACTTTTTCATCTTGGTAACTCAGTCTTTTGTTCTTTTAAAAGTTCGGTCTTTATTCAGTAAAACAGTCCGTTGGTGGAGATAGTAATCTTAACTTAACATAAACTTCTTGGGATGTACTCACTGCTTCAAACGTCCAATTCTGTTCAATTCCATTCCCGAGGCTTAGGGAACAACGAGCCTATGTCAATTTAATGACTCTCAAGGCTGCTGCAGAGATTTTGGCCGCCCTTCTCCGAGGAGGATCTCAAGGCTTGGGAGGAAAGCCCTTAATTCAGAGCCTCCCACCCACCGAGACCCTTCACTCTCAGGGCTACAAGCGTTCCTGTCGGATTTCTAACTGAAATCCAGAGGCTGTGGGCAATCTGGGTGCCCCACCAGCCCGAAAAACAGCACCTCGGTTGATCCGGAGTTCCGAATCACGTCGGTCTTGCCAAGTCTCCCACGTTTTCTTTTTTTTAAGCTGCCTTCTTTGCAGGCTCAGCCCTTCTTTGCCCCCCACCGCAAATCTGGATCTGAAGCTAAAGTGAGCCTCCAAGGGCAGCTGTGCCTGACTTGCCTTCTCTCCTGCAGCAGAAGCTGAGGGAAGGCCTCCTTGTTCACAGAGGAGTCTGTAGGTGCAGAATTAAACAGGAAGCCTCGAAGATTTTGCAAGGTTTGAGTCCAGTGGCACCTTAGAGACCAACAAGATTTTCAGTATATGAGCTTTCCTGAGTCAAAGCTCTCTTCTTCAGATACAATGAGAAAGGGAACTTTCATTCTCATAAGCGTATACCCTGAACATCTTGTTGGTATCTAAGGTGCTACTGGACTCTGATCCTGCTGTTCTACTGCAGAGCAAAACTGCTACCAAACTGACTTTTTTGGTGCCACAGTCTCCTCTTTCACTTTGTCCAAAACCAGCGGTTACTGGCCAATTCCAGAGGTTTAGGTTTTGATCCTGGTCATGTTAACTGGCTTGCAGCCTGCTGACAGGCCCATTTTTAGGGTATCCTAATGATGATAGATCAAAACATTCTGGAAATGTTTTCTCCTGTCATCCTGACTTCTTAAAAATTACATTGTTTTCTGTTTGTGAGCCATTTCAAGCAGCTCTCTGTACAGGTGGTACATAAATATTCTAAAGAAAAATCAAAAGTTTGCAATTCTGTATTTGTACGTCCTATCCCTCTGAGCTGCAACACTGTGCAGATCTTGTTTATTTGCCCCAGAAAACTGGCAAATGGTCTTCAGGCTATTGAAAGTGCATGCACGAAGTCACTAAGGTGCCAGGTTTGCCATTCCTCAGAAAGGGGTAGATGAGCCACATTTTCTTTGTGACATAGAGAAGAATAGAATTCTATGAGAGAGATACTGCATTTGGACAACTTTTAAAGCACAATTGTTCCAAATGTTGTATGGTGTCAGATTTCCAGATGCTTCTATAGGGTAATGGCTAACTGCCTGAGCTGAGAAATCCACAGTCAGAATCGCACCTGAGTCAGCAGGAATGTAAAACAAAAGTCCAGTGGCACCTTAAAGACTAATTTTTATTTCAGTATGAGCTTTTGTGAGTCACTGCTCACTTCTTCAGATGTAGAAATCAAACTTAGAGTGCTTCTTATGGGGCAGGTTGGGCGGGATGGGGATTAAGATCAAGGATGAATTCTGTCATGAGTCTTTCAAGTGCAGATTCGTTATGTGGAAAAAGAAAACATGAGAATGATTCTCAGGTTGATCTCCATACATACCTAAAGAAGTCAGCACTGACTCACAAAAGCTCATCTTGAAATAAATGTGCTAGTCTTTAAGCTGCCACTGGGTGTCTGCTTTATTTTGCAGCAACAGACTAGCACAGCTACCCTTTTGCAATCAGCATGAACATAATCCATTTTTATACAGAAGTATACTCTGATTTTTGTGGCCCTTTCACCTAATGGGACTAGATGGTCTTGGACAACTGGTTTTTATTGTTAATTTGTTTTGATTGTAATCAAAATGTATTACATGATTTTTGTTTTTGGATTCTACAGAGGCTAGAAATCAATGAGTTTAGACTGGAGTAACTTTGTACAGGATTATACTGTATATCTCTCCGCCTACCTGCTGCAATCTTGTTGGAATAGAGAAGGCTAACATGTGACCAGGATGGGATGCAGACCTTAGCACATGTTCTCAGATATATTTATATTTGTTTATCAAATAGTTAGGAAGGAGAAGTATTAATAACGTTACCTGCAGAGTAATTTAGTTTGATATTTAGAATCCATGTTTGACTGCTTGAATTGTTGCTTCTAAGCGAGAAACAATACAAATTAAAGTAGTTTGTAGTTCGTTTGTAGACTGAATTTAAAAAAAAAAAGATGCGCACTCATAAATAGTTATGGAGACCGGTGTTTCTTGGGAAATGTGCTGAGCTATCTTTACCCTACCACTATACAGCTGTGCACACTTTTGGTCTTTGTGTTGTTCTGTTTACTTGTACTTATCTACAGCTGTTGGGAATCTACATGTGCTGGTGATGAGAAGATTGAGATCTTGCCTACCATGCTCACCTCATGTCTCCGATGTTAAAAAAATACAGACAAACTGGTATATAGGTCCTATCTGTATGCCTTTCAGTAGCAAAAATGGTGGTTAAAAATTGGGCAGGTAGGATGCACAGAAACCCTGTTTGTATGATCTCACTTGGCTTCCTTAACATCATGGTTGTGGTATGAGCAGACTGGATAGTGATATTAGTTGGGGGCTGGGGTGAGGGAATAAGTGGCCATAACCAGCCCAGGCCTGGGATCAGTGAGGCACTTGGCTAGCTCAGGATGCTTTGGTTCACGAGGTGGAAAATGCAATTTATATGCCAAAACAATTCTGCCTTTTTGATCGTCAGCCCCACTTGAGGTGGCTTGACTTGGTTTCCTGAATTCTGATGTGGGTCATGTTTGTCTCCCCTCCCCCCCTTCATTGTGCAGGTTGGAGGTACTTGGCAGCAAGATGCAGTTGAGCTCCTCCAAGAACTTCTTACAAAGAGACAAGTGGAAATACATATTGAGGTAATCATTAAGACTAAACCATGTTGGTGCTCCTCTTGCAGGCAGCTGCTGGTTACACATACAAGGGGCCAGGCACTAAAGATAGCGGTAAAAAGTTGTTTCCAAACTCTCTTTTTCCCTTCAACTGTCTGCCAGTGTGGTCTTTCACTTACCCAAGGTAAACAATATAACCAAACCTCAAACTCTCAAGAATGGGCGACAAATAGTTGCTCTTCAGGGATGTGATGGAGCAGTTATAATTTGAGCCTGTTCTACTTGCATTTCAAGTATGAGCAGGGGAATCGAGCTTTAATTTGAAAGGGGGGCATGCAGATGATGGAAGCTGAATGTTTCCTTCCTCTTCTGCCTCCCCTCCCTGCTCTCCATTTCACCAGCCACTTTTCTCCCATGTCCTATCCGGTCCTAGTATCTTATCCAGGCTGTGCCCAGAAATACCTGTGGCAAAGAAGGGGAATTTAGTTCATCTCATCTGTGCCTCCCTAAGACTCCATCCTATTTTGTACACATAGAGGGCATATACATGGGTGTGTATGCCTGTCCTTGTTTTCCAGTGTCTCTCTTCTTGGTAACTGTGTTCATATAGCCCCTCTCACCCCCTGAAGCCAATGTTAGCTTCTGTTCCTTGCCACAGAATTGTAGCGCAGGACATACTTTTTTGAGGGCAGTTATTCAGTGCTTCTAGTTCATAGTCCTCAGAACTAGGAATCCCAGGCATTCTCTGGGTCTGTCCTTGTTGTGTCTGCTGCCTTGGCTCTTTAGGTCTGTGTGAATGTTTGTGTTCTTTATAGCAGTGTACATAATTATAATAGAAAAGAAGGTAACCGCCGTATAATTTTGCCTGCCTTTTAACAGGAACGATCAGATAGGCCATGGGGAAGTATATCTGTTAAGCTGTTCTTTAGTGGGATGTCACTTTCTTCATTCATGGCATACCACAAACATTGCATCAGTGAAGAGGAGGATGGGGATATACCCAAACTGGTAATTATTTTTGTCACCTTATGTGTAGAATCTAATACAGGAATGTTCCTTTGTTGTGGCCTTTCCCCTTGAATTACAATTGTCCCATCTCAATTTTTTTCAATGAATGCTCTATTTACTTAATCTGTAAGCCACCTTTCAGCCTAATGGGAACCCAGAATGGCTTACACGATTCTCTTCTCCTCCGTTTCATCTTCACAAAAAGTCTGTGAGGTAGGTTAGGCTGAGAAGGTGTGACAGGCCAAGGTCACCCCACAAGCTTCCGTGGCAAAGTGGGGATTCTAACCTGGATCTCCCAGATCCTAGTCCAGCACGAACAGCACTACGCTACACTTGGTCTCACGCAACAGGTGGCAAATCAGAGAGATTATCAGAAATCTGGATATGGCCTAGTGTTGCACTAGGACGGGAGAGACCTGGGTTCAAATCCCCACTTGGGCATTACGCTCACATTTTCTCATCTTTACCTGTCTAGCAAGGTGGTTGTGAGGAGAAATGTGTATGCTGCCGGAAGCTCTTGGAGGATGGGTGGGATAAAACTCAAATAATTCCTTACTAAATCTAGAGCATCTTTTAACCAAATTTTACAAATGTCTCGTGAAAGTGAGGAAACTCTTGACTGTAGTGGAATGTACTACTTACTATAGCCTGCTTTAGGGGGACTAGTCTAATTTAAACTTTCCATTGTGAGTCGCTATTACGATTTCTGACTCAGGTGAGAAGACAACGTTAGCTTTCGATTAACAAGAGCTGTGGTTAAGGAGGGAGGGATGGTGATTGGTGTAAATGAATCCATTCAACCTACTATGTTTATTTGAAAGAGAAAATCTCAGCCCCTTAGTAGGCCACTCAGTTTGCTTGGAGTGAAACTTAACTTTCTGCTTCTAAAGCCAGGTGATAGACCCAATCACCCCATCACTTGTATGGATTTTAGACAGAGGATCCTTAGTTTATCTTCGGTCTTCTGTGCAGTCCCCATGGAACTGTGCATGCACAGGCCTGCCGATTCCCGAGGTTTTCTAGCCAAAACTTCCAGCAATGGACGCTCCTGCCTCCCAGAGCGCCCGCGCAGCTGTTTTCTTGCTGAAGTAGCCCTAGGGAAGGCAGGGCGTCCCCTGCTACCCTCAGTTCCTCTTTCGCCACTGTGCTGAGATGGTCTAGATCATCGTCGGGAGATAAGTAATCTCTGCTTATTCTCATCTTTGTGATTTTCTTTGCTCTACAATGTCTGAAAAAGCATTATTCAAGCATTGCAGGAGAAGTTCAACATCCCTAGGTTAGTGATTAGATCCCTTCAGTGGTGGGTGGATTAGTCACATCTTCTGACAGGGATTCCCTTTGACCATGTACAGACCGATCTGTCCATCACCACAGACGCCTCCAACTTAGGATGGGGAGCACATTGTGGGGAGTTATATGTGCACGGTTTGTGGGAAGACAGTGACAGGGAGGGGTGGGGGCTCATATTAACCTCCTTGAATTGAAGGCTGTATGTTATGCCTTAACATCCTTTTCAGATGTGGCATGACACAAATCTGTTAATTCTCACAGACAATTCCACAACAGTATTCTACCTGAACAAACAAGGGGGGACCACATCCCAAAGCCTCTGCAGAGAGGCTACGTCCATATGGACGTGGGCTATACAGCACGGAGTCCACCTATCAGCAGTACACATACCAGGGGCGGACAATGTCATAGCAGACCATTTGAGCAGGTTGGAGGAGAATCCACATGAGTGGTCCATAAAGGACGAGTGTCTAGAAATGGTCTTCCATCGGTGGGGGCACCCTGAAATAGATTTGTTTGCCACCAGGGAAAATCAGAAGGTATACATCTTCTGTTCAAGAGGAGGTCTAGGGTTAGGTTCCTTGGGAGATGCCTTCCAGTTGTCCTGGTCTGGTCACTTCTTGTATGCTTTTCTGCCCATCCTGCTGTTAGGCAGGGTGGTGAGCAGACTTAAGGGGGAGAATGTGAGGGCAATCCTGATAGCTCCCTACTGGCCGAGACAGCTATGGTTCCACGGGTTACTGAGATTAGCGAGCAAGGTCCACCGCTTTCTCCTGTCTTGGGATGGGGTCTTTCATCATGGGAGAGAGAGGCTCAGACTGACCATGTGGCTGATTCTACCACAGAGATGCTATTGGAAGGTGTAGCTCAAGTGATCTTAAATGCTAGGTGTCTTTCCACCAGACACTCCTACAAGATGAAGTGGGACAAATTTATGTTGTGGGCATCAGGACATGGTCTGGACCCTGTGAACTGTTCCTTGAGTAAAGTCCTAGAATACTTACTGGAACTGAAACAGAAGGGTCTCTCGAACTCTTTGGTCAAGGTGTATCTGGCAGCGATATCGGCCTTTCATGCCCCTGTGGACAATAAAACTGTCTTTTCACATTTTACGTCCAAAATGTTTCTGAAAGTGCTCAACAATATGTTTCTTATTGTACATAGGGTTGTACCACAATGGTCTCTGAACGTAGTACTCAGGAGACTAATCAGCAGGCCCTTTGATCCACTAGATACGTGCCAGCTGTGATATTTGTCTTTGAAGGTGGCCCTTCTGGTGGTGCTCACATCACCTAGGAGGGTTAGTGAGGTAGCTGCACTCAGTTGTGAACCACCGTTCCTTAAGATCCACTCGGAAAAGGTGGTATTATGGACTAAACTAGAGGTTTTGCCCAAGGTCGTTTACAAGTTTCACGTCACAAGACATAGTGCTACCTGCTTTCTTTGAGGACCAATGCAGCCCTGCAGAATGCTCCTTAAATACACTCGGGTCATTTCCTGTAAAAAGAACTACAGGAACTCATTAGCATAACTCATTAGCATATGCCACACCCCCTGACATCACCAGAAGTGTGTCAGAAGGCAACATCCACCCCTCAGGCCCTTTCTGCAAAAGTCTCCAGGTATTTCCTTAAAGCAGAATGAACTCAAAGCAGCTTACCCTCCTCTGGAGAGCCAGCCCTGCTTGCACCCACTCACTCACTCTCTCAAGTCAAATAAAAATAAAGCAGCATGAATTCCAAGCAGCTTGTGTTCCTTTGGAGCTCAGCACCACTCGGCTTGCACTCACTCATTTTCTCTCCCCCCCCCCCCGGTCACAAATGAAAGTAAAGGAGCAGAGCAGAATGAATCCAAGCAGCTTGCATTCCTTTGGAGCCCAGCACCACTCGGCTTGCACTCATTTCCCCCCCCCCCCCCCGGTCACAAATGAAAGTAAAAATTGCAGAGCAGAATGAATCCAAGCAGCTTGCGTTCCTTTGGAGCCCAGCACCACTCAGCATTTCTGTCCCCCCTCCCCCCAAAGTAAAAGAGCAGAAGGAATCCAAGCAGCTTACTGTTCCTTTGGAGCCCAGCACCACTCAGCCTGCACTCGGAGGAAATCACATGGGCGGGGCCAAAACCCACATGACCTCTTTTTAGACCTACCGGAACGTTCCGGCTCCAAATGAGCCCTGCATACACTAGATGTTAGGAGGGCACTCCTTTTCTACCTAGACAGGATAGAAGGAAGCTCCACCACCCAGGTAAATAGCTTGTTAAACTCGCATATGGGACTGCACAGAAGACTGAAGATGAAAAACTGTGCTGCACTTACCTGTAACTGTTGTTCATTGAGGTCTTCTGTGCAGGCACACACAGGGTGTGTGTGCCTGCACAGAAGACCTCAATGAACATCTTTTTAGACCTACCGGAACGCCATTCCTCTGCGTTCTGGCTCCAAATGAGCCCTGCATACACTAGATGTTAGGAGGGCACTCCTTTTCTACCTAGACAGGACTAAACCCTTTTGAGTGGATTCTCAACTTTTTTGTTTGTTTTGCGGGCCCTAATAAGGGGAGGAAAGCAAATTCACAAGACTATAGCCAGGTGGGTGGTACAGGCCATCAGATCCTGCTACGATACCGCTAACCTGCCTTGCCCCTTGGAAGTCCATGCGCATTCCACCAGGTCGCAGGCATCCTCTGCAGCCCTTTTGAAGGGGGTCCTGATACAGGACGTCTCCCGTGCAGCTCTGGTTCGTTAAGCGCTACGTGCTGGATATCTTGGACAGAAGAGAGACCGCAGTGGGTACAGCCGTGCTCCAGTCGAACTTCCTGTGAATAGAAGGAAGCTCCACCACCCAGGTAAATAGCTTGTTAAACTCGCATATGGGACTGCACAGAAGACTGAAGATGAAAAACAGTGTTGCACTTACCTGTAACTGTTGTTCATTGAGGTCTTCTGTACAGGCACACACACCCTCCCTCGCTCTTCTTGGCATTGGAGAGAGCGGTGGCAATAGAGGACTGAGGGTAGAGGGAGGTATACGAACAGAAAACTCGGAACTAGAGCAGACCCTTCTCAAAGAGGACAAGAAAAGAATATCTAAGGTATACCAAGCACTGCTGAAATGGTATACTGAGGATGAAATAGTTAAAGGACAAATGGTGAAATGGGCCATAAATCTCAACAAAGAAATAACAATGGAGGCATGGGAATACTTGTGGAAGACTACAATGAAAACGACATGCACTAGTATTAAAGAGAACATTTACAAAATGATTTACCGTTGGTACATGACACCAAAGAAGATTGCGCTAGGGAATTTGAACACTTCTAATAAATGCTGGAAATGCAGGAAGCATGAGGGCTCCCTCTACCACATGTGGTGGACGTGTGAGGTAGCTAGGCAGTACTGGGGGGAAATAATAAGAGAAATGAGTGAGATTTTACAATTTCAAATTAATAAGAACCCAGAACTCCTGCTACTAAACTTGGGAATGGAGGGAATTCCAGCCCATCATAGGACGTTGATATTTTACATGACGGCAGCAGCTAGACTTTTGTATGCGCAAAAATGGAAAATACAAGAAGTGCCAACCATTGAAGATTGGATCCATAAATTGCTGTATATGGCAGAAATGGACAAAATGACAAGAAAATTGAGAAACCTGGACTCAGGACAGTTTAACACAGACTGGGAGAAGCTGAAACAATATTTGGAGAAGAAATGGGAGGTGGGAGGAGAACTGTGGCAGTTTGAGAACTACTGAAGTACAATAAAATGTAGAGGGGGGTGACTTTACCGGGGAGGAGAAGAGGTAAAAGAGAATTTCTAAGCAGTTATGATATTAGATTGATATATATAGAATAATAAATAGAATATTGATAGAAAATAATTAATCATAAGGGTTAACTATAAGGATTAACTAATAATATTTTCTTTTTGATTCCGTATAGTGTACCAAACTGAATATGTTTGTTTGAAGTTGTATATGAGTCAAATTGATTGATATCATATATAGACTTATGACTGAAGGGGAATAGAAATATTAACGTAAACAAATATAACTAAAATAGAAAGAAGAAGATAGAATGAATAACATATAGAGTATAAGTTAAACTGGTTGATTTATATGAATGTATGGTTTACATCGTTTATGATATATAGAAATAATTGAAAGTGAAATAATGAAAAATGGGATAAATTGTTTATCCATTATGGAAAAAGGGACTCATAGTCAGGGTACAGAGTATTAAAAATAGTTAAAGAAGTATTGCTTAGAATAAAGGGAGAATATATATTTGTTAGATAGAGGAATATATAAAGAGTAAGGGAAAAGGGATAAAGGGTTGGAAAACTGTTGGAAGTCAACAAAATGGGGGGGGAAGGGAGGGGGTTAGAAATTGGGAAATGGGAATATTGATTGTAATGTGTAAACATTTGACCCTAACCCAATAAAAATCTTTTCAAAAAAAAAAAAAGAGGACTGAGGGTAGCAGGGGACACCCCGCCTTCCCTAGGGCTGTTTCGGTGGGAAAACAGCCACGCAGGCGCTCTGGGAGGTAGGAGCGCCTCCTGCTGGAAGTTTTAGCTAGAAAACCTCCAGAATCAGCAGGCCTGAGCAAGCGCAGTCCCATGTGTGCTTGCACAGAAAACCTCAATGAACAACAGTTACAGGTAAGCGCAACACTGTTTCTCTGTATATTAGACTAGTTTTGACTCCTTTGGACCTTGCAAGCCATGTACAGTAGATTGATCTTAAGAGATTTGTTGGTACTAATTTTAGAGTGTTTTTCAGAACACAAGGCCACTATACTGAAAAGATGGAAAAGACGCATCCTGAAGGAACTGATCTCTGTTTTATGAGTTAATTTGAAAATGCTCATATAAATTTTAAGCAATAACGTAAGGTTAACTTGAACTTTGCTTATTTTAGAATTTAGAAGAATGCATCAACGAGCCTTTGGAAGAAAACTGTGAAATTAGTTATGAGGTAATGTTTAATATTCAGTGGACTCTTTATTTCTTAAGCAGCTTATTACATCAGTCATTTGAATCTTATTTATGCCAGGTGCCTGTTTTCTTTCTGGAGCTATTTAACAGCATTATTGTCTTTAGTTAATTTCTATGCCGGTGGCAGTGATCTGGCCCTGCAGGCTTTTCTGTTTGGGCAGGTGTAAAATGGGCAAGTGCCTTTTTGCCCAGGCGGCAAAGCGGCATGTATAATGATGACTAGTTAGGAAGAATCCAGACATCGTTTCTCATGGTAACATTTCTGCCTCAGTGGAATAACATTTCATTAAAAAAATTCCTGTCTTAAAAGCTGAGGAAAATGTCATGTTCTGCCTAGGTAATTGATTCCCGTAGTGACTGTTCCAGGCAATAGGGCCCATCTTAATCATTACGCTGCTGCTTAAGTGTTTCGAAGCCCTGAAGATTTCCTCGGTTTGTCTTTTGTTCTAGGAACTGCTGTTGTCTGAAGTAGACACTCCTGTTCTTCCCCCATATATTTTACCATCCCTGCCTGTTCTTGGAGCACTCTTTCCTGTTAAAGTAACACACATTGTGTCTCCGAATGAGGTACTATTAATAAATACATTAAGTGAATATTTTTGTGTTAGGCCAACTTTACAGAAATGCATTGGAAGACACATAAATAAAAAGGGTTATTTGATGTTATGAAAGGCATGTAAAGAAACATGTAAGGTGGGTGTTAATCATGCCTGAAGAAAATGACACATGCTGCACGCTGTAATGCTAAGATGTCTCTCTCACAGAATTGTGCACAGTTCTGTGTATCCAGTGTGTGAGATCAGCTATAAATGAGAGCATGAGGCTGACCAGAATAGGTAACACAAAAGAATCAAGTAGTAACCAGAGTAAATGTAATGACTTGTTTGGACATAGTGATATTTGCAGGGGCAGCAGAAGCCCACGTTCAGCTTCTAAATCCTCTTCCTTCTCCTGTGCTGCATTCTAGCAAGGGTGGGACATAATGGTTTCCTGGGGTAGAGATCAGAAGAACCTAACAGGCAGCTGATCCTGTGATCAGCTGCATTAGCTTCTAATTCTCTCCCACCCCATTCTGAGCTGATAGGGGATCAGCTGGGCATCAGCTCATATCCCTGCTGTACAGGGGCCATGGCTCAGTGGTAGAGTGTGTGCTTTGAATGCAGAAGGGCCTGGGTTCATTCCCCAGCATCTCCAGTTACAAGGACCAGGTAGTAGGTAATGTGAAAGAGCTCACCCCGAGACCCTGGAAGGCAGCTGCATTCTGAGTAGACAGTTCTGACCCTGATGAAAGCAGTGGGTCGGATTCAATATAAGGCAGCTTCGTATTTTTGTATGTCCACCTAGTCTTTTTGTGTCAAAACAGGTTGCAAACAGCCCGTTGATAAGTTAGCTGGCCAGTCACGTGGCAAACAGGATGTGAGCCACTGGTGGAACTACAAGCATCCCTAGCTAGGTTCAGATCAGGAGTCTGCCAAACTCCACCCACCTTCTGTTAGTGAAGTACAGGAAACATTGTGGCCTGTTCCACCTGTGCATGAGGGCAAAGGGACAATGCTCTGTCATTCCCCAGGTGCATGCTTCCCTATGAAATGACAAATTAAGTGTAGGTTTTGGGTGTTTTTTCGTCCTAGGTATACATTTCACTTCTTCAGCCAGAGAATTCCAGCCATCATAATGAAAGAGAAGAGAGTGGAACCAGTTTGAAGTCGTCCTGCAAAACTCTTGATGAAGCCTTGGCTTGGTGGAATCAGAACATCGAGTCCTGTCCCTGTCTAACTGATTTTCGAAAAGGTGTCTCATTTCTTAGAAACTGCATTTATACATTTGCATTTATACATTCTGTATCATCTGCATTTATACATTCTGCAACCTGGCAGAAATGGGCCCGAAATGGCCATTTTGAGCCTGTTTAGCCCCGGATCGGGGCCTAAACGGCCGAGACCAAGTCAGTGCCAGGCACGGGAACCCTCTCCTGCCCGGTACCGACCCAATACCGGCGGAAATGGGCCGAAAATGGCCATTTTGGGCCCGGATCAGGGCCTAAACAGCCGGGAGCTAGTCAGTGGGGGAGGGTTCCCCCGCCTGGCAACAACCCAATCCGGGCCATTTTGGGCACAATCCAGGCTGTTTCGCCCCTGATCCAGTCCCAAACTGGCCCAAAATGGCAATTTTGGGCCCGTTTCGGCCTGGATTGGGGTCAAAAACGGCTGGAGTCAGGTAGGGGCCAGGCAAGGGAGGGCTCCCCCGCCCGGCCCTGACCCGATCTGGGCCGTTTCGGGCCCATTTCAGCTCAGATTGGAGCCAAAACGGCAGGGATCGAATTGGTGCAAGACCCAATCCGGGCTGTTTAAGCTCCAATCAATGCCTAAACAGCCCAAAATGTCCAAAAGTCAGGTGGGCAGGGCCATCTGACTTTTGGGGAAACTGCCAGAACGGCATTCCCCCTGGAAATGACCCCTGGATAGGGATAAACTACTTTTCTGTGTTTTTATGCCTAATACTTCATATTGCAGAAAGAAGCAAGAAACGTGGTACTCCTCTGCAGTGTACTCCAGTCTGACACTTAATTCCTGATATGTTGTTGGGAACGGGAGAATGTTAGTAGTTTCTGTGGCTTTGCAGATACTAAATGAATACTTGTACAAAATTGCATATGGAGCAAAAGTACCATTCAGACTCGGTCTGGAAAATTTATGTCCTTTTCCCTTCCCATCTTGCTTAAAGCTCTTCAACAGAATGTAAATTTGCTTTAGAGTTTAGATGTTGAATTAAGTCAACCTGTAAATGAAGTAAAAAAAAAATTGATTGACTTCTTCTTTGTAGAAATGCCTTGCCTTGCACAGTATGTTGATGGCTGTTGGTATAGAGCAAAACTCCTTTCTGTTAAGGAATTTAACCCTGTCCAGATTATGGTTCTGTTTGTTGACTATGGAGCAACAGAAAAGTTGCCAACAGCCAGGTAAGCTTAGCTATACTACTACCAGCAAATTTGAATATGAATGCGGCATTTTTCAGTAACCTTTTTGGATACAGTTTGAGACTTAGGCTAGGTCTGCGTGATGCAACTTGCCATGTCCCAAGTGGATGTGATGTCTGACAAGAGTCCTTGTCATGTGTTGATCTTCACAAATGTTAATCTGACATGTTTCCCCTCTCTGAGGTTCCATATCCTGTAAGTCATTGCAGGGTTCCTAAAGGAAGTTCTGCAAGCCAGAACTTTGAAAGGAGAACTGTAGATATGGAGGTAGCTAGATGGTCTTCATTCTTTCAGGCGGTTTGCAATTGGAACTCTGTGGCCCGATGAGCTTGAAAGCTTCCTTTCCTGGGAGTATAATGAGAGCGTTCTAATTGTCAAAGCTTGCAGGAAATTAAAAAAAATTACATGAAATAATCATGGAATAGTTGAAGTTTTTAAAGCGGTGGTCTGTCACTTCAAGATGCTAAATGTCAATTGAAACAAAGTACTCTATGGTCTAAAGTTGCCTTTATTTGTAGATTATCACCATGTGTATATTCATTCCCCAACCTTTAATTTTGTCTCAGGTTACGTCAGATCCCTCCTAAGCTTATGCAGTATCCTGCTCAAGCATTCAAAGTTTTGCTGGCTGGATTTAAACCTTCTGTATATGATGCAGAAAATGATAGAATTCCTTACTGTCCTGAATGGAGCATAGAGGCACTGTGGGCTATGATAGATTGTGTTGATGGGAAACATCTTCAAGCTTCGTTGCTGGTAAGCTTATTTTTGTACTCATTTTATCACATTCTGATCTGAAGTTTTCCTCATCCTATTAACAGATGCCTCAGTGTGCTCTCCTAAGCTTTATAGACACCACTCACCCAACCTTACCTGCACTGCTCTGACCATCTGGCAAGCTTCAGATGGATCCCACAGCCAGCTAAGGCCTGGTTGCGTCCCCATTCCCAGTATCTTCAGAGTAGGTGAACCATCACCTGACTTGCATTCAGTCGAGCCGTGGGAGAAAAAAATTCCTATTTGGCCTCAAACATACAGAAGCCAACTGTGCCTACTCTGAATTATAGGGAGGGAGGGTGATTTGAAAGTGTAGCCAGATGAGGGGTGATTCCGCACTAGTGGTTTTCCGCTGTTCAGCTTCCAAATGACCTCGATTTTTCTTTGTGTTTCCACACGTGGGAAGGCAATCCTAGCAGCAGCTTAGAAGTCACTGCAGGGTTTGTCCGTTTTTTTTCCATCCTGCTTTTCCCCGACTTATTTGTCAATTCGCAGCAGATTAGGGATTTTAATCATGCAAAATTCTTTATCCGATGTTCTCCCCACCCTTGCCCTTTTCTCTCGCCCTTCGAATCAACTTAATTTGATTGGCCAATCACGTTTTCTAAGCCACACCCACTATCTTTCCCTTCCTCTCATTTTTTAAAAAAAATTATAAAAAACGTTGCAACGTTTCTACAAGTCTATGCAGAAACATATCCTATGTCATGTAACGACAGCTGACCAATAATGGGTCCCTTTTTCAAAGCGCCAAATTTGTTACTCGTTGCTCGCTGACAGCTGACAACTTCTGAGGCAGAAGGAAAGCGGGGTCATCGGTAACAATTTTCCCTCCAAATGTCAATAACCAAAAGTCATTCCATGATATCGGGAAGTGCTCTGACCTGTCAGATGTGTTTGTTTGATGCAATGTTTATATGCAGCAATGTTTTGGTGGGGAAATTTTTTTTAAAAAAATGAAGAAGACGCACGTCTGTCGACACTTCCCCCGGAAAAAGCAATGAGGAATTGATTTTTATACTGGCAAATTCCACACGATGGACTTTGAGCATGATGAAATGAAATGTCAATGCAAAACAAAAGCCTTAATGTGGAATCGGGGAGCGGTGGGTTCATACGACTCCACTGCAGCATGACTGCCCAGAAAGTCCGATCTAAATCGATCATGCGGAATCCCCCGAGGACAAAGAGGACATGGGCACGTGTGCTGCTGGTCCTTCTAAGCCCTCTCCTCACACACTAGCATTGGGTCAGATGGCTGTCCATGAACCCCACCAGCATCAGCTCCCCTGATTCTGCATCTGCCTGCAGTCAGTAGTTTTGGAAATTCAAATGTTGCTTTTGTATCTGATGGTCTGTTTCCGCCTTTTGACATTGCCCCATACCTTGCTTTCAGACTCACTCACCAGATTATACTGTGTTTTTGTACGAAGATGGGTGTCTGGTTCACATGAAGCTGGTAGAAATGGGATTTGCTGTTTTAAGTCAGTGATGTTAGTAAGTATGGTAAACTAAAAGTATTAAGAGGTTTTGCTAAGCTGGAAGACTTTTTTGTGTGTTTACATTAAATAGATGGCTTCATCTTCATTGTAGCATTTATTGCAGAACTTTCATGATCTTTCTGTGTAAACACTGTGGTTTTTCACAAGGAGACTTTTAAAATTCTGTTCAACAGATGCATTTAACACTTAGCAGTTGGGAATGTGTTGGAGAAAATGTGTGGAGTTGTGACGAACCTAGGTGGTTTTAATCAAACCTTAAACTACAAATATGGCTATCCTGCACTGATCAGCTAGTATTCTTGTATGCCTATAGAAGGAAGTAAGAATTGATAGCATTGTAATAGTGTAGCATGGCCTTAAATCTTGGTCACAGATTAAGCAATAAAGTGACCAAGAGCCACTTTGGAGGGAAGGACAGACAGATCTGAACATGCAGTTAGGAGGGTTCTGTTTTCACTAGAGCCGTCCGGCTCGCCTTCCTGCATCTTCCAGGGAGTGCTTAATTAGCAGGTGCAGGATCAAGCCTACCTGCAAATTCTCATCTCTTGATGGGGGAAGCGTTTTGACCTGTGAGTGTCTGTTGACGTGTGGTTACTTAAACTGGAAGGGGAGGCTCATCGTTTTTCTCTGAATTGTCTTCAGTGTGTAGGCCTAGTGATGAAAGTTCAACTTTGTGGCTTCTGTGCACACACTGGGATTGCGTGCGCACAGGCCAGCCACAGAGAAGATTTCCACAACTTTCTAGGAGATTAGAAGTGCCCCTCCTCCCTTTGGCGCTTTCCTGCCAAAACATCACATGACCAGGAAGGAGGGGTGCTGTTCCCTCCGTTCTCTCCATGCCACTGTGGAGAGAGGATCTCTGACGCTGTTCTCCGCTTTTCCTTCACCTCATCTGTGTGGCTGAGGAGAATTATCTCTTTAAATTTTTAAACTATCAATAGACATTCTAGTGAAGAGTAAAACTACATTTAAAAAAGAAAAGTTTCTGTCTTTCCCATCGTTGTTATGGCTCAAGATGCTGGAAAATGCCAGCTTGATTAACGTCAGTGAGATGCTAAGCAACCGTTGGGAAGTTGGCCCTCCATAGTCTGCTTTGAAAGCTTCATACTCGCTTTAGTAAGTGAGCTTGCTACTCTCCCGATGTGGGACTGCACAGAAGCCACAAAGATGAAAACGAGGTTGCATTTACCTGTAACTGTTGTTCGTTGAGTGGCCTTCTGTGCAGGTGCACCTCCCTCCTGGCCCACTATGAACTCTCTGGAACCTTAATTACTGTGGGGTCTCTGGTGGCAGCATGAACTGAGGGAGTAGCGCCCTTTCTCCTGATCATCTGATGTTTTGGGCGGGAAAGCACCAAAGGAGGAGAGGCATCTTGTTGAAAACTCTGGAAATCTCTGTGGTTGGCTTGTGCATGCGCAGTCCCCAGTGTGTGTCTGCACAGAAGACTACTCAACAAGTTACAGGTAAGTGCAACCTTGTTTTTCTGAAGCTGTGCTTTTAGAAGCCCTGGCTCAGATTAAGTGCTGCTTTTAGAGTAAGAGTATGTAAAAACAGAAGAACAGGGCACTTAGTGAACATTAGAGGAACAGGATAGGGAAGTTTTATTCAATAGGGTTTTTATTCAAGGAAGATACCTTTTTTTTTTTAAGGATTGTTTCACTTTGGAGAAAAACTGGTCACATTTCAGTAAATTGATTTGAGGGATTTAAACTTTATTTTACGTTTCAGATAACTGACACAGTGATTAAAACAAGAATCTTACCTCAAGAGAGAGCAGCTGTTGTGTTGTTTATATTTATTTTCCTGACTTTTCTGTAGCACAGGAGTGCTTGAAGATCTTTTTTGTTTGTTTACAAATACTGAAGGAAGTTAATAAAAAAACCCTACTTGTTGCATTAAAAAATTAAATTGTGTTGAAATTCATGTATGTTTACAGTCCTCCTGCTTTGTCAATTGTAATTCCTAATAACACTGCCAGGTGGAAGATGAGTAAGAAAGCTTAGAGCACATCCTTTTTTGATGAGGTGAAGAAATTGAGGACTTACAGTTCCTTAGTGTAAAACAAAATGGGAACACTCTTCAAAATAAATAGTACATTCCTGTGTGTGTGCGGTGCTTCCTGAATTACACATGCCAGCTTCTGTCTATCAGTGCTGTTGGTGCTGGGGCTTTTGCACAAGTGGAATGCAAGAAGAATACTACATTAGTCACTTCTGCTCAGTCAAACTTACTGTATCCCCACCTTTCAAAGATGCTGCATAACCAACAGCACTTCTTTTTCCTGGAACCAGGCCCTGCTCCCCAGTGAGGATTGTCAGGTACTGTAGGCCTAGGGCTGTGGCAAACAGAGATAATACCAATCTCCTATGGCTGTAAAGGTGAATGAGTCATTGAAGCACTCTAAATGGTTCACTAAGCTTATATACAAATAGAGTCAATATAGCAGACCCACCTACTCGACCTACATGTATCACAGAACATGCCACCCTTAGAAATATTGCCTTACAGTCAATGCAAATAACAGTTTTTAGAAAGTTGTTGGATAGCAGAGGGAACAGGTCAGGACTGAGGCTGTGCCACATCTCTCACTTCTGTTTACAATGACAGCACAGCTGGCCCTGTTTATTCACATTAGTTTTCAGCTCCACCCAACCAGTCCTGCAGATCAGTGTATGATGGAGGATGAGGTGGTATCCCCCCATAGAAAAAGGCTAGAAAGTTCACACGTGCCAGGTCAAAGGCACTATCTAGAGTCAGTTCATGTTCTGCAAGGGATTTTGATTATGTGGCTTTCTTGACAGCTGCAACATCTAGATGATGAACTAAAATGGGTAGCCATGTTTGTCTATCTGTAGCAGTATAAAAGAGCAAGAGTCCAGTAGCACCTATAAGACTTAACAAAATTTGTGGTCAGGTGTGAGCTTTTATGAATCACGGCTCACTTCAGATATCTGTTAGTCTTATTTTGTTAGTCTTACTGGACTCTTGCTCTTTTCTAGATGATGAACTGTACGTGCCTGCTCCAGTGATGGGTTCTGAATTAACTTACAGGGCTCATCCAAAAGATGGCTGAGAAATAAATTTATTTTATAATGCTTATGTACAAATGCAGAATTTTTACAATTTTTTTCAGCAAATAGGTTTGGGATTGCTAGCAAGAAAAGATAGAACATAATCAACATGCAAGTGTCATTTGTGGGAGGGTGTCCATTATAACTTTGCCATCCTTGTCCTTAACTCTTACTCGACCAGAGGCATATTTTGTTTCTTGGCATCCATTAGCATATACAGTCTTGGTGGTGCCATCAGGATACTTGCGCCTCTTGAAGTGTGCTGTATGCAATTCTTCTTGACCATTGTTGAATTCTATAGTCTTGCTTCCATCCCTTAATAAAAATACATGAGCAGTCTTAAATTTTAACACAATTTCTTGCTAAATTCTACTGATCGCAGATGACCTGAGGATAGGTGAGCAGAAAGCAGCCACCACGTGACTATTCCTTATCTGAATACCTGAACCTTCTAAGTTTTTTTAAATTAAGGGCTACTGACTAGTACAGGCAGGCATTTTTAATATTTGAGGCCAACTTTTCTGCACGCTTGGCTTACTCCTGATTTTCTTAGGAATTGGTTTGAGTGTGGTTCTTCCACATATCTGCTCTCCCTTCGCATTTTTACAGTTGTGGAGCCAGCTTATTTTGATCTGCATGTGCCTTAAATAATCAGGATCTTTCAAGTGAGGGTGTTGTCATTGGTGGTATCACAGCACATGCCCCCTTTAAAAAAAATTTCTGTGTGCTTATAATGTTATTGATACATGGCTAAATTCCTTTTTTTTAAGACTGAAAATGAATAGATGGGGAAGTCTAAAAGAGGAGCAGCCCCCCCCCCCCCCCGGTCCAAACCAGAGAGCCTCGCCCATGCTGACCCAGAGCTGGGAGGCAGAGGCCAGCACCAGCAGGACAAACTGACCTCTGTAGGGATAGAGCCCAGAACAGTAGTTATGTGGTTTTTAAAATCTTGCTGCTTTTTCTGGCCCCAGAAGAGGCCACCCCTCCTCCCCAGGGTCCCTAGGTCTTTCACAATTGTTTTCCATTGTTATTTTCATAACATATTAACAATACATGCTGCAGATTCTCTGAATTCTCAGCTTACATTTTTTTAAAAAGTATCTAGCCCTTTCTCTTTCAGAGGCAAGGAAAAAGTCATCTCTACAATGGAATAGGGTAGAGACTTTTTTTAAAAAAAGCACGAAGTTCAGAGAACCTGCTGCATTTATTGTTACAACGGTAGATTGATATAACACTAAGAAAAATACAATTCAAAAACTGGGGTGGGGGTGGGAGGTGTGGTTTGATGATGATGAAACCTCCATTCATTGAAAAGTGGGTTGGAGGTGGGAGGGACAAACCAAACCTAAAGAAACATTTTACACAAGGGAAAAACTCAAAATTGGTTTCCAGAAAAAAATCAAAGGTAAAAGTGGTTTCAAAAGAACTGGCCAAAAATAAATGGGGGGAAAACAAAAAAAAAATGAAATAAAAACTCAAGGCAAAAAAATGCATGCAGAAATTGGGATGAATTGAAGCAGTATGGGGCCAGAACCTACAGAAAAAACCCATGTGGAAAACCACCTAATGAGCATAGAGATTTCTGTATTTTGATCACATCTAAAGATTTAATCACGGTGTGTAACAAGCAGTCCTGCCTTATTGGGGAGCTCAAGCGCCTACATTTTGATTCTCAGCTAGCTCAGGAGCCAGTGGAAAGGTGACAAGACAGCTGTTGCCAGAAAGGCTGCGCCTCAGTCTGGTTCCTCCTCAAAAATACTGTAAACGAATCTTCTTACGTATTATATTGATACAACTAGAAGCAATCTAAAATTTTAAGTTTCTTAAAGTAAAACCTTACTGCTGAAAACGGATAATGGTGCCATCAGGAAAAATGTTTTCTTCTTGACCGTCTGGGAATATGTTTTTTATAGTTTGGTCAGGGAACACAATCTCCTTCCTTCCATCTGGAAAGTACTTTTCTGCAATAATGATCACATGGAATGTCAGTGTTCAAACATACATTGTTTTTGGTTTATGTAGCATCAGTTGCACACAGCACTTTGCAGTTTAACAAAAAGTAAGAGTGAGTGTTGTACAGCGGTTAAACTATCATACTAGGATTTGGGAAGCCCAGGTTCAAAACCCCCCTCTGCCATGGAATCTTGTGGGACCTTGAGCCAGTCACACACACTCAGCCTAACCTACCTCGCAGGGTTGTTGAGGATAAAATGCAGGAGAGGAGAATGATGTAAGCTGCTTTGGGTCACCATGGGAAGAAAAACAAGGTATAAATGAAGCAAATGAAAAGTCATACTGTTTACCTATTTGGCCATTTGAGAAGTGTAGGACCTCTAAACCAGTGGGGTAGGTGGTGTGGGTAGTTTTCGCCTCAGCATAATAGTATATCTATGGAGAGTTCAGAAGATTGCCATTAATAGAACCATTTTACCATATATAATTCCTTGCTTATAATGAGTTGTTTGATACGTACCACTCTTTGGTCTTCTAGAACTTGTTTTATATCCCCATTGAAGAAGGTTACAGTGGTGGTCTTGCCATCACAGCTCACTTCTTTCCGTGTACCATTAGGGAAGAAAATAAGGTGGCTACCATCCTTCAAAATCTTTTCAACCTATTTTTTTTTTAAAAAAGGTAAAATAAAAGTGCGTTTCATAACACTCCTGCCTGATAGGTTGAAGTGTTTGAATGGGTTCCCCCACAGAACAGATAGTTCACTTGCTAAGTTATAATCTACAGCCAAAGGAAACATAAAGGGGCACATACACTTCCAGAGCCTTTAGCCAGTTTTGATGAAGAAAATTCACCTATTGAGATCCAGACCATGAAGCACAACTGAGGTCAGCATAGATATGGCTAAGGCATGTAGGTTACACACCAAGTGTGCAGTGTGAGCCTTGGGCTTGCACCCTCCCTTCCACACTTCAATAGTATTCACGGCTTCCATGAACAGGCCACAACAGCTATCCAAAAATCCTTTTTTCAGCATATAGATTTGTGTGTTCTCTGCTCATAACTCTCAGTTCACAATGTTTCTTACACAATAGGGAAAGGTTCAGAAACCCAAGACTCACGCACTCTGCTGGTAAAACCACAGACAAGGGTGGTTGTTTGTACCTGAACATTTAACAATGTATTGCAGTGTATGGGAAACTGCTGAGACTAAAAAAAAAAAAAAAGAATCCCCATTCTTTTTTTTTCTTTTTTTCTTTTACTTTTTTTTTTAATTTATTAATCCCCATTCTTTGTAGCTTAATAGGAACTCAATAATTTCAGTACAGAAGTTTAGGACTGAATGGAACTTGAAGAAACTGTCTACAATTTGGGGGTATGGTTTAAGCCACAATGGAAAGTCTATATTGAAATGGTATATAAACAGCTTTTGAAAGCCTGTATACTTTTAAGTTATGAAGATTATGCAAAACTATAAATGGTCCAAAAAGGACCTTCCCCACCTTCCTAGCACAAGTACAGCAATGTACTTTTTGTAAGTGTGCATGGTTATTGGCCGTTTCTAGGTGACCATTCTTTGTGAAAAAGGAAAAGGCGAGCCGCTCTGTTCTACAGTGCTGCCACTTACTGTGTTCCGGATTCACTTGAACGGAAAGGGTTATCTTACCTTTCCATCAGGATGACCGGCTTCTCTTTCTATTTCTTCTTCAGAATCTACGTAGACGGGAGTTGCTGTTGTTGAGGGTTCAACAGCTGTATTGCCAGGAAAATTCTGAAGTGGGAAAATAATCCATTTTCAGTACCTGGAGAAGCACCAAGTGACCACAGTATACCTGGAAATGCTCTGTCTGTCTAGATGAGGCATTACAAGAGCATATTGCTCTACCGTGGTGGTGTCTAAGCTCTCTCCTTTTCCTTTCAGCTTGTCTACCACAGAGCCCTGAGCACTGCAGTGTCTTATGGGACAGGTGCAAGATTTATAGCCAGTTCACATACAGCATTTGCTGACAGGAAAAAAATGTGCATGCTGGAGTATTCCCGTGTAGTTGTCTTAAGAAACCTGAAAGTTGCCTTTCAAGGAGGTCCATCTGTTATTGGTGATATTTTCACTAAGGAACCTCCAAGAAGCTCCAAGCTTCCTCTCAGAACACTGAAAACTACACCTCAACTATATAGCCAGATGTTTCCTTGACATCAGCTTAGTGCTTCTCACCTCAACAAATACAATGTAAACTATTGTACAGAAGAGGAGTAACATTCATAAATAATTTATTCTGTATGTTTAGATCAACTATTAGTAACAGACCGATACAGAGTAACTAGAAATCACTGGTTTCCCCTTCCAATGGAAAACAAGCTATCCTTGTCCATGTTCTGCATATGAGTAAGATAAACCAGTAGCATAATGTACAGTAGCTAAACTCTAGCCCCCACCATTCTTTAACAAAGAACAACTTACGACAGTTCCTATAACCTTATTGATATGAAAAATGATTGCACAGCTATCTCTCTACATATTTTTTATGTATCTCAGCTAAAAGAAGGTCTGTGCAGAGATAAAGGCAAACTCGGTACCAATACAAAGCATTGAGCTATTCTTTCAACACTGCAGTAATAATACAGTTACTTAGTACTTTGATGATACAATAGTCCCTTCAAAGTGGCCCAAATACCCTCTCAAATCACAAAAGGGGAACATGACAGTAACTTACTTTACTTGTTACCATAAAGGTCTTAGAAGAGTCTTCATGGGTAAATGTTGGGTTGTCCAAGCAACTCTCATTAGGTACAGCTGCTAATCTAGATCTTGCAGAGTGCCTGCCTGTTTCAAAAAGAGTTCAAAACATACTGGAGTTCTTAGGACTACAGGACAAAGATTATATAGACAGTGACCTAAACACGCTGCTTTTATTAGAAGGACCTTGTCCTGCCATATGAACCTACCCTGCCTCTTAGACCCTTGGGGTCTTGGCTGTGGTGCCACTACTTGTGTCGCCCTCCTTGGGGAAATCTGCTCATCATGGCCTCTGCTAGCATTTAGATGATCAGTAGAGGCCTGGTTGTGTAGAAACTTTCAGGTTTTTGAAGCCTGAAAGTTTCTGTGGCCAGGCTGATTTAGCTTTTACCTTTCTTCCTCGGATGTTAACAATTGCAATTTTAAAGAATCAGCTACTGGGGTTGTAATTAATCTGTTGTTGCTTAATTGGTTAAGACTTTTATTGCTTTCAGTAATTGTTGTTACCTAGTTTGTTAATTTTTTTACAGTAAAAAACAACTCTCCAATTTCCTGCAATTTGAAGCAAATTCATAATTTAAATACATTAAGTAATTTGAGCCCTACAAACAGTACCTGAGGTGTTAATGCCACATGCAGTACAGGTTTACACAAGCATTCCAACTGTGCTGGGAATGTAAGTGGAAAACATTTATTTAAAACCAATGGAAATCTGGAACAAGTAACTTTATTTTAGGTTGTGGATTCAGCCAGGAAGCTCTTGAACTCATAGACTGAATTAAAGAGAAAGAACCTTATAGTAAAAAGCCATTTTTATTTCTTGCGCCGTAACTCTATTGGATATGCTGTATTACAAATTGCACTGCAATTTAGGGCAGAGCTACAGATCAGTGGTTGAGCATCTGCTTTGCAAGCAGAAGGTCCCAAGTTCACCTAGAAAGATGAGGAATCAGTGATGTGAAATAATTGTACTGGAGAGCTGCTGCCTATCAGAGTAGACAGTTTTAACCTTGACTAACCAATGGCTGACTTAGTATTAGGCAGACACATGTAAAAATGCAACCGAAGGAAAGAGTCTGCCTGAAACCCTCAAAAGTCACTGATGGATTATATGGATCACTGATTTCACTAGTAGGCAGTCTGTAATTTCCCATATCAGGAAGCTAGTGAAAAGCTACTAGTTTTACATCTGCACTCGTGCATGAGAGACTGTCTCCTTAAAATGAAAAAAAAAATCACTAGTTCCCATGATAACTTTTTTCAAAACACTATCTGTAGCATCTTCCAGCTCTGGGTCACTAAGGAAAAGCTAGAAGCCAAGTTGGAAAGATAACTACTTTTTCAAGCAAGTAATGATGATTTCTCAATGAAAACATCAATTAGCACTTCAAGAGATTAATGCTGAATGCCTTAAGAAGGCCTCATTATTAAAGAGAGAATTTAATTCACAGCTTTCCTTGAGTGAAGCAGCATATCAAAACTAAGACATAACATTCAAAACTCCTGACCAAGGATTTGTTACAATGCAAAAGTAAAAATACAAAAACTATAAAACATACTACAGAAAACAGCCCCTCCCTCAGGATCTGCTTTAGCCTTCCAAACTAATGGTGAACTTGTCAATGTTCCCATTTAAAAATAATTTTGTAGCATTTCAGTCTTTAATTAGCATCTAAAATAAATCACCATGAGACCATCAACAAATCCAGTAAAGAGGGGACCCCTCAAAGATAAAAAATATTTCAATACATTTTGAGCATTAGACTGATTTTTAATCTTGTAACATTTAGATCAGTTTGTTTACAAAGTTGCAGTCTTAAATTTAGAGAGGAATAACTGCTTTCTACTACAATGCCGTACTAAAGATGGAGAGGTGGAGCATGTAAGACAGAAAATGAACCCATTTCCCATAAACAAGTCTTTGTACCTTCCGGAGGCAAATCATTTTTCCCATTTGTTTTGCTGCTCTTCTCCACTTGAGGAACTGAAGATGTAGTCTGAGTTTTTTGCAATACGGTTGGTATATGCTGAAAAAGAAGCAGCCCATTCATAACTTCTTAAAAATATTTATATCATCCTTTCTAAACCGCCCAATCTTGACCAATTTCTTGGAATGTGGGACTGGCCATGTGCTTTTCCTTAGGCAGAGAATTCTAGAGGAACAGCACCCTATGCTCCTCCTAATCTCTTAAAGCAGCCAAATCTTTAAAACAGAGTTCTCTGTTAAGGCGTTTAAATTATTCAGGCGACAGCCAAGAAAGAAGTTACCAGCGATAAAAGAAATTAGACAACCCTTCCCTGTTTTCCAGGCTGCTTTCATATCATAGTGGATGCAGTGTTGCACCCTTTACGAAATCCACCCTTTATAAGCAAAGCCTATGTAGACGGGGGGAAGGAAGGCAGCATTAGTGTAGCCTGATCTTGCCAGATCTTGGAAGCTAGGAAAAAACAACAACACCAGGGAACCAATTCACAATAGTTGTATATTCTGTATATCATATAAAAGTGCAAAAGTGCAGTAGTGCAATTGTACAGTTAATAAATTCACAATACAAAAATACACAATATGGTCATATTCAGTACACCTATCATTGAAAAGTCTTTGTCGTCCGTACAGTTCATTACATTCATTTAAAGTGCCAAGTGTCTTATTTTGATGGAAAGCCGAAGGTGGAGAGTCATAGAGAGGTGTTGTTATCATTCACAGTCCAATAATTTAAATTATTCAAAAAACGCCGACGGGGATGTGCAGGCAAGTACCATTAACCCGTTTCGTGAGTAAAAACTCACTTTATAACTAGGGGTTGCAGGAAAAAATCCAGATAACGCGATAGAGGTTCCAGGACTGAATTAGAGCCGGAAATTATAGGACGTCCGGGGGGAGGGTGTCCTGACTTGTGGATTTTAGGTAATGTATAAAAGACAGGTATTCTGGGGCTGGGGTTAATCAGGGCATCTCTGGTCTTTTTGTCTATCTCATTTTCCACCAACCCCTCATCCAAAACAATCTTGATGATCCGTTGGATGTGTGAAGTCGGGTTGATGGACACCCGCTTGTATTCTGTCTCAATATTAAGTTGTCTGGTACATTCCTGAACATAGTCACTTGTATTCTGTATGACAATGCCCCCACCTTTGTCCGCGGTCTTGATGACTATGTCTTTGTCATATTTAAGCCCCTGCAAAGCCTCCCACTCCAATTTGGAGAGGTTGTATCTTTTATGAACCCTTCCAGATTCCAATTTAGTCACGTCCCTTAGCACCACCCTTTCAAAACTATCTATCATAGGATCAGATACATTGGGACAAAACATCGATTTGTAAGTAACGCCCGTGGATGTTGGGGGGTCCCCCTGCCCAAAGAGGCACCCAAGTTTAATCAGCCGTATTAATTTGAAAAGATCCACCCTTGTCCGAAAAGCATTGTATTGGGGGGTGGGCACGAAGTGTAAACACTCACATCATGACTTTAAAGTCTCTGTCATTGAACATCTAGACCGTCCATACGCTTCGGATACAGGTAAAACACTCATGCAGTTGGAATCCAAATGGATTTTCCAACTTAACACTCTTTCACCGCATGGATTAAACTTAGAGATTGTCTACTCTTGTTTCCTATGAGAATTGTGATTCATTGTAAGTAGTGGAGTTCCCCCGGACCTTCCTCCAGCTGTAATTGGTTTAGATAGAACATTGATTGATTCGGCCCCAAATGAGAGATATATACACAGTCATTACCTAATCAATTATCTGTCCGTTAGCACCACCTCTTCATAAGCCATAGGAGAGCATAACTGGAGATTGTAACACATTGTAAGTGAACATGTATTTGATTTTTAAATGTATCTTTATATGTAATATTATGTATGTATTTGCTGATTGCATTTTATTTTTACAGTGTGTCCAGTCCGAATTCTTTCATGCCCAGGATGAAGTGAGTTTTTACTCACGAAACGGGTTAATGGTACTTGCCTGCACAGCCCCATCGGCGTTTTTTGAATAATTTAAATTATTGGACTGTGAATGATAACAACACCTCTCTATGACTCTCCACCTTCGGCTTTCCATCAAAATAAGACACTTGGCACTTTAAATGAATGTAATGAACTGTACGGACGACAAAGACTTTTCAATGATAGGTGTACTGAATATGACCATATTGTGTATTTTTGTATTGTGAATTTATTAACTGTACAATTGCACTACTGCACTTTTGCACTTTTATATGATATACAGAATATACAACTATTGTGAATTGGTTCCCTGGTGTTGTTGTTTTTTCCCTGCATTTGACGTTCCAGGGTTGCCCGTATTTTTCCTCCAGATCTTGGAAGCTAAGCAGGGTCAGTACTTGGATGGGTGACCACCAAGAAAGACTCTGCAGAGAAAGGCAGTGGCAAACCAGCTCTGCATCTCACGTGCCTTGAAAACCCCTTGCTGGGGTTACCATAAGTTGATTGCGAATTGACGGCACGTACACTCTCAGAGACTGGGCCAAAACAAAAGACAAACAAAAAAAGATCCCAGAAACAGAAGCCGCAGCCAGCACTGTGCTGTTACATTAGGAAAACCAAAAGAAATTGGAGAGTATAATCACATTTGAGAATTAGTTCATGAACTCTTAATTGCCTCAAAATAACCTATAATCAATTTTCCCTTGAAAAGCCGGAGCAATTTGCAGCGGAGTGAATCTCCTCCCCTTTGCCCATCTAGATAACAGCAGGACATATGTGAACAGATTGGTAGGTAACCTTAGAACACAACTGCAAGTACACCACCACAGTGATAATCACAGAGCAATATAAAAATCATAGAAACTGAAATGTGAGAAGTTGTTAATCTAGACTCTGAAGTCATAAAGCTCTGTTCTTTCGGCTTTACTCTTCAGGATACTCCCACATTCACTTATCTGCTCATACACCCCCTCTCCCCAACCAGCCAGTCTGGCAATGGCATTGCATATGAGGAGCCAAGAGTCTTTTAAATTTAAGCCAGCTTGGATCACAACAGAACTAAGATGTGCGGTTGGTTTGCATCAGGTTATCCCTCTGAGGCAAGTTTCAAGTGCCTGTAAAGGTTCAAAGAAGTGAAATGTAGCATATTTATTCCCCAGTCAATTAGAAATGATCAGAAAAGAGAACTTACTGCAGTCTCTGTTGTTTTTGAATAGACCCCACAGCTGTCAACTTTCCTATTGTTTGCAGATTCCCTCTTCCAGGCTTCTAAACGAAATCTTTCCATAATTTTGATCTCTTCTCGTAGCTGCCTATTCTCTCCGGTTAATGCTTCTATCTGGTCTCTAAGACGCATGTGGGTGGTTGACCATTTTGTTTCTCTCCGTTTTAAATCTTCCTGCAAGGTTGCAACCTGCTGTTTCAGAGCCTTAACAAAAAAAAGTTAGCATATGAGCTAATTATTTTCCTATTTCATTAAAATATACAAACTGGAAGGGGGTGACCCTCTATGGCAGTGCATGCTTTAGGACTCGGAACACCGTGTGCTTTGTGCCCCTTCTGAAAAAGTCAAGGGTTGGAAGACAGAGGGGACCAGGGCTCTACTTAGTTTGAATCTGTCACTCCTCCCTCGCCTTCTGAAGCTAGAAGTTTCCCAGGAAGAGAGACAGGGCAGAAAAATCCACTTGCGGTGCTCTTCTGTGTCACCTGCAGTAAGGTAAAGGGATCCCTTTGTGATTCTGATGGCATGCTGCTATTGCATGTCTTGAAAAGTTTAGCAGGAGGAAGTTCAGCAGGATTCTATCCAACTCCAGGAAGCAGTCTACACTATCATACTTCTCAAGACTGACTTCATTCAGACATCGCAATCAACTCTGGTTTGACCAAATCCCAGCCAGTTGTAATGCCTGAATGCAAGACAGTCCAATAAATAGAGTTGTTCAGTTGTCACCAAACCAGGATTATAGGCTAGGGTCTGTAGCTTGACAGGTACTGTAATTACCTATAATACTGATGTTTATCTGTAGGGTTTTATATTACAGGGCTGGGATTAATGTGGTTTTATGTATTATATATTATGTAAGTTTTGTTTGGATTTTATTTGATTTTTATTGTTTTGTTGATTTTAACTGATACAATGGCAAACCACCCCGTAACAAAGTCTGCCAAGAAGACATCGTGATGTGATGTCCCCCCATAGGTCAATAATCATTCAGTGCTTGCACAGGGGACTACCCTTACCTTTTAATTGACTGATGTGAACCGCTTTGAGTTTTTGACCAGAGAGAAGTGGTATAAAAAATAAATAAATAGCTGGTTTGTTAACCACAGTTTGTAGTAGTGGAAGTGTCTGAATTCACAAACAAGATTTCCCTGAGCCACTCTGCCTTTTGCAGCTGCCTGGCCACAGGGGCAGCACTGTAGGGGCAGAGCACTCCCTGCAGGGAGGAAGAAAGGAGAGAACAACTGGGGATTTACGCATAAACCAGGATTTGTTACTGATATCTGGTAGGTTAACCAGAACTGGTTGCATAAATCAGGATTTAAACTCTGGTCTGCTATGTCTGGAGTGATCTCCCACTTTCCTGCTCCATAAATCTTTGACTCGGGGGCAAGGCAGGCGGACAGTCAGCATGATACAGGGATTGTTATAAGCTAATACGTTAACGTTTACTTTTAATGAAATAAATTACTACTACTGGTGGTTGGGTGACCAAAAACAGACCACCTCTGACAGAACTGAATCCAGTAGTTCTGTACAATAGCAGTCAACAATTTTTTTCAAATTAAAAGCAAGCAAAAGGATGTTCAAGACTTTCTTTGTGCAGCTATCATTTTGCAATATATTATTTATTATTTTGCAGTTATGAAAAACATACCTCAGAACATCAAATTAACATTTGCTGAGTGTATTCCTGTGAGGTTCTCTTAATCAGGTGTAGGTTTTTCCCTTATAGTTACCTGAATTTCTTCACGCTCTTTTTTATCTGGAATGGCTCTGGCTGCCAGTGCATACTTCTCAAAAACTTTACGTTCTTTTTGCAGTTTTCTTGTTTCCTCTTTTTTCATTTCTTCTATTTCAGTCAGTTCCTTTGCTTTCTGTTGTTCAAAATTGGCAACTTCTTTCCTGAAATTTAACTGCATGTTAGCCTGTCTCACACATCTTCTAAGTTTAAAGGACTCGCCTTTCAAAACTTATGTGATGTAACTTATTACCCCTTAAAAATTTCACCAACCCAATATATTCAAAGAGAAAGCCTTCTAGGGCATAACCTACCAAACACTGTTTCTATGACTCCTCATGGGATGCAAGAATCATCTTTTGAATCAGTTAACCAAGAACAGGCAAAAATATCTTCAAAAGTTGTCTACAGTACACCTTGGCCAGAAAAAGCGGTAATTTCGATACTCATTAGTGCTCATGATATGGAAATTAAATCAGTTGTTGAAAGACCATTGCAGCTATCAGAAATAAGGAAATTGTCCTTAGAAAATGCTGCAATTCATCCCTAGCAATTCATCTCCAGGTTGGATTTGGGTACGACTGCCCTCAGCCCCAGCATGGTCCTGATTCTGTCCTGTATCCTATCATTCCACTAAGCAAAGTTTGAAAGCTTCATCCAACTTTAATGGCTCTTCCTTCAATGGAAGAGCCAGTAAGTCAGAAGAAGGGTCCTTAGGCCCAAGGGAGTGCCTGTAGCATAAGGCAGGATACCATCCACTATGTACTTGATAGTACAATAGCATGATAGCATATATTGTGTATAACCAAAGGCCATTACAAACATACAGGAAACATGAATCATAAATAATGCCGCTAAAATAATTAAATCTAAAAAACATTTCAGCATGTGGATACAATTTTGCTCATACTTTCTTGCCTGCCAAAGCAAACAGCAACACTCTGTATGAAATGAGCATCTATTATGCACTTGTTATGCACAGAGCGTCCATTATGCACTTCCTATGCACATAATGCACAGAGAGCTGCTGTAGCACAGTGGTTAAGTGGTTCGGCTGCAAATCAGCACCCTACTGGTTTGAATCCCACTTCTGCCATGAGCTCTGCAGGTGGCCTGGGTAAGCCACTCCTCTCAGCCCCAGCTCCTGGCTGTGTTGGGCTAGCTGAGTTTTAAGTAGCACAGCCTTGTTGTAAGCTAACCATCTTCAGACCAAGAACTCAGACTCCAGAGAAGTTACCTGAGGTTTTTCAAAGAATTCTCTTGTTCTTCTCGAAGTTTTGCTAGGGATGCATTTTCCATCCTGAACCTTTCAATTTCTGTTTCCAATTCAACAAGCTTCTCTCTCAAAAGCTGGGATCGAGCAGTGTCTAAGAGGGAAGAGATTCACCACGTTGGATACACATCAGACAGAGTCAAGCAGTAATATTTTGCCTACCATCTCTAAGCAGCCTGTAGACCAGTTTTATAACTGATTATGCACACCTTTGACTTTGGGTAAAGATGTATCATTGAGTCGCTGTGAAACTGGAAACAAATCCAATAAATGGGGTTCAACTAAAGATTTCTTGGGGTTAGTAAGCTCGAAGAACACTCCACAAAATGTTCCTATTGCTCCATTTTAATGAACAGGAATCACTTTAAAAACACAAAATGAATTCAATAGCCTGTGTGACTGAGGGGTTGACAATTTGCTTTGATTCAGTGGGCTGGATCTTATGATTCGCTTCAACTAAGCTGGATCCTAAGACTCTCTTCCATTAAGTCTAATGGGCAGCAAAGAAAAAAGGGAGGCCTGCCTTCCCCTCCCCAAGAACGGCAGCATTGAAATTGGCAAGTTCTGTAAGTGACACTCCCTCACCCACCCCACAACAGTACGGCAGAGGAAGGCAAGGCTAATTCTACCTCCAAGCATGACCTGTTAAAGTGAGGTGAATTTCACTGGTATTGAGTTCTGGGGATGAGATACTGGGGGGGGGGGGGGCAGGCAGCAATAAAATACCCAGAAGATAATGTAGTATCAGGAGAGGCAGATCCTATCAGGCTACGTTAACTCAAGTGCCGGGGGAACAGCATTGAGCCAGACTCTTCTGTAGTAGAGCAGCCATCAGAATCCTTGCTGAGCGAGGTAATTAGCAATGGATACAGTTTCTGGCAAAGCACATTGGGCTGATCACAGAAATGTCCTTCCTAAATCCATACATTTTGACAAAGATCACTATAAAAATCTTCCAATGAACCTAAGCTGAAATTACATGCAGCTGCATATATTGCTCCAATTACCCTCAACTGTCCCTCCTATGAGGTTGTAAGCTTTTTGAAGCATGAATCACCTTGCTTACTCTGCGCAAAAAAAAAAAAAGGAAACAGATGGTGAAACAATGAATCTGTTTTGTTTACATGTACTATTATCAATTCAACATACTAATCTCTTGACTTCAAGCCATTACATCATTTTACGTATTTAAAATCATATGCACATGTTTTTTTTAATGCTTAAAATTTTGAAGGGCAATAAATTGTCAGATTAAATGCTACCTAAAAATCCCAAACCAAATATAGGTTCCCATAATTGCCCCGTTCCATAAGAAATCGCAACTCAACATCAAAGCTCCCACTTGCAATGCATATTATTCATACAGTCTGTGGGGACATGTATGGGGGTGGTCACTATACACAATGCTCAGTTGGCTTACTCTCACTTACCTGTGGGTTCTCCCTGGCCCATGTTGGGTTTACTATCAGGCTTTTCATATGCATCGCCCTTCTGCTTGAGCCTCAGGGAAGGGAAGAGCTTCAGCATCAGATCTGTTGTAGGAGGTGCCGTTACCTCGCTATTTGTGATACTCTGCTTAGCCAAAACTTCCCCCTTCTTCACTGTAGCAATCTTCCTCTTTATCGCCTTATCCAGGAAGAACGCCTCACTCCAAGCAGAATGATCAGTGGATGGAGAAGCTTCGATAGCCACTTCGCTGCTTGGCGTTTGAGCACACAGTCTCCCATGCTCTTCAAAGTCAGACCACGATCTCTCGTCATCAAACTCAATCTTATTCCTATTTGCACTGCATACGCTTTGAGATTCAAGGGCTTCATCAGCAATTATTTCACTAGATAGGTTGTTGGTAAGATCTTTTTCCCGCAAATCAAGATTGGCACCCCTGCTTGTGCCTTTATCTTGTCCTTTGCACTCAGAGAATTCTGGACTATCACCTCTACTATTCAAAGCAAGTGCTTTGGCTTCCTCTCTTGCAGGTTTTATGGTAGTTTCAAATTCTTCCTCTGAGTCAGAAGTTGCCTCGCTGCTTCCATCAGAGTCATCTTCTTGAAACTGAGTGCTGGGGAAAGCCCAAAGTATTTTCGTATCAATTTTATTTAGATGATCCTTTAATGTGACTGTTGCCTGCGCTTCAGCAGCTGGGCCTCTATCCCTCTCCTTGCTCCCTTGTTGGGAAGCAAGCTCTTCTCTCTTATTCACTTCTGCCACACCCAGCACATCAGGCCTTTGCTGTGGCGGCCCTGATTTGATAGGAGTAGAAGACATTCTGTGGCCTGTGGAAATCTGCTGACCTTGATCCAAGATCTTTAGGATAAGTGAGGAATTGCTAGTGAAAGATATTTCATCAGCTGCTTGCTCTAGAAACAAAAATTCATCTAGTTCAATTTTTTCTTTTTCGTTTTCTGTATCCCAGTTTTCTAATTTCTTCTGGAAAGACAGTTCAAATGACAGCTCTGAGTCCTTTTCAGAGCAATCCGTATGATGTTTGGGATGAGAGAACGACCGGCTCGACTTGGTGGGTGACTTAGGAGTTTCCCCAGATAACTTGCTGCCTGCTTCGTTCAGCTTCACAAGTTCCATTATATCTTCTTTATTTTTCTCTGTCCCGAGAGAGTCCTTCAGTGGTCCGAGTTTCTTTTCAGTGGGGTTTTGTCTTGTTGACAGAGGGATAGCTTTCCCAACGCAATTCCTGTTTATTGTTGTTTTCTGAGCAAGAATTGCAGAAGCCTTCTTTGATTTAACACGCTGGTTACCCTTTTTAAGCACTGAGTTATCAGAAACAGTTTCTTTATTTAAAGGAGCAATTTTCCGGTGAAGCTGTGGCTTGTCAGCTTTAACCATGTTGCTCACTTCTGAAGTTTTGGGATGAAGAGCTGTTTTGTTTTCTTTTTGCTTAGCTACTTTAGACTTAGTGCCAGTAAACCTAGTTAAGCCTTCACCCCGTTTTAGAAAGGGCTGTTTAGGAACTGCTTGCTGACAAGCTGATCTTCCAACATCCTAAATTAAAGTTAAAAACATAGATTTCAGACTTTTTCCAAATAAAGCATATTTGGCTGGATCCAGTAATCTGCCAGTGCAAGGACAGAAGATCTCACCCATGTTCCCTGCCCTCTACCATCCTTCCCAACCCCAGGAAAGCTTATTGCTGGGGTTGCAGGGCCCACACAGCCATGCAGGTTGAGAGGTTGCAGTGGGGAGAAGGGAAATTGCAACAAGCATGTGTTTGTCTCTTTCCTCTTCCCACTGCAGCTTCTTGAGCCATATGACTATGCAGGTCCTGCAACCCCAGAAGTAAACTTTTGCTGGATCTGAAAAGACTGCCAGAACATGGGAAAGTTCCACAACCGTTGGCCCCTACCACTGACTGATTGCTGGGTCAATATAGAGGGAATGATGTACCACCCAAGTACTTTTAAGGCATTCTAGGTATGTGCAGTTTTATATATTGCATCAACTCAAAGTGAGACTCTGATAGATTAAAGCATAGACTTGACCTCACAATCATGAAACTAGAGAATTTCATATCGTGTAGAAAAACCAGAACAGTAGTATCTTTAACAACGTAACCTTTCTATTTCCTTTTTGGCTCAACCGCTGTTCTTCCAATCGTATCTGCTCTTCTAGCAATTCTTCAAATGTCAGTTTTCTCTCTTGAATACTAGTAGGAATAGGCCTGTTTCAAGAGATCAAAATTTTATTGTCAAATCTTGTCATGAAATGCATTAAAATAAAACCAATGCCTCTGTATCCAGAGAACTGTCCTGATAGTTTCATTTAGGACTAAGCCTTCAGTTTTCTAAAAGCATAACATCTTGCGCTACAGTAGTTTACTTTACTTGAGCCTACTGTATGCACGCAATATAAAGACACCATTTTGCATGCGAAACCTTTCTCACCTTTCCTCTGCATTAAGAGTTTCCAAGCACTTCCGTCCGGTCAGATTTCTAGATGTCTCTCTGTTCCCTGGGCTTTTGCTGTTATTGCTTCCATCTGTACTTCCTGCCAGATTTGGTTCTGGAGACCTACTGCTTCCTCCTGTGAAATAAAGAGAACTGCCATTTTCCAGGTGGTATGAAAGCTGCAAACATCCAGTGGAGAAATGACAAGTGAATGCAGAGGAAGGAAGAACTGAGTTGTGGGGAGAAAGATATACAAATGTCCTTCTTGAGCTAAGATAAGTAGTTGCCCTATAGCCAGGCTGTTACCAGTTTCTCTCCATTTTAGCTGTGTGGATACAGTGCCACATAATTTGTGTGTGTCAAGTGCTGTCAAGTCACAACTTATTTATGGCAACCCCACCAAGGGGCCTTCATGGCAAGTGCAAAGCAGAGGAGGTTTGCCATTGCCTTCCTCTGCAGAGTCATCCTTGGCAGTCTTTCATTCAAGTACCAACCTTGCTTCTCTTCTGAGATCTAATGAAATTGAACTATACCATGCTGCCTTCCCTCCCACCACATAATTTAAAGGTCCTCGAATTTTATTTATAGACAACCTATCTCACTGAGACTCAACATAGATTACACAGTGTAAGTCAATATGATCAGTGGTTGGGACTTCAATAAACAATACAACTGGGTAGGGCTAGCAGAAATTAGGAAAAAAAGAAGAAAACCAAATATAGAGCCGAAACAATGATGAAACACAACATAAGCAATTTGACATGACATGTTAAACAATGCACAAACTACCCAAAGCATCTCTCTGAGCCATTTCTTACAGCACAGCCCCATCACCATTATAAAAAGTCCTCCTGAATAATTCAGTTTTGTATGGTTTGTGAAAAACTAGGAAAGTGGGAGCTTTCCTGACCTCTCCTGGCAGGCCATCCCATAATATGGAGACCACAACAGAGTATGTATAATTATTGATGTTGCCCCTTTCCAGGGTGGCACCTGCAGAAGGCCACGTTCAGGTAAGTGAAGCTGCCATAGTGGACTACAGGGAGAGAGACGGTCCTGTAGATATGAGGGACCAAGGGCATGAAGGGCTTTGTACGTGATAGCTTGAATGAGCTGGTAACTGATAGGCAGCTAATGGAGTGGCTGCAGAATAGAAGCAATGTGTATGCTTTGCCTAGCTCCTGATAATAATCAAGCGGCAGAGTTCTGCACCAACCGGAGTCTCCAAGTTGACTTTGACTGTGTAGACTTCACTCTTGATGTTACCATGGTGTAGAGCCTGGTAGCCATATCAGCTGGCTGGCCTTCAGTTTGCAAGAGCTGGGCAAGGCTGTTAATGATGGGATGTTTTGGAGGTCATTAATTCATAGGTTCACCATAAGTCAGAAGCAACTTGATGACATATACACACACACACACGCACACACAATTTGCTTGCACCGTGGAGACAGTGGCTGCATGCTGAGGAGCCTGTAGGCTCCTCAGCATGAACTCCTCCCCTTTCTATACATACACACCCCTAAACACACAGCGCAGTGGCCCAGTATCAGAAAAAGAGATGTCTGTAACATGCCTGCCCTATCCTTGGAATGGATGAGGGGAACTGGATTGTGACCAATATAAATAATAATCATTTGTACTCTTTCTTTCCAAGTGCATTTTGTGTATATTCTCAGTAATCCTTTTCACCACCCTGTAAGGTAAATTCAGTAACCTGGTTAAGGAAAGGCCACAAAAGCAAAGCCACAAAGGTTTTTTAAAAATAAAAATTAAGATAGAAATTTGTGTACCTGAAATGGAAGTGTGGTCTAAAACTTCCAATTTGTTCTGCGTTTCTAATGGCCAGTTCTCATAGGAAGGATCTGCAGAGGATATTCCTTTTGGTATTTGGTCGTTTAACATTTGCAGAGAATCCGTTTGTCCAGCAGGAGAAACACAAGACCCAAGGTCCCGGGGAACACCATTTCCAACGCGACAAGGTGGGAAATAAGGCGTAGGAGACAAGCGAGCTGATTGACTATACTGTTGACTCATGTCATTTTCTGTAACGGCAATGCATTAAATGCAAAATAATTATTATAATAATATCTATTATATTTGCATGCCCCATCTCTGTGCATTTAGCTAATTATCTTTGATCAAGAAAAGCCTTAAACTCATAGCACTGTAAACATACACTTAAGACCATCAAAGCAACAAGAAACAGATGGAAAGGAAAGCTGGGCCTTGAGGTGAGGAGGATTTTGGTATTTTAATGGTATGCATTCAACTGCATAACTAGTAGCTATTTTGTTTAGCTTATAATAGCACAGTACACACCATTTTAAATATTTGCCATGTTATCTCATATTAATCAAGCTCAGGATTCTAATTGTAAGTACTACATCTCTTGTAGGAACAAGAATGCAAAGCTTGTAACTGACCAAAGAACAATCCACTAACGATGTATAAGTGGCCCACAAAGAGCTCAACAAGCCTGCTGTTTTAGCTGCCTGTCGGCACAGAGGAGGCAGGCCACAGTATATGGATAGAGGGCTGGCATAAAGTTTGATAGGTCACAGGCTGTGCAAGCCTGTTCCAGAAATATAACCCATCTCGAGGTATTTTACAATTTATTTTACAAAAAAGCTTTCCATAAAGCATTTTGAAGGCTCCTATCAATATTACAAAACAAATGATACAGGACAGATCAAGTGTGAATAAGCATCACCTTATTTATAAACATAAAACATGTTTTTAATGAAAATGCATCTCAAAAGCACAATAAAACTGTTATTAATATTATATCACACACACACCAATAGCCGTATCCTCCACAACATTTATTCCATGCCTAGAATGTAACTTGAGAGCAATAATGGGCTGCAATCTTAAGTATGCTTTCCTGGGACAAGCATACTTAAATATCTTAGATCTTAAGTATGCTTTCCTGGAACAAGTCCCCTTAAATAAAATGGGATTTACTTCCAAGCAGACCTGCTTAGAATTGCTCCCACTATATGGGAAAGGCAGTGCAGTGCGGTGGTTAGAGGGTCAATGAAATGACAGAGACTCGGATGCAAATCTACACTCAGCCATGAAGCTCAGTAGCAGTGCAGCCATGAGCAGAGCCACACCCTGGACTTCAATTGGCTTGGAAGAGAGTAACTCTGCACTGAATTTCATTGTAGGTAGGCTTGCCAACAGGCCTGGAGAAAAATGTCAAGTCTCTTTATTAGAAGCTTAAAGTGTGGGAATGAAGAGCGGAAACTTTTCATGGCATGAAAGTATATAACATCACTTGGTAAATACCATTCCATTAAGCCTCTGTTAAATACATGACATTTTTCTTCAGATCTGTTGACTGACTACCTTAACTGTAGACAACCTTGGGCCAGTCACTCACTCTCAGCTTGATTTACCTTACCCATACAGAGATAAAATAGAAGAGTGACTATGTGCATAGCCCTGAGCTCTTGGGTTAAGAAGCATATACCTAGGAGTTATTAGGTATAAAGCTATGCAGTCAGTATCCCAGTAAGTTCTAACTGAGAAGCGTAAGAGCAGTTTGCAAGAGCATTCTGGTATGGTAAACTGCAGTATGGAAATCAAGCCAATATTGAGTATTCAATATTCCTGATTGAATACTTTCATCCCAAAGTATCCTCATATACGTAAAAGCAATGAACACACAAAATATTTAACAAACTTATTCTCTGCCTATTGAAACTGTAATGAACTTCTAAAGGCTTTCCCCATCATTTCCACTCACCAGTGTGTGCTTGCTGCTCAGAAACCATAGAAAGTAGTTTCTGTTGCTCTTCCATTAGCCTTTGGATTTGCTCCATTTGTTGCCTTTTCAGCTCTTCTTGCTTGAGCTGCTGAAAGCCTTTCAGCTTTTCGAGCACAAAAAGGGAGGTATAATTTTGAAAATCAACATCAGCACAACCAGCATAATACAATACGCATAAGAAACAATTTACAAACAAGATTTAATTACACTGAAATCTTAATATATCCCAGGTCTACCATATACCATTTGAGCTACTTGATAAGATTATTAAGCAATCAGAATCAAGGTAGGCAAGGTATGGTCCAAGATCCTGGCACAGCTGGTATGTACTGAAATCTCAGCCCATATCAGGAATCACAGCCTCTACTTGCTGCCAGAGCCCAAGTTAGACGCAGTTGTTTTATAAATGTTTCCTTGACAAGGGACAGATCCAACTGCTTCTATTCACTGTATCAGGGACACTACTCTAAAGAAGCACGGACTATCAATATCACAGTTGCAGTTATCACTTCCAAAAGATCAGCCTGCAAGAAGCCTCCAGAAAATACAAAGTCAAAAAGAACAAGTTTCAGTTAGTGCTCCTTTTGTTTGGACAAACAAAATTCCTGAAAGAAGTGAATCCACTGCTAGTGTTGAACCAGATGCAGCAATACAACCCACAATCAAGAAGCATCTTTGAACTACCTTGCAAAGGGGGTGGCAATAAGAATCCACATAGTACAATACAAACGGGATATACCCCAAGTGCCTCATAAGCCTCCCCCCTTTCAACATAGATGTACATCCAACTGCATTCTGACCATGCAGTTCCCAATGCAGTGTCAGAATACACGTACAGAAGCTACTTCCTAGCATCTCTCCCCAACAGGGTAATTTTATTTGAACAAATCCAGTATTGGTACAACAAAATACATCTCAATCACAGGCACGTCAGTAGCATCAGTACTTGCTTGCAGTATTTTAAGCTCTTGGGCTTCTGATTTCTGCCTGCCAAAGTGCAAAAGTTACTCCTCACTGCCTGCTTCTGCTAAGTGAAAGAGATTGCATACCATATCTTTTCTGCACATGCAAGACATAGCATAAGATCTTTTTTCTGATAACATTTCAAAACCAAATAAAATCAAATAATGTGAATGTTGTGTTGTACATTCCACACTATCACTTTGCCCCAAAAATGTATTGAAGCGCACTGAATTGCTGCAGACACTACACCGATTGTACATAGAACTGTGCTAAATACGTTCTCCTTTCTGGAGATACATTATTGCATCTAACCCACTGAGATGACATTGGCAATGCCATCATTGATCATAGCAGAAGGATGTGTTAAGTAGGTCATTAAGCAAAACATTTTCCTAATTAAAAATAGGCCAAGACTCTTCAGCAGGCCTACACAGGCTGCAATACACCACATACATGCGCTTCACCAGTCACATACTAGCATCCTATCAGATACTCTAAAGATGCTGGGTTTTACAGTCCAGAGAGTCATCAAGAAACAAGCACTTGTATCAAAGCCCTTATGGACTGCATTCAGCTTAGTTGGTTACAAGTTCACCAGAGTGTCCTGTGAATTCACCAATGCTTTCTTCCTTGACAGAAGTGATACTAATGCTGCCCAACACAGGCAAGTTTTTACCTGCTCAAGCTTCTGCGTTAGTGGCTCATTGCAACATCCATCCTGCATATCATCCAATCGACTATATTCAAAATTATGTTGCAGGGCTTCACGCTGGGCTGAACCTTCTTTAACCATAAGCATTGATTCCTTCTTAGTCAATGAAAGCGGGAAAAGCATTTTAGCCCCATCCAACTTTTCTTCACAAGACTCCAAGACTTCTTCCCCATGGAGAGAGTCTGTAGTAAGAGAAGCACTGCTTGAACTATGTAGTGAGTTAACTGCAAAACTCGAGTCGTTTTCAACATTGATTGCACGAGTGGTTTTCAAACTAAGGAAAGGAGGATTTAATATGACTCCAGCCCGAGAAGCACTGGACATCCAATGAGCTGCTAAATTTTCTTCCCAACTGAGATCTGCAGAGGTGACCATCTGGAAAATCTGATTACAATCCAAATTGTAACTTCTGACAAATCCCAACAATTTGGTATCTGGCTTTTAGAACCTGCATGGGGTGGAGAAGAGAAAAGGAAAAAAAGGTGTCTCTCTCATACATATCAGAATCCACATTTTATAAAAGAGCAAGATTTGGGTACAGGATCACCTTAAAGACCAACCAGATTTCTAGGGTATGAGCTTTCAAGAGTCAAAGCTTCCTTCTTCAAATACGTGAAGTGGAAGTACATAGGGTTTTATGCAGCCAGAAGATGGGAAGGGTATTTAAAGTAAAGGTGTAAGGTATAATATTATTAGCTTTAACTCTCGAAACCTATACCCTGGAAGTTTAGTTGGTCTTTGAGGTCCTACTGAACCTGAATCTTGTAGACCAATATCTGAACCCACCTGAAACACGTTTTAGAGAAATATGTTGTGCATACAGTTTCTTTCTATACCTGGTCACGGGAAATTTTACATTTCCTCACAACTGCGTGAGAGGAAACGCGAAACATGATTCCTGCCTCCTCAGCGTGCCACATGTCCCTCACAGCCCCCCTCACTCACCTACTTATCGGCCCCATCTCTGTAGGGCGACAGCCGCCAGACCTTTTACAAACCTACCGCCGTCCTCCGAGCTCCCAGCGCCACAGGCTGAACAATACAGGTAGCAATGCACCTTGGGAGTTGTAGTTCAACATCGGCCACAGTCTTCGGTTACTGGCTCACTTAGAACTACAATTCCCAGAAACAGCAAGGGAACGAAAGGACGTTACATAGGCTTGGCTGGTAAATACAGCGCTGATCGCTCCAAAGCGGTGACGGTTGAAGGGCGTTTCCCTCAGGTTGTCAGTCGAGTGAGGCCGGTTTTGCCTCGAGGGTATTGGAGAAGGGGAGGAATCGGTGTGGGATTGTCAGCCAGAATTTTTGTGTATGTTTTGGAATGATAAAAGTCTGCGACGCAATTGTTTAATTTTAAACAGTATTAAAAAGCTTTTTAAAAAAGTTTTTCTCTGGTGGGATGTTCAGTTTCATCGTTTCCCATTGTCCAGCGCCTAGCTATGTGTGAAGCTATGAATTAAAACGCATACCCCTCCCATAAGGTTGTGGTTGTAAATAAATATCGTGGGTGCGTGCAGCGTCGCTTGCTCCACAGGGTCCATTAGAAATGGGGAGTTACAAAGGTGAATTACACCCTAAAAATAAATATAATAAAGCCCTGTGGTACTTAAAAACTAAAAAATGCTGTATATAGTCTTCTATAATCCTATAAAGATGGCAATCATAAACTTTGCCAGATCCTGGAAGAAAGTTTCCTTACCTAGTATTTATTTATGGCTGGGAAGATTAGAAGAAATTTTTACTATGATAAAATTAACTTACTTATTTACAGATAGGAGTGAAAAAAAATTACTGTTTTCGGAGACAAATCTCATCAAAGATATCCAGCGGAAAATGTAGTGCTCATTGTAATGTTTTGGGAAGAATAACAAGAGACTGTCATCACTATTGCACAGTAATAGTTTACAGTTCGATCGGATTGCTTACTCACAAACAAACGTTACTGTGTGCAATAAATGGGCACCGGATTGCAGTCTGAAAGCACGCAGGGCACTGGCAGGGTAAATCATTACGAAAGATCACTGTCTGGAATGCCCTCTAGTGTGTAAAAACTCCCTGCAAAATTCCCTGCAAGTAGAAAACTAGCTGACTAAGCCGATGGTGGAACCTTCCTGCTGGTCTATCTTTCTACTTGCATGGTGTTCTTTTTGAAGGAATATTTAAAGGTGGGATCCACCCCCCGCAGCCCGAAGTGACGTAGTCCATTCTTGCTCCATATTCCCCTTCACGCGAACCACACTTTAGACTCCCTCAGAAATAATCCAGAGAAAGCACCCGTTTAGAACACTGTCGTTCAAATCATTCGAAATAATCAGATTCACTGGCACTTAAAAGCCTAACACGTTTTCATTCCCGCATAAACTTCCGTGGCCTAGAGCTCACTACTTAGAGCGCCTCGGAAGAAGTGGGCAGTAGTAACCGGAAGGTGTACATTATTGCTTGGCGCGGTGCCCGCGCTCCTTTTCGACGATCGACTGTTTGGCTCGCATCTCCGAACTACCGCTGATTTGTGTTCGGGAGGCACATTTCTCCCCCTCGCTTAGGCTAAAGCGGCCCTTCCGAGAAATCCGCGCAGTCGCTGTCGGGAGCCTCGCCTTGTCAAGAGAACCGGGAAGCGCGTGCAGGGCTGTAAATTCCGTGGCTGGCCCAGGTGAGTCGTTCTCTGTGGTTCGCCTTTGATTTTCAAACAAAACAGATCGTTTTTATGGCTTCTCAAACGGGATCTTCTCTTACGTAGAAGGTTGCCAACTTCCTCCTCCTTTCCTTCTAGCAGGGCAGGGCTCCTGTACTACCTTCGCTTGCAGAATTTCGGCTTGGAGTACCAATGCGGGGTGGGGAGGGAGACCGGGGATTTCCTCTGCCGTCCTGTTACCTAGTTCAGTAAAGATTGCCAATTACTACCAATGGCCTCTGTACTTCTTAAAATTACGCTTGGATTTTACTTAATTAAGGTTCTAAGTCCTAAGGACTGGAAGTAAGCCCCATTGAATAACAGGGAACTTAATTTTGAATGGGGCTTTAGAGTTTTAAAAAATACTTGAGGATTGGCGGGGGTAAATTTTGATCTTGTTGCTGCACTGATCTCTTCACACTTTCACTCTTGCAGTATTTTTTTAAAACACAGTTATGTTGATAATCAAGGAAATCAACTCTAGGCAGTTTCACATTATTTATTCTAGGATCAAGGATGGCTGATGAGTCATAGGGGGGAAGGCTTGAGCAAGCCTTTTGAGAGCTGATTCCAACATTGGGTTTGACATTCGCACAATGCCTTTTAAAGGCGTGAACTGCATGAAAAAATTCTGGGGACATTTTATGAACAGGATCTTAGGAATTCTGCCTCAAACCTTGTTTAGGCTGCAATGCTAAGAAACATTCTTGAGAGTTAGTTAAAATAAAATGGGACTTACTTCTGAGAAGACCTGCTCCTTTAGTATTGCTTCCCCCTCCCCATATTTGTCCATATAACATCTCCCTTTGTGCAAGCAGTGGGTCAGGATAGTAGCTTCTAAATCTCAGTCACTTGTGCTATCTTCAGAACTGAAATAAATTGCTGGGACTTGGATTCAGGAGGATTGCTTTACTACTACAAATGCCAACACAGACTCCCCTGAACATACACAGCTGTGCAAGCTAACCTGAGATAGCCTGATGCTAACAGGATGGAGCTCCTATGCCTTTAACAGTTCATTAATAGCAGGGTGGATTTGATTTAAATCAAACTGATTTAATTGAATCACGATTTAAATCACTAGTCATTAAGGCTTGATTTAAATCATAGTTTTCTACATGAAGACTAATTCTTGCTGGTATAACTTTAATATGCAAGTAGATGCCTGCCTTACCGATAGGTAAAGGAACTTCATTAAAGTATTCCCAAACTGGGTCTCTTTTACGGCCTGCTGCCATTATAGGTTTTTTCCCCCAAGGAAAGAATGTGATAAACCTCAGGTCATACACACAAAAGATCCAAAGACTTGTGCAGTATTGTGCTCAAAAGGTTTCACTTTCATTTTGTACTGCTTGCCCCTCCCACCTCACACTTAGTTTCTTCTTGTGCAGATCTATTCCACTCCAAACCATCAGAAAAATATTGTTTCTGTTCACTGCACTTCTTGAAACTTAGCACTGGAGGGGTTGATTCTGTCTTCATAGGTTTGTAGAACAATAGGATTAAGGTCTTTTTCTCAACTCTGTTCATGTTATAACATTTTTGCTGTGAAGAAGAGGCATGTGATCTCTGCTGAGCTAACACAAATTCAGTTTTGAGAACTGTAAAACCAAGCATCTGTGATAATATCTTGTAGGCAGAGAAACTGCCCAATAATCTTACAAAAACCTCTGGAAGAGCATGACATTGTGAATGGATTAATGGAATTTATTTACCAACAAAATCAAACATATACAGCCTTATTCTACATAATTAAAAACTAATCTTTATTTCATGATGGAATAACCTTTGGATGGTAATATATTTTCCTCAAAAAGCATTTTATTTTAAAAAAATCCGATTTAAATCAAAAAAATCCGATTGTTTTGATTTTTTTAAAAAAATCATTGATTTTTATCCACCCTGATTAATAGCAAACTTCAACTGGTGCAGTTTTTCTTGCGCTGGTGTGACAGTTAACACCTAATTCCCTTGTCTATATATTTATTAACATACATAAATTCTGCCCTCCTTTATATATGTGGTCACCCTAACCTGTAGTGTTTCTTAGATTTATTATTTAATGTACATGTGGCATTTTTATCCTGTCCTTGGTTTCCCCACCATCTGTTTTATATCCTTGCAGCAACCCTACAAAATAGGGGAGGCTGAAAATGATAACCCATGAGTGACTTGGCTAAGGCCACCTCTGTCTTCATCATGAGATAATTTCAAGTAACAAAGAGAACACCAAATCTCCCATATGTACTGAGCCTAAGTTTCCCCCCCTGCTTTATCTGGCAGTGCATACTTGTTGCCGATTCTAGGACAACCAACTCCTTTACCTCTATGAGGAAGGAACCCATGAATAATATAAAATATTTGTGAAAACAGAGCCTACTGTGTTGATCCGCTATCAGTAAATGTGGTGGAAGGCATTGGTTAGGGCTGGGCATACTTTGAGTAAATCCCATTTTATTCAGTGGGACTTTTCTGTGAGGAAACCTAGGAGTTTGTAGTAGATTGGCTTTCTTCTGCTTGGTTTAGAAGCATATACATTTGACATGTGATCTTGAATATCCCACATGGCGACTAGGTTACTAATTTATGTTGAAAGAGCTCCTTGATGCAATTTAACATTACCCCAAAATAATTTTTTCATGAAGAGTGGTTCTGATTTAAAGCTAGCAAAAATGTCAGAAAAGCAGCCACAGAGAAGATTATAGGTTTATGTGCCTCTGGCTTGATTTAAGAGAGCCAGTGTGGTATAATGGTTATAGAATGCCAGTCTAGGATCTGGAACACCTGGATTCAGATTCCCACTGTGCGATGGAAGCTTGCTGGGTGACCTTGGGCCAGTCACAAACTCAGCCTAACCTACCTAACAGGGTTCTTGGGATTTCTTTAGGAATTCTTTCCCATGGGTTGAAATAATAAAGATTGTCATGGATAAATCTCAAATGTAGAATTGGAAGGTTGTTGTGGGTTTTCCGGGCTGTATTGCCGTGGTCTTGGCATTGTAGTTCCTACAATGCCAAGACCACGGCAATACAGCCCGGAAAACCCACAACAACCATCGTTCTCCAGCCGTGAAAGCCTTCGACAATACGTAGAATTGGAACTTGGAGAGGATTGATAAGGAAGTGTCAAGTCAGCTACGTCTGCGTTTGTGAATGTACATTGAGTGGTACTTAACAATTTTAGGGGACTTTTGAAAAAAAGCTCCCTTGCGGACATTATTGTGCAGACACAAGTTCCGGGACAGTGCTACTGAATGTCTTTTCTTTTGGTACCTTTTCTTCTGGTACCTTCGTAACGTTTCTAGATGCAGGCTCTAATCCATGAATGTTTATGGTAGAATAAAAACGTACTCATCTTTAAAGAGCCACAAGACTCCAATATATTTTGTAATATTTGTTTATGTTTGTGTTTGGCCAAGTGTTACTGGAAATAGAAGGCAAATCTACTGTGCTGCATCAGATCGCCGGAGAGAGAGACTGCACCTCACGGCCCTTCAGTTTCAGTAACCTCACAGCACTCTTTCTTTTTGCCATTTCTTCGTGACAGAGGCCAGTTATCCATTTAGGAAGCATTCATTGCCATTAAAGGTATATTAATGTTCTTTTTGTCAAATTCTGGATGCTGGTCCAGTATCACCACAGTTAAGACAAAACCACAGTGACAGACCTGTATTTAGAGGGGGAAGTCACAGCACGCCGCCTTTTGAATTGGAGATTTGCTTTTGCAGGATGCCAGAGCCAATTTTTACCAACTGTGGATTCTTCCTGAAACTGAAAAAATTAACCATCAAAAGGAAGAACTTGCTGAAGGATTGCATTAAAGAAAATGGTGGGCAGATAACGTTTTCAGTAAATGCTGAGGTAAGTTTTGTATTGATGTCTGGGCAGGTCAAGTCTAGTGGCATCTTAAACTCTTAATGAATTTATTGTGACATAAGTTTTTGTGAGTGAAAGCCCGTGAAGGCTTCTTTCTCGGTAAGTGTTAGTCTTTAAAGTGCTGCAAGAGTCTTTAGGGCTTTTTAACCAGCTGCAATTCAAGGAGAGAGAACTTAAATAGGAGAGCAGGATTCTACCAGTTTGCCACACCCTGGTAGGAGTTCCGTAGAACGTTCTACACACAAGCAATTCTACATTTTAAACATCTAATACTAATTTGATTTCAGTGCACTCACGTTGTCACCGATGATGCCAATACACTCAGTGCTGTTCACTTGAAAGCCATCCAGAAGAAGCAGCTGCCCATTGTAGGTGTTGATTTCATATGGGACTCAGTCAAAGAAAACAGACTTTTACCACCTTTAAACTGTGAGCCCTTGAAGACATCAGAAAATACAACTGGTAAGGGAAGCTCTTAGTGGACTAATAGGTTTGCCAGGTACCCGTAGGCTTCTGGTGGGAGGTAAGGGGACCCGGAACTCATTGGAGACGTGATCTTCTTGGGCCCTCACATGATGATGTCACTTCCAGAAGTGACATCATCACGTTGGCTGCAGGAGCACTCCCTTGCTTTCATAATCAGCCCCTGCAAAGTGCACGAGATTCCCATGGCCGGAGTCGATGATTTCACTTCAGAAAGTGATGTCATCTCACCCCACCAGGAGCTCACCTGCCATGCTCTTTTCTGGGTTGCCTACTGGTGGTGGGCAAATGCCAGGTGGCTTGCTACCTCCTGCCAATTGCCAGAGAGCGACAAGCAACAGGGCAAACCAAAGGACTTTTACCTGACACCAGTAGGCACCTGGGAACCCTATGGACTAGTAACCTTGATTCAAAAATTATTGCATTTACAAATAAACAAAAAATGTTTTTGAACAAAATGACTGGGGCTGTAAACTTCTCACACCTGATCCCTGCCTGCTTATGAGTACATAATAATAGTTTCATCAGAGACTTCTCAAATATTGTTGCACCTAGGGCTATATGATGTGTGCAAATTACAAATATGTACATGCATTTAAAAATACCTGTATTATGTATGCAAATATTGTATATCATCATTGACTGTTCAGGATAACATTTGCTTAGCTTCAATAATTCTCCAGCACCTGAAGTTCTCATGCTCTTCAGGGAGTCTCCTGTAGACACTTTTGAAAGATGCATGAATAGTACTCAGGTTGATTCTCATTTATCATTTTATGCTTGTCCACACTGAGCTGGAAGAAGAATTGAAATTAGGTGGCAGTGTCAAAAGCCCTCCTGAATAATTTTGCCTTGTACAGCTTGTGGAATCTCAACAAAGGAGATGGTAACAAGTTCCATAAAATAGCAACATCCACTGATAAGCCCTAGGTTTAGCAATGATCATTCTAATTACTCTACTGGAGGGACTAATCAAAAAGTATTGGTCTGAAGAGCACGGCTGTTACATGAGTTAATACTGTGATGTCTTGTGTTCAAAGAAGAGAAAAAGTTTGGTAGGGAACAGTAAGCTCTGGCCAAACAGGATTGTAAGGGGAATATCTCCTCTCTACAAGAGCTTTTTCTTATCTGCAGAATGCCATTTTTAGACTTTTCTTTGAATTCTGCACAAACTTTCTCAACTAGCAAGGATGCTAGTTTTATTTTCTTCTCTTTCCTGTTTGGTTTGTTAGTTCTATTAATAAAGCTTTTGTTACTCTAATCAGGTCAGAGTCCAAACTGCTGCATAGATACTCTGCTAACAGAGACTGGGACAGGTGGTCCTGCAGGTATGTGGATCTGAGACCATGAATAGTTTTAAAGGTAACAATCTGCACCTTGAATTGAATTTGAAAACAAACCATCGTTCGGTATGTGTGAAGGAGTTGGTCCGGGCTGATCTATTTTGTACCAGATGAAGTTTCCCAATTGACTTCAAGGGCAGTCTCACACAGTGTATGTTATAGTAGTCTAGCCTTGAGGTTACTGTTGCATAGATAAGTATGACCAGATTCTCTGGCTGCAAGAATGAGCAAATGTAGTAATTCCATATTAAACCATTGACTGAACCAATCTGACTCGAAAAAGTGTCCAAAAACATAAGCCTATAAGTTCTGTGCCTGACCTAATTACAGCGCCTCATATCTGTAGCCCTCTCTTACCTGGTTCTAAAATTTTGTTTTTAAAACAAATGTGCAGATATATAATATCAAAGCCAATTTTTATTTTACATCCTATTTTATAGCCTACATGATGGCAGTCATTTGAAAAGGGAACTTATCACCTGGGTTTCTCACTAAAGTTGTCTTTGTAAGTATGGATGTTGAAGAGATGAGGTCGCTGCTCCTTTTGTTTGGAAAGGGCAAAGTAACAGAATTAAAAGGCAAGATTCATAGCAAAAATATTCTTATGGTGCCTGATGAAGCTCTGTTTTTGAAATAAGGAGACTAGGCCAAGCCACTACTCAGGAGGCCACATAGGGGATCTTGTGTAGTCAATCTGAGCTCCTTGAAAGGCAGAATAAATATAACAGGAATAACAACAACAACACTAATATCAATGTAGCAATCTTTTTCTGATATGGGTTGCATACAGTGCAATCCTGTGCAGAGCTAGTCTAATCTAAAGCCATTCGAAACTTACATGATATTATTTCTGATGTAAAGCAGGATTTCAGGAGGCAGAACGTTACAGAATATAAAGCAAAACCCTAGATTGCTCTGTATGTAATGATTGATTATCCCATATATATTTTATATTATGTTACCAATCAAGAAAATCAGTTTTTCAAATGCTGAATGTTCTTCTTGATTTTAAGATTTGCCAGTATTCATATAAGAGGTGTAATTAATTCTGGCAAACTTAAGGGAAATAATTATTGTCATAACAATAGATGTGAAGATCATCTCTGTTTGTGAGGAAGACAGTTTTCTGACTGTGTTAAATGGCCTATTGGATGAGAGCAAGTCAAGTGACAGCAGCGAGTCAAGTGACAGCCGCAGCGCAGATGAACTAAGGTAAATTTGCTGATGTTGTTATTTAAAGAAGAAAACAAAGCCTTCCGCCCTGCACATTTGCTGTAACTGGAACTGCTGCCTTGTTAAGTTTTTTTATTCCTATGGTGTTTTAAGTGGATTTAAGCAATGTGCAATTGTCAGGTGTTCTTTGAACCAATATACTTTGAACACATTACTTGTGGGGCAGTGGACAGAATGTGGGATTTCAGTCCGACTGGCTCAGCCTCGGCTCCCAACTCAGCTATGAATCTTATTGAGTGACCTTGGGCCTATCACCAACCATCAGCCTAACATGTCTTTATTTTTATTTTTTTATTTATTTTATAGCCTGCCTTTCTCACTGAGACCCAAGGCAAATCACACAGTGCAAGTGTGTAGGTTGTGACTAGGGTGGCCAAGAGAAAAAAAAAAGTTCTGTTCCTTTAATAGAGGCTTAAAGCGTAGAAACATTTACAAAAAAATGGTTTAATTCCCCAGAGAAGTAGGAACCAAAAAAAAGCCATCCAGAACAGAAGCCTTCAAACAGTTTCCTTCTACCCCTTCCCCTACATACTCCCAACCCTGGTTTTATATCTGTCTTGGTCTTTATCATTAAAAATGGCAGGCGCAAAGACATAATCAATTCCTGTCAGCTCTCGTGGTCCACATAATGTTATGTATGAGAGCAGGAAAGGACCTACCTGGCCCTTACAAGTTTTGTTTGTAGGTTGTGTTTTCAGAATTAAAAATCTTGTCAATGTATAATGAATAACTCCCTGGTAACATCACCTGGTAAATTAGCCCATTAAGCCTCTATTAAAAGGACAGGACATTTTTTCTCCAGGCTATTGGCAACTCTTGTGCCTATTATTATTGTTGTTATTATTGTTATTATTAACCTAGTTAATAGTGACACTTTATTGTTTCAGTTAGGCTGCTGGCTTTCATGCAAGTAGGCTTAATTACATTCAATAATGATAAAGAGCCTGATTTTCTTCTATTGGTTTCAGATGGTTTTCAGATAATGATAAAGATATTCCTTATTTTCCTGAAGACTTTGAGATTGCAAAGTATGATGTCCTCGAAAAGGTAAGAACTTGTTTTTGCCGTTTTAATGTTCAGCCTTGGCAGCGCTCTGCCATACTGAACCTAAATAACATATGTATCTTGGAGTACCTTCAAAACTAACAAATTTATTATGGCATAAGCTTATCTGAGGCGGCGTCCACCTTGTCATATGCGTGCTGACCTGGACACCAGCCCTTCTTGCAAAATGGTCCCATCAGATCTTGATTATCCTTGACATGATTCCATCAGTAAGGAAATCTGTTCATGAGCTGTAAACTAGTGCTATGACTTGATTACAGTGCTATTGCTGTGTTTCAAGTGGGATGGTAATTAGTTTCTCTGGAATTATCATTCTTTAAAATGCCCCAAGTTCAATTGTGATTGAAATTTACATGTGAATTCTGACAACTTTAGGGAAGGTTGGGAAATTCAGGGAGATATCAGATATGCTTTAGTAAATGTTCACAGCCACCTAAAGGTGATTGCCACAGTTAACTTGAACATGTCCAAAAAGAAGGGAAATGCTGGTTTCACAGAATTCAGGACTTTAAGCGTTCATGTGTGACAATATTCACTACATTCTCAGTAGTTGCTGTGATATGAATCTAGGAGCTTTTCTATACACTTGACTTATTCCTGATTTTTTAAGCAGTTGATCCCCAAGCACTGGAAGCGGTTTGGGTGTAGTTCTTCTGATCGCCTGCCCTCCCTTTGCATTTTTACAGTTATGGAGATGGTTTATTTTGTGTTGCACGTTCCTTAAATAATTAGGATTTTCAGGTTGGGTAGTTGTATGAGTCTGTTTGTAGCAGCAGAAAACAGCAAGAAAACAGCACCTATAAGACTAACAAAATTTGTGGAACGTTATGAGCTTTCGTGTTGTTCTGAAGAAGTGTGCTGTGGCTCATGAAAGCTCATACCCTACTACAGATCTTTTTAGTCTTATAGGTGCTTCTGGCCTCTCGCTCTTTTCTACTAGGATTTTCAAGTGAGGGTGCTGTTGTCATGGGTGGCATCATCAGTGATGTCACAACACACACACATACACTTTTTATCTTTTACTCAAACTTACAATGTTATAGCAATATAAGTGCTGGATTTACAAAAAAAGATTGAAAATGAACACATGGGGAGGTCTTTGCATGGGGAAGCCTAAAAGTTCCACCATCCATACCTAAGCACCCCCCCCCCCCCGCCACCGCATTCCAAACTGGAAAGCCCCACCCAGCCTGACCCAGAGCGAGGAGGTAGAGGCCAGCACTGATGGTGCAAATTGACCTCTCTTGGGACTGAGCCTGGGGCAGCAGTGACTACGTGCTTTTCAAACCACTCTGCTTTTTCTGATGCCAGAAGCGGCCACCTCCCCACTCCCCTGGGCCCCTAGAGCTGTTGTAATATTTTTTAAATCATCACTTTCATGGTGTTATATCAGCCTACCATTGTAACAATACATGCAGCAGATTCTCTGAATTCCCAGCTTTCGTTTTTTTAAAAAAGTAAGTTTCTAGTCCCTTTCCTTGCAGAGCTATAAGAAAAAGGCATATCTCTGCAATGAAACAGGCTAGAGAGTTACCTTTTTTTTTAAATGAAAGCTGGGAGTTCAGAGTATCTGTTGCATGTATTGTTTCAATGGCAGGTCAATATAATGCTATGAAAGTGTTGTGTTCTTTTAAAGATAGAACACAAAAACAGGAGAGAGGGAGGATGATGATGAACATCCAATCATCAAAAAGTGGGTTAGAGGTGGGTGGGAATGGGTGGGACAAACAAAACCAAAAGAAACATTATGCACAAGGAAAAAATTGACTCAGAATCAGTTTCCAGAAAAAATATCAGGGTAAAAGCTGTCTCAAAAGAACCAGGAAAAAAATGGGGAAAACCCAAAAAACTCAGTGAAAACTAAAGGCAAAAAAGTGTGTGTGTGTAAATCAAGGGATATATCAAAGCTGTATGGGTCTGGAACCAATGGTAGAAACCTGTGTAGAAAACCCCTAGCAGTGAAGAAAAAAAATGCTACTATTGGCTGTATCTTCCTTAACCATGATATCTGGTTATATATGTGAAAGGTATTCTGAAGTGGTGGCTCGCTAGCAAAAAATACCCAAATTATCATATCAAATCCCTTGGTTGGTTATTGCAGAAAAGAACAGTATTTTATGATGGGTGTTTCGTGGTATGCTAGGCAGCTCATTTGGGTGAGTTTCATGTGATGGGCTCTGTTAATTAATTTCAAGTTAGAAATTAATTAAAACACCATTTTTCAGGTTTCAGCACATGGTGAATATGCTGTTGTTGAACTTCAGTGTGCTTCTCAGTTTCGGGATCACCTCTTCCTCATATGCACACATTACAGTGTATTAGATGGAGTCCAGGTAGGTTGTGGGATTTCTGTAATGATCACAACAAGTTAATTCGTTTCTTCAGTGGCTTGAGTACAATATTCAACTCGCTAAGGTGGTCACTGGCTCTTTTTTACATTAAAATCCCTAGCGGTAGTAAGATGACAAATGACTGTGCTAAGGCATCAGCTTCCGGTCACCATAAGGATGAGAACTGTAAATCACAGCCTGTATATCAGTAGTTATTAGTCATTTCCAAACATTCCAGTTAGTTAGAATGGATGGTTTGGGGGAGGGAGCAGGACTGGAACAGCAAGCACCATATCAGCCTGTGCGTATTCTAGAGCCTGTGTGTGCCCTGGCTCAATATGTGTATTCCAGTGAATGCGTGTAGGTTGGATGGGCAGGGCTTATCGCTGCAATCTTCCTTTTCCACTACACCAGACGTAGAGGATATGGAAAGGCCAGGGTGTTTGTTGGACTGATATCCCATCCTTTGTTTATGCCAATTTAACTATGGAACTCAAACCCATGAGCTGCACCACGGCAATGAAAAAAACATATTATGCTTGGCATACAAGATAGAACTGGTACGCTCTGACTCTGCCACCTCAGCCTGCCCCAGCCTCCTTTTCTATGTAAGCTGGGAGCAGGCTTGTTCAAGGTCTACTGCACTAATAGTATTGAAACACCCTTAGGATGCTCTGTTTCGGTTATACCTGACTGATAAGACTGAAGAGCAACCCTTGATCAGACCAGCTGATCCTTCTGCTTCAGCACCCTGTTTCTCACTGAGCCAAACTGATGCCCCAGGAAGGTCTATAAGAGGGCACAGAGTCCAAGCCCCTATTGTTGCTCTTCGGCTGTATTATTCAGAGGCTTATTGCCTCTAAGCATGCAAGTTCTGTTTAATCATCATGGCAGATAACTGCTGCTGCATCTGTCCTGCATGAATTTCCTAATCCCCTTTTAAAGCCATCCAAGTTAGTGGCCGTCATTACATCCTGTTGCAGTGAGTTCCACAAGTTAATTACATATCGTTTGCAGAAATACTTTCTTCTGAATGTTCTGAATCCAACAGTCCATCAATTTTAGCAGAGACCCCTGAATTCTAATGTTATAGGAGAGGTGAAAAAAGTTCTCACCCCTTTTTTCCACCATTTCCTCTGTCTTTACAGAGGTTGCTCAAATTCCCTGTTATGGTACTGTTTTGGATAACATCGGCATTGTAGAGTCAGCTGGGGCTGTTTCTGTGCCTAGATCCATAGCTGTAGTATTCTATTGATATAGTTAAGTTTGATCCTAGGCATTTGAGCTTCAAAGCATCAATAAAGCCACAAGTTGCCCACTTCGCTAAACATGTTAAAAGTTCAATTGTTCAAAAGAACATCTGAGTTTTAAACTGGTTTGAATCCAGCTGACATGACTTCCTTCAGAGAAACAGGAACATTAAAGTTCAGTGAGTGTGCTCAATCTTATTGACAGAAGTCTCTAGATCTCTCTTAGAGCTAAATTTCAAAGCGTTCCCTGCCTGCAAACTCTGCCACTTAAACAGGTTTGGGAGCAGGCTTACATGCCTTTTAAACCATAGCCAGTTACCCCCTAGCACAAGATAAACTAGAATTTTTGTGACAGGATGATTTTGTGAAACGTTTATGCATTTTTGACACAGGACCAAAAGCAATATGCACCGGCTAACACTTCTGAGGAGGCACGAAGAGCCTATGAGCTTTGTATTGAACATCTGAAGAAAGCAGATTTTGAATTAAGAAAAGACTTTCCACATGAAGCAGAGCATTTAGCTTCAACAAAATTACAAGAGGTTAGCAAAGTTTTTAATTCTTGTCCCGTTAATTAATATTATTTTTCAGATCTAGAAGTATGAGGCCTCTCTTCAACATGAACATTGTCATATGCCTCTTGCATACAATGAAGCTAAAGAAGATGGCTGCTCTGTGTTACCTAAACTGCTATTTATTTGAAGGCCCCATAACAAGTGAAGGCATCCTCGCCAGGTCTTTTTTTCAGGGGGAACCTCTTGAAAATAATCAGCAATAGTGCTCGAAAATAATATGATTTCCAAGAATCCTGTGTGTTTCTTCCTCATTTCCCTCTTGAGAGTTCCACCACCTCTTTTCCCAGAAAAAAAACCCTGATCCTCGCACTAGCACAAAACAAATACATCTATTGTTGGGTATTTAAAACAATATATTGGGAACTTTAACCTGTGTTATACCAAGATCTAGATTCAGCACATCACCCAAAAGATTGAGGGGGAATGAGCATTCTTAATCAAAAGGTTTTTATTGAATAAACACTCAAGAAGAAGCCAAATTAAATAATTGTTATGAGAAAGTGTGGAGGAGAGATTTTAAAATAGAAGACTCAAAAATATTTCCCTAACATCTTACTAGTCTATAAGGGAAAATGACAAAAGGCTGGAGGAGGGAAAATCAGGGCATACAACCTGTCCTGTAGAGTGTTGAAATCCTGTACAGTCTTGATGTGGAGAGTGGAAGAAAGGAGTGTAGAGACAGAGACCACTTTGTGTCTCTATGGAACTCATGCCAAATCACACAGGGGCAGTCACTGGCCAGTCAGGAAAATCTGCCGCAAAGTATTAGGGATTAGAGGAGGTGCTATATTTATACTGTAAAAATGCTGGAGGTGCTAGGATCAGGTTGCTTAGTTTGAATTCTGTTAGGTGATTTAACATTAACTGTCAGGTGGAAGAATGTGGGGCGGTCAACTCATACAGATGTTCATAATCTGGAATATGCTGACATAGGCAGTGATAAGTGAACAAAAGACTGGAAGTGACAGCTGGCTCTCTCTGGGAGGATGACTGGTTTCTTATAAGGTGATTAGCTGCTAGATCTTGCCCTGCATTAAAGCTATCAGAAAACCTAATTCTGGAGAATCGCCCAAATTTCAAGTGGGGAGGAAGCTGATATGAGAGCTTCTAGATAGACTCTACTTCTGTTGTCTGCTTGTTAGTGCCTGGAGGTTGTTAAGAGAGTTACTGGAAGCTTGCCCTTTACTTCTTCTGATCTGCTGCTGAATTCAGGGGATTCACAAAGTCTGTGCTGTACATGTAGCCAGAGCTTTTGAAGTTATCTGGTTGGGTGATTAACAGGGTTAGGGCAGGGCAGGAATATTCCTGCTTAGTCATTAAGATATGGGGGGAAACTGGCTGGAATCAATCTGTTGCATATTGTTTTGGAAATACTCATCATTCATGATGGTCAAATTGCTTGGGAGGAGGCTTCAAAGACCTTTGGAGGATGGCCTTCTGGTTTAATCTCTCATAGGATGGGCTTTGCGTGATTGATGGATGAGCTGCCTTGTATTCCATGCACCCTTGGCATGACTCCCTGCTGTTTGATAGTGGTGTGATACAGGTTCTATCTTTTTTTTTCTAGACTCATGTTGAGACAGGAATCAAAATGGCAGTTCCCTTGAGGGTCCTGGGGGCTACATCTGGCGACCGCTTTTTTTCTGTTCCCAGGGTCAACTTGGGGCCCCAGGGTCTCTGGCCAATCACATTGCTTCTACCCGGAATGGAAATAGGAGAAATTAAGAAGAAGTGCAATGCAATATGAGCTAGGAATTTGCTAAATGCGATGTGCACTTTCTATTTCCAAACTTGTCTTCTACAAATGGCTTGAGAGAAAAGGGCATGACAGACAAACTCCTTTTTTGTAGCTTATCAATTAGGTGGCTAAGCCTGGAAAAAAATGGTTTAATGTATGGAAATAAGCAGTTGAAGTTTTTGATGGCAAGAAGGTAAATAACATCACTGGTCAATAACATTCCATTAAGCCTGTATTAAAGGGTCAGAAAATTTTTCTCCAGGGCTGCTAGCAATCCCCAGATGGCGCCAAAAATGCATTTTAACTACTTGACTGCTGTTTCTGTCTATAAGATTAGTTTTTACTATGAATTGCTATTTAAGAATGATTACTTTGCAGTGTCCTGATTTCTGTGGTATATTGCAGATGCTTGTTGAAGAAGCCATCAATTGCAGCACATTGTCTGAAGAAGTTGGTGTGTTCGTGGAACTGATCTGGGCTGAAGCACTCGGGTTCTTGAACCATCTGTTACTTAAGCCAGTAACTAGCATCAGCCTAAATGATGTAAGGCCATTCCTCTTGAAAACTTTTGCTCCCTACTCAATAGAATAGGGAGTAATAGAAGTGCTATGGCAAGCAAATGTATTTTCTCTTTCTAGATGTTGGCATCCAGCTAGGTTGGGATTAAACATGGCAGTGTGTTAATTGCATAAAGGACAAGCAGTTCTGCCTTGTTTTTCCTCTTCTGTTCTGGCTGCACTTGCTTGTGGTGTGATCCCATGAGGCTGTGGGATGCATGACTTTGCTGCAACCAGATGGGCAGAGCTAGTTGTGTTGGTTTTTCTAACCCAAGTGTTGTTCTTCCAGCAGTGCTGATTGGGTGGGAGAAGACCATGGGATCATCTTCACCTGCATGGGTTCCATATTCTTGCATGGACTACAGCCACATGAAATTGGGCCTTGAAGAAATGGCTCCTATCTGGAATGCCTCCTCAGAATTGCAAAATGTTGAAGGAGACCTGTCCATGCATTCCCTCATTAGGATACCTCAGAGCCAAGCTACAAGTGACGCCTGACACAGGTTGGATACTTTTCAGCTTCCGTCAAGTTTTTATGGGAAATGTAGGCATCCTGGTCTTGCAGCTTGGCTCTTCGACTGCTGTCCAATGGACTTTTCAACTGTCACTTGTCCAACATTCCACCAAGCTGCCTACGTTTCCCATAAAAACTTGACGGAACCTGACAAGTGTCCAACCTGTGTCAGGCGTCACTTGTAGTTTGGCTCTAAATGTGATCTGGGCACTGAAGCACTCAGTGTGTTTTAGTACTTCTATTTATTTATTTTATTTTGTTTTAAACATTTCTGTGCCACCTTTCCATGCAATACAAGGTGTCCAAGGCGGCAAACATTTCAGACATTAAAACAGCATTGAAAATACAAATATATATTAAAATATTTAAAACAAATAAAACTTAAACGTGCAGACAGAGGAGGGATAATAAGAGTTAGTGAAGGAACATCAAACACAACAAAAGTCTTCACCCACTGGTGGAAGACAATGATAGAGCGAGACAGATGAATTCCAAAACTTTGGTGCCATGACCAAGAAGGCCCTTTCTAAGGTTGCCACCCATCTAGCTTCAGATGACAGGGGCTTCTGGGTTGCCAGCTTCAGGTTGTGAAATTCCTGGAAATTTTAAGAGTGGAGCCTGAGGAAGGTCGAATTTGGGAAGGGGAGCAACTTCAGTGAGCTATAATGCCGTGGACTCTGATCACTGAAGCCTGGAGATGAGTTGTAATTCTGGAAGATCGCCAGCCATCACCTGGAGTGGTTAGTAGGTTCCTATGGGAGTAAGCCGTTCTTCTGCACCAGGTTGGGCATGGTCATTGCTCCTCTGTTGCATGGGATCCTTTTATCTTTAATCAAGATAGCATTTTTTTTTTAATGGCAAGATCCCACCCACTAGTGATTCAATGCACACCTGTTGCTTTTGTGATTGGCAAGCAGAATGTGTCGTATAGGTAACCGCTGAATATTGTTTGCAGTGTCATTGGGATAAGTGATGCATGCCATTCTTCCTCTCACACCCCCATGCTGGTGCTACTTTGTGAAGTTTTTCATTATCATTGAACATATTTTAGTGGCTGAGTACTCCCTTGCTCTATCAGTCCAACCTGGGTGCGCTTGCTTAGTTTTATATTTAAAGGCAAGAATCAAGAGAGGTATCTTTCCCTCCTCAAAACAAACTCTTGCTATTTTGTGAATGTTTCCATTTTCTGTGTATTGGAAGGCTGTGTGCTTGCCTTTTCCAGAGCGAAAGTGCCTTCCCTGATCTTCTTTTAAAGGGGTAAAGAGCAGCAGTGCTGTTCTACCCTCATCCTTCCTGTAAGGCCTGCATTTGACACTAATGTCTCTGATTTATATCAACAACAACAACATTCGATTTATATACCGCCTTTCAGGATAACTTAACACCCACTTAGAGCGGTTTACAAAGTATGTTATTATTATCCCCACAACAAAACACCCTGTGAGGTGGGTGAGGCTGAGAGAGCTCTGAGAGAGCTGTGACTGACCCAAGGTCACCCAGCTGGCTTCAAGCGGAGGAATGAGGAATCAAGCCCGGTTCTCCAGATTAGAATCCCGCACTCTTAACCACTACACCAAACTGGCTCAGTGAACTTGGGAACAGTGGGGAAAAGACTCAAGTGCCTCTGGGATACCCTTTCTCAGGTTTCTTCAATGAGCTCAAAAGTCTGTCTCGGCAGTGGCCTTCCTTTTTCATACTCTAGTGAACTTATTGGCTAATAAAGCTTTGGAAAATCCTATGGTTTTACTGAAGTAGCATTAACATCACCAAAAATGTGTATCTTAATGTACGAGTGTTTGCCGTTCACATTTTAAAAATGTAAACCGGGCACTATAAACTAAATAGCTTATTTTCTTAAAAGGTGAGCAAAGCAGAAGGCATTCTGCTTCAGACCAAGAAGGCATTGGATGAAGGGAAATCTCCCAGAGAGCTGACTGCACTGATAGAAGAATTCTACAAAATCATACCTCATAAAAGCAGGCTAGAAGACAACGTTTGCAAAAAGCTGTTATCTAACAAGCAGGATCTCTGCCAGGTAAGGTCTCTGATGAGCATTTGATGCCTATTTTCAGTGCCTTCAGTTGTAAAGCACTTGTAATCAGAATTATGTTTAGTGAATTTCACAGTGGTGACAGTATTGAGCATTAGAAAGTTCTAAAGTTCAAGTTCTAATAGATCAATCTAATAACAGATGTGAAAATATTGTTAAAGTAAAACATTTCCTAACAATGTGTGCATTAGTTCTTGGTTTTGGAAATCCTGTTTGTCAGGGCCAAGCTACAAGTGACGAATGACACTTGAACGGCAAGTGAACAGACTCACATGCATTCCTCCCTGTTCACATGGGATCAAGTGGAGCACAAGTGAACAGGGAGGAATACATGTGAGTCTGTTCACTTGCTGTTCAAGTGTCATTCATCACTTGTAGCTTGACCCTCCGAGAGTGCTACGTGCATGCTTTGTATGAAGCTGGTTCTGAGATTGTTTGATTTTTTTTCATCCCGAGGGAATGTGATAGGTTGAGCAGAGTGTTGCATCTCTCCAGGAATGCCACACAGGTTGCTCTGTGGTGTCTGCAATGAGCAACTGGGCAATTGGAATATATTATTTATTGCTGCTTCTCTGGTACAAAGATCATCCAAGTGTAAAGATCTATTGTTCGGTATCCTCGGGTTCAAACTAATCAGTCTGAATTACCTAGGCTTCTTTACTTATAGCAACCAATGAAAGATGAAGAACCCATCTTCTCCTGCAAATACTGAGCGTTGATTAGTATTTAATTAAAGTGAAAGGCTCTTGAGTATAGGCCCTCAGAACCTGGAAGATAGATTCGGTGTATATTCGGTATATTTAGACAGACTATCTTCCCAGTCTGGAGGTTAAAAAACCTCACTTGTGTTGCATCCTAAATATTGTTTTAATTGGCAGGTTGATAGGTCTCCCTTCTTTATCAGCTCTATTCTTTCATTCCCTTTACAATACCAACATAATTCAAATTGCTAATGTATAGGGAAGTATTAAGTCAGAGTTCTTTCATATTTGCATAGAGTTTGTTTATTTAGGAAGTGTGTCAGGCAACTAAGTTGAGAAATTTTAAAAATGCAGGTAATTACAATATCATAGACAATTAAAATATCATAAAACAGTAATCAGTAGTAGCATATAAATTCAATCAAGCCGTGCAAGAAGGCAGTAGCCATCATACTTTTTTTGTTATTAAATTCTGAGGTCTTCCAGAGTAAAAATGTCTTCAGTTTGCTTTGGCTTATAGGGAGATCACCAATCTCACTTTCGAAGAGAGGGAGTTACAGAATAAGCCTATGTCATTCGCAAATATTCCCTTTAATGTCTATTGGAGTGGGTGTTTTTTTGGATTTTACTGTTTTAGTATGCTCTCCCACATTTGTTTTCCTTCTTTTTCTGATTTTTTTTTAAGTTGGCAAATCTAGTTTTAATTATAATCTCCTCAGGGCAGGGTTTTTTTTTTTTGTAATGTTACTTTCTGGCATTTTATACATTGATAATACTAATTGTAACCTTATCTAGAAATGGAATATCTGTTGTCTATTATTTTTATAGCTAATCAGGGATATGCTGAATGTACATGAAACAAATCTGTTCAGTCCTAACCCGCCATCCCTTTCCAAGTACCGGGCTTTGGGGTGCAAGATAGAGGCTCTGGATGCAAGTAGTGAAGAGTTTAACAGAGTTAAACAGCAAGTTGTTCAAAGTAACTTCAGGTAAGTTTCAGTACTGAGACCTTGTTTCTAGTCTTGTAGCACCTAGTTTCAAAGTCTTTTTTTCCCCTAGTCACAGTTCTACAAAATCAGTTCTGAGAGACTCTTAAGAACTATTTCTTTAAAATGTGTGTGGGGGAATGTTCCATAAAGTGATGACTTGCTTTACTCCCAGGTACTCCTGGTCTCTTAGCCCTGCTGTAAGCATCTCTGCCCAGACCTTTTCTCCTGTCACAGTCTCTCATCACCACGCACTGAGATTACATTAGGCAGGATATACAATCGCATTTGTGTTTCTGTGTCTCTAGTGGCTGGCAATGAAATTAAAATGTGTCTTCTGCAAAAACTCATATAATCTCCATATTCATTTTAAAATGTCTTGCAGCAAATGTCCCGTAGAAGTTTTGCAAATATATAATGTCGGCAGAAGAAGAGAAATGGCTGCTTTTGAGAGTACTCTTGGCAACATCCAGTCCTTATTCCACACTTCATCTCCTTGCAACTTTGTTGGCATCCTTTCTCGGTAGTAGCTTGTGTTATCTGCTCACATTTTTGTACCTGCTTTTCTGCTCAGTATGTTTGCAGTCATGAATAGGAGAGTGCCACGGCAACTATCTAGCCATTCATCATTCTCTGGATGGCACTCTGTAGAGAGGTAAAAGGTATTCCTAATTAACAGCCAAAACAGTGTAAAGATGACTTGCTGTTTAGGATTCTTGGCAAGCAGGAGATCAATTATTGCTTCTGTCTCTTAACAGCACCAATAACAAGGAGTGAGGAATTATGGCCCTTTCTTCCCACATCCTTGCAGCCTCTTCCACCATTATATGCATATGAAGGTGGTGAGCTGCAGGTTGGGAGGAGGGATGAGAGCTTTCTTTGTAGTTCTTATTCCCTGATGCTGATTGATGGGGGAGAGAGTTGGACCATAGATTCCAGGAATCCTTCTTGCCTGCTTACCCTCTCCGATTCATGACATGCGTGGTACTAGTATCTAGAAACCATGTGTCTCTGTGTTGGGATGCTTTACAACATTAATCTTTCGTTTGCAGGGGCCTTCTCCTGCCAAAGGTGGTAGTTGAAGAACACGGCATCAAAAGAACTGATTCTGGAAACTTGGGTAGCGGCATTTATTTCAGCAATTCAATAAGGTTTGGAATATTTACTGATGGTAACATCTCTCTTTATGGTGGAAGAGTAATGATGTGTATCATTTTGGCAATATGTTTTAATATTACCGTCAGGGCAACTTCACGCTGCTTCTTGCACTTTCGAGAGAGAATATAATGAAGTGAAGAGTATTTGACTTGGGCCAGGGAGAGCCGAGTGCAAATCCTTGTTCACCCATGAAGCTCACGGAATGGTCATGGGCTAATCGCCTGCTTCAAAGAAAGAAATATACATGTGAGAGCAAGTGGCGTATAGTGGTTAGAGTACTGGACTAGGATATGGAAAACACAGGTTCAGATTTTCATTGTGCCAAGGAAGCTTGCTGGGGGACCTTAGGACAGTCACGAACTTTCAGCCCAACTTACCTCACTGATTTGTTATGAGGATAAAATGCAAGAGATGAGAACAACATAAGCTGCTTTGAGTCCCCATTGGAGGGAAAGTTGGGGTATAAATGAAGTAAATAAATAAATGTGTGCATTTGTCCCGTTGTAGAGAATAGAAGTGTTGGAGTAACTGTGTCAATGCTGCTATGTGAGCAGTAGTACACTCACAGTGCAGTCCTAAGTACAGTTAAACCTTTCTCATCTCATTGACTTCAGAGAACTTAGAACAGTGTAATACTGTTCAGGATTGTGCTATTAAAGTACGCTGAGTACCTTCTGCACCATCCTGTATGCCCCTCTTGAGCAAAAAATGAGATCTCTCTCATCACTTGTTTATACATCAATGGGGCAGGCACATGGACTGCAACCTTGGCTACCCTGTCATATCAAGCTTGGATGAGAAGACCAGTATGAGGTCAGAGATCAGACTGTGCGCTCCCCTGGGGTTCACATGCAGTCCAAAATGTCTTTTTTACAACTGAAGTGTTTAAACCATGGGCTAAGGAATTCTACTTAAAACATTTGTGTAAGAGTATTTTTTTTTTAATTTAACAGTACAAGCATCAAGTACTCTCAGCCTAATAAAATAGATGGAACTCGATTGCTATTGATTTGTGATGTAGCACTTGGAGGTTGTTTGGATACTTATCAGAAGGATATTTCATTAACTACTGCCCCGTCAGGCTATGACAGCATGCATGGAATTCGCAAGACAAAAGGCAGTGATTCAGCTTTCCAGGTACCAGATCTAAATAATCAAATTGTTTTGCTAGTGTGAAAAAGTAGCACCCCTTTCCCCCATGAAAGAAAGCTGTATGCAAATCATCACAGTGGCATACCTTACAGGGTTATTGCAAGGAAGGACTGCTGCAATCATATGAAATAAAATTGTGTATTCTGACAGAATGTACAAATAATATGTATAAATAATAATGTATGTATAAAGTGTATTGAATGCTGTAAAACAGTATGTAAATGTTTATCTTGATGATGAGACTTTCAAGGTTCGTTTAATCAAGGTTCGTTTAATCAAGGTTCGTTTAATCAAATTCAATGTAATTTGAATTACATTCAAATTCAATTGAATGTAATTGAATTAATTACATTCAATTAATACTTATACTCATATCCAAGGTAAGGAGATCCAAACAACACAATATTGTGAATTACCCACGATTAAGTTCTTGTTAACCATTCTCTGTGTGTGTTCATTCTAATTCGTGTCTCCAGGTTTTCATTTGAAGAAAAAAAAAATGCACAAGGCATCGAGGCACTGTGACACCTCATAGGAGTTAACACTGGAAGTCATTATTGCCTCTAAATATTGTGTTGTACCTGTGTACAAAACAACAATAACTAATACAATGAAATAGCAATTGTTGAATAAATCTGTTTTAAAAAGAAAGTGTGTGCCTTGAATGGCATCCATTTGACAACAATATCGTAGGAGAAAAATCTTCAACTGAAAATGAATTAGGCTTGTCAGCCTTGAGAGTCCCCATCTCTCTACGAAGCTTCCAACGAACACCTTGGGTCTCTGCCTTGTACCTCTCCTTGGTTTATCATGACACCTTGTCCCATTCTGAATCTTCCACATATGTGCCATGACCAGCTCTCAGTGGCTGCCTGAGTGAAACATTATGCAAAATTCACTCATAAATTGGTTTGCTGCTCCGGTAAAGATCCTACGATTTACTTTCTTTTTTCTTCCGTAAGGATGATGAGTTTGTGGTATATAGAACTAGTCAGATCAAAATGAAATACGTGGTTAAGTTTTGCCTTGCCGATGACGAAGTAAAGGAATTCCATCCCACAATCCAGACTGAGCTAGAAGACCAGGCGCCTGTCCTAGAGTATCCGTCACAACGTGAAGGTAAGAAATGTTTTCCATATAAAATTGTGAAGCTTGTTTATTTCCATATTCATTCCGCCACTGGAATGTAGAATGCAATAAATAAATCAGCAAAAACATTTTGGGGGAAACCTGGATTGATGTGGGATCTGTGGTTGTATTCCTGGTTTTCTTGCTTTTGTGGAATGAGTTGGCACTACCATTCCCACGGTAGTATCCGCTACAAAGATGTTTTGTGAGGAGCTGCCTTTCTTTACTTGTGTTCCAGCTGTGAAAGAATGCATATAACATCTGCAGATAATGCCATTAAATGTTGTAATTGTATATATAATTCTATACAGGTGGCTTAAAAGATAAGGATGTTGAATGGGAGTGAGGAAAGTATGTATATGTGAAGTAGAGTGACTGAATTATAAAAGGAGAGGAAGATCCAATGAGAGAGAGGGAGCCAGGAGTGAAGTGTTCTGTTTGGATGAGAGGATGGAATTGAGGGGAGAGATTTTATCTAGATCTGTATCAATACGGAGAGGGAGTTGGAGACTGTGTGTATCTGTGGATACATAAATCCAGAGACTGGAGCCATGAACAGACCAGAAAGATCTTTCTACAACTCCTGAGAAAAGCCCCAGATTTGCAGAAAACTCCAGCAACTAAAAAACCCACAGTTTTTTTTAAAGCCCAAATAATAGAAGCAGCTCCTGTAGCTTTAAGAAACAAATGCTCTCTGTGGCTATTGACTTGCTACCACACAGCATGCATGAATCATAGGGTTTTTAAAAGATAAAATGGAAGAGAATGATGCAAGCTGCTTTGGGTCCATGTTGTGGAGAAAGGTAGGATATCAATGTAGTAAATAATAATAAATATAACTGAAGATGGCAGATAAAATGTAGATTGGTGAGCAGGTGGGTAGGAGAGCAGCGAAGGGAGAGAATATGTGAGGAAGAAAGAAAGAGGAAAGAATGTGGGGAAAGTGATACAGAGGGGTTAGATGCCCCTATAAGTACTAGTGGGTTCCTCACTGTGCAGCTGGTCCTGGTTTGACAGTCAGCACTATGCAAATCAATGAGACTTTTCCCTGGGAGAGGCTGCCAGAGGTAGAGAAGGAAGGAAAACTAAAGACAGGGTTGGAGCTTAAGGTTCATTGACTAGTGGAGGGAAAGAATGAGGCAGGAAAAAGTGAAAGACTGTGGGGCTTTCAGGGAAGGGAAAGAGGGAGGAAAGGGGAAAATGAGATGCCCCTGCAAGTCCTTGTTGGACATTTGTGTGTAGGGGGTGTAGTTCGAACTTTCTCTTTTTAATTTCTGCAATAGAAAAATGCCTCATTTCTACTGCGGGGTTTGAGGACACATGAGTTTCACTAGCTGACTCCTCAGTTTCCTCAGTTGATCGACTGAGGGCTCATCCGTTTACTCCATTCTTGGGATTTTTTTGTCTTTTTTTAATCTCACAAAGTTTGGAACATCACTGTTTAAAAGTTTTTTAAGAACACACCAAAAAAGAATGGAGAAAAAAGTACAGGAAGCCCAGGTGAATACTTTAAAATGTCAAGTGGGATTCAGGGCTCTCTGCAGAGTTTTTGTGCTAGCCGTATTGCAGTGTCCTTCCTTTCCCCGGTTTCAAGGTTTTTTTTTCTTTAAGGCACTAATGTTGCAACCTTGCTATTTACATTTTTTTTTAAAAAGGGGAAAAACTGGATTGTTTGCTGTTCAATCAATCAGGATGCAGGGGAATAAAAGGGTGGATGAAAGGCAGAGCCAGGGCCAGGCCTCACACAAAAGTAGGGGTGTGCAGCCTGAAGCAGGGGAAAATTCGGAAATACCATAATTCCGAAGTGGCTGTCAGGTCCAGTGTATATCTAAACTGTACTGACTCCATTTTCTAATGCTTCTAGTGTTTAAGTGCTTTCTTCCCAGGTGCACCAGTTCCCAGGCAGCATTCCCACCGGAGGCGACTGTTTTGTCTAACACCGTTCCACCAAGCATTGGCCTTGAAGGAGAGCAGCTTCCCAGGACTGAGAGATGTTGTTTTGAGAACTGTGGGGGGAGGCAAATCCAGATGGGTATTGTTACTTTGTACCTCATGCTTTGCCCTTCATTGGTAACAATGACTGTGTACCATCCTGAGTCTCCTATTCAGGACCGTGGACTATAATGGACCTTTTCTGCAGTAAAGTTTCCTTGTTCAATCAATGGACTCCTGTTTGCTTTTGAAAGGGAACCTGTAGGAAGAGCCTTATCTAGCCACAAGCTGACATTTTGTTACCAATCATGCCTGAGTCGGGCCCAGCGGAATCCAAGGTAGTCCCGGACAGGGATCCTTTGTTTGATCCGTATGCGTCTCCCGACAGTCAAACAGTGCAACCCCAAGAATCTCATGTGCCAGCCGGGGCTGGAGCTTCGACGTCTACACCGCCTCTCATCGACCTCAGCAGTGAAGGGACAAGGCCGACGGCTACCGCTCTCCCCTTGATCTCGCTACCCACCCCGTCGGAGTGGGGAGCCAGACCCCGAGAAACGCGAGAGCGCAGGGCCGGAGGGCTTCATCCAAGAGTTTCGATGGACGGACGCCGAAGCCTAGAGACTGTCCCTGAGCTGGATAGCAGCCAACCGTGGCTGTTTTGGAACAGGACGGCCGAACAGACGGACGGGAACACATCTCGCCGCGGCGCCCTGAGTTGGGATTATTCGGAACTTGCCCCATGGAAAGAGCCAACGGAAGTTCCTGAACATAGTTGGGTGCAAATGCAAAGTCGCACCCATGCTGTAGATTCCGGCATCTCGGCAGTGACGGACCTAGCCAAAGGAATTCTAGCAGCGAGATCACGAGTCGATCAAGGAGATCCTCCGCCTTGGGGGCCGTTTTCCCCGGTGAGTACAACCGAAGGAGGTTCCGGGATGGGGCAACCGGGTCCTAGCCGAATGCAACAGTTGGAAGCTAGGCTGATTGATATGGAGGAAAGTTTGGCTCATGCCATTCACCTAATCTCAGCGATGGGGGCAGGGGAGAGAATCTCACCTGAAGAAATGGCGGTACAAATCGCCACCCTCCAAAGTGTCATGTCCTATCCAGTGGAGGACGCCCCGCAGCAGCCGCTGCCTTCGGGAGAGGAGGAATACTATCCTGGAGAACCGGGAGAGTCGCCCGCGGAACTCCCTAGAAAAGACGAAACCCCGCCGCATGGGGATACTCCAGCTGAGGTACCTGGAGAGACTCCGACGGAAACCCCTAAATCGGACGGGGATCCATCTCCCAAGGAGACTCCAGCGGAGGAGCCTAGAGAGGAGGAAGAAGGGCCAACCCGTCCAACCGAAACGACGGTGATACCCCCTCCCGCTTCTCCAACGACAGTTCGGCCGGATCAGATGGAAGAGCCTCCGGCCCCTTCTGAGGAGGAATTACCGCAACGACCGCTTGAAGTGGTTCCCATTCAACAAACCCCGAGCGCCCCGATGCCACAAGACCAGCCTTTGCGTCCCAGAGACACGACGCCGAGAGGGGCAAGCCCGCGCGGCCCACCACCCATCAGGCCTTCGCCGCTGCGGCCCCTTCCGCTTCGACCGCAACTAACTCCTTCGCAGCAACCGATACGTTTGCCACTTGAGCAGCCCGTAATACCACCTCCAAACCAACCGGTGGGGCCTACACCACTACGACCCCACCAACCCGTCCCTCAGCGGCCGGTCATTACTCAGCCGCACCGGCCACCTCCACCTCAACCGCTACTGCCAGCACCTCCTGTATTGCCACCACCAGCCCGACCGAGATTGCAGCCGCCTGTCCGACCACGACTGCAGCCGAGAGCACCACCGCCAGCCCAGCCGAGAGCACCACCGCCAGCCCAGCCGAGGCCGCCACCCCCGGCTCAACCGGTGATGCCGCCGCCAGCGCAACCAGCACCGCTACCACAACCGGGTCCCCCCATACCTCAAGTGCCATTGATGCTTCCGACGGACTTCTACCCAGCACCGGCTCCGAGGCAAGACCTCCCGATGGGTTGGGTGAAACTGGAAGCTACTTTTGATGGGAATCCCTCCAAACTGGGATTTTTTCTAGTGCAAGTCGTGCAATTCTTCAACCGGTGGGGACACCTCTTCGGCAGCGAGGCCAGTCAAATTGAACATCTCGGCTCCCGCTTACAAGGCAAAGCAGCGGACTGGTATGTAGGACTATACAATATCGGGGCCCCGGAACTTAATACTCTCCAGGGGTTGGTGGATGCTATTCGAGCGCAATATGAAGACCCCTTAGAGGAAACCAGGGCCCGAACAGAATTGCAAGCCATTAAACAGGGCAGCATGTCGGCGAGAGACTATATCACGAAATTCCGACAATTGGCCGCCAAATGCCCTAGATGTGAGGAGTCCACCAAAATCATTCTGTTCAAGCAAGGACTAAACCCGAGACTTTTGGACAGAGCCCTCATGCAGGACAATCCCCCTACGTTGTTAGGTTGGATCCAACTTGCATGCGAAGTTGAGAATCGCATTTTGGAAGTCCGTTTGGTTGAACAACAACAACAAACGGGACAAAGAAGACCCTTGACTTTACAGAAGGGAGGACGGGGAGCTGGGTACGCCACCCGTGGAGCGAGAGATGCTAGATGGCAACAAGGGCTGTGTTTGCAATGCGGACAAGCCGGTCACTTTGCAGCACAATGCCCCTACCGGCCTGTGCAAAGACCTCCGCTTCAACTACGGCGCCCAACCCTTGCTCCATTTCCTACTCTCCAACGCCCGATTCCCGCGCCACGCGCGAACAGAGGCCGCGGCGCTTCCCAAAGGCCCGCCTCAGAGAGAGGACTGGAAGCGGAAGAAGTTATGGAATACGACCCCGCTTCCCCAAACGCAGAAGTCAATCCCGAAAGCCCCCAGTCGGGAAACGAGATGGATCTGTCGTAAGAGGGCCCAAACGACAGATCCGCCCCAAGCCCGTCCCTGCACGGAACCGGCCGCCTGGGTCCATCTTATTCATGCCAGTAACTCTAATCAACCCAGAGAGAAAAATGCACATCCGAGTGCAAGCCCTTATCGACTCGGGCTGTTCGAGAGACATCATCGCCCCAGCTCTAGTCAATGGACTAGTCTTACCAACTCGGGAATTACAAAATCCAGTAATCTTTGAACAAATGGATGGCACCAATATGAACCCTGTTACCACTGAGACCATCCCAGTGATCACAGGCATGGGACAACATTGGGAAAAGAGGTCTTTTGTCATCAGCTCCACTGCCAAATACCCGTTAATTCTAGGCAGCAAGTGGCTATGTGATCACAATCCCTACATAGACTGGGCACAAGGATGTATCACCTTCAGTCATGCCAACTGCAAAAATCACCGTTGGAACCAAAACTGGGGCAATGATCCAACTCATACTGAAAAGGCCCTTCTTACTCAAGAAGAAATCAACCAAATACCCGAACCGTATTGGCCTTTTCTAAACGCTTTTTCCGAGGAGGAAGCTGATACTCTACCCCCGCACCGACGAACGGACTGTGCGGTGGAAATTTTACCCGGAGCCTCACTGCCCAAAGGACGACTCTATCCCATGAGTCTCCATGAACGAGAAGAGCTCCGGAAATTCATCGACACCAACCTCCAACGAGGGTTCATCCGCCCAGCCAACAGCCCCCACGCCGCTCCGGTTCTCTTCGTGAAAAAGAAGGATGGGGGACTACGACTGTGCACGGACTTTCGAGGACTTAATGCAGTGTCCACCAACAACGCCTATCCTATACCACTCATCCGAGACCTTCTCAACGTCGTGGCCCAAGGTAAGATCTTTACAAAATTAGACTTAAAAGATGCTTACTTCCACGTCCGTATCAAGGCAGGGGATGAGTGGAAAACCGCATTTAATACGCCCCTCGGACAATATGAATACCTAGTTATGCCTTTTGGATTGACGGGAGCCCCGTCTGTATTTATGTCCATGATAAACGAAGTTCTGCACGAATTTCTGTACAAAGGGGTGGTGGTGTACCTTGATGATGTCTTAATTTATTCAGACACAGAGGAAGAACATATTCAAATGGTACAGAAGGTCCTGGCCACCTTGATGAATAATAAACTACCCATCAAGTTGTCCAAATGTGAATTCCATAAAACCGAACTCACTTACCTTGGATATTGCATCTCCCAAGAGGGTTTAAAAATGGATCCAACCAAAATACAAGCAATTCAAGAATGGCAAACACCCACCACCCGTAAAGAACTACAATCCTTCCTGGGTTTTGCCAACTTCTATAGAGACTTTATAGCAAATTTCGCCCAAATCACGCTCCCCTTAACAGAATTGTTGAAAACAAAAAATAAAGGGGACCAAGCTAAAAAACCCTCCACCAAACTACAATGGACCTCCGATTGCCAAACTGCTTTCGAATGCCTGAAAAAGCAGTTTGTAACGGAACCCATCCTCTCCCACCCCAACGAACAGTCCCCTTTCGTAGTGCAAGTCGACGCCAGCGATACGGCAATAGGGGGAGTTTTACTGCAGAAGGGGGAGGATGGAAAGTTGCGGCCTTGTGCGTTCTTGTCTAGAAAATTTTCGGAGGCGGAAAGGAATTGGAATGTGTGGGAGAAGGAGGCTTTTGCAGTAAAAGCAGCCCTTACTAATTGGAGACATTGGCTGGAGGGGGCGCGATACCCCTTCGAGGTTTGGACAGATCATAAAAATCTGGAGGCCCTCCGAAGCCCACGCAGACTGAATGCCAAGCAATTGCGATGGGCGGAATTCTTTTCCAAATTCAACTTCACTCTAAATTATCTCCCGGGCAAGACTAACTTTTTGGCGGATGCCCTATCGCGCATGCCCCAACACAGGAGCAAACGGGAGGAGACTGTCGACACGGTCTTCTCGCCTACGCAACTCGGGGGCGTGGTGACTACTCGCAGTCGAGCCAAACAGCCCCTCCCGGCCAACCAGGAGTGGAAATCGAAACTTAAAACTGAGGTGGAAAAGGAGGGGGATAAGGCTCCGCGAAACAAACTGGTCCAATCCCCACAGGGGGATTGGCTAGCTGGGAGCAAGTTTTATGTCCCAGACAGCCTCCGGCTGGAGGTTTTGCAGCGCTGTCATGATGCTCCCACTGCTGGTCATTATGGGTATCTGAAAACATTGCATCTAATCCAAAGGCAGTTCTGGTGGCCGGGCATGCGCAAAGACATTTCCCAATATGTTAGTTCCTGCCCCGTTTGCCTCAGCGCCAAAACCAGAAAAGGAAAACCTCCGGGTCTCCTGCAACCATTGGAAACACCCAACAGACCTTGGGAAATAATATCTATGGACTTTATCACTGATCTACCTATTTCAAAAGGACATAATTGCATTTTAGTCGTGGTAGATCTGTTCTCCAAACAAGCTCATTTTATTCCCTGTACTGCTATACCCACCGCTCGAAAACTAGCAGATTTATTTTTAAAACACATCGTAAAATTACATTCTTTTCCGTCCAAGGTGATTTCGGATCGCGGCGGACAGTTCGTTGCCAACTTCTGGCGGGAGCTTTTGAGAATGTTGAATATTGAGCAAGGCATCAGCTCAAGCCACCACCCACAAACCGACGGACAATCCGAAAAAACAAACCAGATACTAGAACAGTTTCTTCGTTGCTACATTAATTTCCAACAAGATAATTGGGTAGACCTTCTCCCTCTGGCCGAATTCTCATATAACAACAGTGTACACGCTTCGACTGGAGAGGCCCCTTTCAAAATTGTCTATGGAGCTCACTTCAATCCCTTCCCGTTGGACGCTCCCCCTCTCCATTCCTCTAATTTGCCAGATGTATCTTCGTGGTGGGGGGAGGCGGCGCAACAATGGACTCTTATTAAGAAACATCTTGAAAAAGCCAAACTGGATTACAAAAAATACGCAGATCGCCATCGTGTGGCCGAATGGGATTTACAACCTGGAGATCATGTGTATATTTCCACAAAGAACCTGAAACTAGCTCAGACAAGCCGCAAACTCGCTCTGAAATTCCTGGGACCTTTCCCTGTGCGCAAAATAATAAATAAAGTGACTGTTGCTGTAACTTTGCCCAAGAACTTACGCCACGTACACGATACGTTCCATGTCAGTCTTTTAAAAAGAGCTCCTACCGATGACAAGTGGCACATCAAAGCTCCACCCATTCCAACTTTGATTGACGACCAAATACACTATGAGGTGCAACAAATTTTGGACTCTAAACTCAAACGAAATCAGCTTTTTTACCTCATTAGATGGAAGGACTTTGATTCTGGGTACGATGAGTGGGTGAACTCTGTACATGTTCATGCTCCTAGATTAACCAAAGCTTTTCATACTCGCTACCCATATAAACCAGGGGGGGATCTGTTTTAAGGGGGGCAGAATGTCAGGTCCAGTGTATATCTAAACTGTACTGACTCCATTTTCTAATGCTTCTAGTGTTTAAGTGCTTTCTTCCCAGGTGCACCAGTTCCCAGGCAGCATTCCCACCGGAGGCGACTGTTTTGTCTAACACCGTTCCACCAAGCATTGGCCTTGAAGGAGAGCAGCTTCCCAGGACTGAGAGATGTTGTTTTGAGAACTGTGGGGGGAGGCAAATCCAGATGGGTATTGTTACTTTGTACCTCATGCTTTGCCCTTCATTGGTAACAATGACTGTGTACCATCCTGAGTCTCCTATTCAGGACCGTGGACTATAATGGACCTTTTCTGCAGTAAAGTTTCCTTGTTCAATCAATGGACTCCTGTTTGCTTTTGAAAGGGAACCTGTAGGAAGAGCCTTATCTAGCCACAAGCTGACAGTGGCAAGCCGCTTCGGAATTATGGTACTTTACTCGCTTCAGTATGCTCTGTAAATATTCAGAGCATACCTAAGTGAGAGGAAGCAACTCCCCCCCCCCACCCATCCACCCCACTTACCTGGCTGGAAGGGAGGGTGATCAAATGGGCAGTGGGCTGCTGCTGTTGTGGCAGCGGCGGCAGCACAGTGGTGGCAAGTCAGCTGCAATGGCCTAGAGCCGGCTCAGCCTCCGCCACTGCTTCTCAGCCCCGCAGGGCAGCGGGGAGGGCCGAAGCCGCCTCCTCCAGCCCTTCCTGCACCTCAAATGGCCACCATGGCAAGGCCCTTTAAACTCAGCCCTGAAGCTTTCCGAAGCATTACGAATGCTTCAGAAAGCTTTGATTCGGGATTTCTGAATCGGGGCCAGCATACTGGGCCTGATTCAGATCGGGTCCGATTCAGGTATTTTACTTGAATCGGAAACCCGAAGTGCACATCCCTACACAAAAGAAAGCATTCTGCACTCCCAGTTTGACATTGCTGTGGGGGGAAATCAGGGTATGGTTGCAGGGAGAAAAGCTGCAGAAAAACTGGGGAAAGATTGATTCTGCAGCAGATGCATCCTTTCTCCATGCGAAATGCAAAGAGAAGCAGTTTGGAGACTGAATTGTGGAGTGTTTTGACTGTGTGTGCAGAGCTCTGGAGAAGAATCGATGCAGTATGGGACCAGAACCAATAAAGACGCTCTGTGCAGAAAAGAAAAGGAAAGGTTTTTAACTGAGTATGTTTCCAGTGTCACCCTGGAGGCAGTGACATTGAGATACAAAATATAAAAGTCAAAAAGCAAGGCAAGTGCCACTCCTACATATACCTTCTCTCCTGTTTATTTTTATTGTTTTTATCTATCTTGGTCGCTCAGATGTAATTATGTAGATGTTGTTTCCTCAGCCCTAACTAGTTTATTTTTTTGTCTCTCTTGCTACATTCCACTGTTGTTTTTTACCTCACATAGCACCTAAAAAGCAGGATGCTTCAGAAGGCCTCTCTGTGGTTTATTTCTTGTAAATACTGAAAAACTGCCCTAAGTTTGATTGTTTAAGCTTATCCTAAGTAAATAATCCTTTTCCTGTTTTTGTTTTGTTTGTTTTTTAGATTATGAGATACCAAGCAAAAATATGCTGAATGATACACCGGCTGGTCTTCTGGACAGATCTGGAAACCCAATCCCTCTGCAAGATATTCATATCAAGGGAAGAATAATAGATTTTGTAGCACAGGTAATACCTTGTACTACTGAAGATTTTGTCGGCTTAGGGTTTTGTTCAGTTAAAAAAAGGACAAAGTATTGTGTGCAGAGGGTGAAGTTTGACTGTATTTAATCTTAAGAGGGAAAATGTTTATTTTCAAACCTCTAGCACCTGAGTGAAAGTGCTTCCACTAGAAATCTTTCATTGAAAACCATAGATTGTTTTTGCTTTGATTTTTAAATTATATTTATATATTATATATAAAAAACCCAGTGTGCTTATATACCTCCCTTCAAAACAGATTAGTGCCCAACTCAGATTGGTGAGCAAAGTCAGTGTTATTATTATCCCCACAATATAGCTAGGGCTGAAGGCTTACCCTAGGCCACTTGCTGAGCTCATGGCAGTCATAGGAGTCAAAGCACACAAACACACACACACACAATTTTATATATTTAAAATAAATAAATATATGCAGGTGCATATATTCACACAAGTAGTGTTTATATACATTTCAGGTGGTAGTTTTTCAAACCTATGAAAATACATCTGACAGCTCCATTGAAGTCAAATATGTCTTTCCATTGGATGACACAGCTGCTGTATGTGGATTTGAGGCTTTCATCAAAGGGAAGCATATAATAGGAGAGGTAAGATGCTGTGGTGGTGGAAGGTCTTGGGAATTGGCTGTGCAGGGTTGACTCCAGATTGTCACGGACCCCGGCAAGAGTTCTGCTCCCAGGTAAGAAAGAGAGACACATCCAGCAACAGCACATTGTTTGCTCACTTCCTGAATTCTTGCATCACTTCCTCAGTCCTTAATTCTCTCCCATTAAGAGTTCCAAGTGGTAGGAAAGTAGCATGGAGAGTGGAATGTTTAGTTTCATAGGCCATTCAACTATCCAAGGGCCCCGGCTAGTCATGAGGCAAGGGGGAGGGAAGACAACTTCTGGAATGTGTATTCTCTTGGCTGGTGGGAACTTCAACACAAAACATGTTCCAGAAGTGAGCAGTGTATTCCTCCTTTTCCCAGCAGAGCAACCTTGCCTTTACAGGGCCAGTTTGCTACCAAAGTGACTGCTTGGGATCGCAGCGGCAGGATGGTGGTGACGTGGGTGAAGCCAACAGACATAGCTTGTGCCTATCCTGCACTGGTGCCATTGCTACCGAGGTCCCAAGATGGGCTATGGAGATGTTTCCTCTGGTTCATACCTTGGCTGCTCTGGGACAATGTGGGAGGAAGGAGTTTTGGGTACTAAATACGTTGTACTGGCCCTGGTCTGTCCTTCTGATCTTAAAAACTACTGGTCTTTTAAGGCCAAAAGTCAGAGGGTAAATACAGCCCATAATTTACCCAGTAGTAACTTGCAACAAAGAACATTAAACTACTCAGTAAGCTAGTTGTTTATATCACCTTGCTAAGAGGTGAGGACAATTTTACCCCACCCATTTCTCCAGATTTTTTTTTACCAAATGCAGATCTATGGTAAAAGTGACTTTTAAACTCCATACTCCACCCCTCCCCTGGCTCTTCAGTGATTTTAAAATTATTTTTATAGGTGAAGGAAAAAGAAAAAGCTCACAGGGAATACAGAGAAGCTGTCATGCGAGGTGATGGAGCTTATCTGATGGACCAGGATGCACCTGTAAGGCACATGGTTAATCATACCCTTTATTTGATCAGCATATATTGAATACCATTTATTTTCTGAAATAATGCAAGCATCTGATTTGAAAGCTGTAACCTCCAGATACTTATAGGTGTGTACACCCCCCCAAAAAATCTGAGAAATCTAGATCTGGGTGTCAGGGATCCCAAAAAATCTAAGATTCCTGAAATCCAGGAAAGATGCTTTGATCCACTTAAGATAGATCAGAGAATCCCAGATTTATTAGGCTGTTATTCCCTATGGGGGAAACTATCTGGAGGGCTGGGGGTGGCAGTTTTCAAGTAAACTCCACCAAATTTATAGGGAACCTACTCATGACTGTCCTCTAAAGACCACCCAAATTTCAAGAACATTGGATTCTGGGGTCCAATTCTATGAGCCCCTGAAAAAGTGCCCTCCGCCATTCTTCATTGTTTCCTAAGGGGGAAACATTTCCAAGCAGACTCTCAGGCAGAAACCCACGGGGGGCAAGGCTGCCAGTGGCCAAAGGCACACTCCCAAATGCAAGAAGAAGCCCAACAGAACCAAACTGAAGCAAGGAAATGGATGCAAATGGAATCCCCACAGAACCAAAGTGAATCAACAGGACCAACATCAAATCAGAGAATTGAGTGAAACTCGAGAATTCCACCCAAACCAAACTAAAGCAAGGGACACTGTTGCAACTTAGCCCAATTGAACTAGTGTCACTCACAGAAACCAGACAGACAAGGAGAGCTCCTGCATGGATTGGCCACTCCCTCCTCCCTGGCTCACTCCCCTCTCCCCTCTTGAAGAAGAAGTGGAAGAAGCCCAGGGAGGGGCCAGCCAGAGGCTAAAACCATGTTTCCCAGATTTTCTTGGATTTATCTGGGGGTCTGGAACTGGGTCCCTGGATCAGATCCAGGATTCTCTGGTTTGATTTGGGAAAGCCAGATCAGCAAAAATCCGCTTGTTCCCCCTGGATCCAGATTGCACACCTCTAGATGCTTATGGCTCTAGGGATCTCTGGTTGCCAAATCCTAGAAACCAATGCTAGGAGCTGGCAATCGGAAGGCTCTACTCAAATTTGGTCCATTTTGAAGTACCAAATGGCCATCTCTAAAATGTCAAACTTGAGGCAGCTAATATGTGGGAGAATTGGGATCTATAGTAGTGGTACACAAAGTTTTGCCTGCTTTCAGTAGCCTGCCATTTTTTGTGTTTGCTACTGACTTTGATTCTTCTGTTGCTACATAGGCCTGTGTGACATGAGACTGCTCCCTCCATACTCCACCCCTCCCCTGGCTCTTCTGCAAGTACCATAGAACTTGGAAGAGGAAGGAGAAGGTCTCATGTCTCACTCGGATACTTCCCCCAAGCTCTGTGAAATTCATGGAGTACTGGTTGGGGGGCGGGGGCAGGAACAGAATGTCTGCACTAGGCAAATGAGTCTGTATGTTGTGGGATCTATGCACGTTGGCTCCAATAGGCAAGTCGTTAGGCATGCCAAGGGACGAGCAAGCGTACCAGGTGGGGCAAGGTGTGTGATGAGAACATCTGCAAAATGTTCAAGCAGATATCTGTGTAAGCCACTAGCAGTAGTTTCTACTTTTTCTGTGATTCTGTAGATTTCTATGATCCTATCTTTGATTAATGACATAAATAGAATTTTCTGCATGGTCGCATCTTGTAAAATGAAGTTGACTGGTTTGTAAAAATATGTTTTTATGAATATATTTTTCCATAGGACGTTTTTACTGTTTCTGTTGGAAACCTGCCACCTTCAACCAAGGTCTTAATCAAAATCACCTACATAACAGAGCTGATTTATGAGTTTTCTAGTCTTTCTTTTCATCTGCCTGCAGCTGTGGCACCTTGGCAACAAGAAAAAGCGCTGAAGGAAAAAACACAGGTTGGTGCATTTAAATTAGGAAGTAAAAACTCTTGAGATATTTATCATCAAAAGGTTTTCAAGTGGATGGCTGGGGAGTCAAATTCTTGCTATGCAAGAATTTGTTGTGAAGTTCATGTGCATTTGTGTCACATTTTGTATAGGTAGCACAGGGTATCGTGTTTTCCCAGCAGCCACAAGGCTGAATTTCATGCCTACAGAAATGCAACACATCCTCCTAGCTGTGTCTTTTTAGTTGGGGTATAGAGATGACTGCTTGAGTATGAGTGTGTTTGTTGCAGAACCAGTGAAACTGGTACACATTTGTAGGTTGACATGCCTAGGAATGAGTATATTCTTAACAGGTCCATCCTTGGAGGTCAGGCTTTTTCTCCTGCTAGGGATGCAGTCCAATGATTTTCTGTCAACATTTGCAAACTCTGATGGAGGGGAATCCCAGAACAGAAGTGATCTATCTTTCCTTCCTTTCCCTTGCCTTTTTTGATCCATTTACTTCCACAGTGTCTATTGAGACCATGGATCATGGGGGGAAAAAATTGTAAGTACTTGGTGGAAAGTGCTGTCAAGTCATAGCTGACTTACAGTGATCCCTGCTGGTGCTTTCAAGGCAAGAGACTAACGGAGGTGGTTTGCTATTGCCTGCCTCTGCAATCCTGTTCTGTTTTGGAGGTCTCCCATCCAATTACTAACCAAGGCCAGCCCTGCTTAGCTTTTAAGATCTGATGACATCGGGCTTGGCTAAGTTATCCATGTCAGGGCTATAATGAAAATTATTGGGATATTATGGGAGTATATTTCCCAGGGTCTTTTTAAAGTGGAAGATCACACAAGTTTTCTCCTGTAGCACTTAGTAATCGTTCCCAGAGCCCAGAAATGTACTCCGAGTAGCAAATTTGCCACATAAAATAAGTTCATTGTGGAAGAACCTCTTCTGAAAGCATAATTGTGGGTTTTTGTAAATAGCAGAAATGCTTCACAGGGCTTCCCAGAGTATTGGTATACTTTGGATTAACTGCAAGTCAGGACCTAGCAGTGGGTCATCGTGGCTGTCTCGCAAATAGGCCACAAGGCTTCCAGCAGCAATTCTGACCCGGAAGGCTGTCTGTCAGGATTTCTGCTTGGAGTCTAGTTGTGGGATCCAGGAAGTGACTGTGCCTCAGAAGGCCTTCCATATGCGGCAGAACTGCTGCTGGATTTAGGATTTAAAGGAGACAGGCATGGAAGAACTCCATCTTCTGCCTGCTTAAGGATACATGGCTGGTCATATTTTTGGATCACATATGAGACTCTTGAGTCCTGCATGATTTTATAGCTGATCAAACCAATCAGAAAAGGATCTACTGAAAATCTATATTTATGCTATTCTATCAACTTCTGTTTTTTAAAAAAATTCTACTGCTTACTAATTAAGCATTAAAAGGCCATAAGTTTTCCACTCATGTATTGTCGAAGGCTTTCACGGCTGGAGAACGATGATTGTTGTGGGTTTTCCGGGCTGTATTGCCGTGGTCTTGGCATTGTAGTTCGTGCTTTTCTTCTATGCAAATGCAGCTGGGGGTCTAAGAGCTGTAAGCGTAAAGATTTAAAAAGTTTACAGTACCTTATAGGGCTAACTCACATGATTTGATGAATGGGTAAAAAGTGGGAGGTTGTGTGGAGAAAGCCTGTTAGTTTCCCCTCTGTTATGCCATGAAGCACCAATAACACCAACTCTTTCAATATCTGCAAATTAACAAGAGAGGGAGAGCTTTTACCGTGTTTTGCTAACACATGCAAACAACTATTTCATGCTAATTTAGTTATTTATTTAGTACACTTTTAACTCACTAGACTCAGAGTGGCTTACAATGTACAAAACACACAGAAGACAATCAAATTTTATAGACATGCAATATAAGTCAATTTTACTGTTACTGCTTTGACTACTTCATAAGGCAGAGCAGGTGGCAAAAACTCTAGCTTTGAGGAAGGTCGTTTCTTCCCCAGGGGGAAGGCAGGCCCTTCCTTCCTTTATTTCATTGTAACTATTCCTATATCTATTTCTCCCTTAATAGGACACAATAAGAAAAGTTTTTGTTAAGCAAATAGGAACAAAACCAGGGTAAGTAGTTTTAACAATCATCTATTTGCATGATCTGCTTTTAAAATGGAACATTATAATTTTTTTTAAAAACATAGTTTAAGTATAATGAGTTAGATCTCTCTTTACTGTGTTGATAACAGAACACAAAGTGCTTTCAGAAGCACAGAAGAAGAAAATAGACTAAGACATTTCTTATCATAATTGAATCTGTTAAGTACATATAGTTTCTCTTTATCTAATGACAGTGGGTTCTCTTTGGAGATGTCTATTGAAATGCCCTTTAAGATTAACAACATTAGCAGCTGTACACATCAACTTAAAATAAAGGTAAGTAAATATTTCTAATGTGTGTGCTTTGTGATGGGAGGGTAAAAAGTAAAGGTAGTCCCCTGTGCAAACACCAAGTCATTACTGACCCATGGGGGACATCGTATCACGACGTTTTCTTGGCAAACTTTTTGTTATGGGGTGGTTTGCCATTGCCTTCCCCAGTCATCTACACTTTACCCCCAGGAACCTGGGTACTCATTTTACCGACCTCGGAAGGATGGAAGGCTGAGTCAACCTTGAGCCGGTTACCTGAACCCAGCTTCTGCCAGGATTGAACTCAGGTCGTGAGCAGAGCTTGGGCTGCAGTACTCCAGCTTACCACTCTGCGCCACGGGGCTACCTGTGATGGGAGGGAGGCAGCAGTAATTAAAGAATTTTAAAAGGAAATTTTCAAAGGAATTGGCAAAGGGATTTTCAAATAGATAGTTGAGATTTGAGCTTGTAACTATATTTGTTTTAATTAACATATCTTGCCCCTTCAAATCATCAGAGTGGCATAAAGTAATGTTAAAAATACGTTTTTAATTGAAAAGTGTTGTATGGTGCTGCATGTGGTGAAGTCATAATCAAGACATTGGTTTGGATCTTGTGACTCCCTTCCACTCAGTTGGATCTTATGCTTTCCTTTCACCAAGACTTCCTTCAACAAACTTTTCTTCGTCAGAGAAAGTCTTTATCCATTGCTGTCATTCTTCATTGGAGTCGGTCATTCTTTTTTGTAGAAAGATTTAGTGGAAGAGAGACATAGAATCCAGCTTAGCAGAAGGATCCAATCTTTTGATTCCCACTCAACTTCATCACAAAAAAAACTCTCTTCCATGATATACCTGCTCAATCATTTGGTTCTGGCCATTCTTGCCTAACTAAACAGATTGGTTTTAGCAGCTAGATCACTGCTTAAGACCTCCTGTGTGTCCTTGCTCTAGCTCAGCAGCTCCTTTCAAATTCAGGGAATTGCGTTTTTCTGCTGCAACTAATAAATATTCCCTCCCCTGTAGAAAACAGACTGTAAAGCTGTGATCTGTACAGTGGAGGACAGTTCCTTGGATGCCGCTGGGTTTGCGGTGACAATCATGATTGGCGATGAACATTTGCCCAGAATGTGGGTAGAGAAGCATCCGGACAAAGAGACCGAGGTAAGTCTGCCACTGATTAAAGTAACCAGCAACTGTCAGATTGCTTCTGCTCCATCTTGCCTTATTATTAGAGTAACTCCATGTCTTCTGAATTTGTCATTTCTGGGGTAAAACACTTTGTAATTTTCTGACTGTCCAAATCCCGTCCACCTTAGTTCACTCACACCCAGGATTACAATGTTTAAATGTCCTATTTCCCATTTTATGATTTCAAGCTAACCTTGATTTATACTTTTCACATTCCATGTTCCTATTATATGGGTTGCACAGCTTTGGATGTTCCTTTTGTATCTGTTAACATCAGCAACTGGACATCCTTTCGCTTTAGTCCAGTCCAATAATTAAGAACAGCACTATTCCTACTTGTCCCATCCAACCTGGGGGTCTTGTCTTCCAGCACTTTTATCATTTTGGATTGTCTCATCATAAGGTTTTTGAGGTAAGAGATTATCCGAAATGGTTTACCATTGCCACTTTCTGCACAGTACTAACTAGGGGTAGCCATTATCTGCCATTATCTGTGAAAGATCCTCCGCCAGTGCCACCTTCCACTACTACTGCTGCCCAGTAGCTATTCTTCAAGGACTCCTCCACCACCATCACCACTGGAACAGTCAGTTCTCTTCTGCTGATGTGACTGTTGATTCTTGAAGGGGGTGGGTGCACCTTAGTCTGGTGTCTCAGCTTTGACCATTCCGCCTTGAGTGTTTCTTCTAGAAATTTAGACTCTTTTTTTAAAAAACAGTTTTATTGAATTCAAATACAGAAGATAAAGATTGTAGTTTGTCATTTACAGAAAATTCTAGATTAAAATACTGTACAATAAAAAGTAATAAATTATAACAATTGCTTGTGAGTGTCAGAAGGGGAATGAATTCTGTGATACACACCAACATGCATAAAAACACTTAACATTAGTCAAGAAACATAAAAGTAATTTACACATATGTATGTAAATAAAACTGTTTTAAGCCTGGATGGGGTCTATTAATTTCAAGATAATCAAGGAAGGGAAGCCACTTTTCTAAAAAAATTGGTGGTTCTTGGGAAGTGCTCCATCTGAAGGATTTTGTCATGTGATTTCTCTGAAATGAAGTGATCTCAGATTTTCATATACCAACTATTGATTGAAGGGTTGGTGTTTGACTTCCAAAGTCCGGCAATTGTACTCTTAGCGGCCACTAGCAGAGTTTCAATGAGATCTTTCCTTATTGCTGGTATACTAACTTGACAGTTGTCCCAAAGACCTAAAAAAATGAGTTCTGGCAACAATGGAATATGAAAGTTTGTGATTTGGTGTATTTCATTAAGAACCTCCTTCCAGAATTTTTCTATATATTTCCATTTCCACCAACAGTGATCAAAACTACCTATTTCACCACAATTTTTCCAGCAGTTTGGGGACTGTGCAGACGAGAACTGAGAAAGTTTTGGGGGGGTTAGATACCATCTATTTATTATCTTGTAAGTTTGTATCTTAGTGACGATTGTTTTGGAATTATATATATTGGAGGACCAAATTCGCTTCCAGATATCGGTGTTAAGATCTATTCGGCAGTCTTGGGCCCATTGGGCTTGAATTTTCAATTCTTTAGATTTAAGAGTGTTTAAAATTACATTATACAATTTTGAAATCAGGCCTTTATTATTGAGAGAAGAGGGCTCTAAGATACATTCAAATTCTGTAGTAGGAGTGAGTAATAGTTTCTTTAGATCAATCTGATCAGCGAGACCAGATGGTTGCAGATACATACTCCAAGGTATTTTATTCTTTGAGATACCTTCAAGTTTAGATTTCTCAAACAGCCCTTTCTTGGAAGTCACATCTATAATTCTCGTCAGATTTAACTGGGTCCAAAATTCAGAGAAGGAATTGCTTTGAGCTGATGGAAACCAGTGTTGGTGTATAAAGGGAGTATAGTGAGAAATAGCTGGAACTAAATTTTTCTTGTTATAATCCCAGGCCTTAGTAGTGAGTCCAAGAAAATATTGCTATGGATAGTTTTGGGGTGATCTATGGGGTGTTTCCAGATGATATCCCTTATAGAGTAGCATCTAATCAGAGGCTGGAATAAGATAGCCCAACTTGGAGGATCTGAATGATGCAAGAGTTGTGTTATATTAACCAATCTTACCGCAATTTGGTATAAGTGTAGGTCTGGGTAGTTAAACCCACCATTGGATCTTTTCCGACGTAATGTCTCAAAAGCAATTCTAGGTTTTTTTATTGTGCCAGAGGAATTTATTCAATGTTCCTTGCCAGATTTTAATTTGTGTCCTTGGGATAACAATTGGGATAGCTCTAAAAAGGTAGAGCAGCTTAGGGAAGATAAAGGATTTTATTAAGTGTATTCTATCATACCAGGAGAGTTGTTAATCATTCCAATCTTTGATAAGTGTTTTGATCTGTTTCATTATTTTCATATGATTTATATTTATGAGGGAGTTAATGTTGGCTGGAATAGTTATCCCCAAGTAACTGATTTGTTTGTCAGCGATCTGGAACTTGTAGTTCTTGCTAATTTGTTTGCATATGTTTTTGGACAAAGTAATTGGGAGGATGTGAGATTTTGACAAATTGACCCTTAGGCCTTCGATTGTATCGAATTCCGTTAATAGTAATTGTAGATGGTTCAGTGACATAAGTTACATAAATTAACATGTCGTCGACAAACAAACTGACCTTAAATGTCTGAGTTCCCACTTGAATGCCTTTTATTAATTGGTGGTCCCTAATTGCAATGGCCAGGGGTTCAATAGCGATTACAAATAGAGCTGGGGTTGCCTGGTCCCCCTTTTTATAGGTATGGCATCTGAAAAAATACCGTTTACTTTAATATTAGCAGAGGGCTGTATATTGAGTTGATTGTAGTGAGGAATTTATTGCCAAATCTCATATACTGGAGTATCATGCATAGATAAGATGGTTCTAATGAATCGAAAGCTTTTTCTATATCTAAGGAAAGAAATAATGTTTTTAGATTGTTGGCTTTACAGTGGGAAATCAAGTTTAGAGTTTTGTAAATATTATCAGTTACATTGTGACCAGGAATGACGCCAGATTGATCAGTATGAATATAATCAGAGATAAAAGAATTGATGCGTTTTGTAAGGGTCGAGGTGAAAATTTTGTAATCATGATTTAATAGAGATATGGGTCTGTATGAGGCTGGGTTAGTTGCATCCTTCCCTTGTTTGGGTATAACTATAATTGTTGCTTTAGACCATGAAGGGGGAATTCGTCCGTCTTCCATTATTGAATTGCAAGCTTCCATGAGTGGAGTTGATAGCAAGGAAGCAAATTTTTTATAGAATTCATTGGAAAAATCACCTGGGCTTGGAGATTTGTTGTTTTTTGAGTTTTTAATTGCTTCTAATATTTCTTGTTGTGTTATTTTGCTATCCAATAGTGAACGGTGTTTGTCGTCTAATTTTTTAACTTGTTTAAGTGAATTCCAAAAATTAGAGATCTTATGTTGAGTAGGGTCTCTAGAGGTGTACAACTCACTGTAGAATTTATTGAAGATTTTGACAATATCAGAGGATTTAGAGTGAGGTATTTTATTCTGATTGTATAATATGTTTACATTATTAGCTGAGCGTTTTTTCTTAACCTTATATGCAAGTAATTTTAGTGCTTTAGGTGAGTTGAACCAGTATCTTTGTTTAGTGTAAAGTAAGTCTTTTTGAATTTTATTTATTTCAAGAGTTTCTAGCATTTTGCGTTGTGTCAGTAATTCATCGTAGATTTTTTAACTCCCTGTTTTTTTATGTTGTTCTTCTAGGGATTTAATTTTCTTGATTAGGTCTTTTTTCTGAGCATTTCTTTTTTATTAACTTGGGCTGATAGAGCTGTTATATGTCCTCTGGTTACAACTTTAATGGTATCCCATAAGATATCTGGTGCGACATTACTAGTTGAGTTATCAGTGATAGCGAGTTCTAGAGCTTTTTCCATTCCTTTAGATGCAGAAGTTAAAGTAAGCAAGTTTTGGGGCAGACACCATTGCTTTGATTTTTGTTCCATTCCATCTAATCTTAGTATGACATTAACTGGCGAGTGATCTGAAATTGAAAGCATTTCTATATCAGAGTTAGTAACTTTGTACACTAGCGAATCTGATACCAAGATATAGTCTATTCTTGTGTAGACTTTGAAGCGTGGAGAGTAGTAAGTGTAATTTTTTTCATTGTGAAGATGCCTCCAAATACCTGTTAAATGATTAGTTTCGATAATAGAGGCCAACTTTGTTGTCAGGTTTTTGTTTTCTATTTCTTAAATTGAAGTTTGATTTGTCAAGCTTGTAGTTCATTAAATAATTAAAATCCCCTATAATTAAATCTCCCTCCTTAAATAGAGAAAGTTTATACAGAACCTCTTTAATGAAACAGATTTGATTGGAATTTGGGGCATAGATGGAGACTATAGTAAATGTGCGACCCTCTATTGAACCAGTTAAGAAGATAAATCTGCCTTTGGGATCCACCAAAGTTTTCTTATGCTGAAAGGAAATACTTTTGGAAATTAATATTGAGACCCCTCTGGATTTTGATGAGCCAGTGGCGTGATATTGAGCTTGAATCCAAGCAGCTTTGAGATCATTGTCATGTTGTGGACGGAAGTGGGTTTCTTGTAAAGTAATAACGTGTGAGTATGATTTGGCTAGTTGAGTTAAAATACATTTACGCTTAATTGGATTACCTAATCCGTATACATTGTAGGAGGTGACTTTAATGGTAGAGCGCATGTTTATCTAAGGGACTATTACCAACTAACTTGTGGTTGACTTAACTGCATGTCTGAGAGGATTGAAAGTCTTACTGACCACACAACCAACAGAAGAATACTTTAAAGTGTTTAAAATCAAAAATGATAAACTCCGAAACAAATGAATTTTAGCTAAATGGGAAATAATGTAAGTTTAGTGGTCTGATTTGAATAATTGAGACCAAAACAAGCTTCCCTTACTTGAATCAAGTATGTTTTGTGAGATATCAAACACAGATTATTATATTTTAGACAATATTGAAACGAATAGATATATGTGAATAACAGAAGTGTTAAAAGAATTATAAACAGTTGCTACAATAGCAGGATCAACAATACTTCCCAATAACAGAGTTTTATAATCCAGGCTAGCAAGAGCAAATGAAAATACAAGATTTGTACCATTTGATTTAATTTACAAAGAAACCTTGTACTAAGTGGCAGTAGCTAAATTTTCTTTAAAAATAGTGTCGATGAACAGTAATGTTACAGTACACTACTATTAAGATGTGAATCTAATACTATTGCTGTTTGAAATATTAACCCTTGAACACCACTTAAAATAAATAAAATAGTATCTACAGATTAGTGAGATAATATAGTCACTTAAGATCCATGAAGAGATTATGATGAGTTGAGCAATTAAATGTGAATTAATTAAAATGTGAATTAATTAATAGCAAGTAGTTTGTTATAAGATGAACAAGATAATCAGACAGCTTATATCTGTTGAGTAAACTAATTTAAGTAGCTATCCCCCAATCTACTTCCCACCCCTTCCAGACCCTCCCTCCGATTCCCCCATCACTTGTTCTTAACAGTAATAAACCTAACTAATACAGCTATTACCATTTCTACCCCCTCCCCCCTCCCTAGATATAATCAGAAATTTTCTTTTAATTAATTTTTTTTAAAAGTAATTCCCTTTATCTTAGTAACATTGTTATTATGAATATGACGTTAGATTAAATTATTAACTTACCCCCAAGCCCCTCCCCTTAAATCCCAGTTTAAGCTCCAACTTCTCTCTTGCCTCTTGATGCTAAACAGTCCACTAGTTTTAATTAAGTAATTGAAAATATATTAAAATGAATTTATAATCAAACGCTATAATATGCCAGTTAGTGACTTGAGTGGGAACGACAGCAAAGGAGATAGTGGCAAGAGGGAAGTAAACAGTTAATATAAGTAAAAGTACCTAAGTCCTGCTGTGCTAAAACACATCACAGTATTGACTTATGTCAATTTCCTGGTACCACTAAGCTACAAACCTAGGAGCTACACTAAAAGAGACACAACCACCCCTTCCCAAAATCGCAACGTAAAGAGTCTCTTTAAACTTTAACATTGAAAGAGAAAGACTAAGTAACTAAACTTACGTAGCACATCCAGGAATCTTGCTCTCTTTTGCTGAAGATGGAGAAGCTGATTGTGATAATTTCCTTTTTTGAGACGGTCTCTCAATGTCCATTGCTGCCTCTATGTTCAGGTCCTGAAGCAGTTTCAAACCTGACTCTTCGTCAATTGCAGTAAACAATTTACCATGTTGTAAGACTGATAACTTCGTGAGATTCACCCATCTGTATTTGATGTTTTCTTTCTGAAGGGCTTCTGTGATAGCTTTCAAAGTTTTCCTTTTCTCCAGTATCTTGCTTGGAAGATCTGTGAGGATTAAAACAGGCTTGCTTTCATGCACAAAGGTTCCTTTTTTCCTTGCTATGTCAAGAATAATTTTTCTTGTATGTTGGTCTGAAAGTTCAACTGAAAGTTTCTAGGAAAATCCTTTGCCATTTGTTTTTTCGCCCTGATTCTATATGCTTTTGTAATTTTCAGCTCAAAGTCAGTTTCAGAGCCTATTTGGGATGCTATCCAGGAAGCAAGATAAGCAGATAAATCTACATTGTGTGTATATTCTTCTTCCACGCCCCTCAGCTTAATATTTCTTTGTCTCATGTTCAGCTCTAATTTTAAAACTCAGTCTTGTAAGCTGTTATTGAGTGATTGAAGTATTTTTACCTCATTACTGACCATTATGCTTGTTTCAACTGCTGTTTCTGACTTCAGGCTTACCTTTTGAAGATCAACACGCATTTCAGCGAGTTGATCAATAAGCGGCTTAATTGTTGAGGCAAATTGTAGCTGAATGTTATGTTCTAAGTTTAGTAATTTTGTATCAAGAATTTCTGCTGTTACTGGTTGATTCACTTCAGAACTGTGCTGTGAGCTCACCATTTTAAAACCTGAGGCAGCCAAGCACTCTCACGATCCGCTTTTAGTTTGGGGAGGAAATAAATCCTGAAGGTTTTTAAATGCTTTTATCTGAGTTTTCTTTTTGTCTAGATAATTCTTCCCCATAATAAGAGGTTAAAGTGTGATTTTTAAACTGGTTGCAGAGGCAATTTTGGGTTGGGGTGGACAGAGTTCTCTCAGCTGGCGTCCATCTACAGCAGTTCCGACGCCCCGCCCAGAAATTTAGACTCTTGACTGAGTCTGCACTCCTGACAGTATTGCACTCAGGTTCACTGATGCATTCAAACCCCCTCACCATGTTAAGATGTGTTTCATGAGTTCCTCTGGGTTCTTCATAATCTAGAAATGTCTACCTCATTTATGTTTTCAATCTTCTTCCTTTAGGCATGCATGCTTGTATTTCAGCCAGAGTTTGCTGCACCATTTGACTCTCCAAGCTCCTGTGGAGAAACAATCATCTGCCTAGACTGTTCCAATTCTATGGCAGGTTCAGAAATCCAGCAAGCCAAGCAGATAGCATTATGTGCCCTGAAGTTTTGCTGGCATATGCCACGGCTAAATGTTATAAAATTTGGTACAAGTAAGCTGTCTCTTCTTTTTGTGATGCTATCCACTTTCTCCTATTACATGTTTGTCTTTAGCATATTTCCATGGGGCCTGTTAGTTGGGTAGGAGGCAGCAGCTCATCCTAAAGTGCAGGGTTACTTTGGTGAATGAACAAGACAACTGAATTATGTCTTTGTTTCCTTGAATGGCTTTCTCAGGACATGCTGTAAAATTGTTAAGGGCTCCATCCTCAGCCAAAAACAGGCTCTAGATGGACAGTATAACGCTGGGGTTGGTTTGTAGAGAATTTTCTGTCTCTACAAAATGACCACACTGTAAGCATCCTTCCTACACTTAATCTGTGTTTGTGTGTACAGTAATGATTTAGTAATAATCACAATACCACCATTAATGTGCCTTGCAGTGTAAGCAAAGAAAAGGCAGGTCCCTGCCCTGCTGGACTGCCACTGGTCTTGCCTCTAGAACCACCCTGATCCAAAACAAACACCCTAAGAAGACAAACTGGATTACTTGCTCCCAGGGCTTCTTTTCTGGGAAAAGAGGTGGTGGAACTCAGTGGGTTGCCCTAGAAGAAAATGGTCACAGGGCTGGTGGCCCCACCCCCTGATCTCCAGACAGAGGGGAGTTTAGATTGCGGGACCACCAGCCATGTGACCCTTTTCAAGCCCTGCTTGCTCCGCTCCATGAGCCCCTGGGTGACCAGTGCCCTGGCATTCCCCTAGCGCCTGTCTCTCAGCAACCCTGGCCTCAGGAAATTTGCACTCTGAGGGTGGAGGAAAGTATAGACATTAAATAGTAACTGTCCTGATAGCTTATAAAAACAGATGTTCCCTGATCAAGGCTTTCTACTTGTTAATGGTTTTTCGTCAATTAATTTTAAATAACTTCTAAGTGAAAACCTCAACAGAAATGCCTTCTTGTGCATATTGCGAGGGGAGTGTATGATAAGTTACAATTTACTAATAACAATCTACCACTCCCTGTTAGTGGAAAAAGCCATTTTAAGTGTGTTTTAACTGAAAGAAGTCATAGGATCCAACCCTGGTTGATTAATCTTATGATTAAACCTTGCAGCCCTAATAATTGTAATATTGTCATTCTTTGTAAAGGCATAAGGTATTTAAGAAAATACTGTTTTCCGTTGTATAGATTTTGTACAGTTTCCTTTCAATCCTGAAAACTTCACAATGGATTTTACTGCTCTGGAGGAGTTTGTTTTAGTAAGTATAATTAATTCTCTTAGGTTCTATTTGTAGCACATCCCACACCATAAAGTACTAGCCTTCACAGAACAGAATTTCTTGTCCATAGTTGTTCACATAGCCCTTTTCCAGGTCAAATCACCACACAAAAGGGAAAAGGAAACAAATTCAGGCACTTGCTGTTAGGTAACTTAAGGATAAGTCCTAACCAGGTCTCCTAAGAAGTAAGGCCAATTTTATTCAGTTCAAAGAAGCTAATCTTACCTTACATGTGAGAATCAGGGTAGATTTAATTTAGGGCCTCTGATGGCAGACATATTATTTGTTTACAAAAGTTGTATCTTGCTTTTTTGCCCTTATCAAGTCACCAAGGCGGCTAGCAGATTTAAAACATATATAATGAAAAAACATCTTTAAAAACCAAACAAAAACACACCATTAAAACAATTATAATCAAAGCTAAAATACACTTAAGAAAAATGTAAGAACAGCATAGGGCATAAAGTAAGGGTCAATGAGAGAATGCCAGATTGAGGTGGGGAGGGGAGGCTGAACAGGTTCATATGAGAGAAGTTGGCATTTTGTACTTTGCTCCCAAGCTGTTTATGGCTTTCAGATTCAGAACCAGCTCTTTGAATTGGTCCTAGAAACAAATTGGCAGCCAGTGGAGCTGTTTAAGCCTGGGTAAGGTATGTTCCCTGTAGTACAGCTATGCTGCCTTTCTGTGACATTCGAAACTAAATGGAATTTCCAAACCATCTTCCTAGACAGATCTGATAGAGTATGTTACAGTAATCTAACCTGAGGAGGTGACCATCAGGTGGATAACTTTGGTGTATTTGTTGTCTGTAGGATATCTTGTCATGTGACTAAGTGGCAGTTAGATGAACAAGACTTGAGCAGTACTCAGACTTCATAACCAGCTGGTCAAAAGCCAGAAAATTGTTGTAAGATGATTATTTCAGCTACATAAAAATACCCTTTTTATTTTATTTTTATTTATTTGATTTTTATTCCGCTTCTCTTTGATTAGGAACTCAAAGTGGTTCACGTCAATTACATCAGTTAAAGTCAACAAAGCATAATAAAAAATTAATAAAATCCAAACAAAACATACAATATAATACAAAATACATAAAACCACACTAATCCCACTAGACTATGAAACTATAGTCTATAAAACTAGACTAAAAAAACTATATTAGCTCTTCCCCTTTGTTTCTTAGTCTGCTACTCCTTCAATGGGAAACTCTGATTTATGGAAGACGTTGCATTACCTGAGTTTGCTGTATCCTTCTAAAGGCAAACGTAACATTCTTCTAATATCTGATGGACATATTCAGAATGAAGGCATGACCTTGAAGATTGTGAATCAAAACGCACAACACACCAGAATATTTACATGTGGAGTTGGGTAAGTGCTTATTGGAAGATCATTTGTATTGCATTCAGAAGAAAGTTTGCAGTTAATGCAAATAATTTCTATAATGCCATCAAAGTACATGGCACTTGACAGAGTTCAAGAAGATAGGCTCACGACTGTAAGAAACTTACAGTCTAATATTTGAAAACAGAGAGGTAAAGGCCATGATAGTGAGAATAAACAGGGAAGTATCACTGATCTATGCTGCGATAACAGACATACTAGATTATTGCAACCCATTCTATGTGGAATGGCCATTGAAAAGTATCTGGAAACTGTCTCGTTTAAATTCAGCTTTTGACTGGAGTGAATTTCCATGCTCACATAATGCTTCTACTAAAAAGCCTTAAATACGTTTCCTTTTTTTTTTCTGAGTTCAAGTCAAGGTGCTGGTTTTAGTCCTTAAAGCCCTACATGGCCCAAGGCCTGGCGTGACTGAAAGTGACTATACTAGTCTTGCCCTCTGCCTGGGGCGAGGGAACCTCTGCTCCTACCTGCCACCTCCTGGCCCTGCTCGCCTGGCTGGCAGAGGGGAAAAGGTACAGTAGTGGGGAAAGAAGTGCACGCGTGTACTCCCGTTCTCCCCCATCATGCTGGGGTGAGAGGAGCCATGGGGCACACTAAAGCCCAGTTTAGTAAAAAATGCCTGTTTGGAAGCATTTTTTATTCAACAGGGCTTCAGTGTGCACCATGGCTCCTCCATTGCACTAGAACATGACATTTTCTGACACAACAGGGGAGAGAAGGAGTGGGCGCACAGCACCCTGTGCCCCCTGCAACCCCCCTCCCCATTTGGCCCCTGTGCAACCCTAGAATAAACTGAAACTGAACCGAGACAAGATGGGAAAGCAGAGATCTTGAAAGACATTGTGCTTCCCACTTTCAGTTGGATTCAGCTGACCTTTGCCTAGTTAGAGCCTAGGGGTGATACAGGACCCAGCATTGCTGCTAGAGAAGCGAGTTAATGCAGCTGCAAACAAAACCTCCCAGCTTAGACTAGCCTGGAAGATGGCCTCCTACCTTGATGCAGTTGATCTGTGCACCTGGATTCATGCCATGGTAACATCAAGACTTGCCTACTGTAATGCAGTCAACATAGGTAAAGGTAGTCCCCTGTGCAAGCACTGAGTCATTACTGATCCATGGGGGGACGTCGCATCATGACATTTTCTTGGCAGACTTTTTATGGGATGGTTTGCCATTGCCTTCCCCAGTCATCTACACTTTACCCCCAGGAAACTGGGTACTCATTTTACCAACCTCGGAAGGATGGAAAGCTGAGTCAACATTGAGCCAGTTACTTACAAAAACCCTTCATGGCCTTGGCACCTCATATGTGTGGGACCACTTCTCTCCCTATGCTCCACCACAGCATCTTATCTCATCTGAATATGGCCTTCTTCAGATACCATCCTGCAATACTAGAGGCTGCCCGTGCATGTGCATTCTCTGTGGTGGCCCCCAACTTGTGGAATGGCCTGCCTGAAGAGTTCAGGAAAGCTCCCACTCTCTTAGCTTTCCACAAACCATGCAAAACTGAATTATTCAGGAGGACTGTTTCGGTCACGTAATTAGGGTTGTACTGTAAGGAATGGCTCAGAGAGATGTTGTTGTAAAAGAACAGGAACTGTAGACTATACTACTGGGTACTGTCTGTTAATGTAGATATGCTTCTACTGGGTAGTTTCCTCAATGTTTATTATGTCATATCAAATTACACATATTTTGATTCAGCAATATTTCATCTCTGTATTTAGAATTATGTGGGTTTTCAAATTTCTGCAATCCTTTTGTATTGTTTATTGAATGTCTTAGTCATTGATTGCATTGAATAACACTGTGTAATCTGCCTTGAGTCACAGTGGAAAAAGGTGGTCCATAAATAACATATTTTTTAAAAAAATTGAATACATTAAGGACCATCTCTCCTTCTATGAACCTGCAGTTTCTATGTTCTTCTCAGCAGGGCCTCCTTTCTATCCACTCCAGGATGCTACGGCCCAGTCTAGTGCATATCAGTGGCAGCCCATTTCTTATGAAATAGTTTACCAGAAGCTATCATTTCCCCCTTAAATCCCATGGCATTCAGAAAAATCCGGAAGGTGGGATTGTTCCATATCAAGAGAGTCTTTGCTGAAATAGACTGATTTGATTATTTGATTAATTTGGTTGCTAGACAGAACTTTTTTAAAGTGATTAAAGTCACTAAAAACTTTTTTTTTTAGTGACTTTAATCACTTTTAAAAAGTGGCTTAAGTAGGAGACCAGTAGTAAATGGAATGTTTTAATGATAATTTTAATCGGTAGTATTATAGTATTTTCAGTATTTAAATGTACTATAGTTTGGGACTTCTATCAGATCCATCGGGTCCCTTCAAGGAGAATGACAGGTTAGAAACTTTTTAACAATAAATATTTCTGTTCATTTTATTCATATCTGCTTGGGCTCAAGTTTGGTAGGAGATGGAGACTAAGGAGTTCTTCCAAATGTTTGAGGAGATATTTGAAGAAAGTGAGGAAAGTTACATCATGCAGGGGTGCTGGGAGGTAGTTCCAACCATATGAACAGTAAGGGACACTGAGCAGATCCATTTGGGGAGCAGGAGACAGGTGACGATAGTAGAGCTGGGAGAAGACTGAGGCAGTCACTTTGAGCAGAAGATTTTGGGCTTCATTAAAGGTAGGGAATTAGTTGATCTAATTTTATGCAGTATGGTTTTTTACAGCTGAATTTTAAAAACTGATTTTATGTATGTGTCGTCGTTGTTTTTGCAAAATAAAATTGTTTGGGGGTTGGCTTTACCCATACGGGGAAGGATCCTGTTGAATGTTTCTATGTGTATGCATATGCATACGCAGGGCTTTTTTTCTGGGGAAAGAGGTGGTGGAACTCAGTGTGTTGCCCTCGGAGAAAATGGTCACATGGGTGGTGGCCCCGCCTCCTGATCTCCAGACAGAGGGGAGTTTAGATTGCCCTCCGCGCCGCTCAGCGGCGCGGAGGGCAATCTAAACTCCCCTCTGTCTGGAGATCAGGGGGCGGGGCCACCACCCATGTGACCATTTTCAAGAGGTTCCGGAACTCCGTTCCCCCACGTTCCTGCTGAAAAAAAGCCCTGTGCATACGTATACGCCATTTGGATCACCCCTGAAGGTGCTGCAGTGTCTTGGCCAGCTGTGCCCCGTTTCCACCGAGTAACGAAAGAACAGCCTTACTACTTTAGAGGCCATGGTTCAGAATATGTAATTGGACTTGCTTGCGTTGTTTTTCTGGGGCAATTCTTTAAAGCTGTAAGTCATCTTAAAAATATCCATATATTTAAAGCTTTACAAATTTATATTAGGTCCACAGCAAATTGTCACATGCTGAGATCTTTGTCCCAGTGTGGAGCTGGAGCCTTTGAATATTTTGATGTGAAGTCAAAGCATAACTGGGAGAGAAAGGCAAGTATAATTTAGTTATTTTTTCCTTGAACTAATTAGAATTGCACTTCTCACATTTGAGGGTTTGTATACCCCAATATATATAATTGTACAATTCAATTTTCTGCTCTGTAGAAAGTAAGTGCAAAGCAGAACAAGCATTAATTGCCTTTTTTCCATCTCTGCATCCAGATAGAACATCAGGCCACTCGAATGCGTTCCCCAGGATGCAGTGCGGTCTCCATTAAGTGGCAACAGTTTGATACAAACGCACCTGAGCTAACGTATGCCCCTGCTCAGATACAATCTTTGTTTAATAATGAGCATCTTCTAGTCTATGGATTCATCTCCCGTTGTACTCAGGTATGAAGCAATGCAAAGAAGTCTGTTTGTGACTGATTTCAAGGCCTCACGTACGGCTGGAAATAAAAGACATGATTTTTTTGGGCCCCGTAATAAAATTACATAACTCCTGTGGAATTGTGCACATACTAAATTTAATAGAGAAGAAGCAATACACACACAGTTTGCAAGTAAGGTCCACCAGCAGGACTGTACATACTGCTCGATCCTTCGCTTCAAAAACTGCATTTTGTAGGATTTATGGGATGGTCAATCACTGTTGAGGTGGATGTGCCTAAGATCCTCTGTGGTTGGCCCAGCCCCAGACTGAATTCCCCCACAGTTGCCTGGCACAGTTTCCAAGTCCATCCCTACCTTGACTGTGTGGACAAGACCAATAGACCTGGACTAAGCTGAGATTTGGCTTCTTTGGAAAGAGATGCTCAGGAATGACTGATTAGAGTTGCAGCTGCTAGTTCACTCCTGCTCTGTTCTTCTGCCGTGGTCCTGCCCTTCCCTTTTTGAGAGGAATGGGAGATGGAGGGTGTGGCTTAGCGGAGATAATACTGGGATTGAGAACTAGCTGTGGGTCTTGCCTGAGAAGCAAAGCGCTGGTGCTTGCAGCAGTGGAGTGACTGGAGCCTTTGATGGAGCTTATTGGGTGACCTTGAGCCAATCACTATATTTCAGCCAAGTCTAAATTTCGGGCTTTATTCTGAAGTTAAAATTGAACTGCCCTGAGCTCCCTGGAAGTAAAGTCAGGATAAAAATAGAGCAATGATTAAATTTATACCCCCATGCTGAACTTAAAAATGATGTGTTCTGTGGCATCAGAATTATAGAACTAGATTATATTTAACGCTTGAGCCAATTGCCAAGCTCTCTGCCAACCAAAGCATCAGAGACACCATCGTGGAAAAAGAAGCCGAGGAGAGGGCAATAAGGGCAATACTTTCTTTATTCTTTCCTTCAGGCCACTTTAAATGCACTAATAGATGACCAAGAATTGCAGACGATGGTATCAACAACTGAATTGCAGAAGACAACGGGAACCGTGAGTAGGCCTGGGCTGTACGCTTTCCTACTGTTTTTCTGCAGAGCTGTGATGCGTTGAGTATGATCTCAGGATATGGGAAGGCAGTGCATGCATACAGAGACACATGGCTTCCTTTATTTAAGAGCCAAGCTACAAGTGACGCCTGACACAGGTTGGACACTTGTCAGCTTTCCTTAAGTTTTGGTGGGAAATGTAGGCATCCTGGTCTTGCAGTTGTAATGGAGAGCCAAGCTGTAAAACCAGGACGCCTACATTTCCCATCAAAACTTGAGGGAAGCTGACAAGTGTCCAACCTGTGTAAGGCGTCACTTGTAGCTTGGCTCTCAGGGTCCCTGCCAGTTCCCTTTATTGGCCCATTAGTGGAAGCAACTCCATTCTCACTGGGATTCTGCAGAACAAAGAGGCATGACAGCATTAATTTCAGAGGGGTAGCCATGGGGTAGCAAAACAACAAAAATCTAGTGGTACTTTAAAGACTTAACAATATTTATTTTAATATAAACTTTTACGGGTCATAGCCTACTTATTTATTTTATTTATTTATTATTTCAATTTATAAACCGCCCATGCTCAGGGGCTCTGGGCGATGAACAACAGTTAAAATCAATAAAAACAAAAAAACAGTAATTCTAAAATCAACATACAATAAGCAATAATAAAATAAATTAACCAAGTACATTAAAGTGCAATGGTGGAGAGAACCCCCCCACCCCAAAGGGGGTCAGATACGTGATGGGAAATCTTATGGGGAGAATTTTTATGGGACAGGTTGTAGGAGGAAGCACTTGCCAAGGGCACAGCAAGGACCTTCCCCAGCTTCTTGAGACCAGAGTTCTGCCTTATACTGTCAGAGGATCTAGTTATTAGCTACACGTGAACATGTTGACTTTCGTACCTGTCTTCTGTTTACATAGATGCTCCACAAACTTGCAGCAAGAGCTTTCATTAAGGATTATGAACAAGGGATTCTTCACGAGGATCAAGCAGAACATGAAGTATGTTACCAAGAAAAATTGAAAGTGTGATCCATAGTGTTTGGCAGCAATCTTAATTGGGTCATCATCACCTTGTCAAGATTCACTTGTGCCTGGAGGGGTGAATTGCTCTATTTAAAGGTCACATAGAAATTTAAACAGTGTCTTTGACTTTACGCAGGCAATTAACATTCATTTTATAGGCATGAGTAGTGAAAGTATTCGGTTTATGAAATCTACACTTTCTCAGTACTGATTATCAGAATTTTAGGGTTCTTGAAAAAACCCAGCGTTTTCCCAGCAATCACACCAACAGAACTTGAGTTATTAATCTTTATTAATAAAGGCCTTTTCACTCTTTGAATTAAGCAAGGAAGGAATATATAGGCTAATGAGAGAGATATGCTGTGTAATCTGCCATGAGTATCAGTAAGAAAAGCAGGCTATAAATCAAGCAAATAAAATAAAACAAAGTGTTTTTTTTAGGTGTAAAAGAAACACAGGCATGCAGGTTACATAGACCCATATAGTTTTATATCCTAACGTTCATGTAATTCTAATATCTCAAGAAGAATCCTTTATCAAATCTTCATGGGAAAAAAATCTCTCGGAGGCACATCCCAACCAAATTTCCTCATTAATATTTTCAAAGGATTTAATTTCTAGTGATTCAAACAAAGAAGGAAGGAAATTCTTTTGGAAACCCAGATCTTCACCATAACTTTTCTCTTTGACAACTTTGCTAGTACCCCCAAAAGTGTATTTTATCTCCCCCCACAGTACCCCACATCGGACTGTCATAGAAATTAATGTCTCTTTTTCCAAGCTTAATTGCCTGTTAATTGGTTGCTTTGTTATGTTTTGAAACTTACACTACACTGCTATCTTAGACAACTGAAGGTTTATTTGCAATTCAGTGGCAGTTAACTACTGCTCTGAAATGCAGCCTGTCTAGCTAAGAAAAAAGAGAACAAGTCACTAACTTGGAATTAGATCTTACATTCTTAGCTAAAGGTGTCATATCAGCTATACTTATATATAATATTTTGATCACAAGGATAATAAATTGAAATAAATGACTAGTTAATCAGTTAAATCAGCATAAATGTATTCCCATTTATATGAGAAAACAGGAGGCATACCTCTGGCACCTGCGGGTTTTGGAAATACTTTTATAAAAGATAATTAATTTTTTAAAAAATTCTAATTAATTAAAGCAATTTCTTAATCAGTGAAAAGTTTTTAACTCATTCACAGTACAGACATCAGTGGATATAGAAGGGTACAGCTGCGCTTAGGATTGCACTATAAGTGCTGCAACTTTAATTTTGATGTTAGAGCTCCAGTGATGTTGATAAAATCAGTGCCCCTTTGTTTTGGAGAAAGTATTTATTTATTTATCTATTTATTTATTTGATGCATTTTTATCTCACCCGCCCTCCACAGGAGCTCTTTCCGCCTTCATTTTATCCTCACAACCACCCTGTGAGGTAGGTCAGGCTGAGACAGAGTGACTGGTCCAACAGCTTCATGGCAGAGTGGAGATTTAAACTTGGCTCTCCCAGACCTTTGACCAACGCCCTGACCATTGTTACACACCTTAGTTCAGCTACATGGATACCTTTTGATTAGATAATTTAACAGTGGACTTACAAGGACTCGCAAAAGTTCTATGTTCTTTTTCCTTCCTCTTGCCCCCAGCTCTGCCTTCCCATCTGCCTCGTTGCCAATTCCAGCCCAGTTCACCGCCCCTAAAAAGCTGTTGCGCACCCCCTCCTCCTTGGGTAGAGTAGCTTGGAAAATTCCTGGAAATATGTTGGGCGGGGGTGGGGGGGCAGTGCCTCAGGTGGGCAGAATTTGAGTAGCGCAGGGAGCTCAGCAGAGATGTGATGCCAGTTGCCATTTTCTCTAAGAAAACTGATCTCTGAAGTCTGGAAATCAGTTAATCCTGAGAGGACTGCAGCTGCTGTGCCCACCTCTGGAGGTTGGCAACCCTGTCCTTCTGGTGGACTTCTCTTCCTGCCACCTGCTGTGTTTTCATGTGCCATGCTGTGTTGCTGCCCAAAATGCTGCCCAAATTCCAGTATTTTTCCCCATTTACAGATGTCTGTGCATACACAGATGTTGCATGTAACTTAGGGAAAGGAGTACTTCCAAATCAGGTTTTATTTATCAACAGGGGTGTTGTTGGGGTTTTTTTTTTTTTTGCAAACCTGCCACTTCCTCTAGAATTGTAGAACATGCTTGTGCTTCCTACACATTGTGGCACTTAGAGTCATTAGGCCACCTTGCAGTTTGCCAGAGTGCTGTAGAGGCCAATGTGTTGGACTTAGGATCTGGAAGCACCAGGTTCGAATCCCCACTCCACCATGGAAGCTTGCTGGGTGACCTTGGGCTAGCCAAACTTTCTCAGCCTAACCTACCTCACTGGTATGTTGTGAAGATAAAATAGAGGAGGAGAGAATTATGTAAAACCCTTTGGTCCCCATTGAAAATAAAAGTGGGGTTTAAATGAAGTAAATAAATAATTCAGTGAGCTTTTTACTATCTCTGAGAAGCACCCTAATACTCCAGTCCTAAGGAGAATGACCCCGTTTTAAGCCTCTTGACTTCAAGAGACCGAGAAGGGGTTTAAGGGTATAACTCTATCCTTACTGTCTGTAATTCTGTTCCCCTCTGGACAAGAGTATATATTTCCAACTATAATGTTTGATTTTGTTTAGATTTGGGGGAGGCAGATTTGGGGGGGGGGGTTTAGAGTCAATGGAGGTAGCAGGGAGGAAATGGGAGATTAGGTTCATTTTGTCAAATGTAAAATCCCATGTCTGGGATTAGCCTTTTGCCTTGGGTGTTGGAATGTATTGGGCCCAATGAATAGCCTGAGAACACCAAATCCTGGGGGGTTGGTTAAAGCCAGGCTGGCCTAGACCTGCTCTGGATAGGAGACCTCCATGGGCCCATGTAAGAACAGACTGTACATATAATAAACCAACATTTATGAAAAAAGAAAACATATGCACAGCGCCCTCCAATCACCATCATGCCTTGTAGACACATGGAGTTCCCTTCTTTGGCCCACTGGAATTCCGACTAGATTTGTTGAGGGAGGAGGTAATACCCTCAATGCTTCATATTTTCAGACATTTATTTCTGTTTCGGCTGAACCGTTTGAGCTGTATATACAGTGTTTTGAAATGTCATTTTTCCTCCTGCACCCCACCCCCCACTTAGATGAAGAAACAACAGTTGAAATCCCTGATCATTAAACTCAGTCTGGAGAATTCCATCGTGACTCAGTTGACAAGTTTTGTGGCAGTCGAGAAGCGGGTAGGTGTGTGTGATTAAAATGTTCTGTGCATGATAGCGGTCACTTAAAAAGCTGTCACTTAAAAACCTTCGAGAAAACAAAGTGCATGGGCAAAGATCCTTGCTGCTTTTATTGGTTTAATATGAATGGGTACTTTACTCCAACAACATACAAGTGCTACGTAGAACAGATGAGTGACCTAATCCATGGTGGGTTTTACAAACCCCAAACCTGCTTCAGTGAATCAGCAATATTGGCCATTCTTTGTGGGGAACTCTTTTTTTTTTCCTTTTTCATTTTTATTAGATATGTTTATGTTCATAACTATTTGTGGCACCCATTTGTGCCATGGAAATAATTCATTGTTTAAGGCCTGACATACCATAATGTGAAAAACGGGGTTTCAGAGATATAAGGCAATGCAGTAAATGCTGGGTGATACATACAGTCGAGCTCATGCTATTGTGGCTGATCTGCTTGTTGGATGGAAAACAAATGCTCAGCCGCTTTTGGTCAGTTTTTGGTCAGCCACTGTGTAAATGACACAGTGGGTCCACCATGGAATGACTTTTTAGGTGGTGTGTTAGCGTAGTGCTTTGAGATAATACAGCTGCTTAGCAAGATTGAGATTGAGACTTAACTGTGTCACAGTTCAGTGACTGTATCCTAAATTCTCCCGGCCTCCCGTGGCTGAGTCTGAATCTAAACTAAGCTGATATTCCTGAAGTATGAAATTGAAATGTCCGTAAACAGTGCTCTTAGCACATGTGTTTTGTTTCCAAAGTCCATTTAGGAGCTTTCCCTCAGGTGATCTGTTACCCAGGGCAGCTCTCCTTGTCATGTGGTGGAGAGCCAGCACTACCCTCTTCCTCTGTGGCTGTGCCATGCAGATGACATAGTAAATTAGTTGGCTGCTCCATGCCATTGTGTGGAAGGGCTGCTTAAATGGTTTTTCTTCTGGGCATTGGAGGAGAATGCCTGGCGTCTACACGACCTCATCTGTGTGGTAAAGGAGTATGCCCACTTCTTCACACAAAGAGGAGTGTTACTGTGGGTAATGTGCGAATCACGACTAACAGGAAATATAGCATAGATAAGCAGGGTAACACGTTCATTTTGAACAACAAATATGCTGTTTGAATGGTAAACTGGCATATTTCTGATACTGTAATTCTGTGGCTCTTTACAGGATGTGAATGAAGACCAGGGTGATGATACTCTGAATGTTTCAGAACTTGTAGCCAAGGAGGACATAGACATCTTACCGTATATGCGGTATCAACTATCAGATTACCATTTCGACACTGTAAGCCTAAGTGGTTGGTGCACACTGATGGTTTTTGTTTTGTAAGGCTAAAATATACCATCTATGATCAGATCTCCTAGTGTTTTTTATTTTAGCAACTAAAATGCAGCTGTGATGGTGGAGGGGATGTTTGGAATTGGGGCCATGGCACTGAGAAAGTAACGGCTCATTGAGAGGTAAAGAAAAACCACAAGTCCATGCAGAAATACTGAATAGAAGTTGTTCCAGTTCCCTTCATTTTTGGCACTGCAACTCCCATGGTCATCCTGACTTTGGTGGCCAATTTTGAATCCCCTAGCTTTAGTTTCTGATGGCTTACAGCTTCTACAAACCATTACCTATTGCAAATAGCACAGAGAAGGGGGGTATTCTAGAGATAATCTCAGACAGGATGTTCCCGTTCCCATCATTACTGGTACAACATGGGGTTGCCTGATCTCCAGATGACAGAGATCTGTTCCCCTGGAGAGAATGGCAGCCTTGGAGGGTGAACTCTGTGGCATTATACTGAGCTGAGGTTCCTCCCCTTTCCAAACCTTGTTGTCCCCAAGCTCGCCCCAAAGTCTACAGGAATTTCCCAACTCTGATTCTTGAAAGCTTACACTCTTAACCACGTCACAGTTCAGTGACTGTATCCTAAGTTCTCGAGGCCTCCCGTGACTGAGTCTGAATCTAAACTAAGCCAATATTCCTGAAGTATGAAATTGAAATGTCCATAAACAGTGCTCTTAGCACATGTGTTTTGTTTCCAAAGTCCATTTAGGAGCTTTCCCTCAGGTGATCTGTTACCCAGGACAGCTCTCCTTGTCATGTGGTGGAGAGCCAGCACTACCCTCTTCCTCTGTGGCTGTGCCATGCAGATGACATAGTAAATTAGTTGGCTGCTCCATGCCATTGTGTGGAAGGGCTGCTTAAATGGTTTTTCTTCTGGGCATTGGAGGAGAATGCCTGGCGTCTACACGACCTCATCTGTGTGGTAAAGGAGTATGCCCACTTCTTCACACAAAGAGGAGTGTTACTGTGGGTAATGTGCAAATCACAACTAACAGGAAATATAGCATAAATAAGCAGGGTAACACGTTCATTTTGAACAACAAATATGCTGTTTGAATGGTAAACTGGCATATTTCTGATACTGTAATTCTGTGGCTCTTTACAGGATGTGAATGAAGACCAGGGTGATGATACTCTGAATGTTTCAGAACTTGTAGCCAAGGAGGACATAAACATCTTACCCTATAGGCGGTATCAACTATCAAATTACCTTTTCGACACTGTAAGCCTAAGTGGTTGGTGCACACTGATGGTATTTGTTTTGTAAGGCTAAAATATACCATCTATGATCAGATCTCCTAGTGTTTTTTATTTTAGCAACTAAAATGCAGCTGTGATGGTGGAGGGGATGTTTGGAATTGGGGCCATGGCACCGAGGAAGTAAAGGCTCACTGGGCCACTGACTTTGGTGGCCAATTTTGAATCCCCTAGCTTTAGTTTCTGATGGCTTACAGCTTCCACAAACCATTACCTATTGCAAATAGCACAGAGAAGGGGGGTATTCTAGAGATAATCTCAGACAGGATGTTCCCGTTCCCATCATTACTGGTACAACATGGGGTTGCCTGATCTCCAGATGACAGAGATCTGTTCCCCTAGAGAGAATGGCAGCCTTGGAGGGTGAACTCTGTGGCATTATACTGAGCTGAGGTTCCTCCCCTTTCCAAACCTTGTTGTCCCCAAGCTCACCCCAAAGTCTACAGGAATTTCCCAACTCTGATTCTCGAAAGCTTACACTCTGAAAATCTTGTCAGTCTCTAAGATGCCACTGGACTCAAGTCCTGCACACTTAGGAATACTAAGTTTTAAATAACCAAAGGGTCATTTGAACCAGAAGAAAAGGATGACCCCCAAGGTGGTGGGCAAGGGGAGATTATATATTCCCTGATCAGGAGGAAGAAACAGTCACTCTTAGCCATTTTGTCTTAAGCCAGGAAGGGCTACTCCATTCCAGTTTACACCTGGGCTCTACCTTGAGTACATTGTACTGAGGAGTGCAATGGGGGAATTTCCTACACACAAAGGAACCAATTACGTCTGCCTGCTTGCAACTTCAAGAATAAATAGCCTACCCTAAATTAACATCCTTTAAGGTATATACAAAATTTACCCTGACCTGGATAGCCTGGTGAGCCTGATCTTGTCAGATCTCAGAAGCTAAGCTGGGTTGGCCTCAGTTAGTAATTAGATGGACCTCCAATGAAGACCAGGGTTGCAGAGGCAGGCAATGGCAGACCACCTTTGTTAGTCTCTTGCCATGAAAACCCCACCAGAGTCACCATAAGTCAGCTATGACTTGTGGGCATTCTCCACCACCATGTACAAAATTTAGGGAAAGAAAGTACGTAGTTTTATTGCTTTTTCTTCAGATCTTTGCAGTGATAGCATAAGATGTCTGTGCTTTTCATTCATGAACAGATTTCCATTTATTTTGAACTAACAACAAAGCCTATTGAGAGGAAAAATACAACAGGCTCTAGAAAGGGGAGGGTGGGCAGGCAGGCATTCCCTCATCCTCCGTCACTGATCCCAGTTGGATGAGGGGGGGGAGGCATGGCCATCTCCTCTACACCTGATCCCAGCCCAGTGAGGGCCCACCTGCTCCACTCCTGATCCCAGCTGAGTGAAGGCAGGGGATGGGCATAGCATACTCTTAAATATGTATTGTATTTATTGTTATGACAGGAAGGGTTCATATATTGTATAAATATTTATTGTAGTATTTATTTATGGCAGACCATAAGTTGAGTTGTCGTATAGCACTATGCACTTTAAGAAAAAGAAAAATTATAATACTATTAAGAGATAACTATATTTGTATTTCCTCTGGATAGGGGTTTTCCTTGCAGCTCCTGATCCCAGCTGGGTGAAGGCAGGGGATGGGCATTGCCACTCCTAATCCCAGCTGTTTGGAAAGCAGGCAGGCATTGCCACCTGCTCCGTTCCTGATCCCAGTTGGGTGAAGGTGGAGGGTGGGCATTGCCACCTGCTCCGCTCCTGATCCCAGTTGGGTGAAGGCGGGGGGTGGGGGCGGCCATTGCTGCCTGCTCCACGCCTGATCCCTTGCAAAGGTTGATTCTCCACAGGATGTGTTAAAAAAGAAATAATATTTTAACAGAAGGTTGTTTTTAAAGCAAAAATCGTGTTGAATATTATTGCCTCTAACTTAAATGCTTTTCCAGGCAACCTTTTAAGGAGGTTTCTCCTGTTATGTCCTGCAAACTTAGGACATTCTGGAGAACTTTTTCACCAGGTTTATAACCCCATTGGAGGCATGATTCATGAGTCTGAGAAGGGGGGTTTCCAGGAAATCTTTCCATTTTTATAATTGGAATAACACAGTAAACATAAGTTGTGAACCCATTCTGAGTCTCAGAGATTAATTTTTACTCCACAGAAGCCTTGTGCTGTCGTAGAAGAATGTTTTGATGTTACGTATGAACACAATAGACAGAAGGTGTCAAAAGCTGGATGGCCGTCTTTGAACAGCGTGGAGGAAGTCCCGGCACCGTGTTACCTTCCTGTTGCTCCTTCATTACAGGAAATGCCTTTATTCTCCTTCTCTGCCCAACAATCACCGTCAACTTTCATGAGTGGTTTGGGTTCAGCTTCCCGAGGTGCCGTGTCAGCTGTCCCCAACTTGTTTGGGCAGGGGATAAATTTGGAAGGTGAACATCCAACGCCTTTCAGGGATGAGAGTCTATTATTGTCTAGCCAAGTATTCTCACCACAATCTGCAGCCACTGGCTTATTTGGTTCTGCTCCTACACCTGCATTCAAAGGAGTCTGTCGACAAAGGATGGTTTTGGAAAGTGGTCCTCCTATGCCTTCGCAAAAAGATCACAGCCTATTATTTTCAGAACAGGATTTTTTATCGTCACAGCAGCCCACAAACTTTTCTGTTCCTGTCATAGCAGGTTTGGACCCCAACATCTCTGTGGGAGGAAGAATTATGAGCAGTGGGCCTCCTGTGCAAGATAAGTACCCGTTATCATCTGCCCGGCCATTGAGATTGCAAGCACTAGCCAGGTGCTTCTCTCCTAGAGCTAAAGCTGCTCGGCCAGTTGTCCAACGTGCACCTCGGCTGGGGACACCTGCAGCGGCTGACCATGATACGCCTTTGCCAGAAGGCCGGAGGCCACTTCCATCTCCGGCTATTTTATTTGCGCAGCAACCACCTCCTTTCCCCTCCAGACTTCATTTACCAGTTTGGACTCCGGAGCTGTCTGAAAAAAGATCACAAGAGACTCTACAGGTTTGTCACGACATGAATCCTCCCTGCGTGCTCTTTTACTGTTAGATCTCTAATTTTGTTGATAGCCAGTTTCAATTTTTAAAAAAGTTTATTGCGAAGCAAGCTGTCCTTGTGCCCTTTTATTACCATATTCTTTAGGGAGAAAGAGGCTCATGAGTCTTACTAGCATTATCACTAGAGTGCTTGCTCATGACTAAAGATGACAGGATCCATCTTATGAATTGTGCGCACCAGAGCAGTGGCTAATGGTGGGACTCCTTCTTTCCTCCATTTCGCAAGAAGAGCCGTTTTCTCTTTAAGTGGGCAGCTGTGTTGTTCCTGTTTCTCTGGCTTCCACCAGCCTCCCCAGTTCTCTCCTGTTGCTGGGGCATTTAGCAGAGTGCCGCCACCCACTGAAAGCACGAGCTCTGGGAATAGTTTTCATCTAGATTTTTCCTCTTTCTCTTTCATCAAAGCCAAGAAGGCCATTCATGAAGGCCAAGAAGAAGAAATCTGTGGAAAGCTACTTCACCATGCCTGCTGTACAAACACCCCTGAGTACTGTATCCTGGCCTCAACTCTGTAAGCTGCAGAATCAGGTAAAGTGTCCCCTTTCTACAGCTGCTGCAAGGAAAGACAAAGAGGTTTCACTTCCCTACTGCAGAAACCAAAGGGATCAATCCAGTCGCTCTGGTGCTGAAGGAACGAAAAAGTTTGCTGAATAGCAACCTTTTCTTTTTGATAGAAAGACTGTTAATAAAAAGTTAACCAGCATGGACTAATAGGAAAAGTTAATCTGGGGGCAGGGTGGGTGGGATCCTGTTTATGGTCCCAGATGAACCGTGT